>NC_080103.1:60133333-60771690 GCF_950005125.1 Chionomys nivalis
CTCCCTACCTGTTTTTCCTTGTTTTGGGTAGCTAATTGGGCGTGTCTCTCCCCTCTGCCCTCCAATACACAGATATTAGCACCAGAAAAGGGTGCTGTGGGCTGGGGAAGGTTCCCTCACACAATCTTCCCCAGGATTTCCTGGCCTAAGCCCGTTTCTTCTAAATCCCAGGGCATCCTTAGAAGGCTAGGCCGTGGAGGAGTGGGAGTATTAAACTAAAGAGAGTTCTGTCTGCTCGGGCCATACATAACAGCGGCACCTGAATACTGGGCTTCCGTGTGCGTGTGTGTGTGTGTGTGTGGAGTCCCCTTCTCTCAGCATGCAAAGTATTTAAAAAATTCTAGATAATTCTTAAAGTATAGGGCAGTACCTTTCAGAGTTATTGGCTGAGCATCAGCATGGGATAGGGTGCTTCTCCAACTCCCAGGCTTATAGCTGTTCCTTAAGTTCAAAGTGTACTCCAGGTTCATAACGTTCAGATTTTCACTGTTGTCATTGTGTCCCAATTTTTATTCTCTCCCTCTTTCTCTCTCTGAATCTCTCTGTTTCTCTCTCTCTCTCTCTCTCTCTCTCTCTCTCTCTCTCTCTCTCTCTCTCTCTCTCTGTGTTTATGTGTCTGGTGGTTTGAAAGAAAATGGCCCTTCCAGGGAGTGCCACTATTAGGAGGCTTGGCCTTGTTGGAAGAAGTGTGTCACCATGAGGTCTCTTTTGACCAAAATTTCCTTGGTGTGACACACAGTTGACTTCCTGTTGCTTGAAAGATGCAGCACTCTCACCTCCAGCAGCACGTCTGCCTGCAGGCCATCATGCTCCCCGCCATGATGATAATGTACTGAACCTCTGAGACTGTAAGCTAGCCACCTGAAGTAAATTTTTTTTTTATAAGAGTGTCTGTGGTCATAGTGTCTCTTCACAGTAATAAGAACCCAAACTAAGACAATGTGTGTGGACGTACATGTGCGCAGCGCCTGTGTGGAAGGCAGAGGGCAGCTGTAGGGTCTCAGAGATTGGGTTTCAAGTCTGTACAACTGGCACTTTCCTCACTGGCTGTCTAGCCAGTCGTGTCTTATTAGTGTGGCAGGGCCTCACTGTGTGGTCCAGGTTGGATTTGCTCACTATCCCAAGCTAGCTTAGCACTCACATTCCTGCCTCTGATTCACAGTGCTCTAGTGATGGACACGTGCCTCCACAGCTCAGCTCTCAGCTCCACTGTGCTGTGGTTACAGGCATGTGCCACCACGCCTCAGCTCCACGGTGCTGTGGTTACAGGCACGTGCCACCATGCCTCAGCTCTCAGCTCCACGGTGCTGTGGTTACAGGCATGTGCCACCACGCTCAGCTCCACAGTGCTATGGTTACATGCATGTGCCACCACACCTGACCTTAGGTTCTTAAATGTACTCATAACTATGAACTCTCTACTGGCATTATAAAGAATCCCCAAGGGCCAGGCTAAACATTCATGCTTCAGAAGAGGACGTCAAGCACAGAAAACTGGATTTTTAATGTAACCTTCTCCCCACTGGTGGCACCACTTAAGATGGTGGAAGAAACCGTTAGGACTAAGAGGCTTGCTGGAGGAAATGGGTCACTGGGGGCACACACTGAAGTTTGCTATCCCAAGCTCCACATCCTCTCTGCTTCCTACGGTGTAGTCAACGAGATCTTTGATTGACATTCCAGCCTTGATGTCTCCTCCATTACTTCACCTCTTTTAAGCCCAAACAAACCCACCTCTCCTTTAAGTCTCTTCTTGTCACACATGGGTCAGAGTTAATGGGAAAGAGCTCGATTTGCAGAGCTAGTAGGACTTCCTTCTCGGTCGCAAGCCTCCTGTAGGGCTCGGCTCATCCACTCTTAGATTTTTCACTTGTTTTTAGCTTCAGCCTCCATGAATCTATTGTGTATAATCCTTTATGTTTTAAGTCACTCCAGTGTGAACAGTATTTAAAAGAATCGTTATGTGGTTGCCTTCCCCAATTTCAATGCACCCCACATTGTCTGAAATTAGGGTGCTTGCCCTACTCTCTGTTTTTTCGCTCACCGCTGTTGTGTCCTTGGGGAAGTTTTCTGATGGGCACATCTCACATTTTGAACTTGTGATGGCTTTCCATTAATGGGCTGGATATTACTGTGCCTCAACCCCTTTGACCCTGCATCAGGATGATTCAGCTCTAGGATGGACAGCAGCGCCGTAATTTAGAAACCCTTGACCTCCCTGTCAAGCCACTGAATGCCTAGCACTGTTTTCTTAGACAGGACAGAGTTGGGAAGGCTATTTGAACAAGAGTGTGTGGTTAAAATTATCCCTTTCTTAATCCCACCTTCTTCTTCACTGTATGCTGATCTCCATTTTCTTGTGATGTATGAAGACATAGAAAGGGAGACATTAAAAAAAAAAGACATATAATTTTTCCCTTAGCTATTGTGATATTTTAACTTCTTCACCCTGCTTTATTTCATACGTCTTTTAGATCCTAATCAATTTCTGCCCTAAACAGACATATTCTATTTCCCGTTTTTATTATTTATCATTAAAATATAATGACATCATTTTCCCTTCCCTTTCCTCCCTTCAATGCCTCCCATGTCCTTCTTTGTTGCCTCTCAAATTCATGGCCTTGGATATGCATCTATCCCCTTTGTCCCTTAGTACATCTATTGGCATTATCTTTGTTAAGGTCTTGATCAGGCAGCAGTGTTGCCTAAACAGACTTCTTGTTGCCTGTTGCCAGTTAAAATTCTCAGTGTTTTGTGTCTCCTTTCTTATCTCTCTGTCCCCTTCTGTTCCTGATCTTCCTTCTCTCACTGATTCTTTTAATTATCTGCTACCTATATGTTATTGGCTGTCTGTCTGTCTGTGTATCTATCTATCTATCTGTCTGTCTGTCTGTCTGTCGTCTATATATGTGTCAATCTACTTACCTCTCTGTCATCTCAGTACTTTCCTGTATCTATCAATCATCCTACACTATTTGTTTACCTGTCTGTCTCTATTAGTAGGTCTGAGTCTATCTTTATGTCTTTGATAGTGAAAGCTGAGCGATCCTAGAATTTAAATTTTAATTATTTTCTTACATTCAATGAGTTTTGGTGAGTTTGCAATTGATCTGCTTTCTGGATTCTTTAACTATGCTTAATATAACAGTATTGTATTATTACCCTTTAAGCATAGCCTTTTAAACCAGGCAAGCTAAGGGGCTAAGTGCTATCAGAACTCAAGATCCCAAGAAAACCTTTGCTGAAGCCTGGCCTTTAATCCCAGCACTTGGGAGGCAGAGGCAGAAGCAGGTGGATCTCTGTGAGTTCAAGGCTAGCCTGGTCTACAAGAGCAAGTTCCAGGACAGGTTCCAAAGCTACAGAGAAACCCTATCTCAAAAAACCAATAAAAAAAGAAAACCTTTGCTGAAAGGGTTGAAGTTTGAAATCAATTCAAATCACGATGATGTGATCTCTCTCCTTCCTGGCAAGCTTTAGAATTGTGCCTCTGTGTTTCTGACGACCATACCAGCTTGGTGGCTCCATGCTTTTTTGTCGTACAGTGGAACCAGACGTGCTGGCAATATGACATTCATCCTCTGTCACTGCCATCATTGGTCTCCAGGTTTTTCTACTACTTTGTAACAAAGGCAATTGACTCTGGCGAAGTTTACTTTCAGAAATCCAAAATGGTGTTTTGTTCCCTAAGCTCCTTGTGTCTGTTTCCATCTCACAAAACCCACCAGGAATTTCGATGCCTCAGCACCGAGGGGTCAGATCCTTCTCGGTGACAGAGAGGATGGATCAGGACACTGCAATAGCTACTGCTGTGACAAACTACCCTGACCCAAAGTGACTGAAGGAAGGGGAGAGCTTGGCATTGTCACAGTTCCAGAGTACAGCCCATCACCATACGGTACTGTACAACATTGTACAGAATAGAGCCCATCACCGTAAGAGTACAGCCCATCACCATACGGTACTGTACAACATTGTACAGAATAGAGCCCATCACCGTAAGAGTACAGCCCATCACCATACTGTCCTGTAGAACACTGTAGAGTACAGCCCGTCACCATACGATGCTGTACAACATTGTACAGAATACAGCCTATCTCTGTACAGTCCTGTAGAACACTGTACAGCGTACAGCCCATCACCATACAGTCCTGTAGAACACTGTATAGCTTACAGCCCATCACCATACAGTCCTGTAGAACTCTTTACAGAGTCCAGTCCGTAACTTGATGCTGGGAAAGGAAGGCTGCTGATAGCAACATTGAGTTCCCATCCAGGTAGCAGAGGCACATGAAGGCTGATACTCAACTCACCTCCTCCTTTTTATTGTCTTGGGCAGTCAGGTTGGGTCTTCCCATGTCAATGAACTTAATAAAGAAAATCCCTCATGGATGTGTGTAGAGATTTGTCTCCAAGGTGATTGTACCCTCATCAAGCTGGCGATACTGACCATTAGAGATAGACATGTGCAATTTACTTTGAAACTGTAAGTAGTTTCAGGACAAACGTGGCAGTCATGGCCTCTGAACATAAAGGAATTGTCCTTCTCCTCCTGTAGCAGCTCTCAATGCAGTGTGCTCAGATATTTGGGAATCCAGGAGCAGGGATGGCAATATATCTTTGATATGTTTGAGGGCCCCTCCAGAATCCAACTGACAACCTTGAGATAGTTACTTTATAAAGGCATTATTTATTTACTTTTTATGCGTATGTGTGAATGTGTGGGTATGTGCACATGGAGGTGTGGACACACGTGCCTATGTGCATATGCAGAGCCTTGAAGAATGCCTCCAGGGTCTTCTCTCTGCCTGCACTTAGGCCTCACAGTTTCTCAGCTGTATTGGAAACCAGTTAGCCCTAGTGAGCCTTCTGTCACCACCCCGTGAGCTGGGGATCATGAACAGGCACAGGAGGCCTAACTTACTTTGTGGGTTTTGAGACCTGAACTCTGGGCCATATGTCTACAGAGCAAGCACTCTTATGACTGAGTCATCTCCCTGCACTCAACATGACAGCTTGACCTCTCCTCCTCCTCTCTCTCTCTCTCTCTCTCTCTCTCTCTGAACTGTGCACAGTGACTTGAAGTAATTGTTAGGAAGTATAAAAAATATTTTTAAAATATTTGAAGACTCCACTATCAGTGATGATTAGGAAGTGATTTTTTCATTACATTCATTTTTTTCTGGGTTTACTGCTTTTTTATTTTTTCTTTTTTTAAAAATTTATTAGTTTCTCTCCCTTTATTCCTGCACCCAGCTCTGCAGTGTGCCCTCTGCTTCCCTGATACGAAAGTCACTGAAACGCAAGCCCTCATCTCTGTCTCATGCTTTCCTCTAAGACTTGGTGTGTGGTCATTTTCTGCCTGTTTTTCTTTTCTCTTTTGCAGGGGAGGTTGCTTTCTTCTCCACTGACTTTTTCTGGATGATGTGCTGTGTGTGTGTGTATGCAGTCCTCATGGAGGCTGGGGGGGGCATCGGTTCCTCTGGATCTGGAGTTGTGGGGTCCTGCAGAGCCACCCAAGATAGGTGCTAGGACCCAAACTTGGGTCCTCTGCAAGGGCAGTACAAACTCTTAATGACTGAGCCATTTCTCCAGCCTCCTAAATAATTTATTTCAGTATAAAAGGGGTATTCTAATGATTATATCAGATTTGAGAGAAAGGAGCTGAGAAGAAAGGCATCTTCTATATTCAGTGTAGGATGTGATAGCACACAGTGACGGAAAGGCCAGGACACATGAATGCAGATCAGCACAGAGACAATTGGAGGGGAGGCTCAAAGAGGCACAGCTGTTAAGTCTAACAAACTGATATTTGGTTTTACTAAATGGCAAGACGAGAAACTCAGCATGAGCCAAACGGTGTGTGTGGAGTTTTCAACGTTAAATATGACAGGGTGTAATTTGAGTGTCAGCAATGGCAAGGCTCTTATAGGCGACATTAGAATGATTCAATGCACTCACTGTGCAGTAAAGAGCAGAGCCAGAGTGAGGTGTAATTTCCTCCTCTGGTGCTCCTTTGTTTGCATGATTAGGAACCCCTCATCCCGTCTAGCTATGCACCAGTGAACATTGCCAAGAGAGAGGCTGGCCACTGGAACTGTAGTAGAAGAAAACAGAAACACATGTCTATTCCTATTTTTATGTTATTAAAGATCAATTTGCTTACTGTCAAGTCTGATGACTTGGGTTCAAACCCTGGAACCCACATGGTGAAGAGAAAAACAGACTCTTACAAGTTGTCCTCTGACCTACACACATACACATACACTCACACACACACTCACATACCACATACTTCCCCTAAACCTCCACCTCCCACAAAATAAATAAATAAATGTATGAAGGAAAATCTTTTCGGAAAAATTCCTAAGATTTGCATTTAGTATTACTCTTGAAATTTTCTTCTGCAACCCCAGCATATTTTGTGTTTGGTCTTTGGGGCTGCTGAGTGGTTGGTTTTGCCCGTTATCAAGGTGAACAAACTCTGGATAAAGCTGTACTTGCTCGCTGTAAATGACTCTTTAGCTGTCATTGGCCTTTGCTGGTCCATGCTGAACATTTCCAGTATGTATTATGCAGTGACCTTCAATTGCTGCATGTGGGCAGGGGGAGCATCCCACATGATTGTTGATGGCCAGTCATCTTTGGTGCGGAAAATCTTTTGATCCTAGATAAATGTTGAGTCTGTTCTTGCTATCAATTCATTAAATAATTCCTCAAACCAGAATTTATGTTTTCAGAAAGGAGTCCTTATTATAAGGCTTTTGTTTTTTGATTGAACAGTATTTATTTGCACGAATACAATTTCTGGTTCACTGAAGTCAAACTGTAGATTGGTGTGATTTCTCATTGGTTTAATGTGGGCTCCTGTCATTGCTCCAAATGTACCTTCTCTGTGGCCTCAACCAAATCACCAATCTCCTCTAGATTTCAGCGCCTAGTCACATGATTGAGATCATATCATGGACCTTATCACTGTCTCATTTGAATGGAGAGAGAATTGATGGACAGATTGGCTTTACCCTACTGGTGAGAGGGAAGGCAACCACTTGCTTTTGGGGGACTGACAACTCTTCAAAGCTAGAGATTACGAAATGCTTAGAATGACAGTTTCCTAAAGGGCTGTAGTCTCGTCTCACAGATGTAATACACTGCTCCATAGCAAAAAACTGCTGTGTTCTTGCTGGCAGGAGTAGCTGGCTAATCCTGTACCACTCCACAAGACTAAGCTCACAAATAAATTTATTGGTCAAATTAAGTTGATAGAACCTTACAAAATAATGCTACTGAGGTTATTGTTGGAATATAATGTTAAATTGGATTTTCAAGATAATACTTTTTCAAGTAAAAAGTCCTTCAAAGTTGATACTTCCTATTTTCCTACAGTTCCAGTCCCTTTGCATGAAGATTGCAAGTGCATTCTAAGAATTGTATGTCAGACACACATTTGTTCAGTCTTCCTGTCTTTCTATAGCTTTCATGCGCTTCGAAAATTCACTGATGTAAGTACCAGGTAAGCCTGTAAAACAGTGTGTTTGGTGTTGAAAAGAAGTAAGTCCCTGTACTTGAAAAATTTGGAAATTATTTTCCAGTACAAGTCTGATTAATTTTGAAACACAAAGTCCTGACTAAACCAAGACCTCAGATAACATTTGGATTTTCCCCAACGTTCTGACCATTTTTTGCTTCGTCTGTTGATTTTGCTTTGCATGTGGGAACTGAGTTCAACAAGCCAGTCTCTCCATTCTTTTTTCTGACATTTCAGACGGGAACTTTTATTAAGACACATGGCAAATCTGCCAGATTTGAGCAAATGGGCTATTTAAAGCCTCCTATAATTAAAGCCTCTTATATTGTTTCCTGAGATCGTGTGTGAGAATCTGTTTTGCATAGTCTGGTGGCTACACCATGGATTTGGAACAAAGTCGAGCTTGTTTGTGTCCTTCATGCCTCCATCTGGCCTAGGGGTTCTGCGTAGTCTCAAATTCCTTTTTAGATCCTTCCCCTGGTTTTCTACCCACAGTGCTGTTCCACCTTCCATCCTAGCTTCTCTTCACTGAAATACTGGTGTGAGTGAATGAATGTGTGTGTGTGTGTGTGTGTGCGTGTGTTTACATGCCCACATGAGGCTGTGTGTATGGGCACATTGTGTGTAGAGGCCAGAAGTTGGTGCCAGATGTCTTCCTCAGCCAATGTCCACTTTATTTACTGAGGTGGGAGGGGGGCGTCTTGTTGATTGAGATACTGGCTAGCTCACCCCAGGGTTCCTTGTCTCTGCTCAAGGTGATGCACGCCCCCACCTTTCATGTGGGTCTGGGAATACTATCCCAAGTCTTCACATCAGCATGGCAAAGGCTTTATCCAATGAGACATCCCCAGAGACTCTGAAAGTCATTTTTAAGAAGTTAATAACAAGGTTATCCTAGCAAATTTGAAAAACACAGTTTTCCTGATCTTTCCGGAATATTCTTGCCCTTTCTGTCCTTTAGGACTCTGTGCCAGCACCCCTCCCCTAGTGACTTTTCTATGGCTTCTGGTTTGCCTTATGTATTGGATGTCCCTTATCTCTGACTTCACCATGATTTATGTGAAACTCTGCCCCTATCTAAACTGGATTCTATAATGTCCTGCCTCACAACCTGCCTCCCACTAGACTATGCACGGGTCATCGATACAGAGGTATAGGGTCACTGCATCCCATCCGCAGCATCCACCAAACACCCAGTGATTCGCTCCCCATGAATCTTAAACCTACTGTCCATTGTGCTTTCCAGTCCAGGCATCTCAGACCACAAATCCTACTTCTTCCTCTCCTTTACAGACGGCTTCCCCAGGGAATTATTGGGTATCTCTTTCCTTATGAGTTTTTCAACACAACTTCCCCATTTCCCAAGTTTTCACTGTGTCTATTCACCTTCCTACACTTATTTACTGTTTAAAGCTTTTCTGATTAAAGCTGTAAATTTCTGGGCAAATGTATTGATTCTTCCTGTTTTTATGAGTTGAACATTTTGCCCAAATTAAGGAGTTCATCACTTGCCTCCTCAAGAAATTTCAGAAACTTAAATCAGTTTGTGTAATCTACAATCCATCATTTTCTCTTTGCTCTTCTCCGCACACTCAGTGGACATGCTGAGGAACAGAGGATACGGCTTGCCTGAGTCTTAAAGTCTCTCATCAGCAAAGTAGTTGCTGTAGATAGTCTATCAATGTATTCTGTCTCACATGGAGCATCAGGCTTGGCATCAATTTTGTTTGAGTGTCCATGTCAGTCTTACTCAGTTCAGCTTGCCAAACTACCTCCTGACTGCACCCTCCCATGGTCCCTCACCTTGTTATTGATATCATCATGGGGATTCCCTTGTAGTTTTTTTTTTTTTTTTTTTTTTTTTTTTTTTTTGGTTTTTTCGAGACAGGGTTTCTCTGTGGTTTTGGAGCCAGTCCTGGAACTAGCTCTTGTAGACCAGGCTGGTCTCGAACTCACAGAGATCCGCCTGCCTCTGCCTCCCGAGTGCTGGGATTAAAGGCGTGCGCCACCACCGCCCGGCTTCCCTTGTAGTTTTTTAAGGACAATTTTCTTGAACTTTTCAGGATGTGGCTCACCTGGAAGAGCACAGTGCAAATACAGTAGCTGTTTATACTCACACTGAATTCTACTCATGGGCACCTACTCAACAATGGCATGGTTTTTAAGTATTCTACACTCCATTCTCCATGTATTTTCCTTACCTGAGGAAGGAATGAAATAACTATTTTCTCTACTGAATAAGGGTCAGTGTGTAGAGCTGTTTGCCTTGTCATTACAATGCTCTTTTGTGTTATGTAAGGCAATGACATTACTAATTTAGAACTTGGTGAGAAGTTTCCACCAGACCTTTAAATGTGGCACTTCCAAATTCGTTTCTTGCATTCTGTAAATGATTCATTTTTTAAATCAACAAAAGGTAAGCAAATATACATTCTGGGTTTTTTTTTATATAACTTTAGCTGTAAAAGTTTAGAACTAACATCGACATGAGGCTAGAGAAGTGATATACCAACTCTCACTGGTCTTGTTTTCTGCATAATTATTTTTGACCTGTGTACCCAAACAGAAAGGTGTCTGTGTTCATGAACTGCCATCAACATCTGGAAATATGCAGTCAGTCTCCAGAATCCCTCTGGTATTCCCTCCCCCTCGTCTTTCCTAAAATAACCAATTCCTGTAGTGATTCCTTTTGTTCATTTTCTATGACCAAGAGTTGAAATTATAGAAGTGGAAATTTGGGGGTTAGGAAGAGGGCTTAGGGGGCAATGTTCTTGTTTTGCAAGCACGAGGACCCGAGTTTGCATCCCCTGCAGGCCAAGTAAGAGATCTGGTCTTAAAGAATAGGGTGGAGCATGATTGAGGAAGACAGTCAACATCTGCCTTCAACCTCCAGATGCAGGCACCCTTACGCACGCGCATACACGGCAGTACTTTCTGTCTGTACAGAAGTATACCTAGGAAAGGGGGCAAGTTTCAATTAATTATTTTGATAGACATTTATTATATGCATGCATGCATGCATCAGTCTCTTTTGCAAGTTTAGAATTATAAAACATGACTTGTACTTACAAAGTTATAGAATACTCAAGTGGCTCAATTGTTTCATGTAAACTATAAAAAAGAATCTTTAGAAATAAGAAAGATTACAACAGGAATTTCTGTCCCAGTATTTAGAAAAAAGAAAAAAAACCAAACACATTGAGAAACAAAATGTGTAATGATTGTCCTTAATCTCTTGCCTGGCTGCTCAGCTCTTCACACCTTCAGTGTGGACACAGGAGCAAGAGTCCCTCACACCCCTGTCCCTTTTGGTGACTTAGTGTGGTTCCATGCTCTGCCACGGTGCCTCAGCCTGGTTGCACATTACAGCCATGTGTAGGTTTTCTGACCACGCACACAGACACTGTTTTATTCTTGTATTGCAGTCAAAACCAAATGGCAGGCTGATCATCTGTCTGTCTGTCTGTGTGAACTTGTTTTATAAATAGACAGTTGGAATGAGCATGGCACTCCAGAGGCTTCTGGGAGCCAATGCTTTCTCCAATGAGAGTGTGACTCATGGACTGAACTGCTGGCCTCTTCTGTACCAATTCTTCATATGTGTTGACATTACTAAGAAGAAGAATTAATTACTGCTACCCAAGAGGAGATGTTGTTGAACCTCTGCACCTGCTCAGGAAGAGCCCTGGGGCTTTTGTGATTATCGTTGTGGCCGTGTATGCAGCAGAGGATAAAATCTTTCTGCAATAAGACCTAACACTTCTGACTGCCGCATGGTAGTTTTTAAATCTCATCTAATTCTCAGCCTAACTTTGTGGCATGGGCAAGAGAAGTATGAACCAGGGAAAGAAAGCAAAGCTTGGGCAAGACTGAGTGATCTGAGGACAGGATTGGCCCAGCACACTGCTTAGAATTGTTTTTAAAGCCCAAACTCTATTTGGATTGTTTCTAAATCAATATGTAAGATCCAAGGAACTTATGTTTCTATTATTACTATTATTATTATTTTGGTTTTTCGAGACAGGATTTCTCTGTAGCTTTGGAGCCTGTACTGGAACTAGCTCTTGTAGACCACACTGCCCTCAAACTCATAGAGATCCACCTGCTGCTACCTCCAGAGTGCTCGGATTAAAGGCATGCGCCACCACTGTCTGACTTCTGTTTTAAAAAGTAGAAGGCTAAGAATGCAACCCAGTTGATAAGTTGCTTGCCTAGTATATAAGAAGCCTTGAGTCCAGTCCCCAGAACCACAGAGGACCAGCCATGGTGGCACAGAATCACAGAGGACCAGCCATGGTGGCACAGAAGCACAGAGGACCAGCCATGGTGGCACAGAAGCACAGAGGACCAGCCATGGTGGCACAGAATCACAGAGGCCCAGCCATGGTGGCACAGAAGCACAGAGGACCAGCCATGGTGGCACAGAATCACAGAGGCCCAGCCATGGTGGCACAGAAGCACAGAAGACCAGCCATGGTGGCACATACCTGCAAATCCAGCACTTAGGAGGTAATAGTAGGAGGGCCAACCTTGGCAACGCAAGACCCCTTTTCAAAAAAATATTAAAATCAATGATAGAGATGTTGAATTTTATCTTTATCTACTTTATGCTTGGTTATCCAGTAAGTGTCCATACTGCAGTCAACGCCATAAATGACGAGCTCCACGCGAGTTCAAATTTCCTATGAGTCTGTGTTAAGATACAATGCTGCTGGCTAAAAGCAGGTCCTCAGATGCACCCAAGTGGTTTATATTTTTTATATTTGTGTTACATAGTATGTCCTCGACAAGTGTATCGTAAATAGGAACTCTGTCTCAAAAGCTCTTAGAGGCGCTCCCCGGAAAGGTGGAGGGAACAGCCGAGAGTTTCACCAGTTATTTGGTGCACTGAAATGACTGTCTTCCCTCTGTGGCTTGATGCTGATAAAAGCTATTGTCGGCACTTGCTGGGCTCCAGGCGCTGATTGTTCAGGCCCTGGAATCCGTCTTAGGCATCATGCCATCACAAAGGACTTCAGCAATGCAGCTTCCATTGTATGTGAACAATGGATTTGTGGTTGCGACTTGAGCAGATTTCATTTGTGGCACAGAGGTGCCAGTGAGAGAGTGGGTTTTTAAGAAAAACTCTAGAAATTAATTATTTTGCTTGAAAT
This sequence comes from Chionomys nivalis, assembly GCF_950005125.1. Classification (NCBI taxonomy): domain Eukaryota; kingdom Metazoa; phylum Chordata; class Mammalia; order Rodentia; family Cricetidae; genus Chionomys; species Chionomys nivalis. Next base: position 60,146,012 of record NC_080103.1, read on the forward strand.
TCTCTTTGGTGGTGCTATTCTTTATCGGTAACTGTCATTTCTCATGCCTGGGGCTTTTGATTCAGATAGCATATCAAAGAAGTGTGACTGTTCAAGAAAAAACCTCAGCCCAGGAGCCCAGAGCATCATCTCGTGCAGATGTCTGTGGTTTACTAATGAGCCTAACGAATGTCACGATCTTCTTGGCCCCTGAAGTTCACTCCTGCAAGATCCCACTTCTCGTAGGCAGTTTTTGATCAGGTTTTCTTTTCAATACAATGAGAAAACAGATGAGATAGTGCTTTGAACTTTGCAGACTGCTTAGCTGACATGAAAGTATTGCTAACATTGTTGGCTATGTCTACCAGAACACCTTCCTTAGTAAAGCGAGATTAACTTAAAAGGGTGTGAGATCTACTACCTTTAGATTGGTGCTGGCTGGGAGAATGTTAGCTGACAGGAAAATATCAGGTCTATTATCTGTTTTGTTACTTTCTTTCAGGCTTCCAGGACTTGGCAAAGGGGGATGAGATTGAGGAAATACAGAGGAGACAGGAGATAAGAGGGAAATAACACCTAGAAAGACTGTGCTGAGACAGTCTGGTCAATTGGCCCGGGTCTTTCTCTCCCTGACTCTATTGGTCTGTACTTGTGTTTCATTTTCTACTGTTCACAGGACTAAGATTAGAATCTTGGATTTAATTAAATGCTCAAGAACTATCTCAGGTACTGATACAGGCTTTCAGAGGCTTCTTTAACACTCTGAAATTTGGGTAGGATTGGGAAAGGGGATCAGCTGAGTACATGCTGGAAGGCTGCCTTGTCCTAAACACTTGTGATAGGTCACAATGTTGTCATGATAACCCTATACCATAATACAGGTTCTCCTCAGTTTATAAATAAGAACAACACATCATCAAGATTAAAACAAACAAACAAACAAGAGTGTAGAACAGGCCATGCACTTAATAAATGGGGAGGCAGCACACACAACTAAGTCCTCAGCTCCTTCTGAGATGCTTTTGATACACTGACTTTGTGGTGAACTACCCACTGATGTGAGGTTTTTGTCACCCAGGTCATATCTTCTGATGTCATTGATAATTGTGTTGATGAAAGATAAAAAATTATTCACTTTGTTTTTACAAATGAGCATCAGGTGTTCGTATTATATAAGGTATTTGCTGTACAAAGAACCCCAACCTACCCAATGTTTCTAAGATGTTTTATTTCCATTTCATATAAAATAAAGACAAAAGCAATGAAACCAAGCCAACCTCGCATTTCTAGTGGGTGAGATCAGTTCCTTCCAGGTGGGTTACTCAGGCATCCAATTCTCTTCCTTTTTGTGGGGCTTCCGTTATAAACACATGTGATGGAAGAGGCCACACGGCAAGGAAGAAGGTGGCCACTACATCCACTTCTCCTCTTTTCTGGCCAGAGGTAGCAGTGTGGTCCACTTAGCTATTGGCCCTGGGAACAGTAATCTCTGAACGATGGAGTTACTGGTTCAAGAGGCACTAAATCTATCCTACAGCTTCCAGCAACAAGTGATTCGCCAAGTGTGAGGGCTGTTTTTTTTGTCAACGTGACCCAAGCTAGAGTCATCTGAACCGAGGACCCTCAATTGAGAAAATGTCTCCATAATGCCTGGCTGTAGGGCATTTTCCTAATTAGTGTTCCACGGGGAAGGCCATTGTGGGTGATGCTATCCCTGGGCTGGTGGTCCTGGGCTCTGTAAGAAAGCAGGCTGAGCAAGTCAGTAAGCAGCACCTGTCTGTGGCCTCTGCGTCAGACCCTGCCTCCAGGTTCCAGTCTGTTTGAGTTCCTGTCCTGACCTCCTTCAGTGACGAGCTATGATGTGGAAGTGTGAACCAGACAAACCCTTTCCTCCCCCAACTTGCTTTTGGTCATGCTGTTTCATCGCAGCCATAGGAACCCTAACTAGAACACCAAGTACGCTGCTACTCATACCCAGAACCTCCATCTTCCTAGGCTCTGAAATTAATTCTCTCTGATTTTCTACTTGGCCACAAACACCATATATTTTATGACAGCTCACTATATGTACCAAGCAAACGTAGAATTTCCAAGGTTTATTTCTGGCCACAACAATAGCAGTGTGAGTACCTGGGTATATATGTGTGCTGGAGATAGGGAGATTCAAGTTCATGGAGTCTGGTCTCTATGGAGTCGCCCAGGCATTGTGACATTCATTAGCCTGCCATCTCTACAGGTGGCTTCTACAAACACATGAGATCGATATGTAGCTGAGAGACTTTCATGGACAGAATCTAGACACAGTGAATATCGTTCCTGCTCCTAGTTGGCTACGCAGAACTGCAAGACGTAACTAAACCTAATAGCAGGGAGGCAGCGGAGTGACGTGTGTGATAAAGATAGAGAGGGATAATGGTTACTAAATAGTTCATCACCATCTGCCTCAGTGAGAAATGCTTTTTAAAACATGTTTATATTGGCCACATTTGTTCGTTTGACAAATGACTAGATGTGCTCAATGAATTGCAAAGATATTGAAAATTATTCCCGCTGTCCTATGATCAGGAAGAGGCAGACCCGCATGAAAACTACTTGGCAGTGGCTAAAAGCTCCTGTGCGTCATTCGAGTATGTAAAATGTGTTTACACATATATAAAACCCGAGTTAAGCCTGATTTGATTATATTTGCTAAGAGTACAAATTTGACATTCGGTGTACTACTGTGTATAATTCTGTCATTTGGAAGGCAGAGTGTATTTGCGGAGCTCCCTCTAGTCTCTCATCCTGAAAATAATCCGTATTTGTAACTAGATAGAATCCATTTCATGAAAAAGTCACATACTCATAGACTTAAGGACCATGGCTTAGATTATGTGAGCTTTCTTCCTCTAAGCATGACTGACCTTAGTCCCTTTACCCGGAGAGACAAGGAGTGAATCAAAAACTTCACAGTCCTATGAAATTAAAAGTATTGTTGTTGTCTATGATCTGTGCTGCTGCCAGGGACCAAGTTGATGTCCACAGTCTGAGCTGCTGCCAGAAACCATCTAGAAGTCCACGATCCAGGCTGACGCTGCCTGCTATGGGCAAGCTAGCTTCTTTTGCAGTGGCGTGGATGACTGCAGACTCATAACTTAGAATGAGAGATGTTGAAGTCTTCTGGGACAATCTCTTCCTGTTCCCTCCCCCCAGAGAGAAACAGTCCAGATATGAAGTTACTGAAGAGAATCCTAAACCAGTGATAAAGATGCTGAAATTTAGCTTTTGCAGCTGATGGCTTCTGGTGAGGGTGGGATAAGGAAGGACTCAGTTTTCTTTAAGGGGCTGGACACTGGTAGTTTGTCCAAGCTCTGAAGAGTATACGGGCAACACAAATTGGACTTCGTGGGGTTGTGTTTTTTGAGGGGGTTGAGAGGGACTCATAAGGGTAAGAGGGTGGATCAGAAAGGAATGGAATGTGAGTGTGATCAGTGTGCAGTGTATGAAATTTATAAATGATTAATAAAATTATTATGTTGGACAAAAATATTTTTGAAGCCTAATTAAGACTTCTAAGGACATTCAGATGGAGACAGAGAAAAAGAGAGTGGTTAGGAATAGCTAGCCTAGAGGATAGCCTTTGCCTACCCTGTCTTCTTTCAGTTATAGGCTATCTAGATATCAGAGCTTGCAGGGCCACTGGGAAAGTGGGCTCTGTTGTGCACTAGCCCAAACTAAAGCAACTCTCGGATTCCAGGGTTCTTTAGGTGTCTAGACGGGGTCTTAGCATGCAGTCCTTGCCGACTCCAATAGAGTGGATGCTTTCTTTTCCTTTTTCCTGTTTTGTAATTGGAAAGCACAGGTTCTTAAGCCTGACCTTGGAATGTCTCATGTGGTGTGCATTTGAAGGAAGATCTTCCCTCTACTGCACAGTGGCCTGTGACTAGAGCTGTGAGGGATATGACACCCTCTTCTGGCCTCTTTGGGCTCTCATGTGTGCATGCACACACATATGTGTGCACATATACACACACATCCACAGACATGTACAAACGTGCACACACACAAATACATACACATGCATACTTCAAATTTTTTAAAAGTAGGGGATGGATAGATGGTCAAAAGGTTAAGGGCACTGACTGCTCTTCCAGAGGACCCAGATTTGAATCCCCACACTCACGTAGTGACTCACAACCTTCTATGATCCAATACCATGGGATTCAATGACAATCTTTTCTGGTCTCTGAGGGCATGCCTACATGTGCTTGCTAAGAATATAGACAGGCAGACAAAATGCTCATGCACATAAAATAAAAATAAGGGATAAATCTTTCTTTAAAAAATAGATGGCTATTAAAGTATTAAACAGGGGTATTGTTGGCACTTTTCTTGTTGGTTTATTAGCTTTATTGTTATTTTTAATATGTGACGATTTAATGCCTTTGTATAGAGCTGAGGCATTCTAACTGGAGAGTAGGTACTCCAAGGAGAGATTCAGAGTGTACTGTTTAATGTGGCATTTTGTTCTGTTCTTAGCTCTTCATTTGGGTTACACCTAATGACGCTGAGGACAAAACTAATATTCCTAATTTGGTGGCTACAAGTAGTTTTGCATATTATTAAAAGTGAGTAAATCTGACAAAAACGTTGGAAAGCTATGCCATTGGTTCTTAATCACCCCTCCTTTAATGCTGTTTGTAAAATGCAGCTCCTCTGATGAATTTCCAAAGTTCCCTTGGGTCATCTGGACTTGAGGGTGCTCTCCAGTGGTTGTTAAGATGTGACAGAGACTCTGTGTGTCGCCCCAGCCGTGTGGGTTGGAAGAAAGCACAGTCGGTTCCCCACCAAGCTGCTTCACTGACAAGGCTAGAAACCTGGTGATGCTGCCTCTCAGAAACAACCAAGGGATCAAACCCCATCGCTGCAGACCTTAGCCAACCTCCCCACTCTGTCACTGGGCTTCACTGTTCCCTTAGCAACCCACACTGGATGCTGCCCCATCATCTTCGCCTTCACTCACAAACCACAACATTTATTATTATGTATCTACTTCCTGATTTTCCCTGATCCAAAATCTCAAGAGATTGAAAACTCCAATAACCAGAGGCATGCAGCAGATTTTAATAAACATTTTCTGAATGAATGAATTGTTTGGTGTTGGTACCAGAACTGAATCTTCTATCTCCAGAAATCTGCTGTACTGGGACCCCTCTACATGGTTACAAATGTTACTGAATTACTTCTACATCTGCTCCTTGGAGAAAATAAGATCATATATGTCTACATTGCATAATTTGCTTGTTATTGTGAAAATATGCCCAACAAAAGCAATGTAAAGAAAAAAGGATTTATTGGGATCACAGTTTGAGGGAACACTCCACCATGGCAGGGAAGGAATGGGGGCAAAGCTGTAAGGCAGCTGGCTCCCTTGTGTCTAAGTTGGAAAGCCACCGCCTTTCCTGACACAAAACCTCAAAGGATGCAGGGTGGCCTCACTCTTTGAACTTGGGATGTTCCTTCCTTCGTCTCCGGGTTTGACACTGCCCAGTTGATGTGGTGTTAGGGGGTTGGTACTGGGTTGAGTTCAGGGCTCTCTGCATTCTAAGCAAGCATTCTACCAATAGCTACATCCCCACCCTCTTTTCTCCTTTTAAATCAGTCTTGACCTCAGGTTGTGGAGCACGGTACCACATTCTGAATAGGTCAGTTGAACACATCTGGAAACACCACCACAGACCCACCAGAAGTGTGTTTCCGTGGTTATTCTGTAAACACCGCCACAGACCCACCCAGAAGTGTGTTTCTGTGGTTATTCTAAATCCCTGTAAACTGACAATACAATCACCATGTCCTAAACTCAATGACTGTCTAATTTCTGCTCTACATGAGGAAGGGAGTATAAACTAAACACTGATTAGGGGCTCTTGGGGAATGTCACCGAGGTAGGCAGCATGGAGAATGGCAGAGACAGACGCTGATGGTTTGTGTTGGACAGAGATGGCCCAGGGGTTAAGGCCACTTTCTGCTCTTGCAGAGGACCTCAGTTCAGTTCCCAATACCTGTATAGAGTGTCTCACAACAGCCTGTGACCAGAAACTCCAGGTTCTGGCTTTCATGGGCACCAGAACACACACACACTCTCTCTCTCTCTCTCTCTCTCTCTCTCTCTCTCTCTCTCTCTCTCTCTCTCTCACACACACACACACACACACACACACACACACACACCCTGGAACATGATCTTGGAGACTTACTTCATTAACTTAGGTGTTGAATAGCTTTCTCTTCCATGTCAAGGACAGGATGTCAAATGAACCCAGATTCTCTTGGTGGCCTTGGATATACTGTCTTTAATAGAGCTTTAAGATTTACTTTTTTCATGAAAAGTTTCTTTTTCTATTGTTCAAATGTCTTATTTCACTCTCTTAGTCTTTTCCTACCAAATAAATACATTTTTATGGTTTTGGAAGTAGAGGTTTCCTTGGAGATAATTTACTCCAATACACTCATTTTTATTTAGTTTTCAAATTAACACAATTAACTTGTATTTATATAACACATTTTTGAAATTTCCTTGAGATAAGAAAACGTAAGTCTTCAAACACAGAATACTAGTTCATTCTCTCATCTCTTAATTCTCTGACATGTTAGCAATTCTTTGGTTCCAGGGTTTTATTGATCCACATTTCAATGGTTCTCAATAGATTTTTAAAGTTTTGGCGAGAGCCAACATTTCATCTTCTCTTAATTTTGGGCTTTTGTTTTTTTCTAAGCTGTGGTGGAACTAAAATCCAGGACCTCTTGAATAGGAGAGAGAATTCTACTGCTAAGTGGTCCCCTGCCTATGGCGTGCTGCGGATAATTACCATCCCTGGGAACTCTGAGGTCGTCTTTTATAGAACAAGATGTCATTACTCCTTTTGAGTTTTGGAGACTTGAGAGGAATAAAAGAAATTTTAATAAGTTATTTTGGGATGTAAGGGTTCTTCAGCTCTATTGTTTTAGCTTGATTTATTTTACTGTTTTGGTGACAGGCTCTTGCTAGGTAGCCCAGGCTATGTTATTGTTTTGGTGACAGGGTTTTGCTACATGGCCCAGGTTGACTTGAACTCTTGTTCTTTCTGCCTCCGCTTCCTCAGGGCTGGGATTGCATGCTTCCACCCAGCCTGACTTTCAACAGTTTATTTAAGTCAGAGAGACTGATCTCTCTCCAAATAGCTGCTTGCTGGCTTTTGGATCTGCTTGGTCAGTATAGTTTTCCTGTGGTCCTGAGGGAGAAGCTGTGTCTCTGGATTTATTTCTCTGGATTTATTATATCCAGGAAATATTAGACTCCCAGGAAATATTAGCTGAATATTTTCTTCATTAAATGCTACTTAACCAAATTTCAGGTTTTCCTAGCTCATATATTTCACATATGGTGTTCCACAGTTTATTATGTCATTTGTTCTACAAACAGATTTTTTATTGTTTCAGATTTTCCTAACAATCTAATCAAATAATACAGAAATAAGGCATTCCAGCTGGGCGGTGGTGCATTCCTTAATCCCTGCACTGGGGTGGCAGACAGGTAGGCGGATCTCTGTGAGTTTGAGGCCAGCCTGGTGTACAAAGTGAGTTCCAGGACAGCTAGAACTGTTACACAGAGAGACCCTGTCCTGAAAAACGAGAGAGAGAGAGACAGAGAGACAGAGAGACACAGAGAGAGAGAGACAGAGAGACAGAGACAGAAAAAAGGCATACCCGAAGTTGAAGATGACACTTATTTTTTATCTTTGAAGGGAAACATTTTAAGGCTCTATGGGCCCCACTGCCCTGTCTAGTTCTATTAGAATGTTCACATTCTTCCTCTTCACCAGTTAAGAACAACTTCCTATTAAAGTCTTAGGGTTAAACAAACAGAGCATTTGTACTGGGCTCACGTTCCTGGTATTTATGGCCAGAAGAAATTTTTTAGTGATTTAATCAAAATACCATTTTCAGACAAGAAAATGGAAACAGGAATCGATTGCTGCTGTTAGCACTGTGTAGGTGTATATGCACATTTTGTGTGCGTGAGTGTGTGTGTGTGTGTGTGTGTGTGTGTATGAGTAGCTATGCTCACCCGTGCTTGCATGTGGAGGTCGGTTTCTCTGATACCTTCACCTTATTTTATGACACAGGGTCTCCTCCTGAATCAAGTTTTCCATTTTAATGAGACTAGCTTGTAAGCAGTGCTCAGGTTCCACCCGTCTCCATGTTCTTTTGCCTCCACACTTTTTACACATTTTCCTCACTGAGCCCTGTCCTGAGCCTACTTGTTCATGTGTTGACCTGCTAATGCTGCTCTCCTTTGTGATGGGTTTCTGCTTGTGCCTCCATTACACAGCTTTAAATAAAAGAAGCCCGTGTGTGTTTGTGGAGGGGGGGGGGTAAAGCAGGCTCCCCATATCATACACCTTGAAAATGGTAAAGTTGGGAGCTTCATGTAGTCATTTAGTTCTCTGGGACATCATGTTAGAATCACGGACGACCACGTGACAGGGTGGAGATCTGATTAGACCTGGAGCAGAGCCAAGAACTGTACATCAATTCCTCGTGAATGTTCTCTGAAATGTTCGGAGATGTGTAGTGTTGGCGCTGTGCCAACTGGGTATCAGACAGAGTGTGGGTGGAGCAGGGAGCGGATAATAAAGGAGGCTTTATTATGTTGAGAGATCTCTGTGTATCCGGTGGTGGTGGTTGCTCAGAGGCTTCCATCTTCCTGTGGAATAAACTTTTTCTAAATGGACCACGGCAAAGCTCACCACTTTTCTGCTAAACCTCATCCTTCCTCTCCATATCCATCACTTCTGATAGAGCTTCCCATTGACTGCTGTGTGCCTTCTGAAAGGTTCCCTCCGTGATTTCCAGTGTCCACTCAGACAGGACATTAAGGCCACACTTCTTCTGAGCTGTGAGTAACTGAGAGGTGCGATGTGAAGCCATTATTGACCGTGTGTCCCTGTGAGTGGATCTCTCTGGAATGATGCAGAGGAAGAGTAGGGGAGGCACGGAGTTCAGTATCTGTGGGTAGCGTCTTGCTGTGCTGTGAACACCTCCAGGTGAAAGGCAGCGCTTTTGCTCCCTGTCCATCATTCATCAAGTAGTGACTGACCAGGGCCTCTTACCCACTGAAGAGCATAAAAGAATGTGTGTGCAGAGTAGAGAAACCGAAGGTACAAAGTTCCACTGAAAGGTTTGGTGTTCCCTCCCTTGTCCTGGGCCCTTCTGGAAGTCTTTATAGTAGAATGACACTTTGGCACAGTTAAAAATGCTTCTGGGTATGGATGTGTCCCCACCAAATTGTACAACAGAAGCAATCACCCTGCTTTTGTGCACTTAGCACAGACAAGTGTTCCTGAAACTTGTCTAAAAGGAAACACACTAAGATCATTGATTAAATGTGTACTTAAATAAGAGACACCCTGAGCACAAAGCACCATGGATCGTGACTCTCATCTTTGATGGCCAGTTTGCAAATGGAACTGCGCTCTGCACAGCAAATTGCTCTTGGCTGATGTGCTCACTGGCAGGAGTACAGCAAGGTGTCACACTGTGCGGTGTCAGACAAATGTCCTTCAGTCAAGGTCAGCTGAGTGGCAGTCGCTCTATACACAGGAACATCAGAGGATGGTCTTGGCCTATGGGAATGCATTGGAAAGGGTGGAATCACCCGCCTGAACATCGTGTGTTCTGATGCATCCATGTCTGCATTATTATCTAGGCCTTTGTGAAGCTTTATGCAGAATCTTAAAGACTTAATAACAAACACAAAGTGGATCTATTAAATTTAGATTTTTTTCACATTTGTCATCAAAAGTGCTTAACAAGTAGTGGAGGAAGCAAACTGTGTTAATGAAATCCAATAGAGGTTATGAGAAGTTGCGTTTTCCATCAGATGTTTGCTGTTCATCTACTGCCGAGAGTCCTGGGAGAAAGTCTTCTGTGTCCATGGCTGACTTAACGCAGGAACATATACATTCAGTAAAGCAGCTCATGGCCTCACATTTTTATTGTCATATGGTTTTGAAGCAAAGCAAGTCGAAAGAAAAGATCTAGAATTTGAGGCACAGGCACAGTGCTGGTCACATTTCCACCTGGAGGAGGACATGGCTTTCTGAGGTCCTATGATGCAGCCACATTGCAGAGAGACAGCTGCAGCTGCACACCCTACTGTCATCTGGATGACTACTGGACAGAGTCTCAAGAGGCCACCATGTAGGAAAATGACTATCTTCTTATTTAAAAAGTTAAAAAAAGATAACTTATAAATCCACAGGAATAACACAAGGCCAATGAATAAAAGGGAAAAGGAAGAGTGAAGCCAAGAAAAAGAGGCTGTAAAATACGGTGTTGGTTGTGGTGCTGGAATATGCAAGATTGAACAAAAGGATTGAATAAAAGGAGTTTCATCTCTGAATTCATCTCTTGACTGTGAAAAGAAGAAGCTGGGGAGATGGTCAGTCAATAGTCTCATCTGCAGAAGTCACGTGAAAGAGCCAGCTGTGTGGCCCATCTGTAGCCCTCCATCATCTGTAGGTGGTAGGCACACACAGGAGAGGTCACAGAGAGTCTCTGGCCAGCCATCTCAGCCTGATAGACCCAGGTGCTACGGAGAGACCACCTCAAAACGAGGTAGATCGTTCTTGAGGAATGGCACCCACAGCCGTCCTGTGACCTCCTCACTGTGCACACACACGTGCACGCATGGGAACATGAACACACGCAGAATGAATACATTAAATAAAACCAAATAAAGTAAAAACATGGGGCCGCTTCCACACCAAGGAAGACATGATAATGAAGCGACTCTCGGTAAATGGAGTTTGATTGCAGCAGAAAGTGGCTTTTAGCGAAGAGCAGTAGAAAATGAGCCAGCTTAAACTTCTTAAGAGGCAAGCAGCCAAATGTCATTTCCGTCCTGCCTTACCCCGGACTGTCAGACCCAGGCTAGAGCCATGCCATTGGTGGTATGCACACTCAGGAACCCGCCAGTCATAGTTGAGTCAAATGCTCAGCTGCTTTCTTTTGGAAAAATTCCAACACATTTTCATTTTTGAGAGCTGCTCTTATTTTTTTTTCCATTAACCAGGATTGTTTTTAAATGTGTCATCCAATTCTTGCCCTTGAGTGTCCTTGAAGAGGTTTGGAGGATATCGTAAAGTATCGTCCCCTCTGGAGCTGCACTGTGGACCCAGGAGATCCTGGGAAAGGCTTGTAATTGTCATGCAGGAGGACATCCAACTGAAGACCAGGCTGTCATTCCACCAGCAAATTCAGGTGCCATTCAAAACGGGAAGGTACACTTTGATTGCTTTATTAATAACGCCGTATTGCCGGCACTGAATTACAGCCACTGTTTTTACAAGCGGCTAGGAATACTAGCAGCATAAAGCAGTTTTATAGCCAGTCACCTCTGAGGTTAAGGGAGGCGACGATACATCACATCGAGGTCTTTAGTGCATGCCACAAGAACAGACCACGCTGCGTGCGGGCGTGATGACTTGCCACTTTTTAGTGTGTAAGGAGGACTGGAGAACAGAGGTCGTAGCAGGCCGAGGAGCATCATGGAGTTTATGCAGGGGGGACAGGGTTTATGATACTTTTGAGAACACTCCAGTTGCTGTGGAGACACAGTCCTAATCCTTATAAGTATTACATTTATTCTTTAATCGGAAAACTTCTATTAAGATCCGCCTTTCAGTGAGAGATAGTTATCTAAACAGAACACAGTCATTTCTGCGGCAAGATGAAAAACTTGTATTTTAAAAGCCCGAGAAGCAGCTTGAATGTTATCATAAGCTGACACACAGTCCTGAGGTTCCCTGCTGCTATCTCCCATCCCAGCACGAGCTTTAGAACCTCAGCCTGCTCGATGATTCTCAGGGCTATCTTAATTTGAGCCGTAACCAATTATGTATGTAAAAATATAGTGTCAGGGTGATAATTGGAGAGGAAGAACATGGAAATGTGGTTTTTCAGGCTTGAGATTAATGGACGCTCAACAATGTTATTAACTTTGCAGAATGGGAGCCCATTCTAAACATAGACATCTTAAAATGCTTCAGCTTTCATTTCAGGTCGGTGCATCCAGTGGATGCTCACTGGGTCAGGAAGCACCACTACCAGTGTGTCCAATGTCCCTCATCCCGATTTCCCACAAAGCACTCCCCTTCTCAGTGTTCTTCCTCTTCATGTCAGATTGGCATTGTGCGAGAGCTCTGTTGCCAGTGGAACAAGAAGAGGGGAAAATGTTCAGGCTTATTTTTATTTTTTAAACATTGACAATGGCCTCTGATCTCCTGGGAGCTAGTCAGAGCCCTGATAGAACCGTGTATGGTCACACATGTGTAACTTGACTGAGCCCTGCCAGCGAGTGTGAAAGACACAGACAGACCTTTCTAGCACTTGGCACAAACAGATCAAAGTTGGAAAACAAGAGTGACCAGGAAGAGGAGCACAGAGCCCTGGAGGAGTCTGAGGAATGGCTGGGATAGGGAGCACACAGCCCGGGAAGAGTCTTGATGAATGACTCAGAGCTGGAACACAGAGCAAGGCAGGGACTACTGGGTTATGCTGGTTAGTTTTTTTTGTTTTGTTTTGTTTTGTTTTTTTAAACTGTCAGCTGACATAACCCAAAGTCACCCGGGAAGAGACTCTGTGGAGATGTTGTCTGGATTACGTGGGCCTGTTGGCATGTATTAATTGTTAAGCGGTAGTGTGAGTAGCACCGCTCTCTGGGCCGGGCCCTGAAATGCCTGAGAGTGGTGAGAACTGACTGGGTGTGAGCAAGCAGGTGTTGTGGACGCCTCTCTTTCCCTCTGCTCCTGACTGTGGTGCAGTGTGAACTGGACTTTCCCTTGCTTGGAACTATAACCTGCCATCGTAAGCCAAGGGAACCCTTTCCCTGCCTGTGTTGTTTTCTGTCTGGACACTTTATCACAGCAGCAGAAATGACACTTAAACAAGTTCTTGATGAATGCCTGGGAGGTCAAACACAATGGGACAAGAGGCCCGTGGGCTTTCTGTTAGGGTTCTCTACAAAGGGTAGAACTGCACGGAGCTAGCCGAGTTATTTGGGTTTCTCACACACAGAGGAAAGGCAGAGGATCTTGGGCAAGATCACAAAGGTTTAGAGACTATACAGAAAACAGGAAAGGCCATCATAACAGCAGAGGAAAATCAGCGCGCTATAGAAGGGAAAGAAAGCCAGGGTTTGGACCTACCTGGAATCAGTTAGAAAAGGAAAGTAAATAGATGTTTTTTTAAAAATTGAAAAAGAGTCATTAGCTTCACTTTATGCTCTTAAGACCCTCAGTGGCTGGAGGGATGGGGATTCCCCTTCCAGGACCCTCTGGCTGGAGGGACGGGGCTTCTCCTGCAGTAACTGGGCAGAGCTCCAGGTAGTAGAGGAGGTGAGGTTGTGGGGTCACTCCTCTCTTCCCTTTGCTCTTGGCCATGCACACGCTCAGGTGCATGGATTGGATGGAGGATTTAAAATGAAGGCCCCAAACAATGGTCTACCTCAGAAAATCTCCCATCATGGGGGCCCTCTTTAAGGCAGGAATCCAAGCAGTAACGAGAAAGGGGTTCTTAGACTTACCATGAATGAAATATTACAGCCAAACTATAATCAAACCACAAAAACTGAGGAGAAGAAAAGGTCCAGGGATCAGTAAGCCAATACTAACTCTCCAAAAGTGTAATTAATGATTTGACTCAGTCCTCTTAAAAACAACTCCTTAGTGTATTTGAAACTTAGTTGTATTTGATTAGTTTTTGCGGTTTCTCTTAAAACCTTAGAAACATGGTCTCAGAGTTTTCGATTAATTGGGGAGTTAGAAACCCCAAAGAAGTAGGCTCCTGGTCAGAGCAGAAGCAGCCATCCAGAGGGCTCTCGCTCTGTTGGTCTGAAGAGTGAACTGTACTCGTGAGTGTTGTGTGCAAGGGACACAGGAGGAAAAACTTGTCTCTACACCTGGCCACTCACTGTTGCTCACAGGCCACATGTCCCTCCGGCCTGGGAGGAGAGCTGCTTCCCATTTATTTTGCTAAGTTGACAGTTCCTTCTGACGTAGGCTTGGCTTAGTGCTCACTATCTTCTGGAAGCCAAGCCTCCCTCCTGTCTAACTGTGTGCTGCTCCCACACTGTCCTGGTCTCAGCAACCATCACTCTGTGTAGTGATTTAGATGTCTATCTACCAAGCCATAACAGCCTCACTGGACTGTGAATTCTATCCTTGAGTTCCACAGGGCCTTGTATAATACAGCGTCATGGAAGACTTGTTTCATATGGTCTTGTGTTAGCTGTGGTGGTGCTCATCAACAGAACTGTGGGTTCCCTTGCTTTTTCTGAAGCGCCCATTTTCTCCCATCCTGAGTGTGGTTTTTACATTGTTTTAAGCCAGAGCCCTAGGGTATTTGAAAACCAAAGCTTTTAGCTGCACTGGTAGAGCTCATCCAGCTTTTAAATATTGGTTTGAAAAGTTGTTTGTTATTAAAACCTCCGATCCTTCCTGGGTCACCCCTCAGTTGCTCTTACAGGAACATCTAAATGTGTAGGAGACCTTTAATGCAGTGCCTTAGGAAATGGTCGCTCATAAATAGCTGTCTCTAAAGGAACTCCTTGGTGCTTTGGGAATTCATAAGACATCCCTGAAAGCCACCTTCTCTTTGGAAGGGCAGTTTTTCACCGTAAGAGGCAAGATACATCGATTCTGCTTTTTATTTGTCCCATAACCAGGAAACTTTTTAGCCCAATGGTGTAATATATTTTTCATTTTACACCATAATATTTTTGCTATGTTTTTTACAAAGTTATGTGTAGGTTGGTTTCAGGATAACAATAAAAAAAGGAAGGAAAATAAATAAACTCACTGTGTTTTCTGCTGGGAGTAGAAGTCGCTCTGCATTCAAATGCCAGGCATGGCAGGGCTGACTGCTGCAGGGGCACGCGGCACCACAGCGTCATGGCGCCACAACCTCACAGGGCGCCACAGCCTCACAGGGCGCCACAGCCTCAGGGCACCGCAGCCTCAGGGAGCCACAGCCTCACAGGGCGCCACAGCCTCACAGGGCGCCACAGCCTCACAGGGCACCACAGCGTCATGGCGCCACAGCCTCACAGGGCGCCACAGCCTCACAGGGCGCCACAACCTCACAGGGCGCCACAGCCTCACAGGGCGCCACAGCCTCAGGGCACCGCAGCCTCAGGGCACCACAGCCTCAGGGAGCCACAGCCTCACAGGGCACCACAGCATCAAGGCGCCACAGCGTCACGGCGCCACAGCGTCACGGCGTCACTGCGTCATGGCACCACAGGCTCACACGACGCCAGAGAGTCACGGCGCCACAGCCTCACACGACGACGCCAGAGCGTCACGGCGCCACAGCCTCACACGACGACGCCAGAGCGTCACGGCGCCACAGCCTCACACGACGACGCCAGAGCGTCACGGCGCCACAGCCTCACACGACGACGCCAGAGCGTCACGGCGCCACACGGTAAGGTGCTTACTGTGTCCTTAGTGACAGACAGAAGCTAAGTATTTTCAGCTTTTTTCACTTTAATTAGTCGCCTAACTTTGTACCATGCTTTCTGAGCCCCTTCCACATGCAGATTGAGTGTGGCCGGCCTGGGGAAGGGTGAACCATGACTGTTAAAGCACAGACCAATCACTTCAAAAATGTTACAGGAACTCGAACTGTTTCATATTTGTCTGTACGAATCATCTCATGGTGATTGCATGTGAAAGGATCATCGGAATTTATAAAATGAAAGCCATTTTTTTAAAGATTTATTTATTCTTTTTTAAATATTTATTTATTATGTATACAATGGTCTATCTGTATGTATGCCAAAGGCCAGAAGAGGGCACCAGACCTTATTACAGATGGTTGTGAGCCACCATGTGGTTGCTGGGAATTGAACTCAGGACCTTTGGAAGAGCAGGAAATGCTCTTAACCACTGAGCCATCTCTCCAGCCCCATGAAAGCCATTTTTAAAGGGGCCAGAGACATGAACGAGCAGGCAGTGCTTGCTGTTCTTGCAGAGGATCTGAATTCAGTTCCCAGTTCTAGATTTGGCTGTTCACAACTGCCTGTAACCCTAGCAAGAGAAACAAACTCCCTCTGAGGGTCCTTGTGTGTGTGTGTGTGTGTGCGCGCGCACACACACACACACACACACATATATGTAATTAGATACACACATAAATAATAATATAGTCTTTTTATAAAGGGCACTATTAGAATCAGTCCATTTGTTTCTTTTTCTTATTTTAGTGTGGTTCCACAAAATTTGAAATTTTATATGTGTTTGTTTCTTTCCTCATTGTTGTGATAGTATAACTGACAGTAGCCATGAAAGAGAAGAAAGGTTTGATTTCGACTCATGATGTTAGGGGTTCCAATCTGTTGTGGTGGAAAGGCATGGTGGTGGGGTTGCTCATGGTCTGTCTTTGGGAGTGTAAGGTCACATCACAGTGGCCAACAAACCAGAAATGGGTAGAGCCGGCCCAACCCTGTTGAGCTACACCCTTTCAACACTGGTGAGCTACACTTTCTCTGGTGAGCTACACCCTCCCACTCTGGTGAGCCATACTGTCCCACTCTGGTGAGCTACACCCTCTCACTCTGGTGAGCTACACTTTCTCTGGTGAGCCACACCCTCCCACTCTGGTGAGCCACACCCTCCCACTCTGGTGAGCCACACCCTCCCACTCTGGTGAGCCACACCCTCTCACTCTGGTGAGCCACACCCTCTCACTCTGGTGAGCCACACCCTCTCACTCTGGTGAGCCACACCCTCCCACTCTGGTGAGCCACACCCTCCCACTCTGGTGAGCCACACCCTCCCACTCTGGTGAGCCACACCCTCCAGCAAGCCCTCATGCTCAAAGGCTCATAGTCCCTAGAAAGAACAGGCAGAGCTCAAATGCAGCAGACATAGCCGGTGGGCACTGCAGACCCCAGCCGGGATGCTGCACAGGACTTGCTTTGTGTTTTGAGTGCATGGAGCTGCACTAGACAGGGTCTTCATACTAATGGTTTCTTGTTTCCCTCTGGTAGAAAAAGTCACTATGATTGGAAAAACTTGGTGACTGGGCGGCACTTAGGAATGCAGTTCCCAAAGGTCATTGCGCATACCTAACGCTAATATAACTCAGGATGAATGACTCACGGACATTACTGATTCTCAAGGCATGGCTGATACAGGGAATCAATGGCATCATGCCTTGGGGCACTATGAGGACTCAGTAAAATGTGTGAAGGAAGTTGGCTACAGGCTTCCTCCTCATCTGTTTTTATTTCTTTAGGATGGGAAAGGCAAGTAGGGAAAAGACTTCCTCGAGGTTGACATGAAGTTTTTCCTGTTGAGAAAATCGACAATATAAAATAATTAAAGACTGAGGTAGTTTAAATGAGAATGTCCCCCACGGGCTCATACGTTTGAATACTTAGTCCCCAGCTGGTGGAACTGTTTGGAAAGGATTAGGAAGTGTAACTTTGTTGAAGGGGGAGTATCATTAGGGGCCGGCTTTGAGGCTCTACCAGCCACATGTGTTCTCTGCCTCCTACTTGTGGAACAAGATGTGAGCTCCCAGCTTTGCCTGCCACCATGCCTTACTTACTCTAAGCCTCCAGAACTAGAAGCCCAGTTAAATGCTTTCTCTTACAGGTTGCCTTGGTCATAGTGTTTTATTAGAGTAATAGAAAAGTAACTAATGGATCAAGGAAACATATAGAAGAAAGAATTTATCCCAGATTACTGAGCCATACTGCTAAGAGTCCATAATGGGGGGGGGGATTGCAGCAGGATCAGGAAACTGAGGGAAACATTCTGAGCTGCTACTGTCAAAGCAAGAGAGGGAGGACTGGAAGCAAGGTGAGGCTCTCTCAAATCTTGTCCCCAATGATCTGCTTCTTCCAGCAAGGCTTCACCTAAATGTCCCCAAACAGTGCCACCAACTGAGAATCAAGTGTTTAAACACATGAGCCTCTGGGGGAGGTCACTCCATTAAGCCTCCACCATGCCCCACAGACATGTGTGGACTGTTTCAGTTTCAGTATCTAGATCCCTTTATTACTGAGTCTCAAATGCAGTATTTTAGTTCCATTGAATAGTTTTTTAAATGTAAAATTGTCTCTCTCTCTCTCTCTCTCTCTCTCTCTCTCTCTCTCTCTGTGTGTGTGTGTGTACATGTGCTAGAAGATTCAGAGGCTAGAAGAACGTTCAGATCCCTTTGAACTAGAGTTTTAGCTACAGGCAGTTGTAAGCTACCCAGTTAGGATGATGGGAACCGAACTTATTGAATCCTCAGGAAGAGCAGCAAACATTCTTAACGGCTGAGCCACCTGCCCAGCACCTCTCCCCCAACCCCTGAATAATTTATCAGAGCCGGTTGAGCAGACTCCGAGCATACCTCGAAGCTATGTAGTCTCATACAATGACCAACATTACAGGCGAACCGTTGAAATCTGCAGGGAGCTTTGCCTTTGTGCTGATAAATCAGTAGCCCAGACATTTCAGTTCCATTAAGAAAACCTTAGAAGAAAGGTTTCATCTGGATTGTGTTGCACAGGTCTCGGTTTTTAAAGGAGATGCTAAAATCCCTCCAAAGCTGACTCTACAGTTTGTGAATATACTGTCTTCATCACGCTTCTGCTGCCCGTAGCATGCTGGAAACGGCCATGCGCGCCACATAAAGTTGAGTGGAAATAGGCAAGCCCCTGCCCCCAGCAACGCAGTGTGCGTAATGATGAGTCCTCTTAAAATATCGCCTCTCATTAGCATTGCAGTACAAGTCCCCTTTGTAGCCAGAGTGCCAGAGTTCCAGAACACAAATGTCCTGAGCTTCCATCGCTGTGCGTGCTTGCATGTGTCAGGGAATGCATGTTCAGCGCAGCTGACTGGCGTACTTTATGCTCTGTACATGTAGAGCTGTTACTCTTCAGTCCTACCTGCTACCCCAGCAACTTGGTTGCGGGAGCAACTCTTACAGGGCTGGATCCCTGCGTCCACATGTTGCTTTTGCATCCACATGTCGGTTTTGAGAGCACCGCTTTTCTCCATGGATGCTGTTAGTTTGCAGCTGCTGTGTGTGTTGTTCGATCTTGTTCATCAACTTGGTGGACAGAGAAATGGAAATTCTTGGACCTCAAGAATGAGTTGTTTCCTCCAGGAGTCATGAACTGATGGCCTTGGGGTGGGGGGGATGGAAAGTAGGTGGAGCCTAGTTGGAGGAAGTAGGTCATTGGAGTATGTCTTTAGGGACTAAACCTTTTTTTTTTACCCACTTATTGTTTAAGTGTCCTAGGGTTAAGAATATGTAGTTTTTAGATTTATCAATTTTATGCATAAGACTGTTTTGTTTGTATGTATCTTTGTGCCTGAAGAGGTTAGAAGAGGGTGTTGAGTCCCTTGGGATTGGAGTAACAAGCAGTTGTGAGCCCCATGTGGGCTCCTAAACACTCTCAAGCTGACATCCAGCTCTCTATCCGTTGATCGTACCTTATTTTGAGCCATCCAAGTGTGTTTGGTCATGACTCCAGTGTGCTGATCTCCTCCACATCAGCAGGCCTATGTCCCTCAAGTCTGTCGCAGATGCTATTCCCAGCGATCAGCTCAGAGTGTGTGTCTTTCTGTTGACACTCCGCAGCACTTTTTAACCACCTGGACAATACTGGAGCTCTTAGGACACCAGTTTCCCCCAATGTCTGCCTCTTGTGTTGTTTGCTCTAATGACCAAAGTATCTGCTTCATTCTTTGTGCTCAGCAGTCCTGAACTACTTCTTATTGGTGGATCCCACACAACACACTTTATCACATCTGAGCTTGTACTCTAACTTCCTCTGTTCACACCACCCCCTAGTTATTTCTTCCTTACTCCGTAGGTCCCCAGTGAACTTCCCCCAACTCCCAAGGGCGATCTGGTTTCCTTTATGGTTGTACCTGGCATGTAATACTGAGATTCTATTCATTTCTTGGGCCCATTTATCAGGTGGGCAAGCTTGCAGAGGGTAAGGACCAGATCGAAACCTGTGAGTCCTTGGTGTTGGGTCATGGTAAGGACTCAGTAACTTCCTGAACTGATGTCAACGATGCTCTCCTTGACTTTCCCTATAAGCAGCCTCATCCAGCACCATGTCTCCCACATCAGAGAACACTTGTAGTTCCTTCAATATTCTGTGGCTTCTCTCCAAGGGTTTGCAGGAGGACGTTCTTCAAGAGTCTGGAGTCCTTTCTTCCTTCCTCACTGTCACTCAGTTACTCTCTGCTCTTTAAGAAGGTGGCTTCGCTGAGGCTCATCAGCTATTCTTTCTTGGCAGTTCAGATCAGACATGCATTTTAACCCTTCAGGCATCTTCTGTTACCACAGCACTGGTTTAACTAGGGATCATTTGAGGGACTACTTGTCTTTATTCTGAGAGTGAGAGTGCCTCTGTCTATTACTGTGCCTAAAATATGGTAGAAACTTAAGCTGAGAGAGAGAGAGAGAGAGAGAGAGAGAGAGAGAGAGAGAGAGAGAGAGAGAAGGAAAGGAGGGTGGTGAGGAAGAGAGAAAGGGAAAAGCCAAGAGAAAGGGGGACATAGATTTTTCTTCCTGCCTTGAGAAGAGGAAGAAAGAATTAAACTTTCTCTCCCACCTCTGTGTGTGTGTGCAAGGCATGGCTGTATGTATGTGCAAGTGTGTGTGTGTGTGTGTGTAGACCTTGGGTGTTCCTCAGTAGGGTCCCCTATTTGGACATGAGGCTTGCTGGCTAGGCTAGACTGGCTGATCAGTCAGCCCCAGGGATCTGCTTTGTCTCTGCCTCCTCAGTGCTGGGATTATGAGCGACCGCAACTGTGCACAGCTTCTTACGTGGTGGTGGGGATGGAACTCAGGTCTCAGGCTTGTATGGCAGCACTTTATCAAGTGAGCTGTCTCCCACCCCCAAGGATTAAACTCCCAGTGAAGTGTGCAGAGTGGGAGCTGTGGGTGCTGGCTCTTGTGGGTGTCTGTGACTTAGGGAAGTTGTGAGAGGAACTATGAAGGAAGCTGATGTCACCACACCTACACTTTAGGTCCTCTACTATTAGCCAGTCCAACATCATGTACAAAGCCAGGAGACAAGAGGCTAGGGAAACGGACACAACAGGTCTGTGAAGGTCTTAGGGAGGCCAGAGGCCAAGCCTGAACCAGCTGCCATAGCCACAAAAATACAGTTACTAACAGTTACCAAAGAGCAGGGTGCTGGGACATTGTAGGACAGGGCATTGGACACTGTGTGAGACCCAGAGCCTAGGAAAAGGTGGTAGAGAGAAGTAACTCCAAAGAGTTTCTTCTGACCCTCTTACCTGTGCATGCACACTCTGAAATGCATGTCTGCAAACAAATACAGATACAAGCACACACACAACAAAACATTTAAAATGAAATTGGATTTTCAAAATAGGTGCTATTTTAAAAATAATATTGCAAAAATCCAAAACACTGAAATGCTTCATTACTTCTTTTTCTTTCTAAACTTAATGAGAAATGAGAGTTTAATATATATTATGTAAAATAAGATTGATTTTATATCAATGCCTACTTATATCACCTAAGTTTTAGCTTCTAATACTTTGGTAACAATTCTTAAATGGATAAATTACACAAGTAATAGTTTGTTAGTCTTAGAGGAACCAACATAAACAAGAGGTTCAGTAACATGAATGTAAGTATCTGTCCTGAATTTCCAAAGAAAAGGGGATGGATTCCGAATATTGAGTGTGATTCCTACTCTGAATACAGCTATGAAGTGGGTAAGTAAACGGCGCAGCAGTCCATCTGTAGTGAGATTTTATTTATGGTTTAATAAGTGAAGCTTGCCTGAATATCAGAAGGGCAAAGCTAAGCCACTAGAGGCCAGGCAATGATGACACACACCTTTAATCCTAGGATTTGGAAGACAGAGGCAGATGGATCTCTGTGAGTTCAAGTCCACCCTAGACTATAGAAGATCAATGCAGAAACAAATCCAGGTGGTGGTGGTTCACACCTTTAATCCCAGTACAAGAGGGAATATAAAATGGGAGGAGAGAGAGGCTTAGTCTGCTTAGTCTGCAGTTGTCCAGCCTTGGTAGAGGTAAGGCTTCTCTAGTGCCTTGGCTGCTTTGATTTTCTATTTTTGACAGTCTTTATTTATTAAAACATAAATAAAATATCACTATACCCATCAAGTTGACAGTTGTGACTTACAGGGGTACTAACAGGCAAACACAGGCCAAGGCAACTCCATTTGAGCCTCCCTCCCCCCTGCTCCTCTCTCGTCAAAGGTCTCACTCTTATCCAGGCTCCTCTCCCGTCTAAGGTCTCACTCTTATCCAGGCTCCTCTCCCGTCTAAGGTCTCACTCTTATCCAGGCTCCTGTTGAATTTGTGATCCTGCCACCTCCACTCTCCAAGCACTGGAACTCCGGATATGGGCCAGTGTGCTCAGCCATAACATAATGACTTCTTTTTTTTTTTTTTTTTTTTAGATTTATTTATTTATTATGTATACAACATTCTGCCTTGATGTATGCCCACACACCAGAGGAGGGCGCCAGATCTTAGTACAGATGGTTGTGAGCCACCATGTGGTTGCTGGGAATTGAGCTCAGGACCTCTGGAAGAGCAGTCAGTGCTCTTAACCTCTGAGCCATCTCTCCAGCCCCACATAATGACTTCTTAAACTGATCTCCCAATGTTGGGAAACAGGGAGTCTACAGTAATGCACACTGAGATTCATTAGAATCTTTCCCGATAGATTACATACAGTACTGTCTAATTTGATAATGAACTTGCATTTATCATAAGAACACTTCAAGGCCTCAGGGAAGTGCCGTCATCTGACCAGTAAATGCCTTAACTTAGTCATCGATTAGAATATAAACTCAATTCTCCTGCCTCATTTGATAGGAACAGCTTTCCAAAGACACTTTCAGTGAATTATCCCACCTCCGGGTCCATTCTGACATTTCCGTGAGCGTGAGCAACACACATTTCAAACAACACCTTCAGGTCAAGCCCTGGAGTTTCCCATCAAGCCTGCTGTTTCCTGGTTTGCCGACAGAGGACTAGCCTGCTGAGACTGCCTTACAGGCCCTCTGAAAGCTCTTCCTTAAGTCAGGTCGTGCACCAAATACCATGCTCGCCACAGCCTAGATTCTGCTCTAACATGCGTCTCCCCTTGTCTTACAAACTGTTGTCAGGCCATCCTTCAAATGTGTAAGCCAGGCTGTGAACTGGTTCTGTTCCGCATGCTTTCGGAGCTTTCCATTTCTTCAGCATGAAAGCTCAAGCCCTTCTGACCACAGGGAGGGACGACGCCAGGGGGAGGGACCACGCCTTGTGCCTTCTCCAGCTTTGCTTTCCTGCAGCCTGTCTACCTCTCCTCTCCCACCACTCTCCCGCAACCGTGCCACTCCTGAGCAGTCACGTGAGCTGTCTCAAGGACTCTGCACTAGCCTTGTTTCCTATCTGAGCCACCCACACAGCGTTCTATCTAACTTCCTCCAGGCCTTTGTCCAGATACCATTTGACCTTCTCAGATCTACCACGGTGACCAAAACCTCAGTTTCCCCCTTACTTCACTCATCTGTTCTATCTTTTGTCCTTGTCCGTAGCATGGTTACTAACTTCTTTGTCCCCATTACTATAATGGAAATTCTATCAAAACAAAACTTTTTGGTGTTGCTTCTGACATGTGGTAGCCTCTAAATAAATATAAGTGAATAAAAATATTCATAACTGTGTGCTGATTGTTAATTTAGCTGTGGGCTTCTATTCTCTGTTTAGAAGTTTGCAGCATGCTTTAGATACAGCTGTTTTCTTGCTAGCTTATCAATGTTTACATTCATTTAGTTATATTATATATTGGTATAATTTTTACTTTAGGATATTTTCTGCTATTACTGTAACACGGATCTTCAGCTCTATTCTCTTGGTCCCCCTGGGCCTTGTCATGTTGTGAAAGAGTTCAGGTGTATCACCAAGAGTGTGGAGTAGAGGAGAAGTGGAGTTTATCACACAAAGAAAGGCAGAAGGCTCCCTGAAGATGTAGGGAGAGGCTGGACAGTGGTAGGTGATTACAGATTTGTTTCTGAAATCTCCAAAGCAAGGCGCTCTCCCTTGGACTCTTGGTTCTGTCCAGGCTGTCCACAGCCAATGTCTAATATAACAATGAAGAGTTTGGACCCAGGGAGACTACAGTAAGGGTCATTAAATTGCAATTTTCTCATCCATAATATTTTTTGATAGGTTACAATGTTACCTAATTGGATGATGAATTTACATTTACTTCCAGGAGGGGCTCAGTGGCACATGTTCTAGAACAGTCTGTCTCTGTTGCCTTCCCAAAATGCCCTCCTATGCTGTGAATTCATGGGGTTTAGCGCTTCTGACTTCAGGGTCAGATAGCTATGTCCTCACAGTCTTGCAGATAATCCAGGATGTCATGGCTCCTTCCAAACCCAGAAACATGACTCAGGTCCTACCCCTTCTACCTATAATTGAAGTCTCGTGGTTCTAGTCCCCTGACAGTCCAGACTCTACATCCTCCAAGCCTTTGAATTTCTAATAGCCGCCTAAGGGACCTCTTTAATGTGCCCTTCCTCTGTTTCCTGCTGGGACACCGACTAGGGGACCAGGATATCTTTTCACATTCCTGTGTGTCCCTTTAATAGTTTGAATTTTGTTTGTCTGTGTTGCGTCTGGACAACCCATTTGTGGTGATCTTCCAACCATGGAGTCTGTCTTCACTTTGCTAACATGTTATTCCATCCACAAAGACGGGCAAGCACAAAGGCTTTCTTGTGTTATCTAGGGCAGAAGATCAGGGAGGTTGGAGGGCAACAGGAATCTGAACTTGCCTCTTCCTTAGACATGCTCTCAGAATAGCCAATCCCTTTGCTCCATAGCAACACACGTCTGACAGCTGCGCACCATTGTCCAAACCCCTCCCCTTAGGCTCCACCCTCAGCACTGCCAGGTGGTCAAGGTCAAGCTCCAGACGGTGGAAGACAGATTCACACCCTTAGTGCATTGGTTGCTTGCTTTATACAGTTGTGTGTGGTTGCTCCCCTCCCTGCTGTTAGGCTTTGGTTTTGTTTTCAGCTGTTAACTTTGATGGAAGTTCTGTCAAGTTCTATCTTTGGCCAGCTCTAAGTCTGCAGTTTGTTGTTTGCCTGCAACTCATGGTGGGTTTAGTTTTAGTTTTCTGAAGTATAGGGTCATATTTATCTGATGTAGGCCTGTGTGTTTTGTCATAACGAATTAGCATTTTCCTTCTGCTCTGATAGCCAGAGATTCTACCAAGCAGAAACCAAACTAGGCACTCTGCGGCTTATCTGGATTAACATAGAGTTCTTAAATTCAGCTCCCGTCCTTGTGGTTAGCCAGGGCTTAGTGTTAGCTATAAGAAAACCGTAATTTGTTTACCTTTGACATAACCCACTCTCTTCCCATCCAAACTATACACGGCTCACTTTTTACTTTTTGAAAGCTACAGTAGAGATGCTGTTCAGTTCTTACAAGCTGTGAAGCTCTTTAAAATAGTGTTTTATTCAGGATCCTTTTGATGGAGGGCTCTTTGGGAAAATTTGCCGGAACAGACCACTCTGGAAGCCATTCTTCCGTCTCAAAACCACTCCAATCAGGCTTTCTTCCCCATCATTTCATTCATAAAATTGCACATCTCAAGGGACATCAGCAACTTGCAGATTGCTGAATCCCACGATCAATTTCCTTTTCTTCGAGGCTTGGCACAATTTCTGTGTCTTGTCAGTGGCAGCATTGGCATTCAGCATCCCTCATCACCACCCAGTGAGCAGCTGAGATGTGAACAGCTTGATTTTTCCCAGATGCGTTCTCCATGTTAGAGTGAATGAGGAGGTGGCTGAGTAGACGTTCAGTGTGGCCTGCTCTGAGAGCTGAGCTTACTTAGAACCACCGCCACGTGTAAGATTCAAAACCAAATGAATAAGTAGAGTACTGACGTAAATAAGAAAACAGAAGTCACGGAAAACCACAGTACTCATGGACATCAGGCAACACTGTGTCTCCCAGGGAAGTAGCTCCTAATGGTACAAGGCCCAGACATTTGCAATGCAGTTACTACCTGCCCATCAGTACTGCCTGGTGTCGGGGTGATGCTGTTCTTGTTATCTTGCTTCTTGGTGATGTAGTGTCCACAGACCCTCAACAATTTAAACTCTATTAGCTTACCACTAACAACCAAGCTGTCCTTGGTGAAATTCTACAGTTCCCACAAATATGGGAACCCTCGAGACACACTGATAAAGACTCTTTGCTGTCATCACAGGTTAAAGTGTTTGCCCCGTAAATGTTTGAAGTCAGCATGGAGAAGGTGAATGCCCTTTGATCATCTCAGCTGAATTGTGAGGCTGAGGGTTCCAGCGTACAGGCCAGGCTGTCTACCTTTGCTGGTACCCCGTAGGTTTCCTTTGGGCTGCCTTGATTTCCCAGCTAGTCCAAATCTGGTTTCTGGTCTTCATTATTATATGAGAGTGACAGATTTTAATTTGTCTGTTTAAAAGGTACCAAGTGTTTGCCTTTTGGGAAGGAGTCCAGAGCAGTGTCAGGGGAGAGACATAAAGTTTGGATTTTGTCTCCCCGGTTGGTAAAACAGGTCAGTTTTGTTCTCCTTCGCCCTCTCCTTTGTTTCCCTTTGAAATTTCTTAGTATTTTATGTGGCTATGCAATATTGTCAGTCATTTAAGTGTACAACTTTGTGACTTAATGAGCATGCAGGCTTCACGCTGGTGGTGTGGCTCAGTGGTAGAGACCTCCCTGATCGTCTTCAAGACCCTGGATTAAATACCCAGCACTGCTAGAGAGTAAGAACCCGTGAGGGTTTCGGTTAGAATGGAGAAAAGCCCTGTATTCTGAAGCGTAGATAGAAGCAATCCAGAGGGTTTACTAGAAATAAATTCAAGGAATGACAACTGTGCAGCTAGAGAGGCAGGGGATGGGGTCTGATGGAAGGGGAGCAGGTGTCATTGAGGACGGTAGGGCCTGGAACTAATCATAGCTGTGGTTTGTGCCCTAGGAAGATCACGATAGGCTATGGGAGCTCCTTCCTAGCAATACTCAGTAGCACTTCCGCTGGGGATACACAGATAAATGAGACATTTCTACTCTCAGAGAACTCTGTTGTTATGAAAAAATGGGTTTGGGGCTGAAAAAGAGCTCATAGACTTTGTAATGGTTTCAGTGAGAGACTGTAAAAATTTTAATGATGGCGGTAACAAGAGAAATGGGTAGGAGGGGGCAGAATCAAGAGACACGTTAGAAAATCACCCATAGGAGTTGCAGGTGGGGAAATGTGGGTCTCTTTGAAAGTTCTCCGGGAGACCCGGTGACTTAGCTGAGATGGCAGAGTGCTTGCCCAGCCTGCCCAAAGACCCGGATTCCATCCCAGCGCCACAAGCAACCGGCATCACTTGGGGGCGGAGCCAGGAGGATCAGAAGCTTATGATGATCCTCAGCTGCATACGGAGTTCAAGTCTAGGCCGGGATGCATGAGTCTTGTTAATAAACTTTAAAGACGCTCTAAAACGTCTGGCTGTGATAGGAAGGGCAATGCTGCTATTTGTTACCATAGGAACACAGAAGAAAGACGGGCTGAGAGATGGGGGTGTAGGCTGAGGGAGGGAGGGAGGACAGACTGTATTCTGCTTTAGAGCCTGAGGGGTCAGCATGAGAACAGGTGAAAGGGGAATTTAGGAAGATGTGAGAAAGATGAGCTATAAATCGTCGAGAAGCTGCCTAAAGTTATACAGTGGTGAGGTCTCCTGCTGGGATGGGATTAAAGGGTGTGTGTGTGTGTGTGTGTGTGTAAAATGTGCCCTCGTGGCTTTGGGGACAGCTTGGAACAGCACGAGAAAACTCAAGAAAGAGAGCATTGGTTGGCTAGCAATGCCAAATGCTGTATGGAAGTCAACCAGAATGAAGAGCAAGGAGAATTCATGGCGTTTTTAAATTAGAAAATTACAGGCCTCCTCTGGAGACCAGGTTTAATCGGAAGAGGCTCTGGCAGTCTCCTCAGCCCACAGTGGAGTGGTGAGGGCTTCTCAGACAGAGTGACTGGGAAATAGACTTTCCCCACTCATTTAATCTATAAATATTTATTGAGTATTTGCCTCTCATTGGTGAAGGAAGGTGGAATAATTATATAACAGGGGAATTGGGGAGAGAAGAGACTAAAATATGAAAAATAATTGAGGTGCACTTCCATAGGTAAGGGGGGGGCTGCAGTGGGGAGCAGGTTTGGTGGACTTTGGGGAGCTAAGAACATAGGTGTGCTGACCTGAGACTGCCCCAGCTCTGGGGCTCAGTCCACACTAACGGCTGACTTTCTGCGTGTCTTGTGATTGTAGTAAAATTAATGGAAAGGCACCATAGCTGCGCTTTTCTTTTGGGATGAACTTCATTTCTTTTTAAGTTAAACAGAACTCTCTAGGAGCTACAGACTATTTAGGGCTTCAGTGTTAAGAGTCTCCTGAGCTCCTTAAGACAATATTACAAAATGGAGTTGGGTGTGCAGACACACACAACGGTGTTCTCAGACAATAATTAACTTCCTACGTGGCTCACCGTGGACATTTTCTGGGGTGAGTCCTACTGGACTCAATTGGAGTGGTAGTGTAAAATGATAACACTATGAACTTCTGAATGTGGGCTAACATAAATAAGATTATAAACTTCACGTCAAGACAGGGTCATATGTAGCCCGGGCTGGCCTTGAACTCACTGTGCAACTGTGGCATGATTTTTGTGCTCATTGTTTTCTGATAACTTGATACAAATCCGGACATACTCGGGAAGAGGGAATCTCAGCTGAAGAATATCTTCTATGCAATTGACTTGTGGGCATGATATGGGGCATTTTTCTAGATTGTTAATTGTTGGAGTGCATGCCAACCTGCTGTGGGCAGTACCACCCTGAGGCAGATGGTCTGGTCTTCTTAAGAAAGCAGGCTGAGCAAGCCACAAGGAACAAAGCAGGAAGCAGCTCTCCTTCATGGCCTCCCATGCCGTTCCCCCCTCCAGGTTTCTGTTTCGAGTTCCTGCCTTGGCTTCCTTTAGTGATGGACTATAAGGGAAAGAAATCTTTCCCTCCCCTATTTGTTTTAGCTCATGGTATTTATAAAGACAACAGAAAACAATCGAGGATGCCCTTGAACTTCTGATCATTCTTTCTCCCACCTCCCAAGTGCTAAGATTATAGATAAAGGGATGTCACCATGAATGGTTCATGTGGTACTGAGGACTGAAGCCAGTACTCTCCACATTCGAGGCCAGCAGAACAGGCTGTAGCCTTTATCCATCAAACACTTGAGAGCTTAAGAGCTGCTTCGCTCATAACACCTGCGTGTTTGAAGCATGTGACGTCCTGCAAAGCAAGCTTTCTCCTGGTCTCACTGTCACCAAGGTGGCTATTCACCATGGGAGTTGAAGAAGACATTTAAGGGGCTAGTTGAGACAGTTTCATTGTGGAATAAGGAAATTGGGTAGATTGTAAAGAATACTCTTTCAATTCCGTTTGAGTCAAAACTGCTTTGTGAAGACGTTGCTTCATAAAGATTCATCTTGGGAAGAAGGTCCAACAGACAGCACCAGGAACAGATTCTATGAAGGGGTGAGAGCAATTGAGTTGATGAAAAAGCTTAACCTTGATTTAATGCAAATTGCTGAGAAAATGGAGGAAGAGAGTCAAGAGGGATCTGTTTTCATCATCGACTTGAACTGGCCTGACATTCACGTAGCCCAAGTGGGAACTGTCTACACACAGGCAAGAATAAAATAATGTGAAAAAAAATGTTTGAAAAGTTCTGCATTGTGAACTAATTCCCTCTGCACACAGAGGAATGAGCCTGAAACCCACACTTCCCTTCCTGTCAGGAAACAGACGAGCTGCGCTTTCTGATGTGCTTGAGTTACAGGGTTTCATCTGAAGGGCTGACCTGTTCCTCCCCTTCTCTTCAGACAATGGCTTTTATTGCTTAGGTTTGCTATGTCATCAAAAAAACCTTGTATATTTCTCACTGGACATGAATTAATAATGCTTTACCTGCAACACGGAGAACTATTAAAGTGATAAAAAGGCAATGGATGTATTTCAGTCTCCAGTAAAAAATGACACCCCTGCCCCACCACTAGACTAGTAAATGCTGAAAATTCAACAGGATTCCAGCAAGGGTCAAATTAAGAGTCTACTAAATAAGTGAGTTAATTAAACCTTGACATCCGGAAACAAATCTGAGAAGTTCTAATTAATTTTTGAAGAATCATGAAGTGATGATGTGAGCCCTAAATTATCACAACCCAGGCAATCTACGCAGCAGCTGCTGAGGTTTCTGCAGTTGGAAGCATAGATCCTTGGTCTGGAAGGCTAGTGATATAGCCTGAAGGCAAAAGCCACCAAGGTTTAGAGAAGTGGCCAGAACTGTTAAGAGTTTTATTGGCTGTTTGTAGTATTTCTTTGCCTTTTCCTCGATAGAATGTCAAGGGACAGAAACTAATGTATTTAACTGCATCCTTTTTATTGAATTGTTTACCAAAGGTTGTAGGATTGACTTTTTGACTGCATAGATTTTTTTTTCCCAATTCAATCCGAAGAAGGTTTGGCTTTTCTCCCAAATAGAATTCTCCGAGTGTGCTCTCCGTCCTTAGTAACTCCACAGGACTGGTGAACAGGAGCCTGCTCATCACCCAGGCTCATTTATTCTCTTCATTGTTGCTTCTGTTGCCATTACCTGTATGAGTTTGGGAATTGCAGTCTCAGAGTAAGAGGCAAGGCATGAGGCTAGGAGAGCGGAGCTGAGGGGTCTGAACTCCGAGCTGGCGATTTTCTGAAGTGTGTTATGTAACTGCCCTCAGGACAATCCTGCTTCATCTGCCGGTGTGTGATTTCCTGAGGTGCTCATTAAAAAGGCAGATCCGTGGGGCTCCATTCAATACACTGAACCAGATTCTCTGGTGGTGTCTGGAATTTGCATTTTAAGAAACAAGGTACAGGATTTCATACTAAAACCTTAGTCTCGGGTACCTGGCATAATAAAGAGCCACCTGGAAGAGCTCTCTCTCATGGCTCAGCGCCCCGACCACTAGCAGTTCCCGGTGGAGATGCATGCATTTTCCCAACAACACACAGGTTCTGGATCAGCAAGTCTTCCTTCGGAGTGTCCTGCTGCTGGGACAGAACCCACAGACTGAGCTGATAAAGTTTCCACAAGGCAGAAGACAATCCGAGTCTTAGACTCACGGAAGACAAATGCTAAGGTTCTTTTCTGACTTGGACCCAAGTCCAATCCTGTCTTCTTCTCCAAGAAGACTGAGGTGAAATAGACACTGTGAACTCCAGGGGAGCAGGGGAACGAGCCTCACTTCCACAGGCTTAGAAGTATGGAGGCGTGGCCTTCTTAACTTGGAAAATGAGGAGTAACTGAGTGCTGTGACCTCCCAGATACACAGCTGGGGCTTTTGTGTGCCCAGCTTAGAAGGCCCCATTGCAGTTGAAAGTGAGATGGGAGGAATGGCAGGATTGATGTTCAAGTGTGAACACAGTTGTGTGTTTATGTGCATGTGCTGATGTGTGTGTGTGTGCATTGGATGCTAGGTTCATGTGTGTTTACCATATGCTAGGTTCGTGTGTGTTTACCATGTGCTAGGTTCATGTGTGTTTACCATGTGCTAGGTTCATGTGTGTGCACCATATGCTAGGTTCATGTGTGTGCACCATGTGCTAGGTTCATGTGTGTGCATTGTATACTAGGTTCATGTGTGTGTACCATGTGCTGGGTTTATGTGTGTTTACCATATGCTAGGTTCATGTGTGTGCACCGTGTGCTAGGTTCATGTGTGTGCATTGTATACTAGGTTCATGTGTGTGTACCATGTGCTGGGTTTATGTGTGTGCCCCATAGGCTAGGTTCATGTGTGCACACCACGTGCTAGGTTTATGTGTGTGCACCATGTGCTAGGTTCATGTGTGTGCACCATTTGCTATGTTCATGTATGTGCACCATGTGCTAGGTTTATAGGTTCATGTATGTGCAACATGTACTAGGTTCATGTGTGTGCACCATGTGCTAGGTTCATAGGTTCATGTGTGTGCAACATGTACTAGGTTCATGTGTGTGTGCTGTGTGCTAGGCTTATGTGTGTGCACCATGTGCTGAGGTTTGTGTGTGTGCACTGTGTTTATAGAACTCTGAAGTGGTCTTCATTCTTGCAGGGCGAGCTTACTAGCAACCAAGCCACCCCCTCAGCTCCCTTTGTGTTTCAAAGCAGCAGTAAAGACACAATTTTTCAGTAACTCACCAAGTGACATTGAGCAGGGCTTGGTGGCAGCACTTACAGAAGTCCACATGGCTCTGGTGTAGTGCAAGGTAAAGATAAATGCCCGGTATCAGAGGTCTGTTTCCAAATACCATAATTAAGCAGCCTGCATGATTCCCCCATACACATAACTCTTCTTTGAATTGTGTATCAAAAGACCTTCCAAATTTATCTCCCAACATAACTCTTAGGCTGCCCCAATTCTGGGCAGCAAGCACATTCTCGTGGTAATCACAACTTACCCCAGAGTCTGTGCCTCATTCAAGGCATATACTTAACAGTAGTTTCCAGAGAAGCATCAGGTGGGAATTTCAGGTAGATTCCGAAGGAATGCTGCGATAGAACAGACATTAGCAGACATTGCTGATCTGCGCGGTGTTCTCCGAACCATTCCTCATTGGGGTTGTCCCACTCTGAGTATGTTTGACTCTGCCGTCATTTAAATAGTAAATATCGCCCAATAAAAGCTGTACAGCCGCTTTCTGTGTCAGGGTGGTCCGGGTTATAATGACACGCGCTCTCCACAGTGCTGGTGGCTCAGAACAACAAAGGCTGACATCATGCTCATTTAGTGTATTGGTCTTGGGATGGTAAAACGCCCCCATTAACTACAAGACACCAGCGTCTACCATGTCAAGAACCCCTGCTTACCCTGCTGGAGGGAAGGGGACATGTGGAGAGAGTCTCAACTACTTGTTTAGTTCTCATGCTCTTAATCATGTGACAAGCTCATCAACCAATAGAAACATGACTGTACATGCCACAGAGGAGGAATGGAGGACCATATCTTAGAAGACAGTATTTTATTATTTTTTATTTTATTATTATGATTATTTCTGTGTGTTCACATATGAGCACATGTATGTGCATGTGTGGTGTCTTTGTGTGTGTATATGTATATGTGATATTTTTGTGTATGTGTAAGCATGTATGTGTGTGTGTGCAGTGTCTTTGTGTGTAGATGTAATTGGTTGTCTCCGTCCACCATAAATGCTAGGAAGTGGACTCAGTTTGTCAGCCATGACAAATGCCTTTACCTGCTGAGCCATTTTATAGACCCAAAAGTTTTATTTATCTGAAAATTAATGAAGGTAACAAAGAGGGCTGTTAACTTTTACAGATGAGAACTAGTGGGGATGCAGACTTGGCCAGAAGAATCACGGTGTGGCATCAATGGGTTCTCCAAGAACTTGTCAGTGAAGATGGGGGGTAAGCAGGGGTTTCTGCCAGGGGTGGGCATACTGAATGGGATCTGAACAGCTGAGGGTGCCCACCAGGATGCGGGAGCTTGTGGTTCAGTAGGGGCAGACCATAGGCCTAGGCCAGGAGGTGATTGGTTCACCAGCTTGCCCTGGCTATGGATGCTGTGCCTTCACCTGGAACCCGTGCCACTACTGTCCTCATGCCACCAGAAGAGTCCTCCCCGCCCCCGATCTTTGTGATGCTAGGGCTGCATGCCATGTCCTGAATGGCTTATCCAGGCAGAGATCAGGTCTCTTAATATGAGGAATCCTCCACATACAGGGAAGGAGTTCGGATGAGGGCCACCCAGTGGCAGAAAGCAAGCGTTCACCTTAGCTAGTGGGAGGGGCTCCTACCCTGTCAGTTCTGTGATTGTTCAGGAAAAGAATGCGTGCTCCTTGTCTCTTGTTGATTTCTTTCCACAGGTTTGCATCTGAAAGATTTTTTAACTACTATTTATTTATGTAGTTAAAAGTAAACATTGATTTCCTAAAATCAATTATTCTAGATACTGAACATTATAGAGCTTTCTGTGGCTCATGCCATGTTGGGGAGGGGTATGGGAACGGTGCAGGATAAAATCAGAGGTGGGTGAGTGTTCTCAGAGGCAGACGAGGTGATTATCTTGTCTTTCTTCTGAAGTTCAAGGGGAAGGGTGTGTGAGATGAACATTACACATGTGGACATGGTAGGAAAAATATTTTACAGAGGAAAAGACAAGAAAGATAGCGTGGAACAGCAAACTGCACAGTGGCAGCTATATAGATAAGGCAGCAAATCTCAGTTCTACCAACTGACAGACGAGTCTTCCTGAATTTGTGACTCAGGTGTGGTGGTTTGATAGTTCATAACTATCAAGGAACTATTAGCGATTGTTTTGAGTATGGGGAATGGTAGAGAGTCAGCTGTGGTTGAGAGAAACCAACCTAGTAACATGTAGAACAATTAGAAAGAAACTAGAGTTACGGAAATTACTTAAGAGGTAAATATAATCTATGATAAAGATATTAAGCCTCTAAAATGAGTTATGAGCTGAAGCCAGCATTAAGAGTAAAGACAGCTCATAACCAGTCAAACTGCAAAGAACAAGTGTCTGCACAGTGCTCTGCCCAAAATGGGACATCTGTATCACAGCCTCATCACCCTAGGTTCATGGGACATAGAGAAAGAAGGGACAAATGATAGTCAGGGACAGGGGTTGAGGAGGACATCATTTTCTTGGCATGGCAGGACACCAAACTCAGGAATTCTCAGTAGCTGTGACTGCCAGCAAGTCAGTCCACCACTATCCCAGCTTGGAGCAGGGAAGGCCTCACGAGGCCCCACAGCTTGC
Source organism: Chionomys nivalis (assembly GCF_950005125.1). Lineage (NCBI taxonomy): Eukaryota > Metazoa > Chordata > Mammalia > Rodentia > Cricetidae > Chionomys > Chionomys nivalis. The sequence continues at coordinate 60,180,938 of NC_080103.1, forward strand.
TGAGGAGCTCTTAACAGTTGATGGCTGCTAGAGGGACAGTTAGTTTTCTTCAGGGATGCTGCTCCTGATCATGCTTCCATGGATGGTTCCACAGGCACATGTACCTGAGTACCACTAACTGGATTCACTGAGTTATTTTACAGAAGGCATGAACTTGGAAAGAGGAAATGTGGGCGGGGGAGGGGTTGGAGAAGATAAAAGGAGGAGTATGATAAAAATACATTGTACTCACAAATAAAATTCTCAAAGTATTAAAAAATTAAAGCAAAGGGGATTTGAGAAGTATATGTTACAAGAATACATTATAATTAAGAAAATCCTATTCATATTTGGTTACCATGGTGAGAAAGGGGCTCCCATGGAAGTGCTGAGCACAGCCAGTGGACACAGACCCCCCCTTTCCCGACCATTATGCTGCCGCAGCGAACCACGTACCATGACCGCTGTGCAAGCAGCCCTGTACGTTTGCAGATGACAGCATCCAGCCACAACATTGAGAGGTTTGATGGCCTGGGCAGCACAAACCTAGTAGAGAACAGTGTGTAGATCTAACACAGTTTCTTAATTAAATTGGCCTATCTGCTCAAAAGCATTCGGGTTCCAGAGAAGATAATGGTCTGTGCTGCCTCTGTCTCCCCATAGGCCCCCGGTCCCCTGATTGCTGACTGAGTTCCCTGAGAATGAGATGCTTCCAGACTCCGAGGCTCCAGGCCTCTGCAGCTTGATCTACCATCTGCCTCTTCTCACAGCTAATTTACCCCTTCTCTTTTAGTTTAATTGTTTTAGCTACTGAGTTCTTTGCTACTCAGAAGCCCTTTATTATTTTACTAATCCACCAACAACCAATGTTAGTGCCTCCCCCATTTCGTGCTTGGTGCTGTGTGAGGCACCTTCAAGGGACATGCACAGACGCTGGGCCTTGCTTGCTCCTGGCTTTGTCCCTTCTTGCTCTGCTCCTCTCTCACAGTCCCCTGCTTGGTCAGGAGCATTACTGTCTAGTCTGAACTTTGGGACATGGTATGTTTAAAGAGCCACAGGACAGAAAGTAAATGTCAACAACCTGGAAAGAAACCAAATGGTGTTTGAAATGCTGAGCTTGTTTGGTGGTACATAGTTGTCACCCCAGCGTGTGGTACACGGAGGCAGGAAGATCGTGTTCCAAGCCACCTTTGGCTACGTAGCAACTCTGAGGCCAGCCTGGACAGCATGAAACCCTGTCTCAAACAAACAAACAAACAAACAAAAAAAAAAAAAACCAAGCAAAAACTTATTAATTAAATTTACTAAATGGACTTAGTGGGACAGAAGTATTGTTAAATGCTTCTTGCCCTGAAGAGTTGCTTCTCAAGGGCATCACAGCAATGTTTGCTGTCAGCTGAGCTGGACGATAAGGGAACTCATTGAGATCTTCCCTCGTAAGCGCCTTCAGAAAGAATGGCCATAAGATATTATAACGTAAAACCACATTCTTGGGAATTTGATTGGAATAATAAGTTTCTTGACACTTTAATATTTCAATATTCATCTTCTTAGATGTTTATATCTGAGGCAGGTCCCCCAAACAACTGTAAAGCTTTTATCTGTTAACTACGCTTGGTGAATGTAGTTGGTAATAGGCTCAGACTCCTGCTGTTGCAGTGGGGACTTTCTATTAAAAATATGAAGCTACATCAGATATTTAAAATTATAGTAAGGAAAAATATCAAAAATATGGCAGAGGATATGGGAGCTCTTTTACAGCCTGTGGAGTGCAGCTTAGACTGAGAACAGCCGGTTTTAGATGTCAAGAACCACGTGGTAGCCCGCAGGAGCAGAACATTGACCTTCCGGGCTTAGAGGACAAGCTCAGACATTTGAATCATCGAGAGACAAAGCGTTTCCTCCCCTTGCAGATTGTCCTAAACACGGGCATGCATGCTCTTAGAGGGGAACAAGTATTTCGAATACCAACACTAAGTTCCTGATCCCCAGGGACACACGGGCTTCCTGCGGACTGACACCTTCTCTGGCTCTTAGTGATGTCGCTCTGCTTGCACCCTGGGCAACAAACAGTGGGAAGCTAATGGTGTTTTAAATGAGAAACAGCAGTTCATTAGGATTGGCTGAGAGGTTCTTGGCAAAATTTCCACTGACTAGGTAGGCAGGTGTGTCTGTGTGTGCTTAGCAAGTGTGAGTGTGCTCAGCAGAGTGTGTGCTCAGCAAAGTGTGTGCTCAGAAGAGTGTGTGTGCTCAGCAGTGTGTGTTCAGCAGAGTGTATGTGCTCATCAGAGTGTGTGTGCTCATCAGAGTGTGTGCTCAGCAGTGTGTGTGTGTTCAGCAGAGTGTGTGCTCAGCAGAGTGTGTGTGCTCAGCAGAGTGTGTGCTCAGCAGAGTGTGTGTGCTCAGCAGAGTGTGTGTGTGCTCAGCAGAGTGTGTGTGTTCTCAGCAGAGTGTGTGCTCAGCAGAGTGTGTGTGCTCAGCAGTGTGTGCTCAGCAGCATGTGTGCTCAGCAGGGTGTGTGCTCAGCTGAGTGTGTGCTCAGCAGAGTGTGTGCTCAGCAGAGTGTGTGCTCTGCAGAGTGTGTCCCTAGCTTTCTGGTGGTGTCATCTGCACTGCAAATTTCCTTTGGCAGCTAAGAAACAGAGTTCTGGGAGCAGGGTGTGGAGATCCAGAGGCAATTCTGAAAGGGGCAAGGCCTGTGGACAGGCACGGGAAGTGGCTTCTGTCTTAACACCTGAGTCTGTAGACCCTGTTAGGAATCTCAGTCTAGAAACAGCTTAACAGGGACTACTGGGGAAACACCCCAATCTGTAAAGTCTGAGAACTTGCATTTCATCCCCAGCCCCATGCAAGTAGCCATGCAAGGTGGATCACTGGGGGACATTGGCCAACCAGCCTGACCTACTCAGTGATCCACCTAACCCCAGATCCCAGTGAGGCCCTGTTCCAAAAACCAAGAGAGATGGCTCCTGAGGAATACCATGCATGATTGATCCCTGGCCTCATACATGTACATATGTATGTACCCACAGATATGACGTGATTCCAATAGATACAGAAGAGCAGAAATAGATGTGTTGGGGGGAATTACCCAAGGGATAAGCAGTAGTTTATAGTGGTATATTATCTGTATCTTGCTAAATAAATCTTGCCTGAAGACCAGAGGCAAAGCTAAAGCCACTAGAGGTCAGGCAATGGGAACACACACCTTTAATCCCAGGATTTAGGAGACAGGCAGATGGATCTCTGTGAGTTCAAGACCACCCTGGGCTACCCAAGATCAATGCAGAAACAAATCCAGATGGTGGTAGCTCATATGTGTAATCCCAGTCCTAGGGAGTCAAATGCCTTTGATCCCAGCACTAGGCTGAATATAAAATGGGGGGGAGAGAGAAGCTTAGCTTGCTTAGTTTGCAGTCTTTGGTAGAGGTAAGACTCCTCTAGTGGTTTGACTGCTTTGTTTTTTTGGTTTTCAGGCTGAACCCCAGTTTCTATCTCTGGGTTATTATTATTTGTGCTACAGTAGTTCACAGATACTAGCTTTCTTGTTTGTGTCAGATCAGTATTTCTGCTGGCTGCTGCTGAGTTGGTAGAAGACTCACATGACAAAAGACACCCACCTCATTGGATTTCAGTGGCCACCTGCACCTGGAGCAGATGCTAATATTGTGCTGTTTGCTGAGGAACCAGAACCTTACTAAGCAGATCGCTCAGTATTGTCTCACGGTGTGTGCGGGAGATTGCCTTACGAGTGAGGAATTGCTATAGGCATTCATTCCAGAGAGGATACTGTAGCTCTCCGCTCTTTCTGAGGCAGCCAGAATACCCAGCCCACCCCAGAGAATGCTTCGAGGGAAGAATGAGGATTTAATGTCAAGTAGCTCAGGACTTGAGATTTTCTAGCAGAGCAAACAGAAGGGAGGTTCTGCTGCTTGGCTTTGCTTGTTCTCAGCACACAGGCTTTAGGGATAGGATAAGGCATTTTCATGAGTAGAACATGATTATAGCCAGTTGAAAGATTCAGAGTCAGTATTAAAATCAAGTTCCTGCTGTGCCTGTCAGTCTTCGTGCCTCCTGGAGGGATTCTCATCATCTCTGTGAGCTAGTCTCCTGCCTGCAGTCAGAATAAATAAGGTTTCCCCTGTACACACCAGGACAATGCCCCTGTCAAACACTCACTAATACACTTGCAGATGTGCTCACAGGTGTATGGAGGCCAGAGGTCAAGCATCATTCCTCAGGTGCAGTTCACTGTAGGACGATTTTTTCTGTTCCTCCTGCCAGTTCCCAAATCAGGACACAGAGGCTTCTTGTTATGAATGCCTGGCCAATAGCTTAGGCTTATTTCTAACTAACTCTTGTAACTTAAATTAACACACATCGTTTAATTTCTATTCCTTTATGTGGCTTGGTTACCTTTACTGTGTAATGCCCATGCTGTTTCCTCTCTGCTGGGTTGGCATCTCTTGCATCTCTGCCCTTCTTCTTTCCAGCGTCCTCTCTGTCCCCCAAATCTTGCCTAGCTATTCAGATTTTTATTAAGCCAATCAGAGTGACAAATCTTCACAGTGTACAGAAAGGTTATTCCACGACAGTTCACCCTGAAGCATCACAGTCATTGGCCTCAAACTCAATAGACTGTGTTGGCTGAGTAGTGAGCTCAAGGATCCCGATTCACCCGTCCCTGCTTCCCCAGCTCAAACTTCTCAAGTGTGTGCTTTCATGCCTGGATAGTTCACGTGGGCTCAGAGGTTCGAACCAAAACCCTCATGTTGGGACAACAAACACTGACTGAACTATCTCCCCAGACTCAATAACTTATTAAGAGGACAAACTTCCCCCATAGTCCACCAATGGCTTCTCTCTGCCTGTGAATGACACAGACGTGTCTCCCAGTGGAAGCCTCTGCAGTCATGTTTATTGTATGTGGAGCCCGTTGGCTTGAGATGCTGATTATTTGGCTAAACTACCTGTATTGGAGTTTCTTTTCTCAAGTTTATCCATAGGATAGTTTTGAGGTGAAGCAAAACTAACTTGTAGGAGGAGGCTATTGTATTTTCAATCATTGCTGCATAAATATCTTTCTGGTGCAAGATTTCTCCGTAGTCTGAGAGACAGTCTGAGAGACAGTCTGAGGATGTGACAATGTCTATGGACCCCCTCTGAGCTACAAGCTTGGGAAAGGCTGGGATGCTCCTGTGGTGGATCTGATTCAAAGCGAACCTCTGTGAGGGACATTTGGACCACTCACATCCATTCACTCCACAAGGGCACTTGCTTTTCTACATTGGCTGTCCAAATTTTACAACACGAGACTCTGGGCCAGAATCTTAGTATGCTGTTCAAAGCACAAGCACACACGCATGCATATGCACTCCCCCCACTTACACACACACTGTATACACACACACACACCACACACACCTCACACAAACCACATACACACATCACACACACCATACACACTCACACACATACCACACACACATGCACACACACCACACACAAATCACACCCACACCACACTCACACACTCATACACACCACATACCCACCACACACACACGTGCACACACACATGCACACACAGCAAATTATCTTTGGCCAAATGCTTCTTTTTATGTTTTGAAATTTTTGATATTTTTGAGTGTCACATATGTGAACATCAGAAGACAAGTTCACAGGTCCCTGGGATTGAGCTCAGCCTTGTGCAGCAAGTGTCTTTATTTCCTGAGCTATCTTACTGGTGCTCACCAAGTACTTCTTGAGTTCAGAGATTTATTGAGCACCTTGGGAAGTCATATGCCACCTTATCCACTCAACAGCTTTCTGCTTGAAACCCTGTCCTGGTTACACAGTGGATATTTCTGTGGTAATCCTTGCTCATGTGCTCACACATCACATGATTCTCCAAGGTGCTTTATTCCCAGCCAAAGAACAGTATTTTGATAAAGTGGCTTTCTGATTAGTAGAATGTTTATGTTTTTATCCCAAGCCTCCATGAACTGTGTGTTTCTATGCTTTGATCAATCTCTTCCCTCTCCCCCCAGCGATGCAGCAGGGAACTCATACAGATGTGAGCAGCCATCAGGAGACCCTTCTGAAGTTTGTTGAAAAATGGCTACCTTTAAATTGTTTAAATTATGTACATATCTCCGTATGAATTTGTATGCTTCTGTTTTGTATTCGTCTATGAATTTACCATACCTACTGCTCCTTTTGCGTAGATCCAGCATTCTGACTGACTTTAGGCTCCGGCCTGGAAAACTTTTAATAGTCTATCAGTTTTGGCAGTAACAAATTCCTCACCTTTTGCTGGCTTTAAACATCTTTATTCCACTTTTGTTTGGAAGATTTTCCTGTCTGTAGAAGGTCTTATCTTCACTGCCTTTCTTCTGTGCTAAAGGGCATTGTCTTTGCCTCAGGTCTCTGCAGAAACACCTGTCACCTTCCTCTCCACATCAGCATCTTCTGCGACTGCTTTCAAGATTTTTTTTTTTTTTTTTTTTACTGCTGCTGCTTTTGACAGTTGGAATAACTGTGAGGTTTCCTGGTAAGTCTAGGTCCTGCTCACTCCCCCCATATTTTTCTGCCCATGTTTGCTGAGATTCTTGGTTTTGTTTACAATTTTACTTAGATTTGGAAACATTTTGTACATTATTCATTTGGGGAAGTTTGTTTAATTTTGTATTAACTTGAAGATAACAATGTTATGTTAACTGAAATAGGAAGACAACACTGTGTCTACATATGGAGCATCCTAAACCCTATGTTTGCAGTGTTCCTAAGATATTTTCATGCATATCTAAATCAGCTCTGTGATGTCTTTTTGTCCCTCCTATGTGACCTTTTTAATCCCACTGACATATGGGTCAGATGACGTGGTCCTGTTGTAATCATGTTGATATTTTGTCCAGCAATCTTAAGAGCAGTGAAACTGTATGTTTCTCTCTTTGTGGTCTGTGGTCTGGAAACATCCAGATTGTGGTCAGGACACCAGAAGACTCACCTAACTTGTTCACCATAAGAAAGTTCAATGCTCTGAAAAGTGTGTCTTGTTCTATCTTTCCTTCATAGGTGCATTCTCTTCTTTAAAAAACAAACAAACAAAGAACAAACCTCCTATATGTGCATGTGTTTGTGTGTTAGTGTGGATGCACTTGTCCCATGGAGGTCAGAGGACAACTTGGGTGCTGGTCTCCACATGTTCGAGAAGGAGCCTCTTCTTGTGTGTCACTGTGTCTGCCAGGCTACATGGCTTGGGTGACCCGTTTCCTCCAGTGTGGCCCCACCTCCGAAGTTTCCACAGTATCCTAAAATAGTGCCACCAGCTGGGGACCGAATGTTCAAATGCATGAGCCTCCAGGACAATTCGCATTCAAACCATGCTGCTTCCTGATTATGTGCTTTGTGGCACCTGCAGGCTTCTCCACAATCACTGGACACAATTCGTAATTTTATTTTTATTTGTGTGCTTTTTTTCCCATTGCCCATCTGCTCGGTAGCCTGTGACCTCGAAAAGGGCAGGAATTGTGCCTACTTTGAGCATCTTTGTATTCCTAGGCTCTGACAGATGGCAGATACTTAACGAATATTTGCTGACTGACTCTTGCATAGGGCTGGGTGAGGTTGAAATGCACACATGACAGCAAACAGGATGCAGAGTAAGCATGAATATCAGTAAAATGCCCAATGTATGTGGTAAAAACTGTTCTCACTTCTCTACTGGAGTTTAGTGACGCGAGGGGCAAACACAGTGGTGTCTCTGAGCTTAGCAGTCCCCACTGTGGTACCTTAGGAAATGTTTAGGGATGCCATTGTTCTCTCAATTTTAAAATAAATGAACTGGTTGTTGGTACAGTGTTGCTTGCAGTTAATGGCAGGTGTCAGGACTCTGTCCATTCCTGACCATACAACTTTGGAGCATGCAGTCACAGAGTCATATGTACTATGTACCACTAGATGTAGACAAGGTTAGCCCAGATTTCTCACTCTAAGGGACTAAAGAAGGAAGATGCGGGTCCCACAGTTCTTTTTATGAGCATGCCCCAAAGCACCAAAAACTTTCAGTTAGCCACACCTCTGAAGGTTCCACCAGACTCCATCAGTACCACTGTCCACGAGTGTCACCGTGGTGAGCAAGCCCTTAGCTCAGGGATCTAAAGGCTAACACATTAGCCACCCTTGAGGAACCTTGGAAGTGCCTTGCCCCACTTTCCAACACGGCTACAGTGAAGGCCACATCTCCACAGGAGTTTTGGTGGTAACAAACCCTATTCAGACCGTAGCAGGATAAACTGTGACTTATGAAAGACAAGGCTGACAGAGGGTGGACCTTTATGGAAGTGCTAACTGTATGAATCGCTACTATGCGTGTTGATGCCAGAGGGGCTGTTTTGTAGGGACACTTGCAGCTTACAGTCTACCAGACAGAGACTCAACTAGGGAGACTGAATAAATTTCAGGCTCAATTTCAGCCTACTTGGACTTGGTTTATTTGCCTCACTCTGTTTAGAAGGATTTGTGTTTGTGTTTAATCTCAAAGTGTCAAGTGAGGTTATCCAAATGTTTGGAAGGACCTGAGATTTAATTGTGGCAGTAGTTGATCACTTTGTCCCATGAGGTCACAGAATCTAAACTCTTGTTCATTAAAATGTGACTTTTTTTTACTTTTACTAGTGTATTCAACAAGAATTTATAGAATTCTTAGATGTGCCCAGAGATAGCAGCTGAAGGCATAGTCCTTGCCCTGAAAGTCAGGTGGAAACAAAATGACAATGTTATTGCATGAAAAATAAACAAGTGAGTTATTTTCCCCATCAAATCCCAGAGCATGAAATCTGTTCTATTTAATTAATTATGGGAGGTGTGTTTAAAACTGTCATCCCCAGCCCATTCGGCATTCAAGCTGAAAACTCACACAGGGTTCGTAAATCGCGGTGAAGCTGTCACTCAGCAGATCCCACTGCTGACAAATGGGATGGTGACATGGACCTGACAGTTCTGTGTGGGCTCGTCCACTAATCCCCATGCAAAACAGCAACGAAATCATGAAATGGATCATTGCAGGGTAGCGGCTATTCAGAGTGAAGATGGAAAATAGACAAGAGAAAGTTCTATCGTGTGGAGTGGAGTCGGGGGAGGAAGGACAGGAGGGAAATGGGGGTGTGTTAATGTTATTAGACATGGATAAAATGCTGTGATGAGACCTTGTGCTCTGGACAATTAATGAATGCTAATATTTTAAGGAATGCACATATTAATGCTTTGTCCCCACTCTTCCTTTCTCTTCCTCTCAATTCAGCCCTGTGCCGTATACCCATGTCTCCTTGCTTTCCCTTTTTGCCTTGAGGACTGTGTTCTCCGTGCGTATTGTGATTGGGCTCTGCCATGGTTCAGTGATTGTGAATGAAAGAGGACCCTGATTTCTCTGCTTGCGGCTGCTTAATCCTTCCTTATCTTCAGCTTACCTGATGCTCCGTTGCTCCTGCTCGTTCAGTTGTGCACCTTTTCTTTTCTTTACCCCTCCCTGGATGGAAGTGTGGCAAATATATCACCTGTGACCTTTAAAGGGGAGACATAATTAGACAGCAGCCAGCAAAGACAGCAGTCACACAAATGTATATGTGTGATGTGGTCTTTAACCTTCTGGTTTTTCTTTAGGGGCAGGAAACTGACATACTGTCTTGATGTCTATCGAATGTGCAGAGTGTGAGTCTCTTGCTCTTGGCAGCCCTTCTTCTTCAGCTTGCTTATTTACTTACTTATTTATTTTGGTCCACACCTTCCTCTTCAGCTTGCTTGATTATTTATTTATTTTAGTTTTTCGAGACAGGGTTTCTCTGTAGCCTTTGGAGTCTGTCCTGGAACTAGCTGTTGTAGATCAGGCTGCCTAGAACTCACAGAGATCCATCTGCCTCTGCCTCCTGAGTGCTGGGATTAAAGGCGTTGCCACCACGGTCTGGCTCCTCTTCAGTTTATTCTTAAGACAGTATTTTAGGATGAGTGAAGATTTCAGAAGGCTTTCTCTTTATATAATTCACTTTCTCTCTCTAGTCATGTGAGCTGGGTAAGCTGGCATTAGCTGTGTTTCTGGCATTGAAAATTGGGACACACCATTATGCCGTCAGTTCAGGTTGAGTCTCCTGGCTGCTGGTTTCATGCTGTGAACTTTGATGTCACCCTCCCTCCCTTTATCAGTGTCTTCCCGTGATGACCCTCCTTGCACTCCTTTGGCTTAGGAGGCTCCCTCATTTGCTTTCTCACAGGGCTGCGAGCTGCCTGAAGTGGAAACAGGGTCTTGCCATTTCTTTGTGTCATGGGATCCAAACTGTGAGGACAGAGAAGGAACTCAGGAACGTTTGGCTGAATGAATGCAAGGAATACAAGTGCCTGAGAGAGCTCAGGAAGTAATTCTAAACAGAAAAGAATAGAGTAAAGCATGGCTTCTTGGTAGCACCAATTTTTCGGATCTGCTCTTCTTGCTAGAGGCAAGCACTGTCATTTAAGAGAGGCTTCTTGACTCAGCTTTAGCTGCAAAACTCTTCAGCTCTTTAAGAGGTCCTGTCACGAAACACTTAAGTGGTGTTGATAAAAGCTGACCGCATGCTTTATGGTTTTTAGCGATAGCAGGAAAAAAGCTGTGCTGTTTTAAAATGCTGGCTTTCTGGGCCGTCCTGCCAGGGCAAACTCTTGACTCTTTCAGGTAGGAGGTCTGACTATGGAGCATTTGAGTGTTGTTTGTGAACACACTGCTGCAGCTTGCTTGCTGGCAGGGACCTTGAAACACCATAGAGTTGTGGCAATAAACATGGCTCTGGCCAGTACCTCTGCCATGAGCCTGGAATTTCAGAAAGTTAAGGAATGGGCTGGATCCAGCCGTCAAAGCCATGGCTTTAATCCTCTCCATATTGCTTAGCAAATTAGAGACTCATGTGTTCAGAAAAAACAGAGAGACATACAGTAAAGTGAGAGTCAAAGATGAAGAAAAGCTCTAAATGGTTTACAGTGTGTTAAAAATATATGCAGGCTAAAAGTTAAAGTCCTTAAAATAAAAAATAAAGAAAAAAAAGAGTAGTTGGGTGTGGTGGCACACGCCTTTAATCCCAACGCTTGGGAGGCAGAGGCAGGTGGATCTCTGTGAGTTCAAAGACAGCCTGGTCTACAGAGGGAGTTCCAGGACAGCCAAAGATATACAGAAAACCTGTCTCAAAAAGTAAAAATAAGAGAAATAGAGGTTAAAGTAAAGCCACATAAAGATGGAAAATACATAGAGAATCTGGATACTATATGTTATTATGCTCTTTTTGAATTGTTTGAATGCTGAGGAAGGAGCAACAGCTGCCAAAAGACATTTGCTTATAAATGCTGCTGAATTAATCCAAGATAGGTATTTTGAAAATACCTTGACTTCAAAATTGAAGTCAAAAGGTATGTTACTTTGGAGAAGAGATTTTGCTTTTGTTTCCACAAGAAATAAGAGGCTATGAATTCATTATGGGTTAAGAAAAATAAGGTTTGATCAAGGAAGACTACCTGAGAAATCTCCAGTAGGAACAAATGGCCTGGATGTCTGAGTTCTACATCCAGAACAGATTCAAGACTGCTGCCTGAGATGATCAAGACTCACAGGATTCTTCAGTCAGGACTTGATCATAAGTCTAAATTTTCTTTAGGTCCCCATAAGAGTATCAATGTCCCCAACCATCAGTAAGTAGCCTGGAAAACTATGCCACATTCCCCCAGAAAATGGACTATGGATGTTCATGATTTTTTTTAAAAAAAAAAAAAAAAAAGAGGAGGAAAAAAACATTATTTCTAGGGACATCTTTCCTACAATTTATTTTCAAATGACGTTGTTTACCACAATTAAAACATCTGACATTTTGACATTTCTTAAAATTTCTAGAAATTACTTTCCCTGTGAAAGCAGCATCCTAAGCATAAGATCCAGTATCAGTCACATTTGTAACCCATTCACCTATTGGTGCCAATCTTGCCTTTAAAGGCCTAATCACCCCTTTGCATTCTGAATTATTTTTCCAAAACCAAAGATTCAGTTAATATTTGTCCAACTTTTGGGTCTGATATCATTCTATTTACAGATGAAGTCAATATTTTTAGAAAACCGGTGAAGGCTTCTTTGGGGCCTTGTATAATTTTTGTAAATGACTCAGGTCACTTTTCTGATTCTTCAGCCCTGTCCCAAATATTCAAAGCTGCGATAAGGCAGAACACCAAAGTACATCATCAAAACTAAGCTGTCTTTACAAATTAACATATTGGCCTTCACCAAGAGGCTGGTCTTGTAAAATTTCCATACCTCTAGTCCTACCGTCCTACCTCATTGTTCTATGAACATAGCTTCCTCTTTCCATCATGTTTTCCATTATAACTAAGAACTAGCTTCCAATATTGCAATAGTTAAATCTTTCCAGTCTTGTAGGATAATTCTGTTCCCAGTTTCCCATGAATTTAACATCTGTTTCACATAGGGTGAATGCTTATCATATGAAACAACTACTTCTTTAAATCTCTTCAAATCTAAAACTGCTACAAGATTCCAGTTAACTTCTTCATAGATGCCTAATCTGGTGGTTATTCTTGTATGGTCACTGGATAAACTAAGATTGGTTTTCTAATAACCTTGGGCTATTTCTCTTCAGTTTTATAATGCAATAGTGTGGTTGGTTTGCTCTAAATTCTACCTGTCTGTGTCTGGGTATTTTTCTTATTTTTGTTAGTAGGTCTTTCTAAGGCTTGTATCTTATCAGCCAGAGTTTTATTATTTTTTTAGTTAGTCTTTCTAAGGCTTATATATTATCAGTTAAATTTTTATATTTGGTACAGTTATCAAACTACTTCATTTCTTTAAGGATAAAATATGAATTGCCAAACTGTTGGTATTATGTTAATTTCAGCTAAGTAATTTATCCCTTCATTCAATGTCGTATTTCCCTTTGTATGCTGATATGTTTTATTACCATTGGTTAATAAAGAAACTCCTTTATGGCTTATGGCAGGAAAGAATATAGCAAGGTGTGAAATCCAAGCAGACAGAGAATAAAAGAAGGTGTCAGAGAGATGTCATGTAGTTGCCAAAGGAGAAAGATGCCCAGAACCTTACCAGTAAGGCACAGTCTCATAATAATACAGAGATTAATAGAAATGAGTTAATTTAAGATATAAGAGCTAGATAGGAATATACCTGAGCTGTTGGATAAACAGTGTTGTAATTAATAGAGTTTTGTGTGATTATTTGGGTCTAGGTGGCCAGAAAACAAAATGCTGCCTCTGTTTACAGTCATTTATCTTTCTACATTTACAAGCCATCCATAGTAGCACGAAACAGGGTCCTAATGCTTTCTATTGTGATATTTCTGATTCTTAACTTGGGAAATTAGCCCCCTTATGGCACCAGTTTGTAGGAGGAGGGCCGCTTGTTCGTCCTGGCTGCCCAGAACCAAAATAATCACACAGAAGCTGTATTATTTAAAATATTTCTTGGCCCATTAGCTCTAACTTCTTATTGGCTAACTCTTATATTAATTTTACCCATTTCTATTAATCTGTATATTGCCATGTGGCTGTGGCTTACTGGGTAAAGTTTCCAGCATCTGTCTCTGGTGGCTCCATGGCTTCTCTCTGACTCCACCCTTCTTTCTCCCAGCATTCAGCCTAGCTCTTCCTGCTTACCTATGTTCTTGCTATAGGTTCAAAGCAGTTTCTTTATTCATTAATGGTAATCACAACACACAGAGGGGACTCCCACATCAAAAGATTTTCCATCTATTTTAAAATACATTTTTAAAAGTAACCCCTTTAAGAATTCCTGGGTATCTCACCAGATCTGCTGTTGATGAGAGTAGAGTAAAGCCGTGTCAGTGATACTCGACTGGTGGGGAGAAGGGTGTGCCACTAGCTGTCACTCAGCATAGCTGGGCAGAAGATGTGAATAGTGCATGGCTGGTCCCCTTGGCTACTTGCTGTGGTGACAGTTCCGAGCAGGTGTGAACCTATGTCAAGGTGGCCAAGCTGGCCTGTGTTGACGGCCTGAAAAGGGGATGCAGGGAAAGCCCACATGGCAGGAAGTGAGGGCATGGGCCAGCAGTGGGCAGCTAATGCCAGTGGCATTTTTGGCCTGGGGTGGGCAGCAGATGGAGGTTGCTATAGAAAGACTGCAATGGTAAAACCCTGGACTTAGATGGAGGGCCTGTGGAGAGGAAGACAAAGCTGGTCTCAGCAGAGGCAGTGGAGAGAAGGCAGGTTTATGCCTTGGCATGGTTTAATGCCACACATTTGATACCAGCTGTAATGATGATCTAAATTATTCTGTTATCAGCAAAAGTCCAGGAGTCAGATAATGGGTGAAAACCTGAATGATGTGAGAAGCAGCAGAGAAGTGACCAGTGATGTCTTCCCTCTCTCCTTCCTCGATCCCAAGGGCCATGAATCTTTCTAAGCCCCTCTGTACTAATTCCTATGTCTCGCTATATGTCTTGAGTCCTTCACAAACCTTTATGGCTAATTCTGGTCAGCTAGCTCTGCCCTCTGATTCAAGGTAAACTTTATTGTCTCGTGATTGTCAGATTATGATCAAAATAGCCCACAACAGTTGGTCTAGTGGAGTGTCTATGGAGTGTGGGAGGCACCATTTCTTGGGTTGGGTACAGGGAAGGAATGAAAAGGAGAGTGGAAGCTGAGCACTGTTCCCTCTCTGGACTGTGGGTATAGTGTGGCCAGTTTTGTCAAGTTCCTCTCTGTCAGCCTCCGTCTATGCACTGATGGACTGTAACCAGGAATTGTGAGCAAAACAAGCTCTTTTTCTTTTAAGTTTCTTTTTCAGGGTATTTTGTCCCAGCAGCAGGAAAGGAGTCAGTGTGTACATTTGCCCACACAGAGTTCCCAGACAGTGTCCTCCAATTCCCCTGGCCTTGCTTTAGCTTTTCAGGGCTGCCAGGCTCTTCCTTCCTAACATGGGATCTCTGCCCATAATTGCCCTTTGGTGAGACTGCTGACCACCCTGCTGGCACTTGCTCCTCTTCCACTTAGCCTGGTGCCGTTTTGGTGCCTTGCACTTCCTCTGCACAGTCCTCATCATATCGCATTTGCAAGTTAATAACAGTGTGCATAAGCATCCTAATAAATTAAAAAAACAGTACCTGAAGATAAGCACTCCCTTTCCATCTATGTGGACTGCCTGGCATTTGAAACCCAGCATGAGGTCAGTGAAATTAAGGAAGGAAGGAAGTAATGAATGTTGGGTAATCGCTGTGCACACACTTCATTCAATTCTTGCCTTGATTGATGAGCTCATAATCATCCCTTTCCTCAGATGGTGTAGGTCTTGTACCATATACATGGTGAATGGTCTGTAGGTCTCTGTGTCAAGGCTCCGTCAGCAAATGTGGAAGTCAGGACACGGTAAGGAGGGAAATGTGGCTACAGAAGGGCCACTCTGTAATCCACTGCAGTCAATGTGCACAGCAAGATAAGGTAGAGTCTGAACAGTGAATAGCAACTAAAGAGAGTCCACCTTGACAGCCCGGGCACAGCAGAAGGAGCTCCTGCCAGGAGAATATGCTGGAAACTCATCCACGCTCTGGGTGGTCTGTCTCCTCGAAGATAGGCCCAAGCCAGAGAGCTGGAATCCAAAGGCCTATTAGGGCTGGCAGAAGTGACGTAGATCTTCAAGGCCAGAGCCAAGCAGCGGGCTCAGGAATGGGGACTGGATCTGTGGACAGGGACACAGAGGCAGAAGCTCAGACCCCTCTCTCACCGAGAGTGGAAGCAAGCAGCTGACAGCGACAGCAAAGTGAGGGAAAACCAGAGTCAGATGCATGCTGGGACTCAGCACCAGCATCTGACCGCACAGAGCTTACCCCAAACTGACCCTGTTGGAAGGTTATACTTCTCTTCCGCGATCTATTGACTTTTAGTTACAATAACGGTCACTAAAAAGTGCTTCTGTGACTATTGCCAAAAGTTAGAAAATACATCAAGGCAAAATGATACTAATCAAAGAAGGATGTTTCAGCCATCTGTAGATATAATATTGATAACATTTCCTCTCACATCTATGACTTGTTTCAAGAATAAGATTTTGTAAAAACCAGGAGTGGTACTGAACCTGTAACCCAGTGTTAGGGAAGATGCAATAGGTGGATTCCCTACAGTTCAATCATCAGCCATTCTAGCTGAATAGGTAAGCTCCAGGTTCCCTGAGGGATGCTGTCTTAAAAAGACAAGGAAGGTGGAGAGATTGAGGAAGACACACAGCATCAACCTCTGGTCTCCACATGAATACACACACATTCACATACACACATACACACACACTTATACACACACAAGCCCACATGAACACGCATGCACAAGCACATACTTCCATACTCACACATGTGAGCCCACACATGTACACACAGACACATAAAAGTGCACATATACACATACACATTCACATGTAGACACACAAGTTCCCATGTACACACATGCACATGTAGATACATACTTTTACAGATGCACATAAGTACACATATGTGCACACACATGCACATATGTGTACACGAACTCATAAATGTCCACAAGCGCACACATGTACACAGGCATACACATGCACACAAAAATGTGTGTGTATACAGACATATACATATGTGCACATGTACATACTTATACAAGAATAAGACTGCTTTGCATGCTTTTGTTTATTTCTGTGCTTTTTATATTAGTTTCTGAATTTAAAAATTATTCATGTATATGTGTACATGATGTATGTGGAGGCATTATTTGCCATGCGATGGGCATGGAGGTCAGAGAACAATTTTATGGACTTGGTTCTCTTTGCACCTTTGTATGGCTTCTGGGAATTCCACAAGGCTGCCAGGCTTTAAATGGAAGCACACTTCCCTGCTGAGCCTCTCATCAGCCCTGCCTCCTCTCTTCTGTTAGTTTCCAACTCTCCATCTCAGCAAGTGTTCATTTTTTCCTGATACCCACCCTATGTTCAGTTTCCTCCCATTGTCCACAAAATCTCTTCACAGCATTCTGTTCAAATCGGAATCCAATCCGGGGACAGACTTTGCATCTGGTGGTTTGGTCTCTGAAGTCCATACTAATTGGCATTGTCTCTTGTTTCTCTGTTATGGTGGAGATGATCTCATTTTCTGGATCTGTGCCCTTACATGGCATCATGTAGTGTCTTTACCGTCTGCATTCCTTTAAAGAGTAAGTCAAGCTAAATCTAGAGGATTGGTTCCCATTAAACATTTGAGGCTGTGGAGTATCATAGGCATGATGTATAGTTTCTTTTGTGTTTGTGTGCATGTGTACATGTGTGTAAACATGAGTGTCCATATGTGAGGAGGCCAGTGGACATGTTTCTCTGGTGATATTCTCCTTGGTTTTTGTTTTGTTTTAAGATGGCCTCTCTCAATGGCATAGGTCTCACTAAGTAGTCTAGGCTGGCAGGCAAGAAATGATTACAGGTGCGCAGCATCAAGTCCTCTGGGCCCGGGGTTTCAGATGATTCTGAGCCACCTTGTGGGTGCTGGGAATTGAACCAGGGTCCTCTGGAAGAGCAACCTTGGCTCTTAACCACTGAGCAATTGCTTCAGCCTGTGCCCAGCTTTTCTTGTACTTGATTATGGGAACCAAGTCCAGACTCTTGTGCCTGCAAGGCATGTACTTTACTGGCTATCTCCCTAGCCCCAGAGGTATACATTCTATTACTTCACTTATGGAAAAACAGAACCTGGTTAATACATCTCCAGTGTTGCTGAGCTTGAATGTAGGAGATTGATCTCAGAAGGACAAGACAGGAAATGACTCTCACATTCATCTCCCATCATGCCTTGCTGCTCCCCCCACCAGTGACTTTTATTTCCAATCAGCCCTCACCCCCACCCTGTAACTCCCAAGGGAGAAAGAATAAAAAGTGGGTGTCACTTGAGACTTCACAGTAAATATATGGTACCTGGAGATAAATACAAGTGGAACACTCACCCATTAGGAACTCACTTCTCTCTCACATTCCATCTTCTCAGCTGACTGAGATTCAGAACAGCTTGATCCCGTGATGTATACACAATCATCTTGCAATGGTATGAACATTCTCATGGAAATCTTTGGGAAAGATGTAAGCTTTAAAGAAAGAGTAGTGGTTCAACCAAAGTATGAGCATACAAAAAAATGAAATATGATCTATGTATTTATTTTTATTTATTTATTTATATTTTTTACAAAGTCAATAGCTTTTATTAACATGATATAAAAAATTAGTGTGATATACAGAATTCCCAGAGAGTAACTTTAAAACATTTTAATACGATTCTTAAAATCTTAACTTACCAGATACGTTCTTATTGCCACTGAGTTTTTAATACAAAAAGTTTCCAAGCACTGTTTACTATAAAACTACAATACTGAGACCGTGGATGGGCAGTCTGTTCCGGTCATCGCTGTGAGCCTTCACCAGTCTGTTGTTAAAGCTCTGGCTAAGTCATAAGTTACACGGATTCTGTACACGATCATAACGTGATTAGTAAAGTTCCAGTAGTTTTATTAATTTTGCAAAACTTGCCATGAGAAAGTCCAAGGTTTGGTGCAAGGTGCTCAATCTGGGCTGTACAGAGCTGTGTCTTGCTAGTCTCTTCATTTGGATTCCATTTTCACCAATGTTGCACATCCTTGGTCAGGTGTTCCCAGTGCTGTGTAAAATGGGGAAACGGTGCAACATGTGGAGAGAATTGTGTGAATGAGCGGTGAATTGCCTGCAGTAACTGCAAGGAAACTTCTGCCAGGGCATGTGCATTGGACTGACTGGGACTGAGGAGTCTGTCTGTCATGCCAAGCATTGATTGGCTCTAGATGGAGCAGAACATGTGGGTGGGATTTACTAGTTCATACATCTGAGGACTCTGGGAAATACTGGAGGGAGCAAAGAGCAGAGGCTTAATGTTATCACTGTGTGAGGGTATTTGATGCCAAGTGTTTGACAGGTGTTGCTTTTGGCCGTGGACTTTTAAATAAACTTTGACATATTATGTAAGCATGTTTAGGACATTAAAGACAATGGAGACATTAAGACATCAGAAACAGAGGTGGCCCTTTTGTAAAGGACCTGGACATTTTATTGTGTGTCTTGAGCATCAGCCTTGTACTTACATATTGGCACTTTTATTCAGATTTCCACATGGTATGTGAAAATCATTTGGATCCATTTGCCTCCCATCACAATAGATGTGAGCCAACCGCCATTGGTCTTCAAGGATGTGATAGGGAGGGGTGTTCATAAAATCTGTGACTAATCTCTATCTTTATAGTTTGATGCCGCTATATGCCAGTGGTTTTATTGGTTATCTGTATGTAGTAGGAGGCTGCTATTTTGTTCCTGGCTGCCAAGACCTGAAATAATCACTTAGAAACTATTTTAATTGCAATATTGTTTGACCAATAGCTTAAGTGTATTTCTAGCTAGCTCTTACATCTCAAATCAACCCATTTTTATTATTTCATGTTTTACCACCAGGCTTGTGGCCTGCTGGCAAGGTTCTGGCTGGCAGCTTGTATTTCTCCTTCTGGCAGTTCCATGGTGTCTCACTGACTCTGCCTACTTTCTCTCAGCATTCAGTTTAGTTTTCCCACCTATCCCTATTCTGCTCTATCACAGGCTAATGAAGCTTATTTATCATTAAGCAATAAAAGCAACACATATAAATAAGGACATTCCACACCATTTCCTTTTTTTGTTCAAATAAAATGGAAGGTTTTAATTTAACATAGTAAAATTTCATATAACAAAACAGGTATCAAGCAAGAATTGAAGTTAGATATCAAGTTTATCTTTAATCATAACTAAGGAAAACTTTAATTATAACTATTCTTCAATGATATTACCTAAGTAAACAGGAAATGCATTGTAACCAACTTTCAAAACTCTAGAATTGACAGAGACATCTTGCTGCCTGGACAGTAACCCAAAGTTCTTCTGTATCATTGATTGGAGCATCCATCTTCAGCTTACCGACCCTTAGTATCTAGTTGACTTTTCCATGAAGCAGGAAATTTCAAAGACAGTTCTGCCTGTATTGTCAGTTTGTCAGTCACTTTCTTCTGTGTCCTTCAGAATGTCTTACAGACTCTTTCATGAAGCCTGAAGGACCATCTCACCTTTTTTGGGCAACTTCAGCAGTCATTTCACTGTGGCTCCTGCATATCCAATTCATACAGCATAACACCAAGCAGTCCAGACAAGAGCAGTTTCTTGCCCAAATTGCTAACAAACTCCATAAGGATCTTTTTCAATGCCCATCATCCTCTTGAAGTAGATTGGTGCTGCCAGGAGCAGATGTGTCTTGTTGTCACAAAAAGTCCTATGTTCATAAAATATTTTAAATGCCATATTCTATAGTCTTTGAAAGGTTTGAATAATAATTAACCATTTGAAATATTTCTGTACATCTAGAAAACCTAACATGACTATAAGCTTGACTATTATAGATGTCTATTAACCTGTATTTTTTAATTATGCATTACATTTTAAATGAGCTGCACAAACACAATACTGTAATTAAGAGCGAAGATATACATATAACAAAATTGACCTAAAATTTGTATCAATAAACCAAAATCCATACCAAAGCAAATCTCTATAGCTTATTCCCCTTTCAATGTAAATAAACATTTATAAACAATCATTTAGGGAATTTGGGCATAGTTCTTTGCAAACTGCTTTCTGATTTTTGTTGGGTAAAGTATTTTTGGGTTTGGTCCATCAAATTATGTTAGTCTGTAAGGAATCCACAGGTTCTCATCTTCTGTGGAAACAAAAGCAGAACCTCTTTTCCAAAGCAACATAGACCCTTAGACCCAAATTTTGGAATCAACATACATTTAAAATATATATGTTTGTTTATCTTATCAGCCCATACAATGAAATGCCTCTCTGTACTTAGCTCATTCACAGTCAAAAAATTCAAAGAAAACACAATAATATATATAATCTCGACTCTCTGTGTATTTTCCATCTTTATGTGGCTTATTTTTCTAACTCCTTTCATCTATGACTGTCTATACTCTGTCTCTTTAAAGACTTTATTTTATTTTTATAGCCATTTTCTTTCTTTTATAACTGTCTGTATTCTTTCTCTTCTTTCTCCCAAGCCTACCTACATTTATCCAACACTGTGACTCATTCAGAGGTCTTTTTTTTTTTATCTGAATCTGTTCTTATTGTGGATCTTTAATAATCTGACCAGGAGCACTTTTAAAATGCTCAACGGCTTGGTATAGCAGCCCTGCATGCTGGTTCCACCTGTCTCTCACTTTCAATATGGTGGAGGCAGTTCACCACTGGCTCTGGGGGTGATGGGTGGGAGCCGTCCTCGCCACCTCAACTCTCCTGCCTGTGTACTCCTAGCAGACCCAATCCCACTGCCTGCCCAGACAGATGGGGAAGGGCGCTGGGACATGGGTATGCTCTTAGTTAGCTACTTTCCTTCTAACCTGAAGTGGGCATATAAGCACCCCGACCCAAAGTATGTGGCTTGCCACACGGGCTAGCCTCAGTTGTTTGAACACCAGGTGTCAGATGAAGATGGATGCTAAAAGGTAATCCCACACTAGCTCAGAATGGAGTATAATAAAGGGATAGTTATTTAGGGGTAGATTCAGATCACAGTCCTCTGCACGAACAGAGAACAGGAACCAAATCTAGCAGCCAGGAGAGAGAGTGCATGCAAGTTTTATGGCTGGCTGCATTTATAGTATAAAACACCACACCCAAATGGGCTGGTATCTTAAAGGCTGTTCTCTGTATTGACAAGTTGTGACTTTTGATAATGGTTCCATCTGCTGCAAAAAGAAGTTACTTCGATGAGGGGTGAGAACTACTCTTGCCTGTGGGCTCTAGGGTGCAGGGAACAGTCATGATGGTTTAAGGAAGTAGCAGTAAGTTCTCCAGCTTCTATTCATCTCAGTCACTTTAACAGGCTGGCAAGCTAGCGGAAGCGCAAGACAGGTGTTCATTGGAAGAGGTAATACCATCATCTAACGTCAGTGAGGCCGAGGGGTTAGAATTCTGCTGCTATTCCTCATGGCACATGCAGCACTGCCCCCTCACAACCAGAGTTGGTACCCGTGAGCACACAGGTTGCCTTCATCCTCGGGGAGGTTCTCCTCAACCTGAAGACAGCTTTAGTGGGGTTAAAGTAGCACCGCTGGGTTTCAGACACCCCCCCCCCGCTACACTGCCTATTCTGTGTGTAATTAAAGGACTTAATGCAGATTTTTTTCATGTATCATGAATATTATGAGGTTTAAAGAGTAACAAGTGAAAAATGAAAGACCTCATTTTCTGGTGATAAATTTTAGTACACATGTGATCCGGTTTTGGAGTCTGTGCAAATCATTTATGATGGACAAGGTATGAGGAAGTTGAGAGAGCTCATGATTACATTTCCCTACTCTTTCCAAACCTCCTCCTACTCTTCCATCTCCAAGTATTTGGTAACTTAAGACTGAAGGTGACCTATCTGGGGATTAATGTGGTCATCCCCCACCGTTAGCAGGGTCACTTGATCAGGAACTGAGGGTCCTAAGGTGTTGCTGCCATGCACTGTGTAGTTAGACCGACTGTGCTCGTGGGTTTCACTCTCTCCATAGCCATGGAGCAGCTGTTAGCAGAATTGCTGCTCCTCCAGAGGACTGGAGTTCGATTCCAAGCAACCATGTCAGATTTTGGTAACTTGAGCTTCAGGCAGAGCCTCTACAGGTCCTTGAACCTGTGTGCACATATGTTTACACATAATTAAAAAATGAGTCTTTAAAAATCTGTGTCATATGATACAATAGCTATTTATGTAGTGTTTACACTGTTATTTACTTGATGCTTCACTGGTATTGTAAGCACTCTAGATGATTATGTATGTACAGGGGAGGATACAGAAATATATGCAAGTATTATGCCATTTCCTGGGAGACCTGCGAGCACAGATTTGTAATGACAGACATATCAGAAGCAGACTCCGAGGATGCTGAAGGACAGCTGTATTGGATCAGCACCCACTGACCTTCTGTTACGGTGTGTGAACACCCAGGGGCTGGGCTTCCTAGGGCAGGAGGGGTGGTGTAGAGTTCCAGTCACTAACTCCACATGTAAATATTTGTTTACCCTCTATGCTTTTTCCTAGAATCAGCAGAAAGTTTCTCTGATGATCAGGACTTTGGTGAGTCAGTGCGAGCACTGAGTTAGTATAAGATTCCTTCGTGACAGTAACAAACATGTACTCAAAATCTGTAGATAGCTTCGTGTTCATTTGGGGGACGCAATCCTGTTCTGAGTTCTTCTTGCAGCGAGTCTCTCTTTGTGGAACTGCAAATGCTTCTCTCAGGCAGATGATCCTGTGGCCACCTTGGTTGTGTGCTAGTCTATGCTCCCCACCCCATCTTGCATTTTTCCATTCTAGTTGAGGACTCTGGCATTCAGGAGTCTTGTTAAACTCTTTCCAGTGATGGTCTCCATCACCAGACATTGAAGATGCTAGGAGTCTTCTTGTGTTACAGCTGGTTTTCATTATAATTCTCCACAGAGATCTGGATCTTGGTGCTCGAAGTGCGGGTAGGATGTTAGCAGCTGGGGCAGCCCCGAGCGTTGTGGAATACAGCTCTCAAGCTCTGTCCCAGACTAACTGACTCGGAATCTCCATCCTCACGAGATTCTCAGAGGCTAATGTGTCAATGAAAGCCTGAGGTGGCTTTGGATTTAGGAATGTTTCTCCCTCAAACACTTCCACTGCCCCGAGATATATAAATGGGATTTGTTGTGCCTTTTCACACTGCATAGGCCCTGAATTCTTAGCTAGACGATTGGGTATGGGGTGATAATGTTAAATTTTATTCTATCAGCAATCTGGAAATGTTAAATGTATTCACTATGGTGAGTTAATAAATGTGTTAATTAGCTTGACTTAGTTTTTATAATGTATTAATGAACCAAAACTTAGCATTGTACCTCAGAAACACATGCAACTATTGTCTGTTAAAATCAATACAATTCTAAAGTATGACTATATATGCATTTTTGTCTCTGTTATCAAATAATTTTATTGTCTTTTATGCACTTCATCTATTGAGATTCCACACACTTAAATATTATTTATAATTACAAGTTTCCTTTACTTAAATTTTTTAGTTTGGTTCCCTATGATTCTGTAAGTTGGGAATCAAAACATGTAGGGGCTATTTTGTACATTTTCAAACTTTCAGGGTGGGATAAAAAGATGAAGGATGATAGTGTGAGAAAGGTAGATGCCAATTTTGTCATCAGAAGCCGGCAAATTGCTCTAACTTAAAATGTGTCATGAGCCAAAACGTTTTACTATTCAGTAATGATCCGAGGTTTGCTTTCATTCATAAATCTTAACCTCTCAATTAGGAGAAAGCAATTATGTCTATAATAAAATCCTCATCTTTCTGACAAGGGTTTGAGATGAATGAATCAAGGACAAATAAGCACTCTGTCTTGCTTATAAAACAGTCTAAGGAGCCGGGCGGTGGTGGCGCATGCCTTTAATCCCAGCACTCGGGAGGCATAGGCAGGCGGATCTCTGTGAGTTCAAGGCCAGCCTGGTCTATAAGAGCTAGTTCCAGGACAGGCACCAAAGCTACAGAGAAACCCTGTCTCGAAAAACCAAAAAAAAAAACAAAAAACAGTCTAAGGAGAGAGGGACCGAGTGAGGATTCTCCCTGGATAGACAGGAGTCCAGGGAAAGGCGAGCAGAGCTGTTTCCCTGAAGCTTTGTCTTCCTTCTCCCAGGCGTGCAGAAACAGCCCCATCATTCTCTGCTCCTAGGAACACATCTGTTGCTGGGGAAACAGATCCTGGGTACATGATACCCAGAAGGGAGGGTGTGTGCCTGCACAGCATGACTCCGACTGTCATTTGTCTTTTCCTTCTGAACTGTTCCTTCAATATTAGTACTTCTTAAAACTATGATGCTAAATAAAGCTTCTGTGTATTAACAATGTGAGTAAATTTAGGTAAATCAGTATTGAGCCCCTGTCAGTTGAGCTTAACCAATAGAAACATTTTCAACAGACTTGGACTGCCAGGGACTCCCCGGGAGCCCTCATGGCCACTTTTAAAATCAATCAATCTTTCTTTCTTCGTTTTCTTTTTTTTCTTCCATAGGTTCTCACGTAGCCCAGGCTGGCCTTGAACTCACTATAAAGAAAACGTTTGCCTTGAACTCCTGATCCTTCTGCCACTACTTCCCAAACACAAAGATTGCGGATATGTACCCTCATGTTCCAGTTACCCTCCTAAGGAGAGGATTGCTTTCATCCTAAGGCTGGTACCTGCACCAGTTCCCATCATGGTCTCAATAGAAACATTCCGCCATTGGCTGTTAATGAAAGGACACCAGCCCCCCAGAACCACGTGCGTATCCCAGTATTACCCCATTTCTTACCCAGGTTGCTTCATGGCCTGACTTCTCCTTCCCTCCAAACCACTCTTTATCTTGTGTGATGTGTGTGCTGTGATCTCTTCAGAGAGCAGGCCTCTGCATTGCTTCACTATTCCAGAATTTTTTTTCTCACTTAGCCTTAGGCGCATTAACACAGTCAGCCAGTCTTTAAGAAGTGTATTTTCTCTGTTTCTTGAATATCATGCCTCTGGCTTTTCTCTTTTCTCTGATGTCTCCTCTGCCGTGTGCTCTCTCACATGTAGAGACTGAGTCACCTCCTAGGTGAGTCCATTTGGTCCCATATTAATTCCTAAATTTACTACCAACCCAGATTCTCTTTCTTGATCTAGACTTGTTTGTCCACCCTATTGTCCCACCAAAACTCTTGTTTGTGCTCCTCTGTCATCTCTGAAATGACAAGTCTCACCAGCTCCTCTGCACCAGGTCAAGGCCCTGGTGCCACATGACCACCACAGCCTGTACTGCATCAAGGCCCTGGTGCCACTTGACCACAATAGCCTGCACCAGGTTAAGGTCCTGGTGTCACACGACTACCACAGTCTGTACCAGGTCAAGGCCCTGGTGTCATGTGACTACCACAGCCTGTACCAGGTCAAGGTCCTGGTGTCACGTGACTACCACAGCCTGCACCAGGTCAAGGCCCTGGCGTCACATGACTACCACAGCCTGCACCAGGTCAAGGTCCTGGCATCACGTGGATGACCACCACAGGCTCTTGGTTCTTTGCTTACAAGCAGCTACTGTCTGATTGGAGTCTATTTTCCTTCGAGCCATCAAAAGACTCCTGAAGTCAGGATGAAAACAAAGCAAACGTCCAGCTGCTATTTAAATTTTTACAATGCAAATTCGAATAGCTTAACATTGCTTTTTTTCTTTAATTACACTCTATATAATTTTAGTCCACTAGTACCTAAATATCAGCAATCACAAGATACTAGCTTCGTACAAATATGCCATCTTAGATATTGGCTATTGATCTTATACTTTGATACTGATATTTTATAGCTGTCTCAACTTTACAACATTTTGACCTTGTTTCTGCATTTGAATATTGAGAGAAGATTTATGGCACTGTTTTTAGTTAAAGAAAGAAGAAAAACTGACTGGATTACTTGTGCCTTTAGTATTGTTAGCTTTATGCCATCATTTTATCTGCCTAGTCTAATTTTATGTGGATCAAATGTTATTTCGTGTTGAGTGTCCTCATTATCAAAATGCCAAGGTTAAAGTATTCTATAATTTTAATTGCTCTTCTGTCCCACTCAATCACTATGTCAGTGTTAACCGTAACTATGGCAATAAAAAGTTATTGTTAGAATAGATCTGACTGCAAGCACAGCCTCATCCCAGGAGCCATGGCAAGCATTAAGGAAAAGGACCTATTCCTCCTGAGCAAAACCTGTTATAGGAGGCTGACTTCTGGTTCATCAGGGAAGCCCTCCGCCTTTGTCTCTGAGTGTGTCTTCCATCTGGCAATACCGTCTCAAAGAGGGAGGCTGCCTGTTTGCACAAAATCTTGTGACTGTAGATTCCTACTCTGATAGAGAGCCCGTAGAAGGCTTATCTAACTAAAACACAGCTTTCCATGTAGCTTTCTTACAATGAGACTCTTCATCTTCACTTCTGATAGGCTAAATTGTTGAGAAGTCTAAACCTCTTGTTGGTTAATTCTCAACATGGATTGGGCTAATCCACGGCAGTTGCCTAGTTCTCCAAAATTATTAGAATCAAATAAGGTGAGGCCAGGTGTGGTGGAGCACACTTCTAATCCCAGTACTCGGGAGGTAGAAGCAGAGGTAAATCTCTATGAGTTTGAGGCCAGCCTGGTCTACATAACCAAGTTCCAGGCCAGCTAGGGCTGCACACAGTGTGACTCTGTCTGAGAAACAGATCTAGTGGCTGCTCTAGAATGGAGACAACTGCCCTCTGGATGTTTCTAGATTTAAGTTTCCTTGTGAAGTGTGAACGCTTAGTGCCACACACTGCAGGGAACTTTCGAGAGTCTCTGGGTACACTGACGACAAGAATTAAAGACTGGCAGTTCAGACCATGCAAGGCACCATCCTTGCTGTTGTTCATGTGGAAACACTTGTGACCTGGCCTGCAACCTTTGGAAGATGCTTCTGTGCTCCCTCTTTTATAGAGGGGACTAAGCCAGAGAGAGCTCATATGGTTTGCACAGTTAAGCACAGTAATGATCCAATACAAACTTCAGTTTTTAAGTTTAAAATGAATTTAAAAACTTCATTTTTAATTAAAAATGGTTGTTTAATTCCCTGACTTAGGAACTGGGGCAAGCTTATAATTCTATACATGCATATCCTGGCTGCATAAAGAAAGATAGAGATGAAGTTTGAAGTATTTCATTTAGACCTCAGCCACACTCTCTACTTTGTGACTAACCAAACTCAACATGAAAACAAGAATATTTTCTCTATATCAGCAGAGGCCCCATCCCTGATCTATCACCTCCACCTTTTCTGACAGGCTTCCTGGCTTAGTTCTGTGAGGAGCACGAGAGCGACTCTCATGTGACCTGCACAGCTGCTGAGTCACCAAGGAGCCTGGAGCAGCGTACATTCAGAGCCCCTAGAAGCTCCCTTTCCTGTGGCTTCAGTGTGGAACTTGGCTGCCCTTCCGCTCTTGGCTCTTGCCTTCTGCCTCCTCCCTGACATCCCAAACTCTTCTATTCACATCTAATCCTGTCCCCAAGGTACCTTTGTGGGTGACACCCGGCTTCCCGCTTGAGCTCTGCTAGGAACCACAGGTCTGTGGATCTTGTTCAAATCTTCTGAGTATAATTTCGATGGATTCACTCTGGATTCTACCTCCAGAGTTTCTTGCTTCTGTCTCTGAGACTGACTCCGCAGCTCACTGGCTTGTCTCTTCTCTGACCTTCGTTCGAAATGATCTGCACAGGCTTTGTCCCATGGCCTTTCTCCAACACCAGTCTTGGCAGTTAAGGTGTTTTTACTTGGTGAGCAGTTGCACAGAACTTCCAATGGACAGAGTTCAGAGAAACTGTGCGGATTGCCCTCGGTCTGTTAATTCTGTGGATTGTGGGAATGAAACTCCAAGGCTGTACAAGTTGTTCCCATGGTTAACTCTGGGACTGGACAGGTGTCAGGTCCTAGGGCTGTGTTCATTAGATTCCATGCTCTTTCAATTTCACTTTCCATTTCATTTTGAGGTTGCACCCCTAAAAATATGAATAAATGTCTCATAGTGGCTGTTATAAGCAGACAATAAGCATACCTTTTTATGCAAAAGGGACCCAAAGCTCTACCTGTTTTTCCATCTGAGATTCAGGATACAGGCATGAGCATCAGCAGACATCTTTATTCATGTGTTTCATGAGACTCAGGTTACAGGCATGAGTATCAACAGACGTCTTTATTCATGTAATTCATGAGATTCAGGATACAGGCATGAGCATCAACAGACATCTTTATTCATATGTTTCATGAGACTCAGGATACAGGCATGAGTATCAACAGATGTCTTTATTCATGTGATTCATAAGACTCATGATACTGGCATGAGTATCAACAGACATCTTTATTCATGAGATTCATAATACAGGCATGAGTATCCATAGATGTCATTATTCATGTGTTTCATGATACAGGCATGAGTATCAACAGACATCTTTATTCGTGTGATTTATGAGATTCAGAATGCAGGCATAAATATCAACAGACAACTTTATTCATATGTCTCCTCTGGTCACACATATGCACTTTATCACAGCTTGACTTTGCTCTGGGTGAGTTAAGAATAGGGCATTCTATTGCAACATTCAGAGATCAGGAATAAGTTTGCATGAAAATGGGTAGGACTGGAGCTCATTATGAAATAAGCCAAGCTCAGAAAGACAAATACACACACACACAGACACACACACATACATGTTATCTCACCTGGGATATTGACATAATCACATATATGCATATATGTATGAAAGAAGAGAAGATTATGAAATGAGAGAGAAAAGTCAGCAGGTGGGGGACAAAAGAGGGTGACAGTCTATGTTATGGAAACAGAGGAGGACTGTTTGAGGACAAGGAAAATGGGACCGGCAGCGGGGGAGAGAGGATTGAGGGAGTAGTGAGGGTAAATAAAGACAAATTGCCTACATGTGTCGACCGCCTCGACGGGTTACTCTGTCTAGGGTTTGTAACCCGCCTGGCTGGTCAGTTATTCCAGGGTCACGGAGAGGCACCACCTGAAAGACATAGGCTGATAAGGGGAAGGAGGCTAGGCAGATTTGTCGAAGCCTCCGTTTATTAGAGTCATGGTTACAGCTTATATAGCCCCTGGATGAGGAGCTTGGGGGGCTGGGGCATGGGTCTTGCCACGTGGTCCATGCCGGTCACGTAGTCCAAGAGGTTACGATCGGTCAGGTCACGATTCCTTGGTCAGGAAGTCACAAGTTGACACACCTAGTTGTCTAGATAGTCTGGAATGTGAGGCAGGTTCTGTTAACAGATAGCTCTCTATTAACAGTTAATTTGGGTGTGGGATAGGCTTTGTCAATGAGACTATTCTCAGTACAATTGGGAAGTAAAGCTCTCTGCAAAACTCCTCACGGCAGTGCTTCCTGTAATAATTTGGAGGGACACGGCTCCTGACATATCCCCCTTCCTTTTATAAAAGCAGGCATCTATCAAGTGGAGGGCACCAGGTCAGAGTCTGACCCTGGTGTCAGATCTAAATGAGAAGGGACTGGGACAAGGAGGGACCCTCCTCTCGAATGGTGGAGCAATTTACCTCCCCTGGGAACAGAGGGGTGCCTTATAAGTAGCATTAGTTCCTTGGAGCTCCTCAAATAAAAGGTATCTAGCAAGACCTAAAGTAAGCAGGTCTTTGACCACAGGGCACCCTGTCTTAGGCCATGTGGAGGGCGATCCTCATGCCTGGCACCATGCCATGTTGAGCCGGTTTTTACAACCTCTGTATGGTGTGCTGTTCAGGCGAGGGTCCACACTTACTCCCGTCATTGGGCCCCTGTGTGAATCATTAATGAAAAGACTGTGAGGAGCTCCTCAAATAAAAGATATAATGATATAATTTTGGCGCACCAATAGCTCCATCTTCCAGACAAGAAGAAAGGGCGTTTTCCAAACCCAGTATTCACCGTTTAGTCTGGCCTAAGGTATATCCTCCTTCCTAAATGCCTACTCCACAATAAGATTACGAGTGTTGCCTGCCAAACATTAGGGCAGTGTAAAGGGATCAAAATCTAAAATTTTTAACATATGCATTAAACCTAAACACTTTACAACGTGTGTCAAACCTTTTCCAACATCTATAAGCAGTTACAAATATCATGAAATTGATTTCTTTGTATGCTAATAAAATAATAATGTTTAAAATTTAGGTCAAGAACATGCATACACATGTGTATATTACATGGTAAATGACACATGTAGATCTTCAAGCATGAACCTCGACCATATTCACAACAGGAAAACATGCATGGGAATATTCTGATAAGCATGTTGTCCACACCTGAGTCACACCCAGCAGCTGAGGAGACAAAAGTTGCTACAAAAGACAACTAGTTTAAATAAAGAAATTCCAATAAGTAAATCATTCAAATGAGATGCCTTCTGTAGCAGTTATTCATCTATGGATGGATGAAGTCTAAATGCCAGCCTGAGTACAAAGATGCCAGCATTTCTTTCCTTTGCCAAGAACCACAGTATCGCCTGTAGCTTTGCCTTCAGGAACCTCATGGTCCAGGTTAAAGCTCTGGAATGGAGCAAGGGAGAACAAAATTCCCCGTGCATTAAAAGATGCCCTCACATTATTCAGGAAACGTCTAACTTAGTCACATAGCTTTAGTTTTTAAATTTTATTTCTATTAATTGTTTTTTAATATACAAAGTACTGGGTTTCACAGTATCACTCTCCTGTCTTGCCTAGCCCATTTGTTCCCCAAAATACTCCCTCAAATAAGCTTTACATTTTATTTATTTACTTATTATATGTGTGTGTGCGCGCACGCATGTGCCATGATTCTTATGTGGAGTGACCTGGCCCAGCAGGTTGTTCTTCAGGGCGAGGTCCCTGAGCAGGAGGACTGGGGATGAGGAAATAAAGATAGAAAAGATACAACATGAGTCTCTTGCATGAGCTGATGACTTATACCAAGCAAGTTTATTAATAAGTATGACATCTCATATCCTATTTGTAGGGGGGAAATGGAACAGAGTCAGCAGAAAACACCCACATAATGAGACACAATCATCAGGAAGCTAATCAAGCAATGTTCCTCAAAAGGAGCACGGGGTATCTCAAGTGCACCACAGACGGAGCACAGTGACCTTCAGACTGATGTCGCCAGTGTCTGGTGCCCGAGGGAAGTCAGGTTCAGGTTTAGGTTCGGTGAACCATAACCTTAACTCCTTCAAGGCCCTGGCCCCTTGGGCAGGGACAGAGAGCGAGGCTCCTTTTGTCCTTTCACTGAGCCCTTGAGAAAGCCTGGGATGTCCTGGCTGCCCACCATGGGGGCCAGAGGACAGTTTGCAGGAACCGATTCTCTCCTTCCACAAATGCTCCTTCTGGGTATTGAAGTGGAGTCACCAAACTTTGAGTCATGTGCCTTTGCCCACTGCATCATCTTACAGGGATTCTGAATTGTAAAATCCTACTTCCATCCAGGCGAAACGTGTCCTAGTGACTGAGGCCTGCCAAGGAAGCTGGGTGATTTCTGAGAGTGTTGAACTGGAGACTCAGAACTAAGACAGGAAGGATGTCATGGGGCTAAAGATCAGAGGACCTGACCCGGCAACTTGGTCACTGATTGACCTAGTTCAAACTTTAAAAATTTATCATGGCGATTTTTTTCTTTCCCTAAAAACTTAGCTAATTTTGCCTTTAATCCCAGCACTCAGGGGGCAGAGGCAGGCGGATCTCCGTGAGTTCGAGGCCAACCTGGTCTACAGAGCAAATTCCAGGACAGTCACTAAAGCTACAGAGAAACCTAGTCTCAAAAAACCAAACAACAGCAAAATCCAAAAAACCTAGCTATTTTCCTTAGCGACTGAAAAAGAAATCCCTTTATTTTGTAATAGTGAGCAACAATTATATTTAGTTGGAAGTATGAAAAAAGATGTAAAACATCCTGATACTTATTTTAAAATAATTTTACTGAATAAATTTCATGATTAAATATTAATACTTAAATTACTTTGTTTGTGGAAAAACAGCAGCATGCCAATCAGAGAGAACACTGCTGTCATGGCAACCCTGAGAGTACAGTTTTCCGCCACGTACAGGCTTCCTTTCAACTGAACCACTGCAGGAAAAGAACATCTCACTTCTTCCTCCTCCATGCCTCCAGAACTCTGAAGAGTTTTAATCTTCCCTAAAAGTAATTTTTTTAAAATTACAGGGGCTGCTGGGCGGTGGTGGCCCACTCCTTTAATCCCAGCATTCGGGAGGCAGAGGCAGGCGGATCTCTGGGAGTTTGAGACCATCCTGGTCTACAAGAGCTAGTTCCGGGACGGGCACCAAAGCTACAAAGAAACTCTGTCTCGAAAAACCAAAAAAAAAAAAAAAAAAAATACGGGGGCTGAAAAGATGGCTCTACAGTTAAGAGCATGTACTGCTCTTGTAGATGAGTCATTTTCAATGCCCCAGATGGTATTTTCTACCCCACTGCTCTCTTTTTAGCCTACTCCTATTCCTGTAGAGTCCCTTCCTCCCAACTAGATGCCCCCTGCTCTTGTGCCCCGTGTTTCCTGTGGATCTCGATGCTGAGTTTATGATAGCCTTGGCTATGTCGTATCTAGGAGACAGCATTCCATGGGACTCCTCTCCACCCTTCAGCTCCCACAGTCTCGCACCTCCTTTTCTATGAGATTCTCTGGGTCTTGGAATGGTAATGTAGATGTCCCGATGAGGACTGATGACTCCACAATCATGTATTATTAGCATTTTCATCAGTTCTGATTCTCTCTGTTAACCATCACCCACTGCATAAAGAAGGTTCTTTAGCCAAGAATAGTATAAGGCGAGAAATATTTAAAGTCACTTCGTCTATTATTATCAGTAATAAGTTTTCCCTGGAGCTTGTAACATCTCTGTAGATTACCCCCCCCCCCAAGTTTTACAGCATGATATATGATATATGAACTTCTCCTTGGGTATCAATCCCCAAATCCAATCAAATGATGTTTAGTTAGCCCCAAACAGTTAGGCCAGGTTACACCAGTGGGAGCATCTTGACCGGAAGGTTGGAATCGTAGTATGCTGGATCTATAGTTGGATAAAACTATTCATGGGTTTTCTCTTCTTTCAGCCCTTGCATCTCCCTCAATAATTATGAGGGGAAGCTTCCAGCTTTGTTTTGGCGTGATTTATCAGAGTGCTGTAGCTCCAGCATATGGTGCCATCAGCAATAGGGTTGTGCCACATGGTTCTGGCAGCTATTCCTTTTAAGGTTATAACTGACTTGTTTATGCTTTGTGCCCATGTAGAGCAACTTATTTTAAATATTAATGTAGAGTATTTAAAAACCACCCTAGCGGTTACAAAATTCTGTCATAAATGAGCAGATTTGTCATTCTTGGAGTAGTACACAATGGCTTAGCATCCCTTGTGTTAAGAGGCAAACACCCATCATGCGGTTAGGTGTCTCTGTACTCAGTTTGAGTGGGTGCTGGAGGACTCTCTTGTGTTTTCACTCCCTTTTCCTTTGTGGTGTGGGCTCAGGTTTCTGCCCAGTATGGGTTCCTGGAATCTGATTATTTCCTGGGTGTGACACTGTCATTATATGCCAAAGCATGGCTCTGTGTCACTCCTAATCTCGCCCCTATCAAATGCACTCTCTGGAATTGCCTTCCTCCTTTCTTACTGCTATGGTCTTGGTCAGCACCCTGCATCATCTGTCTTGGTTAGGGTTACTGTTAGGGTTAGGGCTAGGGTTAGGGCTAGGGTTCTCCTTGTTGTTTCATCTGCTTTAACCTTCCTGTGTCTTTTGTGTCTTGCAGATTGCATGATATTCTAGGAGCCTTGTAAGTCTTACTCTGACATGCCTAATTTCTTTGTCACAGTTGGGCCTGTACTTTTGGCCTGGTGTCTCAACAACATCTTTTCCTTTAAATGGCGTAAAGTTTCTTTTCCAAACGTTTTCCCCAAAAGATTGTGCCTAGAAGAAATCTTTTTGACTCACTGGTGCCATTAATGCCCATGTGTCAACTCAGTCAAAGTCGTTTTGCGCTGTTATACATGAACAAATTTGATTATTAGCATTATAGACACTCACATACACATATATCATCTATAGATACACACATACACATATATCTTATATACATGATTCACTACTGGAGGTAGAAATTGTTTCCTACTTCTCTTTTTCTCTCTATTACTGTTTTTATGGATATAAAATGGTGGGAGGGCTGAAGAAGAAAGTCATTCTCTCAATGCAGATTCTAGAGATGGTGCTTGGCCTGGTTTCCAGGTGTGAGTCACCACTTTTGGCAGCTTTCTTCCTTGCTTCTTCTGCTAACCCTCAAAGACATATTACATCATCACAAGTTAGAGGTAAGATTGGTGTTGTGTAGGAATGGCAATGACTGTCAGTGAGATTCCAGTAGTACCCTAGTGCACCTTTTATCTACGCTGAAATCTACTGAAATGGTTAGTTAGTGCTTGCTAGGACCGATTCTCTGTTTGATTTTTTTCACCTCAATTAAAGATGAACATTCAAATGATATCAACATTCTTGTTAGAAACATATTCATAAGTATTTATTGAGTGCCTAGTGTGGGGGTATGTATGTGTGTTCTGTATGAGTATGTGCATGTCTATGTATCTGTGCATATATGTATTATGTGTGTCTGTACATATATATGTGTATGTACGTGTGTCTGTATGTATGTGTATATGTGTGATATACTGGGGAATAATAGATGAAATAGGAATAAAGTAATAACTAAATTCTAGTTCTGCCCTAAAGGGCTCTTCATTAACCCAGTTGGATAAGTGGTCTTTGAGAATTAACCAACCATTGCTAGAATACCAAGTTACCACCTGTGTGACTGAAAATAACAAATTCATTATTTCATTCTGGTAGCAGAGATCCAAAGGAGATCTTAGTAGGCTAAGATCAGGCATTTCAGGGAACATTCCTTCTAAGACTCATCCTGGGCAAGGTCCATTCCCTGGCCCAGGTTTGCAGACTGATGTCCTCATGGCCTCTTCACTCATCCTGAAGGCCCAGCACCTGGAGTGAGCTTTTGGATGTCACATCATTCTTAGCTTGCTTCCACTGCCCATTTCCCTTTTGACTTTGTCTTCCCTTCCCCATCTGAGGACCTGTAAATCACACTGACTTCATGAAGACGCCGCAGAATAACCTTTCCCACGCCATGTTGAATCACATCATCACCTTCCCATCAACAAGGAACATCTTCGCAGTGCTGAGACTGAAGATGTAACCTCTTGAGGGTGACACCAGCTGAGCCATATCATGCTCGGGGTGTGATGTGTTAAGTGAATGATGGATAGGTGTTTGAGAGTTGAATTGCAGCAGCTCCTTGGGAGTGGGGTTGAGAGTAAACTCTCAGCACTGATCCCCAGAAAGTGGGCTCCACACATTGGCACAGTGGCTATAGAATGTGAATTTTTTTTGTCCTTCTTAAAGAGGATTAGAGATTCTGTGCAGGGAGGTGGGGACTTTCCAAACTATTGCTGTTACAGGGGTTTGAGGTCCTTGTGATTTTTATCAAATGAGTTCACACAGGACAGAGCCTCATGTTGAAGTCAGACAGAATTTATTCCAGAATAGCACAAGGCACTTATAAGAGTGAGAATAGGCAGTGAGTCAAGAGACTGCTGCAGAGAAAACACTCTCATGGGTCGAGAGTTGACAATAGCCAAAGGAGGGTTTCATACTCTTCTTAAAGTTTCTGGAATAGAGAGCTTCTTGACTTTCCTGTCCTACTGATTGACAGGTCTGTGTGGAGTCTCACATGGGAGGAAGCAGTAATATGTCTAGTAAAGAAAATCACCAGCTAGATGGTCATCGTGCAGTCTTTTACCCATTGACCCATCCTGACAGCCCCTAGTTTTATAATTTTATAACTGACAAGTAGTGGTCATATTGTTAATTTTACTGAGAAATATATTTTAGCTAAAAGAAAAAGTCTTTCTGGATATATGTAGTTACCTGGTCTTGCCATTTGCTTTCAGTTGAATGGTATGAAATCTGCACACAAGAATTAATGGACTTGCTCTGTTTTCTTTAATCTTCATAAATTATTTCTACTGAGGAAGGTGCTTTGTATGAAGGCAACAGACTCACTCTGTTAGTTACAGTACCAACTGTTTTTGCTCTTTAATAAATGCTGTTAGTGATTCTATTGTCATAATAATTACATGATCAAAAAAATCAAAATATTATAAAATATGACCTAAGTTTATTTTTTTTATTTCCTTTTAAGTTGGAAATGTGAGTTGAATTCACACAGATAAGCCATGGGACAGTGGAGCTCTGAGGCTCTTTATCTAGCCTCTGTGGCTGTTTATTCCAGCGATGTGATAAGGACATAAAAGCTTTTGCATCACAATGCAAATCCTCCTAGCATGCAAGGTGGGATGAAGACATTTTATGCCAGTTGTCAGGGCTGTGAGATCAGCTGAATTTTATCATTTGATGGAGAGTGTAGAGTATTTTGAGCTCAAATATAAGACAGCTGGGACTTACAATCAGATGCCATTGGCTTCTCTGGAAGATTTGACAGTGAACTTTCAGATTCAAATGAAAAAGAACTCTGAATGGATAGCAGTGTTGGATAAATGTACATAGACTTGGGAAAGAAAATAAAAAGACTGTAGACTATTAGAAGAAAAGAATATGTTTAAAAAATAAAGCAGTCTTTAAAGATAGCAAAAGAAATATATTAATTATTTTTATTAATTATTAATACAAAACTAATTGATCTATCAATTAATAGATTAAAGGAATAAAGAAAAGCCACATAAAAATGGAAAATACACAGAGTCTGTATTATGCATATTATTGTATTTTCTTTGAATTTTTCACTGTGAATGAGCTAACAAAGACATTTCATTGTACAGGCTGCTAAGCTAAACCAACATATGTATTTTAAAGGTATCTTGACTTCAAAATTTGAGTCTAAGGAAATATTACTTTGGAAAAAAGATTCTGCTTTTGTTTCCACAGAAAATGAGAACCTGTAGCTTTCTTCCAGGCTAATGTGGTTTGATGAAACAAGAGCCCCCAAAAGTTCTCCATGAATCCTAAAAATACTTTGCCCAACAGAAAGCAGGAAACAGTTTGAAGAAAACTATGACCAAATTTCCAAAATGATTGTTTATAAATGCTTGTTTTCATTTGAAGGGGGGATATGATATAGAAATAATCACTATCTATTCTAGTGTTACACTTGGGGGATTAAAAAATGTGACCTGACCAACTCAGCCCTGTGTTTCAACCAGGACTAGTTTTCCATTGCCTGAGAACAGGAGGAAGGAGGAAGCCGTGTTACAAACCTGTTCCTGTGCACACAGGAACTCCATTTCCAGATAAAGAAGAATACAGGATCCTAAAACTATCTTCATTGTGGCATCCAGACCAGTAGCACTCCTAATAAGAAAGGCTGACAATGAGTTCAAGCTTGGTGTTGCAGTGTAGAGTCTTGCAACAGTAGACCCTGGGATGAGTTTGGCTTCCACTGACTGGGCAGTGACCCACATAGAGTCAGACAACATAGACAAAATAACAAGTAAAACATTCCATAGGGTATAGCATTTGATGCTAAACCTCTGTGAGATGATGTGTGAGATTGCTATAGCAACAGTGCTATACACCTGACAGATCTGAGAATCTCCTTTTAGAGTTTCTCTCTTTTTTGTGACATGAATTTTTTTTTTCACCTCAGGACTTGGTTCTTTTTAAAAGCTCCAATTTTCATTTTCTTTTTAAAATTTTAATAATACAGTTTACTTAACCCAATATAAACTAAACATCATCATTTCAACATATGGTCAATAAAGCATCACTGAAGAGATTTTAAACTGCTCTTTGTACACTAAGTCTTTGCAATCTGGGTCTTAAAACATTTTTAATTTTTTTCCTTTAAAATATTTACACATGTTTGTGATGTATTATGATCACAATCCCCCATCTCACCTCTCCAACACTTTCTAGACTTCGGTAATGTGTTCTCCAACACACACGCATGCACGCACGCACACACACACATACACACACACCTTCCACTGAATCCAATTACTGCTGCTTTTACATAATACATAGTTGTGAGTTCATCTATTGGTGGATGAGCAACCTACTAATGGCCACACCTTCAAAGAAAAACAGTTCTTCCTCCCCGACCACCCATCTACTATCAAGAATTCCTCAGCTTGGGTAGAGTCAGGTAAACCCTTCTCCTATCCATGATGGAATAATTGGCTTCATCTTATACAGTTTTGGGGCAGGCAACCACGCTGCTGTGGATTCATGATTGTCAAGAAATAACATTTCCCAGCTTTCCTCCTCATCTTCTGGTTCTTACATTCTTTCTGATTTCATTTTCTGGAATGTTCCCAGTAGACACTCATTTTCATATTGAATATTTAGCCAAATGTCATTTTGCCCTCAGTGGAACCAAAACAAAATGTGTATTTCTTGTCTGGTATCCATTTTATAAGTGACTCTACTTGCTAATGCTCCTATCCGAACATCATCAAATATTCATCCTTCTTTAAACCTAGGAGGAGACTAGAATGATAAAACATTACAGGTTCTAGACTTGATACAGCCAAAATCACCTGGGAAGAGAGCCTCAGTGAATGATTGTCTACCTGTGGCTGGCCTCTGGGCATGTCTGTGCGGACTGTCTCAGTTAATGGATGTGGGATCACTCAAGCCACCATGGGCAGCATCATTCCCTAGGCAGATTATAAAAAACTACTTAAGCATAGAGAAATTGAGCTGAACAAAAACAAACAAGTGAATATGTGAAGATCCATTCCTTTGTATTCTTGAAGATGGGTGAGCTATTTGAAAATCCTGCTGTGAATTTCACAGAATAATGGACTTTAATCTTGGATTGTGGGCTAAAATGAACCACTTTTGTCCCTAGCATGCTTTTTGCCAGGATATATATATTCTAGCAGCAGAAATGAAACTAGATCCCAGAGAATCTGGAATCACTTGCTTTGAGGCCATTGTTGCTATATGTCTTTTACCTTTCAAATAGAGTTCTCCAGGTTGTAACTGTCTTTTACATGCAATTATGGCACTTTTATTTAGCATCCATGGAACATACTATGTTTCAGAAACTGTTCTAATCACTTGACTAATGCTAATTAGCCCTCATACTAACTTATAGGGTAGATATCAGTACAGAATGTGCAGAAACAGACTTCCACAGTGACAAGATCTGTCTAGTACTTGTTCATGTGCAGGGCCCCAAGCATAAGCCCTAAGCTACATCCCTGCACTTTGTGAACTTGAATGTCACCTTCCATTACTTGACAGTGACTCACATTGCCTTCCCGCTGTTCTGCAGGAGGTTTCCGGTTCATTTCCATGAATTATGTCCATCGATGACACTTGCACATGACTGCTAGCTTACTTCTGGGCTTGCTAACGATCACAAAGCCCTGTGCTTGCCAGGCAGGTGTTCTACCACTGTGTGTCCTAGACTACTCTTTACTGCTCTGTGTTTTCTCATACAGTGCGTCCTAACCACAGTCTCCCTTCCTTCACTCTCCCAGTTCCCCAGTTCCCCTCTACCCCAGATCCACCACTCCTCTATTTCCTTTCAGAAAAAAAACAAAACAAACAAACAAAAAAAACAGCTTCCCAGTGTTATCAACTGAACATAGCATAACAAAATGCAAGAAGACTAGACACGGACCCTCATATCAAAGCGAAGAGGCAGCCCAATCAGAAGAAAAAGGCCACAAAAGCATGCAAAAGGGTCAGAGATACACCCTCTCCTACATTAGGAATCCCCAAAACACCCCTAGTTAAACATCCAGTGTGTATACAGAGGACCTACTGTGGATTCATGCAGTCTCTGTGATTGCCAGTTCAGGCTCTGTGAGCCCCTATGAGCCCTGTTTAGTTGATTCTGTGGGCCATGTTCTCCTGATATCCTCAACCCCTCAGGCTCCACAGTTCTTCACCCCCCTCTTCCATGGGGTTTCCCAAGCTCTGCCTGATGTTTGAATGTGGGTCTCTGCATTTGCTGCATCAGCTGCTGGAGGAAGCCTCCAGTGTCTATTGGGCACCAATCTATGAGTATAGCAGAATATCGTTAGGAATCGTTTCTCTTTTTCTGTCAGTCATGTCTGGTTCTACCCTATGTCTCTGAGCCATCCAGGCAGTGTCAGGCCTGGGCAATCTTTCATGGATTGGACCTCAGGTTAGACCAGTCATTAGCGGCCCCAGCACATCTCGCAGGGAGGACAGCTGTGAGTCAGAGGTTTTGCGGCCAGTTGCTGTCTCAGTCCCTACACTGGGCACCTTGCCTGGTTACTCTGGAGGTGGCTGGTTCAGGCTCTGTAACTGCCATTGCTGGGGTTCCTTGCCAGGCTCACCCTAAAATGTTCCAAGAAGCTTCCACTGTGTCCCCTCTTTGCTCCCCCTATTCCACTCATCTCTCCCTGTACTCTTCCCCCTCTGCCCCTTCCCTCGCCGGTCCCTCATGACCCCCCCATTCCACCTGCAAAAATCTATTTTATTTCCCTTTCCCAGGGATATCCACGCATCTCCCCTAATCCCCTCCTTGTTTCTTAGCCTTTCTGGATCTGTGGATTGTAGTTAGTTATCCTTTGCTTAGCAGCTAATATATGCTTGTGTGCAGTCACATACCATGTCTGTCCTTCCCAGTCTGGGATTTCACTCACCATGACTTTTTCTAGTTTTATCCATTTGCCTTTGAGTTTCATGATATCATTTTTCCTAACATCTGAGTGCTATCCATTGTGTAAATATCACATTTTCTTTATCCATTTTTGGTTGGAGGACTTCTAGATTATTTCCAGTTTCTGACTCTTATGAATAAAGTTGCCCTGAACATAGTTGAGCACATGTCCTTGTGATAGGCTGGGCGTCTTTTGGTTATATGCCCAAGAGAGATATAGCTGGATCTTGAAATAGATCGATTCCCAATTTTCTGAGGAACTGCCATCCATAGTGATTTCTGTATTGGCTGTACTAGCTTGCACTCCCACCCAACAATGTAGGAGTGTTCCCCTGACTCCACATCCTTGCCAGCATGAGTGGTCACTTGTGTTATTGATCTTAATCATTCTGACAGGTGTGAGATGGAATCTTAAAGCAGTTTCAATTTGCATTTCCCTGATGGCTAAGGATGCTGAACGTTTCTTTAAGTGTTTTTTGGCTACTTGAGATTCCGCTGTTGAGAACTCCCTGTTTATCTCTGCACCCCATTTTAAAATTGGGTTGTTTGTTTTGTTGATGACTAGTTTCTTGAGTTTCTTATATATTTTAGCTGTCTATTGGATATGGAGTTAGTGAAAACTGATTTCCATTCTGTAGGCTGCTTGTTTGTCCTATTGACAGTGTCCTTTGCCTAACAGAATCTTCTCAGTTCTTGGGGTCCCGTTTATTTATTAGTCTTAGAACCTGTACTGTCAGTCTTCTGTTTAGGAAGTTGTCTCCTGTGCTTAGGTGTTCCAGGTTATTCGCTACTTTCTCTTCTGTCAGGTTCAGTGTGTCTACCTTAATGTTGAGGTCTTTGGTCCACTTGACTTGAGTTTTGTGCAGGGTGATAAATATGGACCTATTTACAATCTTCTATATACTGACATCCAGCTAGACCAGCACCATTTGTTGAAGATGCTCTCTTTTATTATTGTGTATTTCTGGCTTCTTTATAAAACATCAGGTGTCCATAGGTATGTGAATGTATGTCTGTGTCTCTGATTCAATTCCATCAATCAATGTTTCTGTTTTTACACCAGTGCCATGTGGTTTTCTTTTTTTAATAACTATAGCCCTGTAGTACAGTTTGAAATCGGATGGTGATGCTTCCAACAGTTCTTTTGTTGTATAGGATTGTTGTAGCTATCCTGGGTTCTTTGTTTTTCCATATGAAGTTTAGTATTGTTCTTTCAAGGCTAGACTGCTCTTGTTAGCATGATTTCTCTAGTCTCATTGCCTTGTTCAAAGTCTGTCTCTGAATCCCGCTTCAGGTTTATAACATATGAAATGAATTCCATCCCCATTCTTTGTGCGTGCTCTGGTTCCACATTACCTATTGAGCTTCATTCCTGCTCTCCCGTTACCATGACTCTAGTAACCCAGCTCTTCCACCTCTCCTGCAGGAATGCTCTTCATCCCCACCTCGTGACTCCATGCGTCAGTGCAAGCTTTGTCTTTGCCTATCCATTTGAAACTTCGGTGGCTTCATGAGCCTTGTCTGCTGATACTCCACTGACTATGGCATTTAATGTCCCCG
Source organism: Chionomys nivalis (assembly GCF_950005125.1). Classification (NCBI taxonomy): domain Eukaryota; kingdom Metazoa; phylum Chordata; class Mammalia; order Rodentia; family Cricetidae; genus Chionomys; species Chionomys nivalis. The sequence goes on from NC_080103.1 coordinate 60,223,875, forward strand.
GATTCACAACACTGTCCTGGCATGCTTGCCTCTAATGACCGTATTCTGCATGTAATATAGGTTTGTACTTTTCTCCTTGTTGTGTTGAAGACAGTGATTCTTTCCCCTTCTCTTTCACACATAACACATGATAGGCAGTCATTACAATAAATATGACTGAATTCTGGTTTCAAAATATGTCTCTTATGCTTCTCCCTTTGTTTCAGATTGCACATACGCACGCGTGCGCACGCACACACACACACACACACAATCTCACTTCCTGAGTGGAACCCTCTTGACTTCTATGGTCCTTGATGTAATTTACTTCCTCAGAGCTCTGTAACACCTAAGGCTGTCACAACACCTTCGTGTGCTTCTGTACTAATGAGCACCTTAGGCTTGGTAGTTTCTGACTACAGAGTTTTTTCACACAGTTTTAGAGACCTCAGAGTCTGAAATCCAGGCACTGACAGGTTTCTGGAGGGGATGGATATCTGATTGCAAGATAGTCCTTTTTTGTTGTGTCTTCCCATAGTGGAGGGTGGCCACATAGAGAACATGGTGTCCTAACATGCCAGAAGAGAGAGCTTTACAAAGGCTAGGTTGGTCTTTGCATCTTTTGTCTGAGGCCATTGGTACCATTAAGTCTGATGACTGCCTTATTGCTTAATCCCATTTCAACAGGGCTCGCTAACCCTTCCCCCATTCGTGAAGGTTTTAATTTTCAAGAAGAGGAGCTGAGAAAAATGGGACTGCTGGCTTTGGGACCCACTTCTTGGTACTGTCACTTCAGGGGTCCCCAGCATTCATTCAGACCATAACCCCACACAATTTAGTGTTCTATTGTGCTGTGCAGCGTGTCGGTAGAGATGGCCTTGTTGAATGCACCGACGTGCAGACTCTGCTCTTTGAGATGCAGCCTGACCATGCCTTGCACACCTCCTGTGCTTCCTCAGATGCATGTGTGTGTGTGTTACAAGTGCCTTCTATGTATTTGCAGGCTGTTTGTTTCCTGGATTTCCACTGAAAATCTATTCCTTTGCTACTCTGTCCCGAGTGGACCTACACTTGGAGGCCTCCAAGTTTTCTGGAGTGATTTCCCATTTTGTGAAAGTGGGACCAACTGACTGTCACTTAGAAGTCTTCTAACCCTCTTAAGAACCTGTTTTTGATTCAGGAGAAATTTTGCGATAGACCCAAATGTCTAGAGGAAGAGGTTGGAGCACTGGCAGGGAGGATCACTGTGTGTTGGGGTTTACAACCACAGACTTTTGGCTAGGGATGACGTTACAGGAAAAGGCCGTCCCACAAGGATTTCATATGGGCAAAGACAGGATTGTAGCAGCACCGTGACGCAACAGTGTCTGTTTGTAGATCTGTAAAGAAGCCTACAGTACACCACCAATAAGACAGAGCCAATGAGGATTGGTAATTAGACTTCCTGAGTGGAAGCCAATGACTGGTTACTAAAACAAAAGAAGAGCTTAGACAAGTCCCATCTTGAGTCAGGATGCACGCCTCTCAGGTCCTCAGCCGCAATGGCAGTGGCAGACTTAGAGGGGCCCAGCAGCTTAGAAGGGCTCCAGTGTTGCTCTCCCAGACATGTCTTCAGAGCTGGCGCCTCTGAAGGAGGGTGTTTTAACAGCTTATCCCCCTAAGACCCCCTTGGGGTCTCGCTTCTAATTGGAAAGAGGACAAGAGCTCAGCAAGCATGACCAGGGCACACCTGAGCTCACAAGTGTGACCAGGGCACACCTGTTACTTCACTGGACAAAGAACTTAGCATTGCATGGGGGTGGGGGCAGTAGGCCAGCCAAGAACAAGCTCATTCTTTGGTAACATTTTATATTCATTTATTTGTCTCTTCATTGGCTTCTTACTTAAAAAGCTTTTGTTTGATGCAGGTGATCCAAGGACGTATGACCCGGATTTCCAGGGACCCACTGCCGACAGGTAAACGGCTCTTTCCTATGAATGCATGTTTCTAAACGAGCACCAAAGTTAGTTTCGTGTGCATTGCTTTATAGCTCATGGAAAATTTCATCGATTTTCAGGGACAAATGCCTCAGTTCTGCCTGAATATAACCTTATTTACCTAGGGAAAGTACAGAAAACAAATCTCTCCTGGAGTCCTGAACGCTGTTCATTCAGCAAATGATCTGCCTTTAGTTACTAGACCGAGAGTCTGTGTTCACCAGAAGAGAAACCTTGAGAAATGCTTTATGCAGCTTACCCACCCTGTGCAGCCTCCTTCAAATGGTTCTGGCTTGTGTCTGTGGACTCCGTGACTCACAGTGGCCAATGCAGAGTTGCTATGCCAACCTCTCCATGCCAGGCAGGCTTATGTGCCACTCAGCTTCCAGAAACAGGACACTTCTCAGACCACCATTCTCCGAGGCATCACGGATCTTTAGGATGAGAGTCTCCCAGGGGAATAACGACATCTTTGCTGGTGCTCCCCGCCCCCAGCGTTGCATGACATTTCAATTTCAGCCAATAATTTAACCCTCTTATCATTTATCCTCTCCTCTATTCTCAGGCTTACGGCTAATCAGAGATAGGACTGCTGGGGACAGCTATAATATAGGGTATGCTGCAGTGGACAGCTATAGGGGAGGGTGTGCTGCAGGGGACAGCTATAGGGGAGGGTTGCTGCAGGGGACAGCTATAGGGGAGGGTTGCTGCAGGGGACAGCTATAGGGGAGGGTTGCTGCAGGGGACAGCTATAGGGGAGGGTTGCTGCAGGGGACAGCTATAGGGGAGGGTTGCTGCTGTATCTGTTTCTGCCTGGCTCTGACTTTGATTTTTGGCAGTCACATGTCATAATAACCCATGGCGTGAAAGAACAGTCAGCACACTCGTTTACACTTGCCAGTCATCGGGATGTGCGCCAGCCTTTCCTGTGATTTCCCTCAAATCTCCCCGCTTTAAGCAGCTTATTCTAATTCGGCAAAATATCAGGGCGTTTGTTCAGGTTCCTCATTCGCAGCTTCAGTTTCTTGGGATGAGTGAGGAGCCTCCCTCATGTCATTCTCTCTGTGGTAAATCGGTGAGTGCACCCTGTTTCCCAGAGTGCAGATAGCCTTGATCAGCGTGGGCTTCACATTTCAGAGTAACCAACTGCTGAAGACTGAATGTAGCCTGGTGCCCCCAAGGGATCACTAAATATCTCTGAGTTTCAATGGGAATAATAATCACAGTTAACCAACTGTCACATTTAGGCAGAGGAAATGTGAATTTGAAGTGTGCCTCCTAGCCATAGAGAAGGCAGCTGGGGTCGGCCTGGTTGGTTTTACAGGGATAAATTGAGATCTTCCATCATGTGGCCGCCATGAGGACATGCTGGTCAATCATGAACAAAGTGTGTGGCAGCAGGCACAGAAGAGCGTAATGGGTTGTGTGTTCAACGGCAATGCATCACTGCAACGTTCATACCTGGTGGCACCAGAGAGACCACAATGTCCTCATCTTTAACGCATCACTTGCTTGCCCCGGCGAGTTTGTCAGATCACAGAACTCCACAGCATTCACCTCAGGAGCTATAAATCTGTGGCTAAGGAGCAGTAGGTGAGGCCATACACCCATCCGTGCCACAGCCTCTGGGGGTCGTGTAGCAGTGTGTACCATCTAGGTCTGCGTAAGTGTCCCAGCAGTATTCTCAGTGCCAAAAGTGTGTAATGGTGCATTTCTTAGGGAGACCCCTGTGGTTGTCAGACATGACTAGGGACCCCAAGACGGGACAGTGGGTAGGGACATGTGCCACAGAGCCTAATGCCGTGAGCTCCATCCCGAGAGCTGGAAAAGGAGAAGAGGGGTTGGTTGGAGGAGAGAATTGACTCACACAAGGTACACACTATGTGGAGGTTTTTACACACACACACACACACACACACACACACACACACACACACACACTTCAGTAAACTCTAAATGCCATAATAATCGCTGAGGAAATAATTGTAGTCTGGGTTTGGGGATGCTCCAGACACCACAAAGCACTTCAGGCCCAGGAGATGAACACACTCACCTAGCTCAATCCCAGGAGATAAACACATTCACCTAGCTGAGGTCCATGAGATTAGCACACTCACCTAGCTCAGGACAAGGAGATGAACACACTCACCTAGCTCAGGACAAAGAGATGAACACACCTGGCTCAGGCCCAGGAGATAAACACACTCACCTAGCTCAGGCCCAGGAGATTAGCACACTGATAGCAAATTCTGAGGGATTCTTGGTTCTGTTACTAGTAGAACTTCTCAATGAATCTCCTCCCAGAGCTGCTCCCTAGTTTATGCATAGCTCAGGCTCACATCTTATTGTAATAATGGATGTGCTTCTTGTCCCTGTAAAAGGACTTAAATACCAAAAGGTGGAGTTCATCCCTGCATAAGCCAAAGTCCCTGATAAAACCAACCCTAAGTACTGTGAAACTGTCTGGAAAGAGGCTTCAGACCATTCTGATTTGAAGCATAGTTAAATAAAAGCCTACCTTTCAGCAAGTCCTTTGTAAAGTCATCGTGCACAGGAAAAGGAGGATGTAAAAGTGAGAATTGTGCTGTCCACCTTGGAAGGCAGAAGAGTCTGGAGTCTGAGGGCAGGCAGAGGCAGCAGCAGTGACAAAGGCAGGGGCAGCATGCACTCACACTCACATGACAAGGAGTGAAAGTAGGCAGGTACTGCCTCTTCCCTAAACCCCTTTCTACTCAGGTCACTTGATGGAAAGTGCCACCACCTCAGAGACAGGGTCTTCTACCCTGAGCTCAACCTTTCTGTGAAAGCCCTACAGACACCTCCAAAGGTATGATTCTTAGCTGATTCCAGTTCCTGTTGACAGGATTAACTGTCAATGAGGTTTTCACTTTCGAGCCTCAGCAATCCTCTGCATGAGCTCCCACGGCAGTCCCTGCGTGAGCTCCCACAGCAGTCCCTGCGTGAGCTCCCACAGCAGTCCCTGTGTGAGCTCCCACGGCAGTCCCTGTATGAGCTCCCACGGCTATCCTCTGCGTGAGCTCCCACGGCCGTCCTCTGCGTGAGCTCCCACGGCTGTCCTCTGCGTGAGCTCCCACGGCTATCCTCTGCGTGAGCTCCCACGTGAGCTCCCACGGCAGTCCTCTGCGTGAGCTCCCACGGCCGTCCTCTGCGTGAGCTCCCACGGCCGTCCTCTGCGTGAGCTCCCACGGCCGTCCTCTGCGTGAGCTCCCACGGCCGTCCTCTGCGTGAGCTCCCACGGCCGTCCTCTGCGTGAGCTCCCACGGCCGTCCTCTGCGTGAGCTCCCACGTCTGTCCTCTGCATGAGCTCCCACGGCAGTCCTGAGTGTGAGCTCCCACGGTGGTCCTGTATGTGAGCTCCCACGGCTGTCCTCTGCGTGACCTCCCACCGCAGTTACCTTGCCGTTGACCACACACAGATGCCTTCCTTACGTGTGTTGTTGCTGAGACTAAAAGCCCGATGAGAGAAACCAAGGGAAGGAGGGTTATATCAGTTTCTAGTCCCTTCTGGAAAGGACATCACGAGGGGCATGAGCCAGACCTCCAATTAGGAAGCAGAGTGGTAAACACCTGTGCTCATCTGAGTTTCTCCATAGTTCACAGCTGTAGCCATGATAGCAGTGCCCATGTGTGGGTGAGTGTTCTCGTCACAGTTAAGGTATATAATCCCTTACAAACATACCCAGAGATTTGTTCCCATAGTGATCTAAATCCAAACAAGTTGACAGCTAAAATGAACCATCACAAGCCTCCTAGATAGGACCTGAGACTTGTGTGTTGGTGTTTGTCATGTTCGGGATGCTCTGGTGGATCTGGACTGCGCTGTGGGAGCATGATTATCACCTGGAGGTGTGGGCTGCAGTGAGGACCCCTAGGAGGCAGGGGTCATGTGACAAGGAAAATTTCTGTTAGATGCATTCTGCACCCATGTTTCTGCTCCCCTTGGTGGTTTCACCTCGTTATTTCTCTGCTGAGATGCCTTGCTCCCAGACAGCGTGGGTTTTTCTTCATCATCAGGCTTTGAACCCAATAGCAATTTGTGCAAGAGCCCTTTATAGCAACTCCCTTCCCCTCCCCTCTCTGACATGCTAACTGTACCCACTTTATAGTACTTGCCACCACTGAGATCTTTATTTCTTGATTACATCGTTACTGTGTTGTCTAGACCTTCACTCTGTGAGGAACAAGGACCTTGACTGTTTTTGTTCCCTGGAAACGTCCCTGACATACAACATCCATTTGTTGAACAATGGAATGAGCTGTCATCCTGGACTCGAAATGATGGAGGGCAAGGAAAGACAATGAGCCACTTAGAAAGCCACTTCCATGACCCAGCTAAGAAATTGTTAGAACTTGGCTAAGGCAGCGGTCCTCCGGGAGAAGAGAGCTCTGATCAACGCGCAGGTGAAAACATGCCTGGCTGTGACTTGCTGTGAGTGGAGGAGGGGCTGGCGCAGCTGTGTCTGAGGAGTAGACCTGCTGGTTTGTGCTCCCAGAGGCAGGGAAGCTGGGGGCAGTAGGAAAGGCGGAGATACTCGTACACTCGGACACTGGAAAGCCTGGCCATGTTTACGTGCCGACCAGATAGGTAGAAAGGAATCTAAATGTATATTTGCAGCTCTGTGGGACAGTCTGTATTTCTTTTAACAAAATAAACTTTCTAAGGACGGGGAAACCTACGAAAGAATATTAAAACTCACTGAAAATCAACTTAAGTTATCACATCTAAGCTATATCCCTAGACCACCCATGAGGTCATCCGCAGGTGCCCCTGGAATCTGTGCATGTGTGATAATGTGCCTCTCGTCACCACTGCTTCCTCGGCTGGCTGCCCCGGACTCTGGTTGCTTCTCTTTGATCTGCTCTGGACGAGTGAGTGAAAGTCTTGACCGTGTCACTTTTCCTCACTCAGATTTCACCAATGCCTCCCTACTGCCAGGGTGTGATGTCTAAATCTCCTTCCAATCTCAACAGACCGTATCCACATATATACTCCTCTCTCTCCATCCTCCTCCTCTCTCTTCCCCACCTCTTTCCCCCATCCCTTCCACCTCCCTCTTCTCTAACTCTTTAATAAACCTACTGCTGAGCCGAGCCATGCACATACCCATACACAGGGTCCGAGACTCATGTGTCAGCGCCCTGTGATGTTGCCGCTTAGGGATGGCGATTGCCACTGACAAGCTGACAAGGGACTGGTGTGTAAAATGAAGTGCCGACACCATCGTTCACACTGACAGATCCCGTGACTGAGCTGACCTGTTGTTCATGGCCCTTGGCTAGGCAAACAACCCTAGAAACTAATGACCCAAAGGCCGCTTGAGAAGTGCAGGTCAGAGTAGGAGAACTACAGAATGTCTAGAACGTCAGGTTCTGGAAGCCTGTGCTCAGCAGGAAATTCATCTGGATCCTGTGTCCATGGAACAATGTAGCCTGGACAGCATTTGGGTGGCAGAGCAGAGGAACCTTGGGCATCCCCTTCTCTCCCAATAGGAAGTTGAACTCTTTAGCGACGTACCAGATAGGGTTTCTAAGGTTATTTAAGTTCACCTTGCTATACCTGTTGGCTTAGTTTCTGTGGTGACTGTTGTCCCCAGGTGTTCAATCACGTATCGAGATCTGTTTAACTCAGAAGGAAATGCTGTCTGACATTTTGTTCTTTCTATCTATTAATATTGGAGGGTTTCCTCTTTTGAGGCAATGTCTTCCACTGTAGCCCAGGCTGGCGTAGAATTTGTGGGATCATCCTTACAGCCAAGCTAGTCTCAGACATGCAGTAATCACCGTGCTTAACTTCACGAGTGCTGGGACCATAGGTGTTCATCGTTGTCTAACAAGGCTGCTTTCCGCTGTCCCAAGTTGTGAGGAAATCATGGCCAGAGTCATAGTCTTTGTTGTTTAGCAGCTCTGTGTAGGACCCAGCCCTCCCGACCCAGGTCCAGCATCCTATCCTCACATTTGGGCCTGTGGCCATGCTGTTTGGAGTCCATAGACTTGGGCGCAGTCTAGACTGGTTGTTAGTGACTTTTGCCCTCCTGAAAATATGTGTTGTTTTGTCTTGTAAAACCTGTATTAGGTAGGAATCTCCCTTGGAGGACACAGGTCTGTTCAGTCGTAGTTGTGAGGAGGGCTAGCTGTGTACATTGTTTTGGGCAGTGGTTTTTACTTCTCTAGATACACTATTGGTTAGAGTACTCCTTGGGGGACATTCTGTTCATAAAGAATTGGGTTATTCTGTGGCTGCTCTTAAAAATGCCAAGATTCTTTTTAAAATTAATATGAGTTGACATTTATAATTGCATTCATTTATAGGATATAAAGAGACATTATGAATTATGTTTACAGTGAAGAATAACTAAATTAAGATAGCTAGCATGTTCATTGGTGTAACTGTCCAACATTTTTGTAGTAATGAGAATTGAAATGTACTCTTAGCAATTTTGTTATTGGCATCAGTCTGCAATAGATATAAACAACTCACACATTCTTCCTGCTTGAAATGTACACCCTTGGGTCACTGTCCCCATCTTCACCAACACCCCTAGCCTCAGCTCCCACTCTTCTGCTTTCTGCTTCTGTTAGTTTGATTGCTTAGACTTCACGTATAGATGCAAAGATGCGGTATTTGTCTTTTTGTGTTGGCCTCATATTACTCAGGATGATGTCCTCTGATCTGCTCATGCTATAGTCAAGAGTTAAATTTTCTTCTTGGCAAGGCTGGTTAATATTCCAGTGTGTGCACATCACATTCCATTTGTCTGTTCATTCATCTCTTAACCACCACATAGATTGCGTAACTTGGCGTTTGTAAATATTGCCACAGTGAACATGGCAGGGCAGAAATTTTTTTCACAGATTGATTTCAAACGTGGGTGGATACTCAGAATTGGGACTAGTGAATAACATGCTCATTCTGTTTTTAATTCCAGAGCCACTTCCACTCAGTCTTCCATAATGTCTGTATCAATCTACATTTCTATCAACAGAGGACGCTGGCTCCTTGTCCTACACACCATCCTCAACACTTGCCACCCTTTGTCCTTTATGACAGCCATCTGATGCAGGTGCAGGGACATCTCATTGTGGTTCTGAATTGCAACAATCAATTTTATTGCATATATCACTGACTGTTTGTACGCCTTCCTTTCAAAATTACTGTTCATGGTCCCGTGTCCCCAGAAAGTGCAGATTTTATTTATTGGAATCCTCTTCCAGGAGATTTTCTTTCCTGAAGCAAAATGGAGCTGAAATCAGCTCCACCCTCACCCTGGGATGGCACCTATTCCAGTGGGTCAGTGCAGCAGCTGGACCTCCATGTGTCCAGGCTTAAATCAAACAAATGGTCTTAGTACTTTAATGACTTTTATCTTGGCATGAAAAGAACGAGATAAACTAAATAAGCCGAAGTCTTTGCACCAGGACCTGCAATCTGACCTCCTTGTTACAGCGCACTTGGCTAATACAATACTGATGCCACCCCATCAACACTTTATTAAAAGGTTCTCATAGAGCGTAGTCTTGACTGTGGACTCTGGTCACTCAGTTACTCAGAGATCCCCAGTGCTCATTCCCTACTTAAGGGTCTGAAAGCTCAGTTCACACCAAAGGCTTCTAACAATGGCATGGGATTTGGGAAGTGATCAGGCAGCATCCAGTAAGGACTGTAAAGCCCTCTGGTCTGAACAGGCTTTAGTGGTGCATGGTGACAGTTTAGTCTGAAATGCGAGAGCCGGCTGTGGTCATTTTCAGCCCCTTGGGGATGATCTTTGTCTTTATCTCCATGTTCCATGTTTGGTGTCTTCCTCCTCATCCTCTTTGAGTGAATTCTAGGTCAAGAATGACATTTGGTGGTGGTCACACAAGTGTGGATTGACACATGCTAGATGCGACATGTGACAACCTAAAAGAGTTTGCACTTCAATGAGAGAAGTTGGAACACAGTGACAGAAGGGACCCCTTTTCCGTGGGGTCTTGTGGAGCTTCGGTTCTAAAAATTAGTTTTCAAAGATTATCATTCAGTAAATATTTATTAAGCTTCTGTTATGTGTATGGGTCCTTCCGTGTTACAGCAGCATGATGGCCAATAGTAGGGTGATTAGGGTTTAAATATTGTTCGTCACTTAGTGGCTGTGGGACCTTTAGAAGGTGGGGCATGACTGGAGACACTGGTTACTAGGAGTGGGCAGGAAAAGGCTCCATCCCAGTATCTAGTTACTACTTAGTTCCTCCACTTTCTTGTCCACTGTGATGTGAGAGACCTGAGCTGCTCTGCACACCATCCCTCCCTCCCTGACACATGGAGGCCCTCTGAAGCCATGACCTGAGCTGCTCTATCCCAGCATCCCTCCATGACACATGGAGGCCCTCTGAAGCCAAAGCAGGTCTTTCCTCCCTGGATCTGTTCTGTCAGGTGTTGTGGGCCTAGTAACACAGAAGCAGCTCATGTATGAAAGTTGATTGATGTGTATGAGAGAAAACACAGAGCAGACAATGTCTACATTACTGTAAGCACAGGAAGAAAGTAAATGAGGCATTGTGGTGGTGCCTTGCATGGGTGTGAGGAATGTGGGGCTATAGCTGATGGCAGAGGAAAGCTTCCTGTGGAACTGAGAACTGCAGACGGGTTGGGGAGTGTGGCCGTGGCAAAATGTTCTGCGTGCTAAGCCCATGTCTGGGTGCACTGGAAAACCCACTGAGGTGTTAGAGAAAGCATGAGTTCGTCTGCTGCCTGCTTTGCAAACCCATTCGAACTGCTAAGTAGGGGACGCATTCAAGAGACCACAATCGGGAGCATGGGGATGAATGGAGGCATTCAGAGCCACCTGAGTGAAGGCCAAGGTGACCTGGATGAAGTGGTGGTGATGGAGATAGCAGAGATGAGAGACACGAAATTTCAGGATACATCCTTGTGGTGTGGGTGAATGTGCCTGTGGCCGGATTAGCCCTGACGAGCAAGGGACAGTAGAACACCCACAGCAACAGTGAGCTTTGTGAGGAACATAGAGCAGGTCAGGACGCCTTCGGCCCTATATGGGAAGATGACTGCTCAGAAAGATGGTTTGCTCTTGCAGAAGTCAAGGCCTCTGCTGTAGCTGTGTTGGTGTGTCTTGTCATCTAGGTCGCTTCTTGGTGAGGGTGTGCAGAAGAGCTTGAGACTCAGGAGGAATAAGATCAGCTGGAGTGTGTGTATGTATATATTAACATGTCTGTGGGCATGCACACATGCACAGAGGGTACCTGTGCATGTGAAGGCCTTGGGCTGATGTCTGGAGTCATTCACATTGCTCTTCCATCTTATTCATTGAGGCAGGGCCGCTCAATCAAACCCAGACCTCATCAGTATAGACATGCTTGCTAGTAACTCACTTTGTGCAAGGGTCCTCATCCCTTCAGAGGCTAGAACTGCAGGTGAGCTGCCATGCCCATGGGCCAGTATATGGGTTCTGGAGACCTGAATTTGAGTCTTGATGCTTGCCTGTCAAGTGCTTTAACTGCAGGGCCATCTCTGCAGCCCCTCCACACCCACCTCTGACGTGTGTCTGAATTCATCCCACCCAGAGGTGCTTCACTTCATTACTTCCCATGCTTCCATGCCTGGCTTGCTCAAGCAAAAACCCTCTGACGGCATCGTGGATGGCGCTGCCCACCAGACTGATGCCCTTTATCTTCCTATATCTGTGTCACATGCTTATCATTTTTGTCTTGCAATATTTAGCTAAACTATGGCTACATTGCAAATTTCTGAAAGAGCTATGACCCAGCCATGTGATAGGAGCTAGCAGATCTGAATTAAACCAGCCTTACCCAGAGCATGAACATTTTTCTTCGCTTTACTTTGAAGATCGTTTACAGCTCATCCTTAAACTGCCTCATTATGTCTCTAGAAACAGTTCTCAGAAAGCAACTAATCAGGGGGTTCAGTGTTGGAAGCACATTGGGGGAAACAGATGTTTGCTATTTAAAGCTCTGTGGATGATTGTTAATTCTTTTTCTAGTCAAAAGACATTCTTACCCACTAAATAAATGCATTGTCTTTAAGTGCACGTCCTTGTGTGTGATGGTGGCGGGAAATTTTCCTGCTAGAGTTGGAAATGAAAAGGTTCTGCTCATTTTGCACCGTGGGGAAGGTGGGCAAAGCACTGATAAATTCACTCTTAGCCTAAGATGAAGCAAGTGGAAGAGAAGGCGCTGCAGGAGGCTGGGAAATACTAGCAGACTGCATGACCTCAGGAGCCTGAGGTTATCTGAGGTTGTAGGAACACCAAAGCTGCAGTCACGAGCCAACATAAATGTTAACATTTTAGCCAAACTTAAAGGAGAAGTAGGAAAAAGGGGCCATAGCTGTGATTTCGTGCTATACTGAACTACAGAATTTAAAGGAATTAGCATGATTAAATACAAAACACAGATTCATAATAATTATCCATTCAATTAGCAAAGAACTTTAGAGTTTATTCAGTTCAGACTGTTTGTGAGTGGCATAAACGAGCCTGGAAAGATTAGCAAAGTCTAGTCACAGTGACCCAGCACTGTGTTGGCAAAGTGCTTGGATTCGGATCTCTAGGCGAGGCCCTTACCAGCCTGCCCTATTGTGCCACAGAGAGATAAGGATTCCCTAAGCCCAGACCCTTGGCTGGCCTCACTCCCCAATCCATTCAGCTCCCGGTGCCTACCAGCAAGGTCTTGGATCCTAAATGACGTGCCCATGCAGTTCTCCTAGCTCTTAGCACTGGCTGACAAGCACTTCTCAGACCCCCAGCCCCAGGACCACACTCCCATCCAACCAGCTAACTCCAAAGGAGTAAATCTCAGTGCAGAAGCAGCACAAATCCAAGATAGTGTCTCCTCTAAAAATTACTAATTCTATAGTAATGAACCCCAATGAAATGACTTCAAAGAATTCCCAGACAAAAAACTCAAAATAATGATTAAAATTATGTTCTAACAACTCCAAAAAGACAAAGGCAAAGAGGGGATGAAGTGTTAAATCTCAACACAAAATATGGGAATAGAATTCAATGGAGAGATTGAATTAGTGAAGAAAGTCAAACTTAAATGATACCGGAAGTATTTAAGCCCAGCTACCTAAATAAAAACCTCATTGGAAAGCCTGCCCGGTGGAACATCGAGCTAGAAGATGGGGTAGAAGAATCACATTACTCAGAAAAAGTCATGATAAATCTATAAAAAGCCATAAACAGAACACGAGATGCCGCGCACACCGCCTGTCTGCGCTCTATGAGCTACCATACAGTTCACAAGCTTCAGGCAAGGGGCTGGAGGTTGAAACATACAGAGACACACAGACAGACAGAGACATGAACCTCTAGTCACTGGTAAGAAGCCCTTTATTCAATAGCACCACGGAGGCTTATATACCCTACAGTCAGGTGGGCCAACAGGTGAAAACCTTATCCTCTGATCCTCAAGGCCAAGGCAACACGTGCTAAGCAGAGCTGGTAAACAACTTTTACAGTTTTCAGTAACTCAAATCAGAAGGAAAGCAAAGATCTCTAGCATGGCAGAGTAGCTGGAGGCCAGGACTCCAAATGGTTCCAACACACGAGAGAGCTCTGAGGCACTGTGAGATGACCTAACCTTCAGATGAGGATCACAGAAAAAGAACACCACACCAAAGGCATAGGATATATTTCATTAAAATTATAGAAGAAAAAATTCCACAGCCAGAGACAGAGAAGCCTGGGATATAAGAGACTACAGAGCGCCAACTAGATAGGACCAGCAGAGAAACTCTCTACGCTATATTATGCACAAAACCTCAAAAGCACAGAATGAAGAAGGGGCATTGATAGTTGCAAGAGAAAACAGACAAGTCACTTAGAAAGGCAGGCCCATCAGAAGGACACCTGATTGCTTAACAGGAACTTGGATAAACAAAAGGGACTGGAAAGCTGTGTTCAAGTTTTAAAATACTGTCTTCCACCCAAACTATTATACCCAGAAAAATCACTAAAATTAAAAGAGAAGTATAAACTTTCTAGATGAACCAGCTAGCTCTACAGTGAGTGCTTCAGTCTGGAGAGGCAAAACACAGCCAAGAGGTCACAGGAAGCAAGGCCGGGAAATCAGGAGATCTAAAAACATCCCCAAGCTGACAGAATGACACACATCTTTTCAGTGGAGTTCCGAGTAAAAGACCAGCCCAGCAGGTTGGATCACAAAACAGGATCCAGCCTTTTCCTTCTTCCAGGAAACACACCTCACCATCAATGGTTGACAGATGCCACCTGAGGGTGGGAGAACAGGAAAGGGCACTCAAGTAAATGGGCTGTAAAAACAGATTTAATGTCTGGTGAAATAGACTTGCAATCTCTAGAGTATACATTGTGAGTTCTTTATTTTTAGGATGTAATAATTTCTAGTATGTCTGATGCTGTGGGTTTCAGTGCATCACTAAGTTTTGTGCATTGCTGCACAGTAAGCAGGTCATAAGAGGGAATTCGTATTTCTGCCCTTGGTGGAGAAAGAGGAAAGGATGCACCATGATGTGTTATAAACTGAGTGTTACCTCAGAAATACAAAAGCAAGCAAAACCACCATGAATTGCTTTTTTTTTTTCCTGTTTGCTGAGTGCTTTTAGATTGTCTCCTAGGCTGCTGAGTGTTCTGTCAGTCATGTAGAATTAAGCCTACATGTAGCAATCATATTAGAATTAAGCCTATATGTAGCAATCATAGATCATGCGGGGCTTAATGATGCAGTAAATGAGGTTAAGGTCGCACTGCACAGTATCTATTCACTTATTACTCACAGCCATACTAAATATCGGATGTTAGGCTGAGTGGTGGCGCACACCTTTAATCCCAGCACTTGGGAGGCAGAGGCAGGCGGATCTCTGTGAGTTCGAGACCAGCCTGGTCTACAAGAGCTAGTTCCAGGACAGGCTCCAAAGATACAGAGAAACCCTGTCTCAAAAAAAAAAAAAAAAAAAACAAAAAAAAACAAAAAAAAAACAACCTAACCCCCCCAAAAAGGATGTTATTGTCAGTAACTTAAAGATCAAATCACAAGTGAGGGAGGTTTGAATTAAGTTTCTTGTGGAAGTATCGTTCCTGATAAAACTGAGCCTGATACAGCCTGGGCAATGGAACTATGTACCTAAGAAATTGATTAAGGACAGACATAGCTGTTAAGAATGAAGGAAGAAAATGTTGAACTTCAAATTGGGAAAACTCACTGAATTGTTCATACCATGCATGCTTTTAGAGTACATGTATAAGAATAGTTCTTACTGCTCCAGCAGAGGACCTGGATTGTGTTCCCAGCACCTATATGCTGGCTCACACCTGCCTGTCACTCCAGTTCCAGGGTATCCTATGCCTTCTTATGTCCTATGCTGGCACCTGCATGCACACAGTGCACACAAATGCATGCAGGCACATGTACACACACACACGAATAATAAATAAATCTTAAATCCACAGGTAAGAGCAGGCAGAGAGTCAATGCATGTGTGTCTAGAGCTCAGCTTGTTTTCTCTCCTCACCATCCATTGACCCAGACCCAAGAGCGCTGCTGCCCACGGTGGGCTGGGTCCTCCCATATAAGACAGCTTCCTAACAGAAACACTTCAGAAATCTGACCTAGATAACCCCTCACTAGAGCCGGGTGCACACACCCTTGTCTCTGCAGTGAGGCCGTAGCAGAGAGGCAGGAGTGACGCCGTAGCTTCCACATCTACAGAAGATGGTTCCAGAGATAAATTAGCAGGTCCTAGGGCCAAGATCTGATTCCTTTACCATTTTTAGATGGTTAAAATAAATTTATAATTAAAAGACTTTAATTTTCTGAGCAGTAGGGTTTTGTTTGTGTTCATGCTGCAAACAAAGTTGAGCTGCAGAAGCTTTGCACACAATTCAGCAAATGTCTATCAGCCTAGAATTCTGTTTGTAAGATTTTCTGCCATCTGAGGTGATCTGGCATCTATGACAAAGGCCGACTCCCATCTGCTACTCATGTATTCATAGAATGTGTTCGTCCAGAGACCAGGGACAGGGAGGAAAGGAAAGATTGTATTTCTGTTTTGTGCAAATATTAACATATCTCAGAGCACAAGGGAGTCTGTACGGCATCATATGAAATGAAGCTAAATAAAAACCAACCTGGGGCATCGTTTACCAACTTCGCTTTTAAATGTCAGCTGGGCCAGACTGGTGCGTGGGTTTTCTTATTTGATATTTTGATGTGCTTTTGACAGTGAAGCCCACACCTGTGGAGTCTGCAGATCTGTAGATGTGGAAAGACTGTAGGACGTGGCATGGGGTGCCGCTGGTCTGAAATAGAGATGGGTGTTTGCAATGGAGAAGGCTGGATTAACTTTGAATATTGGTGCTGAAGTACAGGGCACAGGCTCTGCTCATCATGGTACCACAGAGATCATCTCCCCACATCTGACAGGTGCCAGTAATGCTGTGGAGACCTTGCAAGAGGGTGCCACAAAGGCTGGCCCTGACCATGTGCCCTGGGCTAAAAGTGGAGCATAGAATAGGATACTGAAGAGTGAGCCAGGAGTGACAGCTCAACACTGAAGGCCAGGGACAATGCGGGTTAACCTGGCATTAGGACTCAACACTGAAAGCCAGGGGACAATATGGGCTAACCTGGCATTAGAGCTGTCTTTTTACCCTACCTGGGGTTTGTTTGTCCTGAAAATCAGGGAACTGAAGCTACATATCACTATCCAAAATCTATCTGTGATGCTTTAGAACTACATTTTCACACGGCTTAGTGATCTGTACTTGGATAAAATAACCAGATTATCTTGCTTCTAGTGAAATATGCTTGCCAAAGTAAAATTTTGTTGTGTGTGTTGTGTGTGGGGAAGGCTGGAGTAAGGTCTGTCCCCTAGTTCTAGTTTAAGTCTTTCCTAAGTCCAAGACTTGGTCCTGGGTCTCTCACATCTCTCCCTCCCTGCTGAGCGTTCTCCTCGTTCAGGGATAAGTCAGCTAAGTGTCGCCGCTGCGGTATCGGAAATGATGGAAGAATTACAGCGCAGCCTCTTGTTCTAAGATCATGCGTTTGAAATGTATAATATTCTGACTTGAAAGATCCACCATTCTAGTCACACGAGACATCCAGCCTTTAAAA
Organism: Chionomys nivalis; assembly: GCF_950005125.1. NCBI lineage: Eukaryota > Metazoa > Chordata > Mammalia > Rodentia > Cricetidae > Chionomys > Chionomys nivalis. Next base: position 60,240,957 of record NC_080103.1, read on the forward strand.
TACAGATGTTATCTCTTTCATTTATGTTCTTCTTGGGCTCCTCTTACCCACTAATTCAACAGATTTGTAAAATGCCAGCCATGCGACTTTCGGGAGATGAAAGCTGACTGAGTCACCCAGGATGCTTAGAAAGAGGCTCTGCTGATGGGAGCATTTGATCCTCCAGGTCCTCTGTGCGCTGTCTGTGAGGAAGTTTGTTCGTGTCCACCGTGTTTAGTATAGTGAAAATAATTTCGATTGAAATATTATTAGAAATTATCTTAGGGTTTCTTAGCGATTATTTTCCTTGAAAATAATCTATATGCACAAGTGTGCAGGCCTGAGTTCTTAACACTCACATAAAAATCTAGATGTGCCCCTGTAATCACAGTGCTGTGGGACAGGAGACAGGTGGACCCCAGGGCCAGGGCCCAGCCAGCCTAGCTGAAATGGTGAACTCCAGCTTCAGTGAGAAACCCTGCCTCCCTCCCAGAAAAAATATGGTAGAGAGTCTCTCTCTCTCTCTCTCTCTCTCTGAGAGAGAGAGCCTGTGGAAGCCAGAGGGCGCTGCTGGGTGTCTTTCTCTATTGCTCTCTGTCCTAGCTATTGAGACAGAGTCTCTCACTAGACCTGGAGCTCCCGAATTTAGCTAGATTGGCTGGCTATCCATCTCTCAGTGTTGTCCTATCTCTTCTTTAGTGCTGGGGCTATAGGCATGTGACATCATACCCAGGTTTTTTTTTTTTTTTATTTTGTTTTGTTTCATTTTGGTCTGGGTACTGAGAATTCAAACTTAGGTCTTCTTGCTTGTGCGGTAAAAATTTATTGATGGGGCCATCTCCCCAGCCCCTAGTATGGATCTGCTGCTCCCGTGGAGTTCACTGTCCCAGGCCCACTCCGGCCCAGGTCGCTAGCACAACCTGTCTCATCACAATGGCGTCTCCTCTGCTTTGTCTACAGTCTCCTTATGTGTAGTGTATGGATTTATGCCTGTGCTTTAAGATGTCCTTATTTTTTTTATTTTATTCTTTTTTAATTAAAATTTCCACCTTCTCCCCGTTTCCCATTTCCCTCCCCTCCTCCCAAATATTGCCCCCTCCCCCCACTCCCTTCCCCCTATCCCCACTCCTCTTCTCCTCCCCTCACACCATTCCCCCTCCCTCTCGATACTGAAGAGCAGTCCAAATTCTCTGCCCTGCGGGAAGACGAAGGTCTTCTATCTATGTCCAGGAAGGTGAGCATCTAAACAGGCTAAGCACCCACAAAGCCAGTTCATGTATTAGGATCGAAACCTAGTGCCATTGTCCTTGGCTTCTCATCAGCCTTCATTGTCCGCCATGCTCAGAGAGTCCAGTTTCAACCCATGCTTATTCAGACCCAGACCAGCTGGCCTTGGTGGGCTCACAATAAATCAGTTCCACTGTCATAGTGGGTGGGTGCATCCCTCGTGGTCCTGGTTTCCTTGCTCATGTTCTCCCTCCTTCTGCTCCTCATTTGGACCTTAAGAGCTCAGACCGTTGCTCCAAACTGAGACTCTGTCTCTACCTCGATCCATCGCCAGATGAAGGTTCTAAGGTGATATGCAAGATATTCATCAGTATAGGATAGGGTCATTTCAGGTTCCCTCTCCTTAGTTGCCCAAGGTACCAGCTGGGGACATCTCCCTGGACACCTGCTAACCCCTCTAGAGTCAAGTTTCTTGCCAACCCTAAGGTGGCTCTCTTAGTTAGGATATATACTTCGCTGCTCCCGTATCCTCCCTTCCTATATCCCAACCATCCTAATCCCCCGAGCTCCTCCCATCCTCCCCTTCTCATGTTTCTCATCCCATTTCCCCTTTGCCCCTTGCCACCTCACCCGTAAGTTCCCAGTTTTTGCCCTGCAATCTTGTCTACTTCCCCTCTCCAGGCAGATGACTATATGATTTTCTTTGGGTTCACTTTCTTATTTAACTTCTCTAGGATCACAAATTATATGCTCAATGTCCTTTATTTATGGCTAGAAACCGATTATGAGTGAGTACATCCCATGTTCCTCTTTTTGGGTCTGGGATAAAAATGGGGCACTGATCTGAACAGAGAATTCTCAACAGAAGAAATTCAAATGGCCAAAAGACACTTAAGGTCATGCTCAACCTCCTTAGCGATAAGGGAAATGCAAATTAAAACAACTTTGAGATACCATCTTACACCTGTCAGAATGGCTAAAATCAAAAACAGCAATGATAGCCTTTGCTGGAGAGGTTGTGGAGAAAGGGGCACACTCATTCATTGCTGATGGGAATGCAAACGTGTGCAACCACTTTGGAAATCAGTGTGGCGATTTCTCAGGAAATTTGGGATCAACCTACCCCAAGATCCAGTAATACCACTATTGGGAATATACCCAAGAGATGCCCCATCAAATGACAAAAGTATCTGTTCAACTATGTTCATAGCAGCATTGTTTGTAATAGCCAAAACCTGGAAACAACCTAGATGCCCTTCAATGGAGGAATGGATGAAGAAAGTGTGGAATATATACATATTAGAGTACTACTCAGCGGTAAAAAACAATGACTTCTCGAATTTTGAGTGCAAATGGATGGAAAGATGTCCTTATTTTTTATGATAGCCTTTTTATCTTCACGTGCTTTTCTAAAATCATCAAATTGCAGTTTAGAAGAGCTAGGATTGTACTTTTCTTGCTTTTCCTTTTTCTTCTTGATAGTCTAGGCATGCTTCACTCCTGTTTTGTGCTTGTGTATGCCACACATGCACATAACCACACACATTTGCATGCACACACATGCACATAATTCATACACGTGCATGCACACACATGCATATAAATGCATACATGTGTATGCACACACAACCACACAGTACGTGCACACACATGTGCATGTACACACATGCATGTAACTGCATATACATGCATGTACATACATGCCTATCACTGCACACATATGCATGCACACACATATAATGATATTTTATTTATGTTTTAATAGATAAAGCTTTCCTGAAGATCATAGTGCAAAACTAAGCCACTAGAGGTCAGGCAATGGTGACACACACCTTTAATCCCAGGACTTGGGAGATAGAGGCAGATGGATCTTTCCCAATACTAGGGAGTCACATGCCTTTAATCCCAGAACTAGAGGGCAATATAAGATGTGGGGAGACAGAGGCTTAGAGCTCAATCTGCAGTCACCCAGCCTTGGTAGAGGTAAGACTTTTCTAGTGGCTTGGCTGTTTTGCTTTTCTGATCTTCAGTTTGAATCCCATTATCTGTCTTTGGGTTTTTATTATTCATGCTGCACACACATGCACATAACTGCACACTCACTCATAGCACACACATGCATGTAACTACGCACACATGCACATAGCTACACAATGCACATAGCTGCACACATGTGTACACACATTCACATAACTGCACACATGCATATGCACAATGTGTGCACATACATGCACATAACCACACACATACATGCATATAACTGCAAACATATGCATACACACATACACATAGCTACACACACATATATACTCACACATCCACATAACTGTACCCCTATGTGTGTCACGCACACACATACACACACATGTACATAGCCTTCTCACCAGAGTAGCAAAAGACAGATGTATTTTAAACCACCATTGAAAACACCTGCTGGGAGTTCTTATGAAGCCCTGAGGAGGAAGGACCCCCATCTAGGGATGGCTCAGAAAATACAGGTACTTCATAGACATACTGCAAAATGTAAGGAGAGCATGGGATAGGAACTGGACCTCCTGTGTGTTTGGTGGAAGGAGAACATGGAATAGGAACTGGACCTCATGTGTGTTTGGTGGCAGTGTTTTTTTATGGGAATCAGAACCATTATTGAACAAAATTAAGTATAAATGTCTTACAGACTTCCAGAGTTGTTATTTAGCTGCTATTCCAGTGTCTAATGCTGAAATGGAAGAGACTGGTATTGTTTGTGATGTTTTGTGTCTAATGACCAAAAACTATGTGACTATCTCACTATGCAGCCTATGATGACTGCATTGGTATATACAATGACTTCATTTAAATTTCAAATTCCATTCCCTTGAAAATGAGCATCAAGGACTATATAAACAATTGAATTTAAAATATGAAATTATTCAACTGTAAGTTCCAACAACTTGGTATTTCTCTGTTATTGGTACAAGGTCCAGAATAAACTGTTTTAGGGAAATAAGCAGAAGTCTGACTTACCTTGAATTCTTCAGCTTTCCTAGATTAATCTTATAAAAACATAAATACTTCATAATAGAGTAAACCACACATTCTCTTTGCATAACCCATTTGGGTAAACTGAAAATTGTTAGAAGAAAACATAGTTTTAGTATGTGTGGTATGAACATGGGGGGCATACATGCATCCTTACACATTGGTGTGGCGGCCACATATCAATGTCATGTCTCTCTTGATTCTTTGTTGGGACCATTTGGAGTCCTGGCCTCCAGCTGCTCTTCCCTGCTAGAGATCTTTACTTTCCTTCTGATTTGAGTTACTAAAGGCTGTGTCAAAGTTGTTTACCAGCTCTTCTTCACGAGCACGTGTTGCCTTGCCTTGAGGATCAGAGGATAAGGTCTTCACCTGTTGGCCCACCTGACTGTAGGGTATATAAGCCTCCATGGTGCTATTGAATAAGGGGCTTCTTACCAGTGACTGGAGGTCCGTTTCTGTGTGTGTGTGTGTGTGTGTGTGTGTCATTGTATGCCCGAAGCTCACGAACTGTATGGTAGCACAGACAGGCGTTGTGTGTGCTGCATTTCTTTACGTTGTTTTTTCAGGCAGGGTATCTCACTAAACCTGGCACTCACTGATTTGGCTAGACCACTGTCTAGTGAGCTCATGGGGTTTTCGTGTGTCCATCTCCCCAGCGCAGAGACTACAGACACATGCCTGCCACATCCGGCTTTTGTCATGGGTGCTGGGGATTCAAACTTGGAACCTTATGGTGTAGCAGGGATTTTGCACACTCAGCCATCGATCTGGTTCTCATAATGGCTGCTTAAGTTCCCTCTCTGGGCTTTGTGAGACATTTGGTAATTGGCCTTTCTCAGCATCCATCCCTAGATCTTCACCAACCCCGCATCAGACAAAGGTCTGATCTCCAAAATATATGAAGAACTCAAGAAACTGGACATGAAAATTCTAATTAACCCAATTAAAAAATGGGGTATTGAACTGAACAGAGAATTCTCAACAGAAGAAGTTCAAATGGCCAAAAGACACTTAAGGTCATGCTCAACCTCCTTAGCGATCAGGGAAATGCAAACCAAAACAACTTTGAGATACCATCTTACACCTGTCAGAATAGCTAAAATAAAAAACACCAATGATAGCCTATGCTGGAGAGGATGTGGAGTAAGGGGAACACTCATCCATTGTTGGTGGGAATGCAAACTTGTGCAACCACTTTGGAAATCAGTGTGGCGATTTCTCAGGAAACTGGGAGTCAACCTACCTCAGGATCCAGCAATTCCACTCTTGGGAATATACCCAAGAGATGCCCAATCATACTACAAAAGCATTTGTTCAACTATGTTCATAGCAGCACTATTTGTAATAGCCAGGACCTGGAAACATCCTAGGTACCCCTCAATAGAAGAATGGATAAAGAAGGTGTGGCACATATACACTTTAGAGTACTACTCAGCGGTAAAAAACAATGACATCTTGAGTTTTGCAAACAGTGTTTTATACAGAAAACCTGTTTCCTACTTGTGTGGTTTAAGTTACAGTTGGCCTCCCATCCAAGTACGAACAAGCCCTCCTGTGACCAGAAATGATCCAGCACACTCACGGTGGTTTACACTACTAACAGCAGGGTAGTGAGATGGCTCAGTGGGTGGAGGTGACTGCCGCTAAGTCTAACGATCTGAGTTCAACCCCCACGCCTCACACGGCGGAAGGAGGGAACTGACTCCAAGTTTCCTCTGACCTCCCCTTGTTATTGTACTCCCATTGCTCCTCAAAAATCTTCTGAACTAATTTAAAATCTAATTAGATTTCTAATGACTGAGTTCAGATTTTCAATGACAACGACTAAGTAGCTCTCTAATCCCAGCAAGGTGCTCTCCCGAGGACTCATCCCTAGCGGCTTTATCCCTCGCAATCTGAGAGTGTCATTTCCATGAAGCTGAGAAGTCACCCTGTGTTCATCTTAATATCTGAGGTTATTTATATTTCTAAGGGGTGCAAAATCAATACATGAATTTGTATTTTAAAATTGCTCTTAATTTGTCAATATGAGAAATCAGTATTCAATTTAAAAGGCACAAATAGATAGATTAAAAATAGTTCTCTTGGGTCTGGAGAGATGGCTCAGCAGTTAAAGAGAACTGGCTGCTCTTCCAGAGGTTCAGAGGTCTGTTCCTAGTAACCGCACTGTGGTTCATGGCCATCTGATGGCCTTTGCTGTCATAATTCTCCCTTACTATTTCAGTTTCCCTCCTTGAGAAAGCCACTACCTCCATCTGTTTGTGTAGTCTATAGCAATCACTTAAGATGTAGTTTTTTCCATTTAGTGGACACCTCAATGTAAATATAAAATTGCTTTACAAATAAAGCTGTTTCATTGCCAACCTAATCTTCCAAACTGAATCTTATCTCTCAGTGTGAAAACACTCTGATGTCCACCAGGGTTTCTAGTGTTCCTTAGCGTTGTCATAGCTCCTCCAGGTGTGATAATGCTCAGAAGTGCATTGCTGTTTCAATATAATTTTTTGCTCTCCTACTCTGTGTATCTATAGAGTGATAATCTACTCCAAATATGTAGGCATTTCTTTCTCTTTTGTGTCCATATGTGTGCGTGCAAGGTGTATGTAGGTGGCCTTGCACCTTTGCACACACCAGCTGGTGGGGATGTCCCGCTCCATCGCCTGCATCATTACTCTCTAGAGGACCTCACCTGGAGCTGGGCTGGTGGGTAGGAGCCCGCAGTGGTCCTTCTGTCTGTGGCTGTCACCTGGAGCTGGGCTGGTGGGCAGGAGCCCGCAGTGGTCCTTCTGTCTGTGGCTGTCACCCGGAGCTGGGCTGGTGGGCAGAAGCCCGCAGTGGTCCTTCTGTCTGTGGCTGTCACCCGGAGCTGGGCTGGTGGGCAGGAGCCCGCAGTGGTCCTCCTGTCTGTGGCTGTCACAGTACTGAGGTGGCAGCTGTGTGCATGCAGCCATGCAGGACTTTCCACTTAGGTGCTGGGGACTTGAGAGAGCCAACCCAGCTCCACTACTTCAATAATAGCATTTTAAACAGCTGAGAATTCTCCATAACAGGTACTGATAACTTTGGAGAAAGATCCAGGCTGTCCAAGGCTATCTCACACCTTGCTTGTGTTGAATTTTTGGTCCGTAGTGCCAGTTGTAAGATGAGTAAAGTCTAGGGTCTGCCTTTCACCTTGATTTCCTTTTCTTTCCTTTGGTTTTTTTTTTTTTTGAGACATTTACCATTATGTACCCCAGACTAGATTCAAACTTGTGGAAATCCTTTTGCCTCTGCCTCCAAACTGCTGGGATTACAGGTGTGTGAGCCACGGTGTTCAATCTGGCTTTCACTATAACATCAGTTTACAGGTGTATGAGCCACCGTGTTCAATGTGGTTTTCACTATGACATCAGTTTACAGGTGTGTAAACCACCGTGTTCAATCTGGCTCTCACTATGACATCAGTTTACAAAGTTATTTCCGACTACTTGGAATGTAGTACAAAATTTATAAAAATGATGAATCGTACATGAAGACCAACTATATCTAATGCTACTCCGTTTTAAACAAAAGGCATACTTATAGAAGCATCACTTGAGCTCTAGGTAAAAGAATAGGCGTTATTTCCCTTGACAAATAGAAAATATAAATCATGGCCAGCTAAAGCTGTTTTCTCAAGATAGTAGAAACTCAAATGCAAGGAAAATAGAGTAGAAAATTAATCATGGATAATACAGACGGTTTTAAGACACAATTATTCAGAACTAACTAGAACAGATGCAGCCCCAGCAATCTTATTTGACCTGTGTGACATTGCCAGTGTCATCCTCGTTCCATAGGAGTTTGAGTTATTTGTTATATTTTATTTTCAACAACAGCTTCAAGTTCATTAACATATTAACCCTACAAAGCAAGTACTCTTCTCTCAATAGGGTGCTGGCACTCCTTTGGAAGGCAAATGGGGCCTTTGATACAAAATGTTGCAATTTGAAAGCCAGTTGCTCTCAAATACTTGGAAATGCACATTGACATAATAAATGGCCTCCCCAATTAAGTCCCTGATTTTAATAAGTGAAATTCTTCCAAATATTCTAGAACGTTTCCAGTCATTTTAAGAATTTGTTCCAAACCTTTTCAGACGTGTCTGTAGCACACACTGCTCGATCTCGGCCCCACTTCCTTCCTTACTTGCCCACCACCATGCTGCACAAATCGCTCTTCTGCATCCATGTCTGTCTGGTTTGTACTATGATTGTGAGTTTACCGTAGTCGTCTGTGTGACCAGGAGTTTAACCAGGGCCATCTGTATGGCCAGGAGTTTAACCAGGACTATTCTGTGTGACCAGGAGTTTAACCAGAACCATCTGTGTGACAAGGAATTTAACCAGGACCATCTGTGTGACCAGGCTTTTAACCAGGCCCTCTATGTGACCAGAAGTTTAAACAGGGCCCTCTATGTGACCAGGAGTTTAACCAGGATCATCTATGTGACCAGGAGTTATAACCAGGGCCATCTGTGTGATCAGGAGTTTAACCAGGAGCATCTGTATGGCCAGGAGTTTAACCAGGCCCTCTATGTGACTGGGAGTTTAACAAGGGCCATCTATGTGACCAGGAGTTTAACCAGGACCATCTGTGTTACCGGGAGTTTAGCCAGGGCCATCTGTGTGACCATGAGTTTAGACAGGGCCATCTGTGTGACCAAGAGTTTAACCAGGGCCATCTGTGTGACTAGGAGTTTAGCCAGGACCATCGGTGTGACCAGGAGTTTAGCCAGGACCATCGGTGTGACCAGGAGTTGGGAGCTGTACATTGGAGCTGGTAGTCTTAGCAGTGGGTTCACAGTCTCCCTACCCAAGCATCTCAGTAGCAGTAGCTTAGTGGTAAAGGTAGCACCCGGTGAGCTCCTCTGCCTTTCATGACTGATTGTTGATAAGACCTGTCTTGCGTGGGTTCAATGTATGAAAACTCAGAATATTTATACCTCTCTCTCTGTCTCTCTCTCTCTGTCTCTCTCTCTGTCTCTCTGTCTCTGTCTCTGTCTCTCTCTCTCACATACACACACACACACACGTACAAGTGATGGGAAGCAGCCTACTGTAACAGAGTATCAGTGATTAGGCAGTGTTTCTAGTAAGCAAGAAACAAGGGTACACAGATTCAGTCTTCACACAGTAAGGAGCCCTGGGAGCTCGCTCCCCTCCCAAAACCACCAGAGTTTCTATCAGTCATGGAAAGGAGAGAGAGAGAGAGAAAGTACTTCTAACTTGTGTTTGCAGTTACTTTGTTACAGAAACAATTTCAGGAAGGAGAGGCTTAATAGGCCCACAGAGGGCACAGCCCATGGTGATAGGAGAGTCATTAGGGCTGGAGTGGCCTAGTCCAAGGCAGCACAGGGCTTGTTTAGATTAGGCCCCCACCAGGAAGCAAAGGTGGATGCTTACCCTAAGCTTCCCACGTCTGTCAGCTACACTGCAGTCCCAGAGGCTCCACAACCTCCCCCAAGGAGGGGGTGACATGTGCCACTCACACCACATTCTAGAGTTGGTGACTCAGATCTCGGTGAAGCTTAGGCATTACTCATATGCCATCCACCTTGAGTTGTCAGACAGGATCTCTCATTGGCTTAGAACTTGCTGTCCAGGGAGCCTGGGAGACTTCCCTGCCTCCGCCCTGCCTCCGCCCTGCCTCCTAGTACTGAGATTACAATCACAGGCTAGCATGCCTGGTCCTCCAGAACATGCACTATTTTCATGGCCAACACGTTATCGACCAGCTGTTACCCCAACCTAGGAGCTGACATTTGTGTTGAGAGCATGTGGGGTAAGAGACAAGTTAGCGGCATCCTTCCGTACGATGTCATTCCAGCGCAGCAGAGGCACAGAGACGCAGCCCTTCCATGCTGGTCATAGATGCAGCCTCGCTGGAGTCACCGACTGGGGAGGGGCAGCCCCTCAGCTGACTCGTTAGACACTGACAGGTGATCTGTCAGAGAAGAATGAGTCTCGGAGCTTCCGTGCTCACACTAATGCTTCTTATTAATGACCGTTCAGGGTGGATGATATTGAAATTCCACCTGCCACAAAGAAAGAAACCCAAAAAAATGAATCAGTTTCAGGATGAGAATAGAAAGCTGTCCCCAGACGGGAAGCTGAGTGACAGGCATTGGAAAATGAAAGCAGCCTGCAGCTGGGATGTGCGCTGGGCAAATAAAGCTCCATCGCCACCTGGGACTTGGTTTGGTTGGTGATTTTCCCTTTACTGGTGGCATGTGTGAACTTGACCCAAACAACTCTTTCTGGGCACCTTACTCACTGTGTTGAGTCAGAAGAAAAGAAAATCGAATCCAAACTTCTAAACACAGAACCTGAATGGTCAACAGAGTCTACTTATCACTGGTCCACCAGTCAGAATGTGTGTATCTATGTGTGTGTGCATGTGTGTGTGGGTGCATGCATGTGTGTGTTCATGTGTATGTATGTGTGTTTGTGCATGTGTGTGCATATGTATGTATGTGTGTGCCTCTGTGTGTAAGTGCATGCATGTACGTGTGTGTGAATGCATGTGTGTACATGCATGTGTGCGTTCATGTGTATGTATGTGTGTTTGTGCATGTGTGTTTGTGCATGTGTGTGTGTGTGTATGTGTGTGTGTAGCTTATCCGGTCTTCTGCTGAATGCTGCTTCAGAGGCCTCCATGTTTGGGGTCAGAGTTCAGCACTCTTTTTCTATAAGGTTCAGGAAATAAATATTTTTGATTTTGTAGGTTGGGTGACTTCTCATACAATCATCAAAATCGGCCATTTTAACACAAAATTGACCACAGACTATGAGCATGTAAATGAATATTTGTTTTTTAAAAAATTCATACTTATGGATACTAAAATTTGAATTTTGTCTATTTTTTATGTCACAAATGTGATACTGTGATTTGGGTTTTTTTGTTTTGTTTTGTTTTATTTTTTTGTTTGTTTTTTTTGTTAGACAAGATCTTTCTACAGAGCCCAGGCTAGCCTCAAACTCATAATTTCCTGCTTCTGCTCCTCCAGGGCTATGATTTACAGGTGTGTACTTCCATGCCAGGCTCTATCTGGGTTTTTAAAACATAAGGATGGGAAACCCAGTAGAAGGAGGCAGAGGTTCAAGAATCCGAGGCAAATTCCAGACCAACTGGGGCTACATAGTGACACCCTTTCCCAAAACAGATGAATAAAGTAAAAGTCACGCACAGCTCAGTGACTGCACATGAGCAAGGGGGCACCAGCTCTGCTGGTGGAAAGCACACCCCTCCCCTCCACTCTGGCCTGTGTTATGGTAGGAGAGTAGATGTGAGGTGCACAGTCCACAGGTCTGGAGTCTCTCGTCACATCAAATGCTTCAGGAAAGGTCACATGTTGAGCAGCTTAGAGAACGAGGTTTTATTACTGGGGTAGCTCAAACTCACACACTTTGGGGGAATAAATGAGCATTCTTGGTGGGCTCTCCAGCCCCACAGGTGGAAACAAACTGCCTTGTGCCCAATGGGGCATGCAGTTACCCAGGAGCAGAAAGCTCTGACTGTGGACAATGGACAATAAACTGGACACATGTGAGTTTGTCAATGGAAGCATGTTGAGAAGGAACTGGGGAAGACGGGCCTGGAAAGAGGATGTGGGGCTCGACAAGGAGGGGACCTGCAAGTTAGCATGAAATGGCATTCAGGAAGTGAGGTGGTGGCCTGGCTCCAGTTGTGAGAGAAAATGATGTCGTGTGTCCCGATGGCATTTGATTACAGAACAGTTTAGCAGAGGCAGAGACTGAAAAGCAGGAACTCAATTAAGAGACCAGGGCAATGGTTTGAAGAGAGGATAAGAGAACCTCGATGCACTCCAGGCAACAAAACCAGCAAGTGGGAGGTGGGTGAAAGCCAGATCAGAGAGGAAGTCAAGAGAACTTGCCAGTTGAATGTAAAAGCTGCTGAGAAAATGGGAAATCACAGGAAGCTCCGAATGCTTTAAGTTCGGGTGGCCATGCTTGGACCATAGTCATAGTTTAGATACGTAAGGGAGAGAAATTTGTAAGTGCGTGTGTAATTGGGATCCCATTCTTGTATTCGGAATAGATACAAGGGAGCAAAGTACTTTGCTAATTTATCTTGACGATGCTTTCATGTCGAAGATCCTCAGTCTGAATAGTGTTTTTAGAGTCTTTCTGATGGACAGTGTGTGAGCCTTGTTTTGGGAAATTGTGACTTTGATAGGAGGGAAGTAATGAAGAGAGTTGGGCCTATTTCTCCGTCAGTTTTCACTTGGGGACCCCATGGGACGCAACCCACTTCTTAATTTTTCCAGTGGATCTTAGCATTTGCCGTAACGGGAAGAGGAGCCCACCTGAGGAAAAGGTACCCAGGACTGCCCTCCAGCTCAGATATGGCTCAGAATCACTCAGACAGAGATTCTGCAAACCACTTATTTTAATATTTGTCTTGGAGTTACTTTTTTTAAAATTATCCAAATGAAATACTTGATTTTAAACCCACCTCACTTCCTGTAGAACACAGGCATGGTGGTTGCTGTCCTGAGATCAAAAGTCAGGAACAAAGATAAGCCTCAAAGCTTGTAGAGGCAGAAGCGGCTGCTGTATTCCTTGACCCAAACCATTTTACACAAGCTGTATTTTATATTTTGTTCAAAAAAAATTCCAAGAAACTTTCTAAGCTCTGTATTTTTTCCCTGAAGAGAATATGGGGGAAGAGGCAGAAGTGAGTAATGAAATAGTAGGCGATTACAGAAAATAGCTGTAATCACCGAAAGTACATACATGAGCACACACAGACACACACGGATATACAAGCAGACACACTGACACAAATACATACAAAGATGCCCGCACATCTCACCTGCGCTAAAGCGTGAGTGTACCCACATGCCTCCAAATCAAAATATTCTGTTTTTGAAAATTCTCTTGTACAAATTTTAATCCTGTCACATAAGCTGTTGGTGTTTTATTTTCTTTTTTCTAAGCAATATCTGCCATACAACCAAGACTGCCTTAAGATCATGGTTCCCCTGCCTCATCTTCCTGAGGGCTGGGATTACAAGCTTCACAATGACTGCCTAGATGGTTTTGGGTTTTTTTTTTTTCATAATAGATTCATAATTGTTTCCAACTAAGAAGCAGCAGAATTGCTCGCTTTCATGATAGCTCTAACTTTTAAGCCATTGAAAGTGGAACACAACATCATACTGGAAATAGGGAACACTTTATTTTGAAGACCTTGGGTGTCAGGGCTGGGGAGATGGTTCAGTAGTCAAGAACACTGGATGAACCTTCAGAGGACTGGGGTTTGAGTCTCTGTACCCACATGACAGCTCACAGCCATTTATGGTTTTAGTTCCAGAGGATCCAACATCCTCTTCTGGCCTCCATGGACAGTGGGTACACAAGTGGTGGACAGATACACACACAGGCAACACACACACAGAAAATAAATATTAAAGTAAAGAAAACAGAAAGCCTTACGTGCCTTGCATATCCATTGGTTGAATTCTAATCCTGACTTAGCTAATTAGTGAGTCTCTCTGAACCACATTCTTTCTAAATCTAATCTGATGGCATCTATTTTGTGTGGTTCTGGAAAGAGTAGAGTCTGGAAACATTTTCAGCTGCACGTGTCAGTGTTAGAGCACATATAACTCTGCTTCTCAGAGATAGTTAACGTGGTCAGTCCTCTTTATAAAACACTTGCGCCAAGAAAATACAAGTGGGGAAGACATGGAGAAAGGACACATTGTTTTAGACCGTGTGTTGGGAAAGCATGAAAAATAAAAGCATGTGACCAAACTACTTAAATTACATTTCAAATTAGACGTTTAAGAATCATTCAAGGGCCAAGGAGATAACTCTGCCCGTGTCTTATAGTGCCAACAAGAGGCTCCAAGAGAAGGAAGGAGCTCAGAGAACTTGCTGATGGAATCCCCACACCCATGTAACTGCTGACGGGTCTGTGTGCTGCTCCACCGGGAGCCTGCTGGGCAATGACTAGTCAAGTCAGGGAGCTCTAGGTTTGAATCAGGGCTCTGCCTCGTGGATTAGATGAAAATTGGTCAAGGAAGTTCCTGATACAAACAACATTCCCACATACATACAAACACATGTGTATGCATATGCAATACATACATAGACATGGAAAGAAAAGGTCTACCTGATGTTGGCATATGCTAATCCCTAGAAATGTTTCCCACATGAACCAAGAGAGAATAAACACCTAGAGCTCGAAGCGCATTCTTGTCATGGTGATCTGACTCCCCCACCTTAAGTCTCGGACTGAACAAATTCACCCGTCCTGCCTTTCAGGACTGTTTGCTGGAGGTGGCTTATAGCTGTTATCTTTCTTTCCCTATGTTTTGTATGGTGAAGAAGTCACTCAGGATGCCATTTAATTCTCCGTTCCTTTTGTTTTCAGGAGTTGTACGGACGTTCTGTGCTGTATGATCTTCATACTGTTTGTTGTGGGCTACATTCTGTTAGGACTTCTGGGTGAGTAACCACAGGTATAAACAATACTAACCATTTGTTAGTGGATCAACAACGCCAGTATCTCATTTTAAACATGAGTTGTTTTCTTCTTGTTATTGACGCTGTCATCTCTGGACTTGTTTGGTGATGATAGAGGACAAAATTGGCACGGCGCAGAGTGGCCAAGTGGCAGCTAAGACAGCAAAGAGAAAAGACAGGTTTCTAGTTCCTTCTTTAGTAATTTCTACCTTTTAAATTCCAGTGAAGAGCTAATTATACCAGGGCTGCTGCTGGCTGTAAGAACTAGTAGCTAGGTTGGTTGGGCAATTTTTAAACGTGTTGATTCATAAGCTAGACAGGATAAGGGCGATGCTTATTAATTTCACCAGCTAATTCAGTCTTTAAATTGAACCCTGTTCTCTTTACCTACCAAGAAAGAGGCACTCTTGTTTGCTGTTAGGTTAAAGATTTTTCTAGAACACAGAAACAAATAAGACAAACACATATGATTGTTTTAAAGAAAATAGCACAAAAAGAAAACAAAAAAATCATTGTGTATTTTCCTGTAAAAAGATTTTATAATTGTAGTCAGTACAGCAGACAGTTCCACCAGGATATGTAATCCTGTCTTCCAGGAATTGACTTAAGAAGATTTGATTTGCCTCTGTAAGGGTAAGAGCCATTTCCATCAGATCTTAGCACCAATAATTATTGACCTGTGGTTAACATGGAGAGAAACGTGCACCATGTTACAGAACACGGTAAAATATTTTGTTTTTCTTTTTACCCTCTAGTAAGGGTTTCCTGAGAAGGGAAATTAAAAGTAACTCCCCAACTTAATCTCTGTATCACCATACAAACAGAATTGTATAAAATTTAGGTCAGGAAAAGAAAAATTTAACAAGCATTAACACAGAAATAAATAATAAGCCTTTATAAGGGCTCAAAGAATGTCCCTCTTGTTCTTAAATATTTAACTTTGTAACATCTAAGCATTACTGTAGATTGAATACAACCTCTAGGTTGATTAAATATTTAACTTCATAATATCTACGCATTACTGTGGATTGAATACAATCTCTTGGTTAAATATTATCAAATGTTTTATAACTTCAGGACACATTTTTCCTAGTTTACATAAATATTGGTTATTTTTGCTACTGTCATAGAATTGAAATGTGTTGTGTAAGATGAGGAGAATTTGCAGCTAGGCAGGTCTAGAGTCTCATAATATTTTGTGGGGTACAGGTAACTGCTTAACCAGCTCGCTCATCTGGGAAGAATAGAAACACTCCCTGAATTTCCAGGCCAGTTGTGAGGGATGAACTGCAATGCCCAACCATGTCTGCAGTGCCGGCAAGAGTACTAGACAGTGCATAAATAATTTAGCTCTTTGCAATTGCAATAAATTTGTTTTAAGTATGATTTACAATGTTGTTTCTGTTGCAACCCATAATTTTGGTTATTAAAGTTTGAGTATACAGAGGAACTCCCCAAGGGGCTTCTGCTGTGAGCGGAATCCTTCCACATAAGGCCTAACTCAACACTGGTTGAGTCTCTCTGTAGGGTAGGTGTCTGTTCTTATAGGGATTGTCAAAGTCACAGCTGCCTCTGGCAGGGTCAGTGGGGGAGCGCCCAGCCACCTCTGTCCATGGCAGGATCATGACAAGAATTTCACCTTTTTGTTCAAGATCTCCAGATTTGATTTGTAAACATTTTGATTCATATAGGAAATTGGGGAACAGGTTTTTCTCAATCAAAGTCAATATTCAATATCAAATTAATTCAGCATTTCTCCCAAATTAATCCTGATACCACTGCTAGAAACTCAAGAAATTCTCTAAATATCCACATACTTACTCTATCCCTCAGCTATAGTTGGCTTTGCTGGTTTGAGTTCAAGATATTGACTTAACTCCTGGCTATATCCAATGGGAGGCTGGAAGAGGACCGCAGGAGTACCGTCGGCAGGGGCAATGTTAAGAATGTTAAAAATGGCTGTAGCACGGAAGAATGAATGCATTCCCGTGAGAGGTCGTTTTCACCATGATGATATTTGCGCTGTGGGGCCTGGTCATCTCCATTAGATCAGGACCTTCACGGGTTGGTCATTTATCTGTGATCTCTCCGTGAGTGACACCATGCCTATTAGTTATGTTTCTGTCGCTGTTATAAAGTACTACATTCAAGAGAGAAGAAGAATTTATTTTGGCTTGTGATTCCAGAGGGTAAGGGAGTCCGCCGTGGAAGTGAGGCCTGGCAGCAGGAAGCTGGGCACCCACATCTCTTAGCGCGAACCCTAAGCAGAGAGAGAAAACCGGAAGTGGCATGAGGCTTAACTCTCAGTGCCGTCCCCAGGGATTTGCTTCTTCCAGCAATAGCGCACTTCCTAAGCTTCCCAAATAGCATCGTCATCTTGGGGACCAAGCGTACAAAGACCCGAGCCCATGGGGAGCATTTCTCATTCCTTCACACCATGGAGGAGCCATTTCTGTTTCTCACCAGAAAACAACCAGGCAGACCTTGTTCTGAAATGGAATATTAGTTTAAGATGTGTTACATTCGCTTATGCTATGGAATATTTTTTAATGATGCAAAGATGTTTTGTATTTGTTTAACTCTGTAAAGCTGTGTTACTTTGCCTGCCTAAAACACCTGGTTGGTCTAATAAAGAGCAGAACGGACAATAGCAAGGCAGAAGAGGGAAATGAGGGGCTGCTGGGCAGAGAGAATAAGTAGGAGGAGAAAGAAGGGGGGAGCAGGAAGAGAAAGAGAGGAGGATGCTTGGGGCGGCCACCCAGTCACACAGCCAGCTATGCAGTAAGAGGAAAGGCAAATGCCCAGAGGCAAAAGGTAGATGGGATGGTTTAAGAAAAGCTGGCTAGAAATTAGCCAAGTTACGCTGGGCATTCCTAAGAAAGAATAAGTCTCTGTGTGTTTATTTGGGAGCTGGGTGATGTGAGTCTTCAAAGAGTAAGAGTTAAAGAAAACAAAAAACAAAAAAATCCCACTAGCCTGTTCTCTGCTCCACGTGGAGTGTGAGCACAGGTGACGCCTGCGCATGAGCAAGGCACTTAGCACTCCGCTGACAGAATCTTTGACTAGTGGATGGAGTGGAGTCTGGCTAGAAGGGAATCCAATCTCGCTGAATGATCACGTGAACATTTAGGATAGAAACTCTCTTTGTGCTCCTTCACAGGTGGTTGCTGTTCAATTACTGCACTAACTAGAAAAAAGGATAGAAATTCTTGTTATGCAAATTGCTTTCTGCAAATCTTGGACTAACATTATACACATAAAAATTGTGACATTCAACAATCTTAACATTCAACAAATTTTCATTTTCTTTCTCTCTCTAAGCGTTACTCCACAGTTACATTTCCTTATGAAATACCGCAGACTGGAGCCCAAAGCCTGTTCTGGGTTTTTAATGTTTTCCTGGAGTAATTACCCTTATTAGCTGAGAAGATGGGAAGTTAATAGGGACATTCATGCAGCCGAGCCCAGAACTCTGTCCTCCTGCTGTGAGAAACCCAAGAGTAATGAAAAAGCTTCCAGGATGGGGTGAGGGGGTCTGGACAGCAGTCTGAACTGGACAAACTGGGCTAATTATTCCTGTTGGAATGCTGACTTCCTATCTGAGAGATGCCAAGTAAAAGGCAAACTTTCCCCTAAATCTCCATCTCCTCAGATTATGAGGAAATGTGTGCCTGAAGGAAAAACAGTAGAGAATCAGACAGAGCCTGGAATCAGGAAATAGGAGCCTTGCTTAGCAAGACCTGAAGGGTAGCATTGTCTCTGTGGCATTACCTTGGGGTATTTGTGTCTGTTTTGGCCAGGAGACCTGGCTGAGAAGGTGGATCTGTCCTGATGTGAAGTCACAGGGAATTTGGCAGGTTCTCCCTTTTATCTCTGAGTTTTCCCATCAAGGGTACAAGGAATGGAGAAAGCCCTGATCCCTAAGCAAGGTCACTCATGTGACCTTTCCAGGATTAAGATAATTCTACGACGATTTTTGGTTCTGTCTGTAGACAAATGCAGGGGCTGTTTTATTCAAGTTAAGTATAATTAAACATCATAAATTTTTAGATTTGAAAATATACAATTGACAAAATATTATAGGTATTTGAGATGTACAGCATGAAGGCTTTTTAAACTGGAGATTGAACCCAGAGCTTTACAGGCCACAAAAAGCATTCTTCCAACTGAGCTATGGCCCCAGCCCCAGCCTGGCATTTTGCTGTTAGTATGTCTTGTATAATTATTATCATAGTTAAGCTGATTAACATCCATTCCTCGGCATAATTACCTTTCGGGAGGGGCAAAAATACTTAGGATGTGCTCTTTGAGGAAAATTTCCCGTATGCAATTGCACACAGCCCACTGTATGCTCGGTCTCTAGGAGTCAGTCGTATCGAAACTAAAGATTTATCATTAGAAGACTGTTAGTCCTGATCCCATAGCCGGAATCGAGTCATGCTCCCTGCAGCTGTCTGTCTGTTCTGTGACTCATGCTCTCATGCCTCTGCCATGTGTGCTATGTGAACTGAATTACAGTGTGAGACTTCTTCCCTCTACCCCTGAAAGGCTACAAAGCCAGGCTTTTCCTGACCTAAAGATTTCTCCAAGACTCCTCACTGAGACAGGTCAGAAATTTGGGTCAGAGATGAAGGTTGCTCTCTGAAGAGGTTCCTCTGCCTGCCCCCAATAATGGCATTTCCCCCTCCCCTTCCCTCTCATAATGGTACTCCCTCCCCTCTCTTTCCTTCTTCCTTTACCCTTTTCCCTCCTCTGCTTCTCTCACTCTTGATGAACTCCCCTCCAGGCGTTGAAGGGAAGCCTCTCTCTCTCCTTCCCTTTAAGGCTCCATCCCGTTTGCTTTGTATTGTTTCTATCTGCTTCCTCCTACCTCAAGGCCTTGACGTTGTCTCATTCAGATAAACCTTGTACCTGAAGGGGATTATGAATTATGTCTCCTTCTGCACCAGCTGTTGCTGTCATCTCCTGTTTAATTTCACACTCATATCTCTTGATCTATGTCTTCCCACCATTCCCATCCCCTCACTCCTGGTAGCTGCTGCTCTGCTTTCTGCTTGGATTCTTGTTAGAGTTCACACGTTAGTGAAATCAAGTGAAATGTGGCTGCTTTTCCGTGACTCTGCCTTCATCCCTGTTGCCACAGACAGTCAGATTTCCTTTTCATGATTTTGTTTTCTTAGTTTTTTGAGACACGGTTTCTCTGTGTCACAGTCCTAGCTGTCCTGGAACTAGCTCTTGTAGAATAGGCTGACCTGGAACTCACAGGTTTATTCCGTGTGTGCACGCACACACTTTCCTTAGCCATCCACCTGTTTACAGATTTTTAGCTTGTCTGTGTCTTGGATACTGTGAAGAACACGGAAGTCAACATGAGATGCAGACACCTCTTTATTTGTCCTCACAGATGCCCCACAAGGGATGGCTGGTGATTCTAATTTCAGTGTTTTGAACCCATTTTCCACAATAATTGAGATAATTATGTTCCCACCTACAAGGTTCAAGAGGCTCCCTTTTCTCCACAACCTCCTCACCACTAGTCACTCCTGCGCTCAACAGGCATCCTGAGGTTCTCTCTTAGGAGCAGATATACTGAAATATTCATCGTTAGAGGGAAGTGAACACAGGGGCCCGTCTTGCCGTTTGCTTACATTAATACCAAAACGAACCTACCTGTCATGTCATAGCTAAGACTATTACCAAAAGTAAATTAATGTCTTCAATTAAAAGCTCATTTTAAAAATTGATTTCAATTATTTCAAGAATGATTCGACCACACTTTTATTTCTGAAAAATGCGTTGTCCGTTAACAGGATGACAAGGGTCAATATTGTGTGTCCTTTTGCTTTCCTTATGAATACAGACATGTTTATAAACTAAATCCCACACTCCTACTTCTGCTTCAGCAGTCTTCGGTGTAAAAAGGAAACGTTTGGTTTTCAGCTGAGATTTGAGCTTGTCCGTGGCCCTGAGTGATTTTGGCCTTTTGTTGGGTTTTGCTGTGCATGCTTGTGCACGCCCATGCTGTCCAGACTTCTTGAAGTGTTGTTAGCATGTGAGGGACTGGCTTGCACTCAAGGACACGGCCCTAAACTCACCACTGGGTGGAAGAGGCCACCTGTGAAATGACAACCATGTTTTCCACCTAGGCAACTGGAGACGGGACTGTTTCTCAAAGCCCGTCTACGGCAGCAGCCCTGCCAACAACATGGGTCTTCAGATCCGACTTCATGTGCCCTATTATCTGCTTCATTGCATTTGTAAATTGCTTGTGTTAAAACGACATAAGCGCGATGTGGCATGCCTGTTCTGCGCATACTAGAACAGCTAAGCGGTGCCTTTAAGGGGCACACGCTAACGACCTGGGAGCCAGCATCCCGTGCAGCCAGGGCTTCACAGTTGCCTTCCCTGCCCCCAAACAGATCTGCAGTTCATTCTTCAGGGACAATGTGAGCAGTGGGGTCTGATATTTTCTCCTTGACTTCTAAAGGACTTTATAATGGCTGCCACTTTTCAACTTGCCCCAAAAGCACAACCGGAGCTTGCTCTGAAAACCCTGAAGATGAGAGGATGTTAGGTAGTGGCGCTGCTCTCCCAGATATTCGGGGATGAATATTTTCCTGAGATGAGTGATAAGGTCTTTTGCCCAAATAAGGCTTTCACTTGTCCCTGCCAACCTTTGGCCATCCTCCATGAACTACCTTCAACAGACTGTGCAAGTG
The DNA here is from genome assembly GCF_950005125.1 of Chionomys nivalis. Taxonomy (NCBI): domain Eukaryota; kingdom Metazoa; phylum Chordata; class Mammalia; order Rodentia; family Cricetidae; genus Chionomys; species Chionomys nivalis. The sequence continues at coordinate 60,262,417 of NC_080103.1, forward strand.
TACAATTCCTCATCCTTCCCCCCCACACACACACACACGCACGCACGCACACACACACTATTCATGTATACATCGGAGTCAGCTGAAGCAATCTTTTTAAGTTCTTTCTAGGCACGTGGCAGTTGGGTACCTGCCACATAAACATGAGGACCTGAATCTCATCCCCCAGAACCCACTTAAAACACTGGGCCTGGGGATGCACATCTGAACCCCAGCTCTGGGGAAGCTGGGCAGATGGATCTGTGGAGCTCACAGGACAGTCAACCTAGCAGAATTGGTGAGTTCCCGGTGAAAGAGGCCCTGTCTCAAAAACACGGTGGACAGTACCTGAGGAAGGACAATGGAGGTTGACTTCCAGCTCTGTTATGTACTCCCCCAAACAAATACACACACACACACACACACACACACACACACGTTATTTCTAAAACAGTGGGCTAATGAAGGGAATAATATGATTGATTCAAGTGTATATAAATTGCTCTGCAAACGTCATAACCCAGGCAGTTTACACGCTTACCCACTAGGGTCTAACGACTTAATTACTGGAGGCATGTAATGAAGCAGAGGGCAGGCTGGAACTCCATGACACTATTCTAACGTCTCTCACACCTTCCCCTTATGGTGGCTACTATGCTAGGTAGACCTGAACTCACCGCAGAGCCCAGAGTGACTTCAATCCCAAGTGTGGAACTACAGGCATTGGCCTCCCTCCCGTGGGCTTTTCTGTGGGACTGAGTGTTGGGCATCGTCCCCTAGGGCTAGAGAGCAGAAACAGATAACAGAGGAGACCTACTCTTCATCATTGTTATTATTCTTTCTATATTACATCCCAACCAGGGTTTTCCATCCCTCCTCTCCTCCCAGCCCCTCCCACCCCACCTCTTAGATCTACCTACCCCTCTGTTTCCCTTCAGAAAAGGGCAGGCCTCCCAGGGTTATCAACAAAACATGGCATAACAAGTTACAATAAGACTAGGCACAAACCCTCATATCAAGGCTGGGAGAGGCAACCCAAAAGGAGGAAAATGATCCCCAAAGCAAGCAAAAGCATCAGAAACAGCCCCACTCCCACTGTTAAGAGTCCCACAAGAACATCAACTACACAACCATAACATATAGGACCTTGGTCAGACCCATTCAGGTTCCCTGACTGTTACTTCAGTCTCTGTGAGCCCCTAGGAGCCCAGGTTAGTTGATTTCTTTGGGCCTTGTTCTTGTGGTGTTCTTGACCCCTCTGGCTCCTAAAATCCTTCTTCTCCCTGGATTTCCCGAGCTCTGCCTAATGTTTGGCTGTGGATTTCTGCATCTGTTTCCATCCGCTGCTGGATGAAGCCTCTCTGATGATGATTATGCTCAGCTCAGACCTACCAGTAGAGCAGGAATCATTAGGAATCATTTCATTGACTTTTTTATCAGTCATGTGTCCTACTCTTTTAATATATATCTCTCTATATATATAGATATATAGATAGAATATATATGTGTATATATATATATATATGTGTGTGTGTGTGTGTGTGTGTGTGTTTGTTTGCTTTATAACCCAACTGCTGTTTCCCTTCCTTCCTCTTCTCCCAATCTCTCTTCCCCCATCTTCCCTCTGTGCCCCCTCCATCCACTCCTTCTCTGCTTCTACTCTTAAAAGCCACCAAGGCCAATGGAACTTCACATTCTGTTTCTGAAAAGCAAGTCCCAAGTCCAGTTCACATTCAAATTGTGAGGGACTAGGCCCCTCCATGAAGGAGAAATTCCAACTGTAGATGTCACAGCCGACCTCCTCACTCTGTCTCCTACTTGAGCCTCAGTTTCTGCACGACAACACACATATTATTTAATTTTGAATTAGTTCTTATTTCTCATTTATATTAAGTAGGGGCATTATGTATACTTTAAAAATATAGCATGCCGTTGGGCAGTGGTGGCACACATCTTTAATCTCAGCACTTGGGAGGCAGAGTCAGGAGGATCTCTGTGAGTTCGAAACCAGCCTGGTCTACAAAAGCTAGTTCCAGGACAGCTAGGGTTGTTACACAGAGAAACCCTATCAAAAAAAGCAATATATGTATATATATTTATCATATTCATCCCGACTCTTCCCTTTACCTCTTCTCTGACTCAGGCCTCTTCATGTCCATTTTTTTAAGAAATAGCTCCAAGGAGAAACTGTCTGCTGGAACACAGTGGGCACACTGCCGGCCACACCCTTAAAGGAAACTGCTTCCCCTTCTCCAGCAGCCATTAACTATATGTTTACATTTCAAAAAGAAAAGTGTTATTTTATTAGTGAGCATTATTGCTAGATTTTGAAAGGGACATGTAAAGTATTTGTTCTAACAATGACGTGTTGGGTACCACAGGTTTTTGGGTGACTTATTCGTCAGAACAACAGTGTAACAATGCTGTTCATCACCTTGTACAAGGAGCCCGCATTTGTGAGGATATTTTCCAGACCAGATCTGACAGAGAGATGACATCTTAATTGACACTATAATCTCTTGTTTTCCACATTGAGAGTACTTTTTAAAAAAACGAGTGAATTTATTTCAGTGAGTTAATAATGAATTTAAGTATCATTTCAAATGTAGCCAGTATAAAAATATGGAGAGAGTCTATGATTTTGTCCATACTGTGTTTAAGATATGCTTACCTAGTATGCATAAAACCCCAACACCACGTGAACTAGGCATGGTTGTGCACACCTGTAATCCTAGCGCTCTGGAGGTGGAGATGGAGAAACAGAAGTTCAGAATCAGATGACCATATCTGAATTCTAGCTGGACATACATTTGATCCTGTCTCAAAATATAAAACAAAACAAGTCATGCATTTCACACTTGTACCCTGTGTCTGTTCTAATAACCCATTTAGTTCTTAGTAGACGGGTGACTTCTACACCAAACAGCCTGTTCTGGAAATCCCACGTGTAGAAAACTTACTCGAAGTAAAATGTGAATACCCCTGACTTCCTGAACAGCGTCAGACATGGCTTCTGTTGCTGCGTGTCTCCTTTTCTCTTCTTTCTGGCAGCCTGGAGCACTTCCAGCTCAACACACACTGTCTGTGGCCAGGCCTCCTCACCGGAGCAGAGTGGGAAAGGTAGAAGATGCTCCTTAAACATGGCCCCAGGGCAGCACCAGGAGGTGGAGAAGGGAGCTCCTTCCTAGACAACTTCATCTTTACCTGCTTCTCCTGTCTCTGGGTGTGTGAGTTAGCCTGCCCATTACTGCGACAAACCCCTGTTGAATTATGGATGCTATGTGGCCAGCTGTTTTAAGTTCCTGCCTTGACTTCCCTGCAGTGATAACATGGACCTGTGAGCTGCAATAAGCCCTTTCTCCCTTAGGTTGTCTTTTATCATGGTATATTTATCACGGCAAAAGGAAAGAAACTAAAGCAAGCTTGTTCCTAATTTATTCTTATCAGAAGACAGCATTGATTAATCTACGCAAACCTTTCATTATTTAATATTTAATAAGGAATTAGTTTTTAATATTTAATGCATCTAAACTTTTTTATTATGGAAGTATTTTCTGTTTGTTTCATCTATTTAGCTTCCTTGCCACTGTAGTGTGGTGGATAAAACCAAAGCAACAGCCCTAATCATAAACTCTGGTTATATCACGTAAAAGGTGTATGATTTTGAGAAGTAAACTCTTTTTTTTTTTCATATAAAAATTTCTCTTATTACCAAAGCAAGATACATATACAGGATCAGGGATACATGAGAGAGGTTTACAAAAGCCTAAAATTTAAAAACATTAAGCAAAACACCTATGTTTAAGAAGCCTTAATGTTTGTTTTGTTTTCTGTAAGTGAGACCCTTCAAGGGAAGTTTATATAAGGCTTAGCTTGACACTAAATAGATTAATTAAAAAAGTACAATTTTCTTTGAAAGTTTTTCTACATTACAAAACTTATATAATATTTAAAGCATATTTAATTTTCTGACAGGCTATAACTTTATATGACAATAATTTTTGTTTACATGAATCCTATGTGAGAACTAGGTAAAACACTAGGATTATTTTATGCAGGAATTTTATTACTATGCCCCTTTCGATATGATCAGCATTTGGTTTCCTTATGCTGATGCAACAAATTTTTCTATCTTCAGTGGCTTAAGTAACATGTGTTTTTCATCTCACAGTCCCATAGGTCAGTAATCTGATACAGGTCTCAAGGGTAAAGTCAAAGTTTTGGCCAATGGATTCTTCTTGAGGTACAAGGAAAAAAATCTTTGCTTTTTTACCACAAGGACTCAAGACTCTCCTTAATCTTTAAAGTCAATAGTGCATTATCTTCTATAACTCTGCAAGGAATGGGTCCCAGCCAGATTATCCAAGAGTCTCCTCTATTGAGCACACCTGATAAGCCTTAATGTCCTCTGTAACTGTTATTCTCTTTGGTGGTGTACCTTGTGCACTCATGGTTACTGTAAGGTCACTATGTGGTCATTAGGCAGCCAAATACACATAGAACAAAGGGGAACCAGTATTGCTACTGGATTTTATCTGCCTACAAAAATGCAACTATGCCTGTCTTTGTTGTCTTTCTTGGGGGTATTTTCTTGAATAACCAAAGTAGAAGGGATAATTTAGGGAATGACAGCTTCCGTCTGTTAAAGCTTTTCTGGCTGTCTGATTTTGAAGATCTCTAAATAGAGTCAAAAAAGTAACATTTGTATGTGGTGGTCACTAATTCTATATATATTCTGAAAAGAATTTCAAATAACAGACTTTCAAAATACTCTGAATTATCTTCTCTGTGCCTTATTAATCCTGAATGTGCTCAGAGGTCATGATAACAGAGAAGTAAACTCTTATACAAACCTTAGATTAAAAGGATGGCAACCTCTTAGGGTTACTGTGAGATGCACGGGGCATGTGAGGCCCCAGGTGTAGCCGAGAGTCTCTGACCGATGCCAGGCAGATACCACAGGGAGATTCCGTTATGACACGGTTCTTCCGGTTCTTCCAGTTGTTCCTGTCCACACCCAACTCCAGGTTCAAATCCTAATCACTTCCCAAAGTCTGCCTCACGTCCTGCTTCTTCACTGAGCCCTCTGTAAACTTCACCCGCCCCCCATTCTCTTTAAGAACCCTGGCATGTCCGTCCCAGAGCTGACACTGACCCACAACACACAGGGGTCCCTTAGCGGAGTCTTTAATTAGTTGATCGATAATGTAAAAGGGGAAAGAAATCAATGCTACTGATGGGAGACCCCAGGTCCCCTCAACCCATCAGCATGCGTTCACAGTTACGGGGGCAAATGTGCAATGGCTCCCCACAAGCACCACCAGGGGATCGCGGAAGTTCTCAGACGACCACAGCTGTCTATTGCTGTGGCCTGCTTATTACTGTCTCCTTTATGGCCCTTAATCTGTCCTGGGTCCAGCCCATGGCACCTGTGGAAGCTTCTGGGTGCTGCCCACCCCACTCCAAACAAAGCACAAGCATCAAAGTCTGGGTTCAGATTTTGATTTTTGAGAAATTAAAGAAAGAGCTAGCATGACTGCACCCACAGCGGGTCCCGAGCCCCTACCAGACCTTCCACTTCCATTGTCTTCTTCAGGCTCAGTGTCCTAGGCACTTTATACCACTGCTTCTGTGCTTTAGCAGCTAATTAGAAAGTGGGGATTTAAAATACGTGGATAATTTGATCTGGGTTATAGACAATAAGAAACAGATATCTAAATATGGTGAACACTCTCCAGTCCCTGCTTCTTACTGAGGAGCCTTTGGCCATCAACAGTTACAAGAGAAGGGAGCATCATCATCTTGAGGATGTGGCACTGGCTGCCCATGTTCCTCTGAATGGCTGCACATCTGTGCACACATGAGCAACACTGACTGGACTTTGTGGCCATTGAGCAAGAAGACATAAAGTTGGGAGGGAAATATGTTGAGGCGATATGGGGAGAGTTGGGGTTGGGGAGATGGGTGGCAGCAGATACATTGCAGTGTGTGTACTCATGAAATCCTCAGGAGCAAAGAAAAACCGTATAAAAAGGAGTCTGATGCCCAATTCTCAGCTAATAATTATTTAGAGAAACAGGGTAAAACATTTTAGGATAAAGCTAAAAGAATAGAGTTGGATAAAATTGGATCGCTTAGCCAGTGTGTGGCAAATTAAGGCACAGGAACATTGTAATAAGGGTCTAACTGAGCGCCGAACACTTGGATGTCATTTGCACACTGTTTATAGCTCTTTCTTTATTTTGGAAAACAAGGACAGGAAGACATGGTGGCTACTCAGATCTCACAAGACGGTATTCCTAGATGAAGCTGATTTGGCCTCTGTGACATTAGAGAGAAATAGACAAAGGAAGCCTCCCTGGTACTTAGACACTAACCAGAAGAAATGAGAAAAGTACTGAGAAAAAAAATCCTCTTCCTTACTACAATCTTCATTTGGAAAACTGATTTTTTTTTTTTATCGTCACACCAGTCACATGCATAAGGGTGATCGAATTATAAGGCAAACTGTCAGCTCCAATAAGTGTGGGGAAGGAGATGATGGAACAATGTTATCAGAAGCAAAGGACCAGGATGTGTTTTCAGCTGCAGTCTAGATGTTTAACAATGGCGTTGTTCAAACTTTGAGAAGGTAGATGAACAGTTAAAGCTAACAGTTATTACCTAGTTTAGTGGTGGATGTTACTTTCTGGAGGTTTGTTGCTGAGATGTCAGGCCAAGTTTATCACCCACACAAAAACAAACAGAAAGGGGTGATGAGTTTGCATGAAGCAGAGCCCAGCATCTCCACAGAAACCATGGCTTGTACTGAAGTCAGGGATGCATGGTCTTTGCTTTAAGCTGAGATTACCGGACAAATGCCTGTCAGACCTTTCCTGCCAGGTGCCTCTGCCATGTCCTTGTTTGCTTTTTGAGTTCCTGTGAAATCAGAGAGCTGGTCGGTTCACTCTGCTGAATTCTTCGGTGTTTCTCTCTTCTGTATACCCCCCAAAGCATTACATCATGCTGCCTGGAGTCAATCTATCAGCTCTGGCATGAAGTCATTTGTGCTGGAGCTTTAGAAAAGGCATCTTCTTTTCCAAGAGGGCTTTGTCTGTGCCCTCTCTCCTCATTTTAATAACTGTCATTTTCTAAGTGCATTACCTCATGTTTTGGCTGCAGCCCAGATGAATCTGGAGAGAAGAAAAACGCGCTTTCAGACCAATTCATCCATATTTTATTTTACTTTTCATTAAGAAATTACTCTTTGAAGAAAATCAATAATGTTCTATGACTGAGGGGGAAGAGGTGAGCGTTGCCGTGGCAATTCTAATCTCTCAAATCAGACTGCCTTCAGCCAGATGTTGCTGATGGAGACTTTGTCCTTTTTGTTCCTGCAGCTTGGACACACGGTGACCCCAGGAGAGTGGCCTATCCTACAGACAGCCAGGGACACTTTTGTGGCCAGAAGGGAACCCCCAATGAGTGAGTATGGCCCCTGTGCTTTGGGTGGCTTTACTGTCTAAAACAGGACCCTAAACACATCAGCATCAATCCCGCAGATCCCTGAGCAAGGCTGAGACTCGAGGAGGCGGCTTCTGCTGTCTCCTCTCTTACAAGCAGCCCTAAGTGGTTTGGAGATTTCATTCTCTGTCTCTCCACTCTTATCAGTGAAAATAAAATTCAAAAGCAAGGATGGGCCCAGGGGTTTGTTAGCGGCCATATTTGGATCACACCCTTTGAGTTGGGCTGTTGTGTGGCTGTCCTGAGCAGCTGGTGACCTGCCTACATCACATGCCACTCTTTGGCCATGTTTACCATCGTGTTTTCAGACAACCATTCTGCCTTTTGACGTGCCCCCAGATCGTCAGTGCTCTTTCTGCGCAATGTCAATCAAAGCAGAAGTGTCTCTGCTTGGAAGCAAGTTTTTTTTTTTTTATTCATTTTTATTGAGCTCTACATTCTTCTATGCTCCCCTCCCTCCTCTCCCCTCCCCTTCAACCCTCTCCCATGGTCTCCATGCTCCCCATTTACTCAGGAGATCTTGTCTTTATCTACTTCCCAAGTAGATTAGATCCATGTATGTCTCTCTTAGGGTTCTCATTGTTGTCTAGGTTCTCTGGGACTGTGATTTGTAGGCTGGTTTTCCTTGCTTTATGTTTAAAAACCACTTATGAGTGAGTATATATGATAATTATCTTCCTGGATCTGCGTTTTCTAGTTTCACCCATTTGCCTGAAAATGTCAAGATGTCGTTATTTTTTTCTGCTGTGTAGTACTCCATTGTGTAAATGTACCACATTTTTCTTATCCATTCTTTGGTCGAGGGGCTTTTAGGTTATTTCCAAGTTCTGCCTATGACAAACAATGCTGCTATGAACGTGGTTGAGCACATGTCCTTGTGGCACGATTGAGCATCCTTTGGATATATACCCAAAAGTGGTATTACTGGGTCTTGAAGAAGGTTGTTTTCTAATTTTCTGAGAAATCGCCACACTGACATCCGAAGGGGTTGTACCAGCTTGCACTTCCACCAGCAATGCAGGAATGTTCCCTTTTCCCCACAACCTCTCTAGCATAAGTTATCATCAGTGTTTTTGATCTTGGCCATTCTTACAGGTGTAAGATGGAATCTCAGAGTTGTTTTGATTGCATTTCTCTGATGACTAAGGATGTTGAGCATTTCCTTAAGTGTCTTTCAGCCATTTTAGATTCCTCTGTTGAGAGTTCTCTGTTTAGGTCTATACTCCACTTCTTTATTAGACTATTTGTTCTTTTGATGACCAATTTCTTGAATTCTTTCTATATTTTGGTGATCAGACCTCTGTCTGATGTGGGGTTGGTAAAGACCTTTTCCTATTCTATAGGCAGCTGTTTTGTCTTGTTGACTGTGTCCTTTGCTTTACAGAAGCTTTTCAGTTTCAAGAGGTCCCATTTATTAATTGTTTCTCTCAGTGTTTGCACTACTGGGGTTATATTTAGGAAGTGGTCTCCTGTGCCAATGCGTTCAAGTGTACTTTCTACTTTCTCTTCTATGAGGTTCAATGTAGCTGGCTTTATGTTGAGGTCTTAGATTCACTTGGACTTGAGTTTTGTGCATGGTGATAGATATGGGTCTATTTTCATTCTTCTACATGTTGATATCCAGTTATGCCAGCACCATTTGCTAAATATACTTCCTTTTTTTCATTTGATATTTTTTGCTTCTTTGTCAAAAACCAGGTATTTGTAGTTGTGTGGATTGATATTTGGGTCTTTCATTTGGTTCCTTTGCCCTCCTGTCTGTTTTTTTTTTATTTTTTTTATTTTTTTATTTTTTTTTGCCTATACCAGGCTGTTTTCAGTACTGTAGCTCTGTAGTAGAGTTTGAAGTCAGAGATCGTGATGCCTCCAGAAGTTCTTTTATTGTACAGGATTGTTTGGCTATCCTGGGTTTTTTTGGGAAGCAAGTTTTCTATTTACCTAAAATCAAACAGACAGACAAAAGCCACGTCTCACATTTCCAGAAAACTTTTACCCCTTTCTCGTGATCCATTTGTTTCTTTCTTCTCTAATGGGCTTGGTGCTAGATCTTCTCACGCTTTGCCACCAGTTGAGTTTCTGTGGATAATTATGGAGAAGCAAAAGGCCAGTTAACAACAGGGGCTCCACCAACAAAAATACAGTCTCAAACGTTTCTGCCATGACTCTGTGGTGCCGCCCAGAACTGAGAATGAGTTATACTAAGAGATATGCAGATTTAAAGACAGGCCTGCGGTAAAGAGCAGAGGAATCCATGGGGTAGAATGGCTGTAGACAGTGGGGAAACAAGAGTTTGGAGAAGGGAGGGGGAACTTTTAATGATAGCAAGGCAGATTTGGAGAAAGTGTCCCCTACAGAAGGCCTCTATGTAGCAGACACCTGGACTGAAATTTAATCTTAGAAACCTAAACGAAAAATCTGAGACTTTTTACATTGTGGGAGGACAAAAAAAGAAGCAGGTGGTTAAAGAAGGAAGAAAGGAAGAAGGAAAGAAGAAGGAAGGAAAGAGAGAGAGAGAGAGAGAGAGAGAGAGAGAGAGAGAGAGAGAGAGAGAGAAAGCAAGCATAGATGCTGTAAATCCTCAGTTCCTTTGAAACGGGCTGTTTTTAGAAGGATCTCTGTAAGAAGTCGTCCTGGCCTAAGCCCATGACCCACTTATGTCAGACAAACAGGTGCAAATTGCAGTATATGAAGACTCTCCAGAGGTGACCCTTGTCTACCAGATTGGTCATTCAAATACAGTGTCCTATAAAAATAGATTTGAAATGGAACAGACCTCAACCACCTCAACAGCTCAGGTCTAACGGCTCTGCTCATCTGTGAGAGGCAGCTCAGGTCTAACTGCTCTGCTCACCTGTGAGAGGCAGCTCAGGTCTAAGCGACCCGTTGCAGAAAGCGCTCAGGACGGAACTGCTCTGCCCATTTTTCCTTTCAGTTGCCTCTGTGTTACAGTCCCGAGATTCCCGTTTGCCTGTGCTCTGTGGTGCTTGTCATAATTGCCTTTTATGTATTTAAATTTCCAAACTGGTTGGAACTTAATTTTTGTATGAGTAGGATGAAACAGGAGCCAAACATTTTTTTCCAACTGCAAATTCAATTATTTAAAAAGATTTTGTTGGAAAACAGGATTTATGTTTCATTTTTTTTACAAAAGTTATTATTCTATAAATAAATTTGCATACCTTTTTCTTTCTGAACCTTAAGCCTATATCATTGCATTTAAGTCTTCCAGTAACTTTTAAAAGTGTATTGTGTGTGTGTGTGTGTCTGTGTGTGTGCGAGCATGTATCTATGGGTACCTATGATGTCAGAAGAGGGCATTTGATTCCTGTACTAGCTAGTTTTATGCCAACTTGCACATGCTAAAGTCATCAGAGAGGAGAAAGCCTCTGTTAAGAAAATGCCTTCAATACGGCCCAGCTGTAGGCAAGCCTATATGGCATTTTCTTAATTACTGATTGGCTGGGAGAGCCCAGCCCATTATGGACCCATCCCTGGGCTGGTGGTCCTGGGGTCTATAAGAAAGCAGACTGAGCAAGCCATGGGGAGCAAGTCAGTAAGCAGCGCCCTCCATGGCCTCTGCATCAGCTCCTGTCTCCAAGCTCCTGCTTAGTTCCTGTCTTGACCTTCTTTGATGATGAACAGTGCTGGGAAACAAAAGCTGAATAAACCCTTTGCCCTACCAATTGCTTTAATCATAGTGCTTTATCACAGCAATAATAATCCTGAATAAGACAGAACCCCTGGAATTGATGTTTTAATTATTTTATTATAATAAATGTATACCAATTAAAAAACAAAAAGTTATTTTAAATTATGCTTATAGATTAAATGGTAAGTGGAAATACTAATAGAAAATCAAACTTTACTCAATATGAAATTTGTTGGTAAGAGGCTGGAGAGGTGGCACAGGAGTTAAGAACACGGGCTGCTCTTCCAGAGGATCCAGGTTCAATTCCTAGCACCCTTAAGGAGGCACACAATCATCTTTAGCTCCAGCCCCTGGGGATTTGATGCCCTCTTCTGGCGTCTACTGGTACTGCATGCTCATGATGCCCAGCTCTACATGTAGGCAAGACACCCACACACATGAAATAGAAATAAAGGTTATTTTTTTTTTTTTAACTTAAGGGGCTAGAAAGACATTCAGCAGTTAAGAGTGGTTACTTGTCTTACAGAGAGATCTCAGGAATGGTCTCCAGTCCCAGGGAATTAGATGCCCTCTTCTGGCCTCCATGGGCACTAGGCAGTACACGCAGTGTGTATACAGACATGCAAGAAAAACATAAGATAAAATAAACAAATCTTTAAAATCAAATATTTATAAGTGTAATTGAATAAAAATATATCTCAGAAAAAGGTTAGAGTAAATTCATTAGAGTAATCACATTATTCTAGAGTATAGACTGGTAATAAACTAGGTACAAATAAATCAATTGTAAACACATTTTTCCCAGGATTGGTGATGGAATCTAGGGCTGTACACATGGAGACAAGTGCTCTGCCTGAGTCATATGTCTGGCCCTACTTAATCCTCTATCTGTTTTGGGACTGAGTCTCACTAAGTTGCCTATGGTGACCTTGAACTCTCTCTGAAACCAAGGCAATAAACTTGCAGTCTTCCTTCCTATGCCTCTGGGGTAGCTGGGGTCACAGGCCTGGGCTGCTGGATTTGGAACAAAACCAGGTTTTTAATGTGACAGAGATAGAATTTCAAGTCAGTACCTGGAAGATGCAGTATTCAGTGAGTGGCACTGAACTGAATGAAACTCTATTCATGGAAGTAAAACTAAATGTGTATAATAATTCACACCTAAAAGAATTCAGAATCAGGGAAGGTTTTATATACAGATGAGATAAAAATCAGAAAGCAACCCTGGCCAGGGACGTACTTATAAAACCGTGGGCTAGGAGCTTAGACCGGGATCTGAAGAGAAGGGAGGAGCTATGTGGCTCTCTGATGGGCTCTCCTTGGAATTTTGTTTGCTTTCTCTGGGTATTCTTCAGTAAGACTTTAGAGACGTCATCCAGACAAGAAATAGTGAATGCCTGCAGTTCAGGCGGGCTTCAGAGGACCCGGGGAAATGCAGAACAGGACGGAAAAGTCAAAACTGACAAGAAGTTTAAAATGCCTGTGCTGTTGGTAGCCGAGGGCGCCCTACCCACCACAGCAGCATGGGAGACTTGAAACCTTTCTGACTCTGATTCTGGTCTGTCTGAGGAAGAAAGCAAAGAGGTGAACCAAAACAAAGTAAAGCAGATAAAAAGGAGGGGAAAAACCCAAAAAAGAAGTCAAGTCAAAAATGCTAAGTGGGGAGAAAAAGCAAGAAAATTGATCAAAAGGATCCTATGAATAAAAATGACTTAGATAATTCAGAAAGAATTTTGGAAGTGAAAAGCTTGTGTAAATCCCAGAAGATAGATTCGGAACTAAGTCTTTAGATGGTGAAGAATTTTTGAAAACATTGAAAGGAAAAGGAACATCACTATGCCCAACGAGAAATTAATGACCAAAGATTCTGAAATTGTGAAATCTCTAGCCATTACTTGTAAGGCAGAAAGGGCTTGGTTGGGAATACTGAGTCTTCTGTATTATGCTATTTTACTGTGATCTCTTTAAGAAGTAAACACTGATTGTTTTGTAATATTAGGAGAGCAGTCAAGTGTTTAAAATATAAAGCTATGAGAGAAACAATAAAAACTAAATAAAACTATGGGCCAAATAACGTCTTCTAAACAGAATAGTAAAACCGAAAACATATCAGAAACTTTGAAGAATTTTGTCTCATTGAAAGTAAACCACCAAAAGGGCCAGATGCTGTGGCTCATCCCTGTCACCCCAGCACACGGGAGGCGGAGACAGGCAGGTCTCTGAGTTCGAGGCCAGGCTGATCTACATAATGAGTTCCAGGACAGCCAGGACTACATGGAGAGACCCTGTATCAAATTTAAAAACCGACGACAACAACAACAACAAAAAAGGAAACCACCAAAATCATCGTAAACAAAATTAAAGCTAAGTGGCCATCCAGGGACAGCAAACACTTTCCCTTTCAACAAATGGACCGCTGGCTTTACAATCTGAACACAGAAACTACGAGGGAAAGGATGTTCAGCCACGTATGTGCAAGGTGCTCAGCGCTGAGGGAGCTAATGTGCAACCTGATGACCTGGGTCTGACCCCAGAAATCCACGTGAAGGTGGAAGGAGAACCCAACTCCACAAAGCCATTCTCTGGCTCCCATGAGTATGAGTGCACACACGTGTGCACAGTCTATCACAGTTGAAACACAAATGTTGATATCCGCTAAAAACAAGAGGAAGGTCACAAGCAGGAAATAAAATCCTACGATGCCCGAGGGCAATAGGAAACCTGTTGTCAAAGTTGAAAAGGAAACTGCGAATTTAAAAATTATTTTTGCCTGTGAGATTGTCAAATAACCAAAAAGGTTAAAATGTCCGGTATTTGGTGTAGTGAGAGGTTAGCACCCCATTGTCCGCTGCTGGTGTTTGGTGGGGTGAGAGGTTAGCACCCCATTGTCTGCTGGCAGGGTGCTAGGTGGTGGTATTTGCAAGGTTTTATCAAATACTTACCAACACTTACTCTCTTGTGACTCAGCAGTTTTCTGCCTAGAAACTGACTGAATGAAATTTGAATCTTTTGAAACTTTGTGAGCCGTGTTAGCTTTCCATTGCTCTGAGAAAACACATAAACAAGTTAAAAGAAGAAAACTTCGCTCTGGTTCATGGTTCATGCTCTTTTGGTCCTGGACTTTTGCATCGCTTGGTGGCTTCATGGTACACTAAGGTGGAAGCCTATGGCAGATGAGGTATGGATCATCTCATAAGAGCCAAAAATCGGAAAAATGAAAAGCAGGCAGAGGCCCCATCTATCTCCCCACTAGAGGCTCACCCTCAAGGATCTAACTTCCTCCCAGTAGGACCCACCTCTGAAAGGGTCAAACTCTTCCCAATAGTGTCACCGGCTGGGACAGAGCCTATGAGGCATGGCCTGTGAAAGAACTTTCAGAGAGAGTCACAGTCTCCTGTCACAGCCGAAACAGTCACAATGAAACTAAACGAGCAACGGTAGGCAGTGCGGTAGTCAGAACAGAATGTAAACATCTCCTTGCCTGCCCAGAGACTGATGACATGGGCTCTATGATAAATAGTGAGATACCATCCATCTGTAACACTACTGTACATAGGTGTGTTTTTGATAGGGAAATGTGCCTGATATGGCGTCAACTCAAGAAGTCAAGGTGGACCAGAGAGATGGCTTTGGTGGGTAAAGGCGCGCACTTGCTGCCACGCCTGGCCTCCAGAGTTCAATCCCTGGAACCCACGTGGAGGGAGGAGAAAACTCATGCCTGTAAGTTGTCCTCAGCCTTCCACAGAAGGAATTGGGGGGCTGGCTTAGAGAAGGGTCTGCTGCCCAAGCGTGTGGACCTGAGCTCAGCCCCTTCAACCCACGTTTGAAAAACTGGGTGTGGTGGCCCTAGCCTGTGACCCCAGTACTAGGCCATCAGGGGCAGGCAGATCCCTGGGTTCACCTGCCAGCCAGGCGAGCCTACTTGGTGAACTCCAGGCCAGTTAAGAACTCTGTCTTTCAATAAAAATGTGGGCAATGCCTGAGGAATGACATCTCTGGTTGACCTCTGGCCTCTGTGTGTGCGTGTGGGTGTGTGCGCGTGTGTGTGCTCACGTGTGTGCAAAACGTATTACATAAAGTCAGGCACTAGATAAACGTGCACACTTGTGTGCCAGGATGCAGTGGACACATCTCTGGCGAGGAAAGCCAAGCCAGAGCCACGCTCAGGTCAGTGTGAGCACTGAGTGGCTGTATTTGGGTCACGATGGCCTTGCAGCTATCCTTGAGTTCTCATATGGAGCAGAGATTCCTCATAACTGGGCGCAGAGCCTACGTTTGGCGAGGGCATCGTACCTGGGATGGAGAAGAATCAGGCCTTTTGGGTTTTGCCTATGCCCAGCCGAAAGAACTGAGGGAGAAACACCGACGGGTTCCTGAAATACCAGATGAAACCCTGACTCCAGAGGACACATGTGCTTTGCCTCTCTGGGTGACTTCCTTTGCCTCTTAGCACAAAAGTTGCTCCCGAGCTATGGTTTGAAGGCCTGATCTTCAGTATTTTCCACTGAAAGGTGTGAATTTGGTTGATTACACCGCCACCTTCTGGCTGCTACAAGAACTTCGGCTCATGATGATTGGTGGGCTTTCAACACATGCTTCAGGAGACTGAGTCAGAGACTGAGCCCAGATATCCACCTCCCTTGAGACCAGGAATGAAAACAGCCACAGAATCGTTCACTACATGACAAGTCCCACAGATCTGTTTGAATATATGACCAACCCCAACGTCCTATTGGCTTAATTTTCAAAATTTGCTTTAAAATACTATATGCATTTGGAAGGAAATTAAATGGTAAGGAAGAACCTATAACCAAAGGAAAGGCCCCGGCCTGGCTCTTGGCCCTCCTTGCCCACAGTCGTATTCTGTGGAGACCCTCCTTCGGGTCTCAGGCTCAGTTCTAGCAGGTTTTAAAAAGTACCATTTGATGTGGTTCTGTTAGTTCAGGTGATTTCCACTGGTAACCCGCTGTGGAAAACGGATTTCGTTCCTCTTTTTAGCCACACCCCATGTCTGAGCTTCGGTCTCCTTCTAGCCCCTTGGAGCAGCACAGTGATAATTCCCTCTGCTTCTCGTTCTGACTTGACAGTGTCTGGGATCCCCTGTGAAAGAAGATCCCATCCCCACACACCCTTCTCTGTTTTCCTTTCTTTCCCACTTTGCAGTTGCTGTATCAGCTCTTTTCCTTACGTGGTTTAGTCATCTTTTACACTCGGCTCTGTAACTTCAGAACCCAGAATGTCCTGTTGTATCTGATACAGAATTTGGAAGCAATGAATGACTTTGATTTTGTTGTGACTGCATAGTCTTTATTCACTGCCAGCCTGTTGTCCTTTCGATTCTACCACGTTCCTAATATAAAATCAAATTTTGCATTTTAATAATAGTCTATGATCACACCACATTTTAATTTGTCTCTACATAAAGCGAGAGAGAGAGAGACTCCACCCACAGGATTCCAAGAAAATGTTTATTTGGCCATGAATTTTGTCTTGAGTATTACAATGGTCAATCTTGATCATCAGCTTGCAGCTCCCTGTTTCCTGACCATGGATGCGGTGTGAACGGTTGTCTCACGATCTTGCTATGACTCTTCGCTCTAATGAGACGTGTGCCTGAATCAGACAAACTGCCTTCCTACATTGCTTTTGTATTTGTCAGAGCCACAGGCGAGAGCTGCTAATATAATAACCACCATCAGGACCCCCACACCTGTCCAGAGTCCCCTCCCTCTGACGACCACCATCAGGACCCCCAAATATGCCAGAGTTGAACAACCGTTTGAGTCCAGCATCATCTTAGGTCCTTCTATGCCACCATGAAGTGAACAGAACTGGTATTGTCTTCATCTCCCTAATAGGATCATTGAAATTCAAAGAGAATCTCAGATGACAGGATAATATTCCATTGAATGTGTATGACTGCCACTTAGTGCAGTTTGTAATAGAAAATGCAATTATTGCTTTTTTTACATCACCAACGTAATACATTCTTATGATAAAGAAATCTATAAATACAAAAATTGAATGAAGGAATATATTCCCAAATTTTAGATGTTATCATTTCTTTTTGCATATAATTTAATTCTTATTCCCACATAGTCAAAATCATATTTTAATGGTCTTTAAAGTAAGTTTCTTTCTAAAATAGGCATATTAATTTCCCCTTCCATTAAACATGTGTGTCAACATCATTCCCAATGATAACATGATCTTCTGCCTCGTGATAAATGCTTTCTTGCTGGTGGACAATGTATTTCAACTTTTAATAATTACAAAACAGTGCATTGATTGTCAGGCAATGTGAAGGTGGTTTGAGAAGATGCTGTACCTACATGAAGATGAAGTCAGTTTTTAAAGACGATGCATTCAAAGCACCTGTGGTTTGATTGCTATAGA
Organism: Chionomys nivalis; assembly: GCF_950005125.1. Lineage (NCBI taxonomy): Eukaryota > Metazoa > Chordata > Mammalia > Rodentia > Cricetidae > Chionomys > Chionomys nivalis. The sequence goes on from NC_080103.1 coordinate 60,279,944, forward strand.
GCCTTCCCACCGATAGACACTGTTTGTGTTTTCTTTTTTGACAGGAACAAGACCGTTTTGTTTTACTTTAACCTGTTCAGGTGTACCAGCTCCTCTGTGATGTTCAGGCTCCAGTGCCCTACTACACAGGTAAGGCAAAGGCTGCCTTCATGGTGGTGTTAACATCTCTAACACTCAGGCGACTTGAGGATTTCCATGCTGAGTCTGTCTGTGAGGTAGACAAAGGTAGCCTGATGTCATGCTCATGCTCATGCAGTCGAAGCTCAGGCAGAGAAGAGTCCTTTCAGGGTTGCTGGAGCGATGGAAGCCATTCGCTCTTATAAGTGACCACAGCAGAAGCTTGTCTGCTGGTCCAGTCATTTCTGCATCTTTGAATTCATTTATGGAGGAGTTGTAAATGTTTGGAAAAAGCCATATTACCTTGCTTTTTCATGATTCTTGTGTTTTTACGCTTTGATCTGTGCATCTGTTGGGATGTGCATCTTGCTGTTGGGGCCGTCTAAGTAAGCTGCCTTCCCTAGAAGCCTGGATCTGCCATCATATTCAGAGAGGAGGAAACAAGCCATGACAGCAAAGCCAAACCAGATACAGAACTCTAATTAAACCAAGTGACAGCTACTACTATACCACCAATGTGCATAGAGAGGAAAACTGCTTAAAAATATTGGCGAAAAGACATAATGTTAAAATCAACTAAGATAATAGCAAATGAATGAAATAGAGGAAGGTGATGAGGAAGGAGAGAAGGGGAAATCAAAGTTAAATATAATATAATAAGAAGAGGAAAGTCATGTGATAGAGAATGGCGAGAGATAAATGCACAATTATGAATTAGAGAAAATGTGTAAGTAAAGTCACATAAATGTAAGAAGAGGAATAAACACAAACACTTTAATGACATAAAATACTAAGAATATAATAGAAACAAGTATAGAAATAAAAAGTCTTGAGATTGGAGGCTCCTCTCCCAGGTCGTCTGATGATGGGATCTGTGTATGGAGGGTGGTTGTAGCTGGAGTTTCTGGCCATTCCTGTCATATAGGCTGGAACTGTCGCTGACTGAGCTCCTGGCCAGTTACCTGCTTCCCTGGTTGTAGGTGCTTCCTTTCTCTGCATATCAAGAGGTTCGGCTAGCTTCCCTGAGCTTTGTAGCCTGTGCCACTTTAGAAGATGTTCCCACATCCCCCTCTAAGCAGAAAGATCTGTAAGGTTAAATAAATAAATAAGCCCAGACAGGGCGTGGTGAAACAAAGCTCGCCTAAGCACCGCCCTCGGCGGTCTGCTTTCTTTGAAGGATGCAGGCAGGCTCCTGCCGCTGCATCTTCCCTTTCTTCTCCAAGTTGAGTACTCTTCTTCCAGATGGCTCCATGGATCAACCACCAAGATGCAAATCTTTCTATAATTGTTGTCTTTTTAGTGAGGTCACGTGTGCACACATGTGCATGTGTGTTAGCATGAGACCAGAGGCTGACTCCAAGAGTCCTCTATTTCTCTCAACCTTAGTTTTTGAGACAGGATTTCTCAATGAACCATTGATTCAGCTAGGCTGACTAGCCAAAGGCTACCAGCGACCTTCTAGCATTTGTCCTCAAGCTCTGGGACCACAGGCCTGATGCTGCTCCCGGCTTTCCACATGGTGCTAGGGGTTCTAACTCAAGCCCTCATGCTTGTGTGACAGGGCTTACTGACTGAAAAGCCCAAGACCTCCATCCACCCCTCACTCTCTAGCCTCTTCTAGCCCTCAGTCATAACCATCCCTGTCTGTAACAAGTGTTTGATTGTACTTCTCCCTGTATCCAAAGGCAAACACCTTGAGGGTAAGGATTGTCATCTGTTTTACTTCCTGCTGTGTTCAATTACCTTCAAACCCCCAGAGTAATGATCAATAAATATCTATCGAATGGAGAAATTTATAATGAATGAATACTTTCCTATTCTTTCCACTGTGCCATACAAACGAAAGTTCCTATGATAAGGCAAAAATGCCATTTATTATTCTCACAAATGGAGCATCTGATTCTTGTTTATAATAACAGTGTTAATTCCCCCTGAGCTGATGATGTAGCAGCAGTGATGGAGAATCATGCTGCATGCGCCCTGTGAAGTCCGTAGGGATCACAGCTCCGTGGATATATTGCAACTGCAATTTTTGCACCCCGCATCAATTGGCTCTGCAATGATGTATTTATAGATCAGAGCGCTATTCTATGTGCTCTGTTTCTGTCAGCTGGCAGCATGGTCCAGACGTGTGTCACAAGCGCTTGAAGAACAGACCGGGATCAATTAGGATACCCAGTCTCAGTGCGACCTTCTTTGGCTAATTGTACGATGATTGCTTCTAATCAGCATCCCATTTGAAGTGAAAAAGGTGGTCTGATGGAGGGAGAGAAGAAAGGGCAGTTTTTTTTTTTTTTTCAGCTGATTTGTGTTTGGAATGAAGTTTGACACGATTCTCTTTGACAAACTACTTTTTTCCATTTTAAATATTTTCTTTTATGTGTTGTGTGTGCACCAGTTTGTGCACGTAGTAGACATTGTGCATGCATTTGGAAGTGTAGAATTGCCGGGATCCCGGAAGCACTCCCTCACATTATGAAAAACTCAATAAAGCTTGAACTCTTTGAGCACTCACTTTAATAAATGTGCCAAAATGTATCCACCTACTTGAGTCTTTCATCATCTTATGAGCAAAGAATGAAAACTAACATGTCTCTGAGGTATCTCCTAGTACGTGCATGATCTAGTCAGCGTGGCTTCCATCGGAATGAACTTGTAGATAGTAATAAACATGGCAAAAGTTGGGAAAGCTGCCTACTTAGCAACTGTGGATTCACCTGATTGTCTATAGGGTCAGTCAGTAAGAAGTCTCTGCATGATCTATAATCTGCTGCAAACAGAAACTTCTCTAAACAATGCTGAGACCATTACTATCTATGGATATAAAAATATAAATATTTAGAAAGCAGTTTTACAGCAGTAGCAGCTTCCCCTCGGGTCTGTGTAGTCCCTGCTCATGCATTTTTGACTAGGTTTATAGTACCAGGTATAAATTCCCTCCTATAGAGCAGGCGCCAAATTCATCAGAAAACAGCTGGTTACCCACATAATAGCCGTGGTCCTAATGCACCAGTAGGCATATCTTTCTGGCAAGTTAGCGTTGTGCTCACAGGGTTCACAGATGAGTAAGGCCGTTCAAACAATACTAAAGCTATAACCGTGCTGCGAATAAGTTATTGTTGACCACTCACCCTAAGCACAACATCTACATCACTACTGCAAGAGCCAAGGAATGTGGCAGAAGAATGCCCAGAAAGACTCTAACAGCCAGAGGATGGAGAGGGAAGGGAAGGCAAGGGGGGGGGCAGGAGCAGGGAGGTGGGAAAGCAGAGGGACAAAAATGCTTGGTTTAAAATGTTACAGTGGTCTCCAGCACACTGTGTGCTGATTTAAAATGTTACAGTGGTCTCCAGCACACTGTGTGCTGATTTAAAATGTTACAGTGGTCTCCAGCACACTGTGTGCTGATTTAAAATATTACAGTGGTCTCCAGCACACTGTGTGCTGATTTAAAATGTTACAGTGGTCTCCACACTGTGTGCTGATTTAAAATGTTACAATGGTCTCCAGCACACTGTGTGCTGATTTAAAAATCAAAGCATAAACTATCATTACTATTCAATTACTTGTCTTAACACAAGACCAAGAAAGCAGGAAGCACAGGTTGGTAACAGTCTATACTCAATTTAATTTTATACAATAAAACTAGAAATGTGATTTAAGTCAGTTGGACAATGACGCTTGACTCTTCATGCTGGCGAGGAATTGAGAAGCCCATCCTACTGTGTAAACATTTGCTTGGTTTGCTCGATCCATTCCCATTGCTGTGCTTTTCTGCTCTGCAGATCTGTGTCTCCAGGTGCCCAGAGAAATTTCTAACCTACGTGGAAATGCAATTTTTGAACAAAGAAGACAAAAGCCACTGGGAATACTATCGCCAGTTCTGCAAGGCCACGGCCAGGCCTGCAAAGGTGCGTGTACTCAAGTTCTGCAAGGCCACAGCCAGGCCTGCAAAGGCGCATGTACTAGAACTCTGCAAGGCCACGGCCAGGCCTGCAAAGGTGTGTGTACTCCAATCTGCAAGGCCACAGCCAGGCCTGCAAAGGTGTGTGTACTCCAACTCTGGAAGGCTACGTCCAGGCCTGCAAAGGTGTGTGTACTCCAACTCTGCAAGGCCACGGCCAGGCCTGCAAAGGTGCGTGTACTCAAGCTCACTCCTGGAAGGAGCTAAGCTGCTATTTAGACCTTCAGTGGAACATTCTAGTTTGCTACTGGAGTAATGTCCAGATCTAGAAAATGATTATTAATGGTACCATTCTTATAAAACACAAGCACACATGAACACCCAGAAACACATACTGTTAGTGGAGTATCAAAACACAGAATATTCAGGACATGCATTGTATAGACTGAGGAATATGCCATTCATGACATACCCTGTGTACACTTGTTGGGTAGAAAAGACTGTTAAGTGTGCCTAGGTAGCCCTGGCTGAGATACTTTTTATATCTGGATGGGTTTGTTGCTGATAAAAGCTAGAATTTTATGTCATCTAGAGTCATCACTATGAAGCCATACTGCTAGGCGGCTCAGCTGATGAGGGTGCTTGCCGCCCGACCTGAATTCCCTCCCCAACACTGACACCAACGTGATAGGAGGAGAAAACAAAATCTGGTGATGGGACTTGCACATGTGTGCCTTAGCATGCCTGGAGTACACACATGCACACACACATGCTCACACTAAATAAAACAGTGCAATGTTTAAGCCCACACTTTCCTAGATTTGACATACACAGGAGGTTTCTGAAGCTTTAGTATATTAAATACTATTAATTGTTTAGTAATTATAGAAAATGCTGTTTTTTCCAGAAAAAGTTTGAAGGGTCAGAGATCCAGAATGTTAGCTTTTTGTAAGATCGTGGTATTTTATCTCTGTTGATTCACTCAGAGCGTTGAGAGTCATTTTTCCAAGAAGAATTTGTATGTAATAATCTTATAATTTCTGGCAGTGGGAGACAGTTTGGGGAAACGAGATGTGGAGTTGAGATTTCAAGCTCAAATTTTTGATATTGAGAGGGAAAGTGGTTGTTGCTGGCTTTGCATTGTTAACATGCCCCTTCCCTTTCAGTCTCTCTCAGATCTTCTGTCCCACGGCGACTGTCCCCCAGCAGTCTATCCAAGCAGACCCTGTAAGTGGTAATTATCTTACCGTTGAAACTTAATTGAGTCCTCAGTTGATGAGCTGAGGCCGACAGGGTTCAGTGCCACCCTGAGAGCCCAGAGTTAGTCATGAGCGTTGTCTCTGGCCACAACTGTCCTCACTCCAACCGGGGTGTTTCCTCCAGCACTTGGTGAAGTGTGGGGCTTGGCTACATGAGCATGTTAGGAAGCGGTAGGACTGATTTTAAGAAGCCCACCAGTGTGATCTTACGTACCCCTCCAAGCGTGTATAGCCCACACAGTCAGGCACACCCACTCCTGAATTTAGTCAAGAATGTTCAGAAGTTGCCCCAGAAGCAGTTTCTAAGTTGCATACTTTGTCTTCATAATTTGACATTTGAAGTTCTTCTGTTTCCCTGATGAATATATATTTGTTTCTGTGCTGTTTGAGCACAAACTGATAAGCCATTCAGAAAACTGAAATAACGGCTCCTCTTCCTTTCTGAATGATGTAATTCAAACCACAGAGAAAAGCTTCATGGGAGGGTTTTCAACCCAGTGTTCATTCAGACCAAGCCAGAGAATGGCTAATACAGAGCTCAGAAATCACAGCTGGTGGAGGTGGGGGAGAAAGGAAGGTTGCATATCCAGGGGCAAGCAAACACTGAAATAACCACCATGTTCACGAGAGGAAATACCTTAGAACTAATAAATAGAGAGCAAAACACACGTGGGTTGATATTCAGTAAAATGCAAACAGCTGTAGACATCATAAGGTCAAGTGTATTAAAATTAAAAGAAATCCTAGAAATTATTTAAGGAAAAAGATCAGAAAGAACACCAAACATATTAAGGAGTTGTTTGCCAGAGGGTGTGGGAAGGGAGACAACACGGGGCATTTCTCTCTTTCTCCTGTTTTCTGTCCCCCAATTCTTCCACAATGAGTGTATAGTTCTTCTAAAGCAGGAGAAAGGTAATAGGCACCAATCTAATTAGGAAGTCAAGTATGTTGAATTAGTTGCCACGAAATCCACGTGTTGAGTGCCCATCATCTCTCTATGGTCCACTAAAGATCCCGAGGCAGAGGTAGGTCGGGTGAGAAATAACCCAGGATTCCCTAGGCGCTGGCTGTATGTGGCCAAGAACAGCATAGAAACTTCTTATGGGAAAAGGAAAAATAGCTGTTCTCACTATTACATTTTGACTAAATCACATGTTTTAAAATCTACATTAGGGATATAAAAATACATAATCCATAACCTCTCTTAGTCTAATGAAATAATGAGACATTAAGATCAGCATTACAATCAGCTGTGTTCTCTTAACAGAGGATCAAGTATATCACTACGAGACACAATATGCAACTAACAACACATAGTCGTTAAATATTTTATAACAGCAGACAAAGCAAGATTACGTGAGAGGAGGATGAAAAAGGAATTCTGTTTCCTGTATTATTTTGGCACCAAAAAGGGGCGTGGAAGAAAGATGAGAAAGAAACGGAACAGCAAAATCATATGGTTCACTGTGGGTGGCTGGACAGTATATCGTTTTGTAATTTTTCTTCATATTCTCTAAATATACACTGAGCATATTAATTAACGGGCCATAACAGACTAGAAGTGATTACCAGAAAGAATATGTAAAATAAGGCCAGGGGACTTTCTAGGTGAAAACTTACACTTATGGCATATAGAGGAACAAAACTTATACTCACAGTGTGTATAGGAACAAAAAGACTAGAAAGAACGAGAGAGAAGAAATATACTGGCCCTACTGCGTGCCAGGCACCCCACTGGAGAAGGACTAGGATGAGGTCATGTGGGGAGGCAGAAGCAAGGCTCTGACTGGTAGAGAGTGAGCAGAAGGGGTCCTAGAGGCTGCTGTCTCAGATCCCAGAAGGGAGGTAGAGCAGGAGAAAGATGGGGAAGTTATGAAGGAAGTCAGCTCTATCATCTGAAGACGGACAGGCAAGCCAAGGAAAGCTTCATGAGGAAGCTTGTTCCCTATACCACTTGGCTCAATGTTTTAGGTCCAAGCTCTACATATAAATCAGTGATACTACTTACAAGAAAAAGATAAAAAAATATATCTATTCATTTCTGATTTCTCTTAACTCTTCATTTAAAATTGGGGCTGGAATACATAGAATCCATTTGGTGCCCAGCTCTCCAGTAACCGTTAACGTGGTATGTTTAGAGAGGATAGGGCTCTTTATAACCAAAACAAGACCATACAAGACTGAGCAACGATTTAACTCTTCTCAGAAATTACATCAAACAGTGTGGCCCTCCATCAATAGTTTCCATCTTTCAGTAAAATGTAGGTGACTTTGCTGGCAAGGAGACAGTTACTAAGAATTCACCACTGGAAGTCCCATCTCCACGGGAGCTTGAAGCTTGAGCTGGTTCTTATTCCTCCAGGAATCGTCCACTAAACTCTAGTTTCCAAGGTTTCACTGAGGAATACTTAAAGAATATTTTCAAAACAGTCTCTCATCTATCCCAGACTGATCTCAGATAGCCAAGAGTGACCATGAACTTCTGATTTTCCTGCCTGCATTTCCCAAGTGCTGGGATCACAGGTGTGCCCTTCCACATCATCCGGTGTTCAGGACTGACCAGGGCCTCACACAGATGCATGCTGGCCCCCATCTAGAACCTGTTAACGTGCCAGTCCTAAACTCCTCTCACCATGCAAGCAGCTTTGCCTTCAAAGCATCTCAGCATATGTGGTCTGAGCCCATGTCCCTTCATCTACACACCTTATTTGTGCAGTTTGATGAATCTTTCACATGTCAAAATATCAATAGGTTGGGATGTGACTTCATGTTGTGATGCTGTTTCCATTTCTGTCTCACGACCACCAGAAAGCCCTGAAGATGTCAATAAAGGGTAGTTAGCTATCTCCACTGAGCACATTTTACACCCAGCAAGAACCTGATGCAGATAACAGGGGGTTTTTAAAGGCTAGATTGGTAAAAAGCTGTTTGCTGTGGTTTTCATTCTCTTCCACAGTCCTGCAGAGATGCTTGCCTGACTTCTCAACCATCAACGGACTCTTAACAGTAGGAAGCAGGATGCAGATTGAAGACGGAACTGGGAGGACCAGAAATATCGTAGAGCTCAGAGAGGCTGCAGTGTATGTCCACGTTTCTGTGTTGTTTCGGATGCATCCTGCTATTGTATAGAACATGAGAGTGCCACTCGGAGTTACAGGGAATCACTTGCACAGTATTTAAACGAAGTGCGCATGCCGCTCTGGATTAGAAAGAATAGTGTCTTCCAGAGTGGTTAACCTTCTGTTAAGCAGGAAGATTTGATGTAGAGAAGGGTGCTGCTGCCAGCTCAGATTCTACAATCAAGTTGAACACAGTCTGTTTCCTGCTGTTTGTTTGCCTGTACGTGGCACACAGTAGTCTGGACTGTTGAGAAATACATTTCCTTGGTTATGTGCCCACTCGCATGTGCGCGAGCGTGGATGTTCCCCTTTCATTGCTCACTTGCATAGTTAAAAGCAAAATCAAAGGAATCCTGGAAATTTATTTCCTTTCCTTAAAAGACACTGGGAGTGCAGGTGGCGCAGCACCCTCCTCCGTATTTAGAATGTAATAGCAATGTAAATGAACCTCGGAAATAGGAGGCTGCGTGGAAACCAATAAAATAACGATACACACATGACTCCACGAACACAAGACACAGAGCAAAAGTCGATGTCCTGTGATGCACACAGATCACAGTGGTGGGACAGGGGTTACTTTGGAAGAGGGACATGCTATGATGGGGGCTGGGAGGGAGGATTTGACAGTGACCTTGACCACCCACCATGTGGGACACATGATCTATGTCTGGCTACCACATGACAGAGATGCAGAAAGAGGGATTAGGAGGATATGCATGGTCAGATCTAGAAACTTTGTAAATTAGATTCTGTCATTTAAATGTACCTCTTACAGGGGAGCTTCTGCTATACTGAGAGCAGGTAGTGTGAGCTGTGTAAGGATTCCTCCTGCTTTGGATGGCCAGCTCTTCTGTATATGGGACTACAGCTATGCTTGCAAGCGTCTCGAAATGCCATTTGATAGGCTGTTGGGGCTAGTGAAGGGGTCACTATAGCAGATGCTCTCTGAAAGCACCCTTGAATAGAGTCTTGTAAAAATATTTTTTATTATAAGAACTTTTTTTTTGAAAATTAACAAAAATAATTTACTTTTCCTTCACTGAACTCAGTGGCATCAGTAAAATCTTTGATGCCAGGACAATCGGACTGAAGGTGTTTGAAGACTATGCAACCTCGTGGAAATGGATCCTCATGTGAGTGAGACTGAGCGTGCCCTCTCTAGATGCTTGTTGATGACCTCTATAGACTCCTCAGCCTCCTTGTTCCTACTACATGGTCACAAATGGGCTCAGTCCTCAGGGTAAATTTCTTTTTCATGTAGGGGTAAGGACAAGGCAGATAAATTTGAAAATATGCCTATAAGAACATAAGTTTTCAAGCTCATGTATTAATTCACTAGTAGAACTGGTACATGTACCAAGTCCCTGCCACTGTGTCTGGGGTCCTGTGTTCTGCTCTTCACATTCACAGGGGGTGGGCATGGTTTGAATTTCCTGTTTTTCCCCCTTTGTCCCTCCTTTGACTCCAATGGATCATTTGTAATTTTTACTGTGCTCTTTTCACACATGATAATAAATTCCCATTAAAGGCTATTCTAGTTCTGAGAAACTTAAAATACATACAAAGGTAGAGATTTAAATTTTCAGAAGTAAGATTGGTGTTTTGGAAGGTTGACACGTGGGATGACCGTCCTGACACAGGCAAGCATATCTGGTGTGTAAGCCCGACCTCTCGACCTTTGTACCACTTTCCAGAGTTGAGAGGCTTCTGTGTTTCCCTATCAGTGCCCCGTTAGTGACTCCAAGGTACTTTATAATCACATCAGCACAGCGTCTCAAGCTCACCTCTGTCTTCCTTGATTAGCCTTACGTGTCATTTTATTTTAAAGACAGCTTCTTAGTGGGTGGAGAGATGGCTCAGTGATTAAGAGCAGCTGCTCCTGCAGAGACCTACGGTTCTGTTCACAAGCTGTTCCTAACAGTGGCCTGTATCTCCAGCTTCAAGGGATCTCTTCTGGTCTTTATGGGTACCTGCGTGTGTGTGCACATATACACTACACACACACACCACACACACACACACACCACACACAAAAATATGTAAGTATTTTTCTGCAGTCTGTCTATACTGACTTAAATCTCACTGTGTAATCAAGGAGGAAAGTCTTGAACTCCATCCAGTTTCAGCCTTCCAAGTGCTGAGATTACAAGCATGAAAGACACCTGATGACATTGTATTAATTATTTATATATATTTATAGTTATATATAATATAATCATATATGTACATCTGGACTCTGTTTGTTGTGGTTTTTACCTCCAGTGGCCTGACCATCGCCATGGCGCTGAGCTGGAGTTTTCTGATACTCCTGAGGTACATAGCTGGATTCCTCTTCTGGGTCTTCATGTTTGGCGTGCTTGGAATTATAGGATATGGTAGGTAACACAACTCTTAAAATCGCCAAGTCTCAGAATAACTTTCCTTGTCATTAGCAATTATTGGAAAGCATTTGCTTGCCTTAGACTTAATTAGTTTGGGTCATTAACTTTACAATATTTATTTAATTTCACAACTATTTTCTCTGTAACTCTTTCTGTCATTATTTTGAGAAAATCTGCATGAGAAAAATCTACTCCTTTCCCTAGCAGCCTTCGGTCTCGGTCCTGATGGGGATTGGGAGGAGCAGGAAAGATCCTGTAAAATAAATGAAAGCTTTTCAAGCAGTTTGTCTTCCCTGTGACTTGTCTGTCAGTCAGTGGCAGGTCTGCACAGCTGCATGACTTGATCTGCTTTTCTTAGCTCGGATTGTACATTTAATCAGGCGCTGGCACACGCTTTAGTGGTCAGCTCCCATAGTGAGGCATCACTCTCTAGAGGCAAGCACACTAAATCGCAATCATTGGACTGAGAGTTCAGTTCGATCTCACCAAAAGCAGTGTACATCAGGCCTGATGTGAACACTAAATAAAGGAATTCAAGTGTGACGTTTGTCCTGGGCCTTCTAAACAGCAATTGGTACGACATAGAGCAGTTTATACTCCAAAGAGTTACTTCCCTCACAGTACTGTTTGGATTGGCCACATAGTACACACTGAAAATAACCAGCTCCTGTTTCTGCTGCTCAGACAGGTTTGCACATATAATATATGTAAGGGTGTGGGCAGGCTCACTTTCAGTACCTGGCCTTGGCTATGACTCAGCTGCATACTGTATAACTGAGTAACTATGGAAACCATTCTTAAGATTTTAAGACCAAATTCCCACATCTGTACCATCAATCTAATGATGGCTTCCATCTCAGAAGATAAGAAATATGGATCTCTGGCTGACAGAACCGAGTCTAGACATGGTAAATGGTCAGTTACTGATTCAGTTACTGTTGTCATTGTATTCAAAGAGCTTCTTGGTCAACAGCCCAGCCCTCCCTGGCATTCTCCACTTGCCCTGATGTCCTGCTGAGCACAGCCAGGTGAGCAGGGGCCGGTCTAGTAGAGGAGCCTGAGAACCACCATCCCTACTCTTTTTGTATGTCCTACATAAATTTGTCACTGGAGCATCTAGGTGTATGTTGCAAGGAACTGCTTGTTCATCCCGGCCGCCCAGAACTGAAATAATCAGACAGAAACTGTATTAATTAAATCACTGCTTGGCCCATTAGCTCTAGCTTCTTATTAGCTAACTCCTACATCTTAGTTTAACCCATTTCTATTAATCTGTATATCACCATGAGGTCATGACCTACCAGCAAAGTTTCAGCATGTCTATCCCCAGCGGCAGATCCATGGCATCCCCTGACCCTGTCCTTTCTCCCAGCATTCAGTCCAGTCCTCCCCGCCTACCTAAGTTCTGCCCCATCAACAGGCCAAGGCAGTTTCTTTATTCATTAGTGGTAATCACAGCACACAGAGGGGACTCCCACATAGGTGTGTGATCCAGTCTCTCCTTTGATATCAAGTCTGCCATTGGCCCCACTGACTTGTCTTAGGCAACAAGAGAACTGAGGTTGGCTGTTTTTTTTTTTTTTTCCACTGCAAAAGGAGAGACAGGAATATACACAAGCTCAAGTAAAGCCGTCAGTCTCTGCTGCCTATTGACTCCCTAGGTGGTGCTAACCCAGCAACTAACTGCATGGCAGTTAAGCTTGAAGCCATTTACAGCAAGAAAAATGTCCGTTTAGGTTGAAAACTGTAAGTAACAGCTGTGACTGGCCTCTGTGACTGGCTTGGGCCACTGATTATTTACTGTCATGGAAAACCAAACATTGTTATTGATTGTACCGAATTTACTAAGGCGTAGAATAATGTGGATATGTCACAATGAATGAATTAAAAAGCTAATCGGTACAAGTGTGTGTGAGTAATAACAGAAGAGTCTTACCAAGATAAATGAATCTCAAAGAATTATTTAAACACAGCAGAATGCAACAAAAATACTATTGTGTGGATAAAACAGAGAAAGAATAAAAGTCAGAGAGAATGACGTCATACATCAGTCATATTTGAAAGATATATCCATATCTATATGAAGGAGAGCAAAGAAAGAGAAATGCATGAGGTCAGATACTCATTTATGCATGTTCATTGGACATCAGTTGAGCAGTTATGACACACACTGCACTGGACTCTTAACATGTAACATTGGACAAGCAAGCGAAGGTCTTCACTGGTTTCAAGCTTGCCGTGAAGCACACTGTGTATTGAAGGTCGTGGTTGCTATAGGAAAGACAGGAAGCACAGCATGGGCACTGAGTGTACCCTGCAGGCTGAGGAGTGAGCACGGCTGTGTTAGGAGGGATAGGACTGGTGTCCTTCCTGCCGCTTCTGCTGCTGTTGTCTGACAAGGGCTTGGCACTGAGCTACACCCCAGCCCAAGGTCTTTGTGAGAAGACAGATGTGAACCACCCGGAGGAAGCAATACCTTCCGAGGTGGTGGCCAGGGAAAGTTCTAGTCGTGGGTGCAGCTAGAGCAAAGGCACCGAGGAAACTGCATGCTGAAGGAATGGCTAGGAGGCTGAGCGGATGGCTATGCTGAGTAAGGAGGGCACAGGAGGAGATGAGGCCACAGACTTCACGGAAGATCAGAGCACTCAGGGTATTGGTGTGAAGTAGAGAGGCTCTGCATGGTTCTGAGCAGAGGAGAGACGTGACTTGATGATGACTGTCGTTCCGGTGACAAGCAAGACAAGGACAGGAAACAACGAGATACGCCGGGAGGCTGCTGCAATAGTCCATGTACCAGAATGTCCTGAGCCCCAGCTGAGGAGGCGGCCGTGGAGATGGCTGTGTGTGTAACCAGATGTGTTTCCTGATACCTGGAATAGAGAACAGAAAGGAAAATGATTCCTCTCAATAATACAAGACTCACAAAGGCGAGTGAGCAGAGAAAATGAACTGGCAAACAATAGGTCAAGTGAAGTGAGCTTTACTCATGTAAAGTAATGGCATCAGCAGGGGGTGGCGCACGCCTTTAAGGCCAGCATTCGGGAGGCAGAGGCAGGTGGATCTCTGAGTTCGTAAAGCCAGTCTGATCTACAGAGTGAGTTCCAGGACAGCCAGGGCTACCGAGAGAAATACTGTCTCAAAAAAAGAAATTGGTGTATTTTCAGGCTAAAATACAAATAACTAAGATATTGGGCAAATAACCAGAATAGGAGTGATCCTCAGGTGACCAAAGGCCCTTGTTTAATATTTCCTTATTAAATACTCACTTTGAACTTGAGTATTCAGCTTGCAGTAAATTTTCAAGAAGGTTATCAAAACAGAGTAGATGGCAGGGAACTAGAAGAAAGAGAATATATGTAAATGAAAACAGAACAGAGATGATCAGGTCAGATTAAAATGTACACAAGTTGGGACTGTATGTTATTTACCAACTATACAGAATGTGTAAGGAAACACAACAGTTAAAAGTGAAAGAATCGATTTTAAAAAACTAGCAGTTATAGAAAGAAATCTATAGTAGTATAATAACATCAGACAAAATAGAATTTGAAATAAAGTTATTAGGAGCAGGCCCAGCCCAATTCACTAAAACAAAACCAATTCTAAACTTGAGTGCGTCTATTAAAATCTTCTCATGATTCATAGAAGTACACAATTATAAATAAGCCAATAAATAAGATATTAGTACCGAGTATAAATAAGGGGTGTTGGTCCTTTTTCCTACAAGACAGATGTACTGTAGCAATATTGAAACAGTCCTGTTGGTGGATGCTAAGGTTGCTATGAGCCAGGAGCACACTGCAAGCCACATAAATTCAGAAAACATTTATGTCAACCAGAGCAGCAGTTGGGCTATTGCAGCCAAGCCTGATTCTAACTCTGTAGAAACGGCCATATTGATCATTTTTATGTAGGCATGTATGGTAAGCATGTAGCTTCTACTTCAGAAAATAACACTGGATATTGGTCTTTTTCTTCCAAGGCATATGGTACTGTTATCAAGAGTACCATGGCCTCCAGCAGAAACCACAGTCCACCATCCTGATATACGACATCGGAGTTCAGAGCAGCATACACATGTTCTTTCAGCTGAAGCAGACGTGGTTCTCAATGAGTGAGTAGATTAACAACGAAGAAGCCTGTTTGTGCATGGAGAAGCCTGAGCTCGGTGCATCCTGCTGAACGCGTGGGTCACTCAGTGACGACTGTAGATGTCTGTGAGTTAGGAGTGTGGAAATCGTGAACATATTGTTAGCCTAAGATAGCGCAGCTTTAGAAGAATTCCAGGCCACTTGCCTTTAATTTGAAATGGTTTGATTATGGGGACTTGATTGATGTTAGCCTGCCAAAGAAAGAAATGGCTGACTTTTGTGATCTTACTTTAAAAGAAAGAGGACATTTACTTCGCTTCAGCAGAAGCTTCCAGCTGATTATTGCAGGAATTGTGAGAAATAACTGAAAATAGATTTACATTCTTAACCGTTCACATTATTGAATTACTTAAGGTTGGCAGTAATTTCTAAAGCAAGATCATCTCAAAGATAGTTTCAGTCTTATGTTTCTATAATTGGAGATTCCTGTTCATGAATCTAGGTTTTGACAGTTTTTCATTGAATTCTGTTTTTGAAATTTTCCCTTCTTTTTATTCATATCGGCCTTGACATATCAGAGGAACTCAGTAAGGGTGTAGGAAGAAGCGTGTACGCATCACCTGATCACACAGTTATCCTCAGCAAGCGCCTAATCTCTGTACATTCCAAACCTGTTTCTGCCTCTTGGTCCGAGAAACTCTGGGTATTAAGGGCAGGCGAGACTATGTCCTCTAATGGCACCCAGCACCATGCAAAGTGGGGATAGACAGAACAGCGGACACAGAAGGGGAAGCAGAGGACCGGGTGGCCACAGCTGTTCTGAACCAGAAGCATGAAGTCCAGACTGGCCAGAGACCTTGCCTCAGAAAACAGAAACCACAACACAGAAAGAGAATCCATTTCAGTGTTGAATTGAGATTTATAACTCTCGTAGGCTGAAAATCATAGAACTCTGCCCCCACTGAGGCTGTTAGGTGAAGAAAATAGTCTTAAGGAATAAAATGCCTGTGTGTAAAAAAGGACCATACAGTGGGGACATCTTGGGTCCTGTGCTGTTCTTACTCTCTGGGGAGTTTCCTAGCTACAAGGAAAGGTGAAAAGCCCAGATACCTTTCTTCCTCCCTGAGGTGGGTGAGCCAGGACCACTTCCTTCTAGTAGAAACCTCCTCACTTGCTCCATTTTTTCTCTTATCTGCTAGCCAAATCTGCTTCAAAACTTCTTGAGGCCAAATAGTCTTGTTATATTCCTCCCCCCAATTCTAACACACGCCTTTGTTACAACAGTTTCAGAAAATGCCAGTAAGCCCTTAGCAGAAATGGTCTGCTAAGCCCGTTCCTAGGTTTGCAGAATAAGCTTGCTTCTGGTGCTGGCTTGTACTGCAGACTGCCGTCTTTTCCTGTTCAGTGATCATCTTGTCCGTCATCGAGGCCATCCTCATCATAGTGCTCATCTTCCTCAGGAGTCGAATCCGAGTAGCCATCATCATGCTGAAGGAAGGAAGCAAGTAAGGTGCTCAGCCAGTGCTCATGGCAGGTGTCGGATTGGGGTGGGGGAGGGGCGCAGCCAGTGCTCATGGCAGGTGTCGGGCTGGGGTGGGGGAGGGGCGCAGCCAGTGCTGGGGCAGGTGTCAGCCTGTGTGTGTGCATGCACATGTGTGTATGTGCCTATTGTGTATGCATGCGTATGTGTGTGCATGATATGTGTATGCATGGGGTGTTTGTGAATGTGTGTGTGCACATTAGTGTGGAAGCCAGAAGTTGATGTGACTCCACTTTAGTTTTGAGAGAGTGTCTCCCTGACTCTGGACTGCACTTTTTCATTTAGACTTCCTAGCCAGTGAGCTCCTGCATCCTTCTGTCCCCACCTCCTTGGCATTTGGGATTACAGGTGTGGACCAGCACGCCAGCTTTTTGGGTGGGTGTCAGGGAGCCCTCTTGGGCCCTTGTGCTGCACAGCAAACCTTCAGCAAATGAACCGTCTTCCCTGCAGTACCCACACTACCAGGACTTTTTAAGGAAGAAATTGAAGAACATTAAGAACGTGTTTATGTTCAGATGTTTCCACTTACTGGCATCAAGGTCACCTCCAACAAGTCCTTTCTGTCTCCCATTCCACAGTGCAAACTAAGAATCTATGTAGCCTGTGCACAGACACATGTGAACATGTACATGCTAGGAGAATGTCAGTCATGAAGTACAGATGGCGGTACCGTGGGTCCCATTATCCCATGGTGGCATGTGTGTTAATGTCACTGATTGAGAGAATTTGCAGAAGTTCTAATCACTGTAATCCCATGATATCAATTGTGTGCTGTGCATTGTGTGTGCATGATACGCCTTCCTAGTGGACAAAGTGCTGGTTCCTGAGTGCCTGACTATACATTCTGTATGAGAAACACATAATTCAGGCACACTTAATACCCAGGGCCACTCTCATTTTTAAAATGTTACAAAATAAACCATCTTTCATAAGATCCAATAATATCTATAGTCTCCAAACTGTTCCAAATGGTCACTTGAGAAAGTCTGTGCAGTCAGGTTTTGAATGAGGAGCAGGGAAAACTCCCCCAGGAAGCCACAGACCCTCTGCTTACAACACTGGAAACAAAGTTGTTAACCACCCAGGGCAGAATTGTTTTTAATTGTCTTTAAGGACTATTTTAACAAAATTGCCATATTATTATAATCATAGTGCCACCCGAAGCCAGTGGTTTAACAGCTAACAAGCTGCTGGTTAAACTCCCCCCCTTACAATAAAGGAGGCCCTGTCATTATCCCCTGAAACTACTGATTTTCTGGGTGTATTTTTTAAATGGTACGTTATCGTGTAGTTCACTATAACCCAACGCACATCTAGCAACCTTCAATGTGTAGGTGAGTGTGTGGAGTGAGCGTGTGTGGTGCGTGTGTGTGCAACTGTGTGGTGTGTACGTGAGTGTGTGCGGTGTTGAAGGGCCAGCATCACTGTGACAGGTTGATAGATTGTCAAAGGGGAAGTAAGGGCCAGAATAAATGGGTCAGAGTTTAGAGTAAACTTTGAATTAACAGCTTAAATTCCAAGTGTGCAGAAAGGGAAGGAGCAGAGCTCTGGTGTGAGACAGGACAGGGTGGGCATGTGTGCAGGTGCATTTGATGCAGGGAGATTTCCTTGGCAACACAGAATAGGAATGTGTTCAGTCTGGAGACAGAGACTGGAGCAACTTCTTAAAGCTGCCAGTGACAGTCTAGCTGGGGACATTCGGCAAACCGTCATGTGGTGAAATGTCCTAGAAGGACAGCCCGCTGAACGGTTCCTGTGTTGTGGGGAGTGATAACACAGTCATCTCTTCCCCAAGAAGTGGTGGGTGTGAGATGCCAGAGGGCAGATGAGGAAGGCCTGTCTGATTCTTCGTAGGATGGCGTGAACCGCATCGTAGTTCCCTGCACGGTGCCTGCAGCAAAGGCCAGCGCAGCGTGGAACACAGCACAGAGGTTTTTGTATCAGGAGAGGAATCTCACACTGTAACAGAAGGCCTGAAGGTCTTCTCTCACTTTAAGAAGCTAAAGTTTAAACAGGAAGACATCACAGGGCTGTGGTCTGTCAAAACCTTGCTGGTTGCTCAGCAGGAAAGGGGACTGGAAGTCTTGTGCAAGAGTTGACCTCAGCACTGGGGAACACCCCTCTTTAAAATGTGTGAATGCATGTCAAAGCCAGCTCAGGACTTGCTACGACCACCGCTGAAGAAAATGAGAAAATTATCAGTGACCATTAGCACTGTTTCAGAAATCCAGTCTAAGGCTTGCATCTAGTTCTTTACACACGAACATTTGGGTATTGAGAGCGTGCAGGGTATTAAGAGCATGCAGGGTATTGAGAGCATGCAGATCCGATCCAGATTCCTGCTGAACCTCAACTGTTCGCTTCATTTCAGGGCCATCGGCTACATCCCCAGCACGCTGATGTACCCGATTGTAACTTTCATCCTGCTGTCCATCTGCATCTCCTACTGGGCGGTGACAGCCATGTATCCTTTGGCCGCTGACCTCTGCTGTTACCTTTTTAAGTTGATGTGTAAAATAATAGATTTCATCATGACACACACACATATTTATATACAAATATGTATATGTGTATGTATATATATGATATATGTGTGTGTATGTGTGTGTGTGTATGTGATTGCCCTTCGCTCATAAATGCCTTCCCACTTCCCTTCCCCGACCCTCCTCCCCTCTCTCCATAATGGATTTCTTTATCTCTGGAGTCCACCTTGCTGCTCAAGACCAGACCTCACATCCAGGGTTTTTTTTATTCCTGTGAAGACAAGGAACAACCTAAAGAAGTAACTGGATTAGGTTCCAAGCCTAAAAATTTGTCGATCAAATTTAATTTCCCCCTAAAGAAGTTACAGATATGTGTTCTGTTCTAATGCTTATTCTTGGCAATAACTAAGCAGTGTCCTCCATCTCTCACTGGTTTGTCGGGGCCCTGTCAGTGCAGCTGGCCCATAATGCACTTGTATCAGCCTCCTGGGAAGACGATCGGTACAACATGGGAAGAAAAGGCCATTAAAGCGCATTCCTCCACAGTCTGCCGATTATGGTTTTCTTATCTGTTTATCTTTAATTTAACAGTAAATAGTTTATCCTTAATCAAGGTTGTTCAGTTTCTTGGCTACATCAGGAGTACCAATATTCAAAGTTATGGTCCCAGAGGGGAAATGTATCTATGAAGATGAAACTTGTGACCCAGATGTGAGTAAAAGAATTCTGCTATCGCACATCATGAAACAGATGCGGGGGATCTTGGTACAGAAAGAAAGGCAGGGGTCGTCAGGAAAGCATTGGATGTAGCAGGGGGAACAGAGCTCGCTTTTCTGCAGTAAATCCAGGAAACTGCTGTGGCAATGAAAGCACAAATAATGTGTAAAAGTACAGTAGGGAGAGAGGTGGGTGCATATGGATTGAAATCAGCCCTTTCCAGAACTCATTAAAGAATTCCATCAGTTAATATATCAGAGAAGTAGCAACCAAAAGTAATGAAAAGAGGACAGAACACCCAGCTGGGGAGCCACAAGGAAAGATAAGACCCACATTTAATGCCATGTTCTTGTATCTTCTTCTGAGCACAGATTTTCCCTGAAACTAACATTCCCAAAGTCTGCCCCGGGGCATCCTGTAACTTCGCTTCCTACAGTGGAAAGAATGAGTATCACAATTACATCATGACCTTCCAGATGTACAACCTCTTTGCCTTCCTCTGGCTTATAAACTTTGTCATTGCGTTGGGTCAGTGCACCCTCGCGGGGGCCTTTGCTTCATACTACTGGGCCATGAGGAAACCCGAGGACATCCCGAAATACCCGCTCTTCATTGCCTTCGGACGAGCGGTGCGGTAAGCTCAGCACTGAACTCCACGCTCCTTTCTTCAGCTACAATTTGTGCTCTGGTGTTTATGCCTGGCGAGTGAATTCAAGTGGAAAGGCGCTAATGAGCTGAAAATACAACTTGAGATTCGTAGATGCTCATTGCCTCTAGTTACATGGCTTTGCAATCCCGTCAATGTCCTAAATCCCATAGGTTACCAGAGACGATAGGGCATACAGTTGGACACCAAAAGAATTATCTTGTGGCCCCATTGATCAGGCCAAGACCCCTTCTGGGAGAACATATTATGGGTTATAGAGACAAGATGGATAATTGCTTTCAAACTTTCTGCGGAAAGCTCTATCAGTTTGAATAAGAGATTACAAGAAACCCTGCTTTTCTCCCTCCCTTTTATCCATGGAACTGTTCGAGAGGCACCTGTGTATACAGAACAACCCTTCATTTTATGCCCTGTTTTGTCTTCACCTAGATACCACACGGGGTCCCTGGCCTTCGGATCATTGATCCTCGCATCAGTCCAGATGTTCAAAGTGATCTTAGAGTACCTGGACAGGCGGCTGAAAAGTAAGTTCGCAGAAGTGATCATAAAATTTCCTGGTAAGAGTGGGGTGGGGTGGGGTGCAGGTGACGTGGTGACATTGTGGATCAGGGAGGAGAGGATAGATGTGGTAGAGATTTGAATATTTTGAAACACAGTCCAACAGGACTTGCTAAGTATGAGGTACCAATATGAGGGATGTGAGTGGAGGGGAAGGCAGAGTGTCTGGGGTCCTCATGGTTGATCTTGTGGGGTCCAAGAGAAACAAATTTCAAAGAGGAATTGAAGAATTCTATCTTAACATATTACTGTGGAGGAACATGTAAGATGTCACAGGGACAGTTCCATATCTGCCAGGCTTAAGACACTGTGAGCCCTGACAGCACTCTTCATACACAGCACATGCAGTCCGCACACACACAGGCTCACAGGCTCCGCTCACACCGTGTCTTCATACACAGCACATGCAGTCCACACACACACATAGGCTCTGTTCACATCGTGTCTTCATACACAGCACACACAGTCTGCACACACAGGTTCTGCTCATAGTGTGTCTTCATACACAGTACACGCAGTCTGCACACACAGGCTCTGCTCGCACCGTGTCTTCATACACAGCACACACAGTCTGCACACACAAAGGCTTTGCTCACACCGTGTCTTCATACACAGCACATGCAGTCCGCAGACACACAGGCTCACAGGCAGTGCTCACACCATGTCTTCATACACAGCACACGCAGTCTGCACACACAGGTTCTGCTCACACCGTGTCTTCATACACAGCACACGCAGTCTGCACACACAGGCTCTGCTCACACTGTGTCATAAAAATAATGAAGTGGGAAAAAAAGTTGGAGCTCTTATTTCCTGATTGAATTTCCTGATTTTAGATAAAATGATAGCATTAAAGCAGGATGGTTTGGCAATCAAGTGGACATATAGACCTGGAATAACATGAGAATCCCACACATAAATTCTCACATTTAAAACTGTTTGATAGGGAAAGATTAGTCAGTCTAAAGGTGATAGAAACATCGGAGCACCCACATGTGAGTACATAAAGCTGGACCCATATTTACAGTAAATACAAAATTAACCCAATACACAGCAAAGATCTAAACACAAGGGATAATGCTATAATACTTTTCGAGAAGAAGAATTTTTGTGTCATTGGATTTGATGGCCATTTCTTGATTTCACACCAAAAACACAAGAGAAAGCAAATTGGACTTCATGAAGTTTAGAAACACTTGTGCATGAAAGGAACAGCAGAGTAAAGAGACAACCTTCACAGTGGAGGAAAATCGTTGCAAATAATATGCCAGGTAGTTAAAGGACTCGTGTCCAGAACACATGCAGAACTCCTGTCACTCGATAGCAAGCAGTGAAAGTCCAAAGGTGGCCCAAGGAGTTGAGAAGACCTCCCCTATAGACAAGAATGCTCAACTAAGACTGTAAGGACACAGAGTCATTATACAGGACCTACAAACCAAGCCACATCCTGATGCCACCACACACCCATCAGGATGGCCGTCAGAGCAACCGCAACAAACCGGCCGTGAATAGAGTGTGGGATAGAGAAGCTGGACCCTTTCATACAAATGTGTCACGGTACAGCCACCATGGAAACAGCTACAATGTGTAAAATGCTAAAAATATAATTTCATAGAAACCCAGAAAACGACTCCCACATTGCTCCCCAGTATCCATGATAAGTATCTACTACAGCCAAAGGATGTGACCCACTCACGTGTCTGCTAATGACAGGGTAAGGAGTGCATTCCACTTCCGGTGCAGTGTTAGTGCACAGAAGGGAATAAAGGGGTCGATTTTGAAGGCACTGTGCTAAGTGAGAGCAGCCAGATAAAAAAGAATCCTCTTTGTATCATCCTACTTAGAATTCCTAGGAGAAGCAGCCCTCTGCCAGCAAGTAAAATATGAGGAGACGGAGAAGGCTTTTGACTGGCCATTGATATCTATTTGATTTAACAAGAACTTCTGAAAATGGCTAGTGAGATTATTTTATGACACTGTAAAGGTGCTAAAGCCACTGAATTATATGCCAAAGAATGACTAAAATGTCAACTTGGAATACATCACAGTAAAAAGTTGCGCCCTGCCAGTGTCCTCCTTTTGGGTCTGAAGGCTGAGGGTTGCTAACAGACTCATATACCCCTCCACAGAGGCGCAGAACAGTGTTTCCAAGTTCCTCCAGTGCTGCCTGCGGTGCTGTTTCTGGTGTTTGGAAAAGATGGTGAAGTTTTTAAACAGAAATGCCTATATCATGGTAAGTAGGCCCCTGCTTGTTTATGGTACCCTTGCTTTGCCCAGCTGACCTCATGTCTGCACTACTGCCTGAAGAGCATTCTGGTATCTTGTGATTGACTTTGTTACTAGGATAAGTGGACGTGTGATTCCACGCCTGAATCAGGGCTACACTTTTCCTGAGATGTTACTACCTTTGATAGCTCATTTAAGGGGAAATGCTTGTGTTGAAATTTTCAAAGTGTGCTAGAGGCCCAGAGAGATGGCTCTGAGGGTAAAGGTGCTGGCTGCCAATCCTGACGGGCCAAGCTAGCCCTAGGTTCCACAGGGTGGAAGGAGAGAACCAAATCCTGGAATGACTTCTACAAGCAAGCTGTCGAGTGAGCATACACACATACGCACTCACACAAATACACACACACACACATAAATGTAATTAGACTTTAAAATGTTAAACAAAAATGAAAGTGTGGTAGATTGAAACGGTGCTGTAGGTCTAAAAATTATGTAAGAGGGAAGCCGTTGTCCCTGGGTTCTTCCAAGAAGAAACCGCCTTTCTAATAGAGGGATTTACATAATTTTAGGGAAGTGATTAATTGTTTTAATAAACTTTGTGTTAAAGAAGAGTGGTAAGGCTTGGGCAAATTTCTAACTCATTTCCTGTGAGAATGTGCAAGCCTGTATGGAGTTGTTTTGTTTACGCAGTAGACTCAGGAAACACAACTCCCTCAAAATGCGAAAACTGCACTATTTTACCATGTTTGTTTATTATCACAGTGTGGTGGGGACTGGGGCTGGGTTCATATGGTCGTGGATGGAGATACAATTAATTTACCTACAGTGAGAGCTAGTACTGAGCCTTTTAATCGGCAAATTCTCATAGTAGATAGAAGGTATTGGCTTTCCTTAGGAGTAATTTATTTTGATGACAATATTCAGTCCATTTAATAACTACTACAGTCAAATGTTTCAAAGATAGATTCCCTCATCTGAGACTTGAGGAAAAGGCCTGCCCCTACATACAACACTTGGCAAGCCTATTAGTGGGGTCAAGGACAGAGAGCTCCTAGGCATCCTACTAACCTAAATGTTGGAAAGAAGTCAGGGTTGTTAGTGTGGAAGATGGCGGTGATCTGGGCTGTCCTGGGTGGTAATTGTTTATGTCACTAACAAAAGTGTCAATCATCTTCTTCAGATTGCATTATATGGCAAAAATTTCTGTGAGTCAACAAAAGATGCTTTCTATCTGCTCATGAGAAACATTTTGAAGTAAGTAATCAGGCTGAGGGTGACCATAGACAATCTGGTGAGATTTGACATTCTTCGCTTGTAGTTATCCAGGGTGTTGCTGGCCTTAGCAGTCATGGATGTTACCTTTCAGTTTGATAAATTTTAATCAACAGTTCCCTTCATCCACCTAGGTGGCTACATAGTTAATTTTTATTGTCCTTTCTGTTCAAGAAGTTCTCCAGGTGGCTTACTTTAGCATCTCCTTGGTGCCCATTTCCTCCTCTCAAAATTGTTGAGAAATGGGTGTGCAGAGTCGGAGAATAAATTTACCATACTCAGAATCCAGGGTACCTTCGCTACTCCCACCAGATGACAGTAAAGACTACTACCTAAGTTCTTTGATCAAATTAACAAGCTTTATGTTCTATCAGACAGGGCTATCTCCTAAATGGGGTTTAAGAAAATAGCATCAAACACAAGAGAAGGTGGGGTTTATATAGTTTTAAAAAGCTGCAAGACTAGGGTTTTTCAAGGGTTGGAGGATTTCCAGAGGAATTTTGGTTACATAGGAACTTGGCTGAACATTTCAAAGTTATCTGGCAGAACATCTTATCAGGGTGTTGGGAGCATGTTAAATTCCAGAAACAGGTTAAAAGCAAAATCAACTTGAATTTTTCAGCAAACAGAAATGGACTTGTTCTGACCTTACAACAAAATGGCTTCCATCTGTAAGATGGAGTCAAGCTGGTCCATCACCGTAGGGAGTAGAGAGAGAACCAGGCACCTTCATTGTTCATCATCCCACAGGGACATGATTCCAGTGTCCTCATCTGTGAGTCTCGTTAGAAATAAGAACCTCAGGCCTGGCTCCCATGCTCCTGTTTTGCATTTAACAATCCCAAATAAAATTTCACCAAATACACAGGAGAATGAACCCATGACTCTTTACCTGGTGTAGATTTCAAACACTGAGTTATACTTTCTTGTTTCCCCTCGACGCTCAGAGTCGCAGTTACAGATGAAGTCACACACTTTGTATTACTCCTGGGGAAAATTCTAGTGTCTGGGATTGTAGGTGAGTAGTGATAACAACATGGATTCAAAGCTGTGAGGAGTTTGGAGACTCCTGTGCCACAAAAATACCGATAGCCTTTCTCAGTGTATGATATCCATGTTCTGCTTTTTCATGTAGGTATCCTGGCCTTCCTGCTCTTCACAGAGAGGCTGGAAAGGATTGTAGAAGGACCGACGACTTTAAATTACTACTGGGTACCTTTCCTGGTAAGAACTGGTGACTTAGTCACGTGGGGACACTGTAACAAAGCAATATATGTTCTGAGTGAAGTCAGTATGGACAAAGTCCAATGTGCTGGACCTCTTCTCTGTCTGTTCACAGACTCTGGTGGTTGGATCTTACCTGATTGCTCACGGGTGCTTCAGCGTCTACTCAATGTGTGTTGAGACCATTTTCGTCTGCTTCTGTGAGTATCCACTGTGTATATTTGTTCTGTGGAAAACGAAAAGATGAGAAGGTGAAAACTCAGTTGCCTACCTGGCTTGGTGATTTGCTTTACCTAACCTCAATTGCAAAGCAGCATTTATTTGGGAGGAGATTATTACTTGTAAATGCTTGTTAGGGGGATGAGAGAAATAGAGAGAAGAGAGGGGGAGTGAGAGAAGTATGCATGATGATGATGGTGGTGGGGTGATGTGGTGGAGGTGGTGATGGTGGTGGTGGTGGTGGCGGTGGTGGTGGTGATGGTGGTGGTGATGGTGATGATGGTGATGATGGTGATGTGGTGGTGGTGATAGTGGTGGAGGTGATGGTGGTGGTGGTGGTGGTGGTGATGGTGGTGGTGATGGTGATGTGGTGGTGGAGGTAGTGGTGAAGGAGGTGGTGGTGATGGTGGTGGTGTGGTGGTGGTGGTGGATCTGGGGATTGAACCTAGGTCCTTGCCCTTGCTAGGAGAGGACTGTAAGCTCTATTGCTATTTTCATCTGGTCTTCCCCCCCTTGTATCTCTAGCAAACCAGGAGGTAAGGTCAGGATGTAAGAAAACAGAACCCAGTACCCATGTTATGGCTGAGAGATAATTTCTCTGTCACATTTTCCATGGAGTCAGTGATGTAATGAAAATGAAAAGTCACAGAGCTGAAAGGTGACACTTTAGAAACCCCAGGAAGCGCTTCCTTATAAACGTGGAGATAAAGATCCAGGGATCCAAGGGCCCAGGCGCGTGGTGTGGGGTGTACCCAGGGGTAGAGGCCAGTTCGCGCCTTCTCCAGCACCAGCATTGCCTCCGTTTGCCTCTGTTTGACATGCTAACGCTGATTTCTCTGGTTTCTCCCTGTTCAATTCTCCAAATTGTAACCCTCTGGGTCCTGTTGTGCTGTGGCTCCTGCCTTGGCCCCGCCTTGGCTCCTAATACCCAGGTGAAGATGTGGAGAGAAACGACGGCTCAGCAGAGAAACCTTACTTTGTAACCCCCAGCCTGCACAGGATTCTCACCAAGAAGCGCCCTGGTCCCCAGAGACAGACCGAGTAGAAAAGCTCCAAGCAGGAGCCTTGTGAATTAGGTTGATTGCAATGTGAAAACGTTGCTTTGGAGCAGGGTGCAAATTCCGTGCTGTTTCTGAAAAGGCTGCAATTGGTACCACTGGAGGGAGCTGGCGTTTGACAGTGGCCTAACATTCTTTCTAGACTGTGGTCCCAACTGCAGAAACTTGCAGCTGACAATGTTTTACTAACTTTTATAACTTTGTTAGCCTTCCTTTTTTATAGGTGTATATTTGTAAAGAACATTCAGGCTGTTTTTTTTTAACAACACTATAAATGTGTGATCGATTAGCCATAAACGTACCGAGTTGTAGTTGACCGGCATATGGTACTAAATTTGTAAATATGGTGCTATGGTTATAGTTACTGTTTAAGCTGGTGAACAGCTCTCTAAACTGTGATTCAGCTTGTAACCCTGGTTCCCTAGAAAGCATATTTCAGTCTGGTGAGTCCGTGACAAGGCATGTGAAGCGCAGGTCCCATGGGTTCCGCGGCTAGCATCGCTGCAGGTGACGTGAACTGTGGCCCTGTGGTCCATCTGTTTCAGAGACACAAGACTCATACTGGGGTCAAATCTAGGTTTGGGGATATCATTTCCATTACTGTGAGCCTTTGGCCACCCTGAGATTATTTTGAAAGAGCAGAAATAGCTACCTCGTTCATCTCTTGCCTTTTGCCCGAGTTTCCAGTCATGTAGAAGGCCTTTGGACTCTCCTCTTCACGGGTTCATGCCTGTGTTCTTGTGACTTCATTCTGCAGAAGGTCTGAGTTTAACTTTCAGTGAGGGAAGTACGCTGATGGGTTCATTCAGATTTTCTTCTAAGGAAATGAATGGACCAGTGGCCTTCTATCAAGTACCGCATCTGATACTTTCAAGGGTGCTTGGTTCAAATTGGAAAATCTCCTCCCTAACCACACCCCCAGGGCTTAGAGAGGAAGCTAGTTTGTTGTGGCCGTGCCTAAATGTCACACGGTGAACTGGACCCATACACCTGTCTGCTCTTTCCTGTGTGTGGAGGGGACCACTGGGCCACATGGCTAATTAAATAAAGTCCCTCCAAAGAGCACAGGACTAATCAGTGCCCTTTTGGTTTTGATGCTAAACTCATGTCAGATTGTTTATATATTAATAATGGAATGTGTGGATATCAATACGGCCCTCACACTTGAGAGTCGGAAATATATCCTTGAGTTATAAGTTAATATAAATGCTAATTTATTTAATAATCCTGAAGTGTGCGGATCTAGATTTAGAACTGTTTTATGGAGACTTCCTACAGAGAGCCAATTGTTTCAGAAGGTTTTCAGTGTGTCGTCCACATGACAGCCAGCGGCTTGTGCTTGGTCTACTTTATTGAGGTTGTTCAGTCTCAAATGTCACTTGGAAAAGAGCCTTCTTTCTTTCCTTGATAAGGCAGAGAAAAGTGATCGCTTATCTTTTTCTTGAATTTAGTAGTATTTTGTTTTCAACCATTCAAGGACCTCAACAAAGACCTTTAAGAATGTGGCATTTACTAGTGAAGCTGCAGCCGCAGGTGTCTCTTGTTTGGATGTGGGCGTCTCTCTGGGTTGTGATAAGATACTTGATCCAGCTACACACAAAAATTAGCGATAGATCAGATGCGAGAAACTGGCCGTCGTTTTGATGTATTGTGGTGTATTCCCCAGAAAAAAATAGTCTCTGTTTATTACTATTGTACTTAAAATGTGTAGCGTAAAAATGAATGTTGTTTCTGAGAAGAATTTTAGAAGCCATTTTCTTATACAGCAATTAAAGTTTTTAAAACACAGAGCAATATTTTCAGAACTGTCCGTGGAAGGTTTTGAAATTAATTGTAAAGACCACTTTGTCAAGGTTTTACATTCTAAGTTGTCATTGGAAAAACAAAGACACTTTGGAAACATATTGTAATTTAGAGAGTAAATTTGGGTGGGGAGTAAACATTGTTTCCTCAGTCATTCCATGGAAAGGCTTGAACTTTCGCCAGAACTGACCTGGGACACGGAATGAAATGATACCTTATCGATGTATTAACAAGGGCTGATTGTTCTCCATAGCTGTTTACAATGATGCTGATGGCGTCTAAAAAAGCGATGTTTGGCGTTGCTGTGCAGCGGGTGGGCAGCAGGTGGCGATGTTGCTCCTCCCACCGCTTTCCTGCGCTGTTGACGCTCTGCCCTCCTCCCTCCTAGTGGAAGACTTAGAAAGAAACGAAGGCTCTCCTTCCAGACCCTATTTCGTGACTCCGACCCTAATGAAACTTTTGATGGAGCGCAAAACGAATAAGAAGCAGTAGGAGAGCCAGCTGGGCACCCCGCCACCTGCGTCGCCTCCTGCTCCGCTGGGTGCGGCCGACACTCCCTGCACAGCGCTTCGGTCGGGGACATCCGTATCCACGGCCTTGCTGCTTGCGTTCTCATCTTATACCAAAGCCCACACTGTAACCTGTGAAGCCATCAGAAGCCGCAAGGGGATTGTTAATAACATGCAACATTTTTATACTAAGATCTTTCGTTTTGTATTTTTTTTAACATAAAGAGGCTTGGATGTTTGGAAAAATATATTGGATACATTCATGTTCTTTTCAGTATTAACTTAATGGTGTATACATGATTTAAATCAATAGTTCCTAATAATTTTTTTAAGATGACAACAAAAAAGACTTCTGCAGGGAAAAATTGATAATTAAAGCAAGATAAATGTTTGTAGGTCCCTTCCCCACTCCTGTTTGACAGTCAACCAATTAAGCAGACCACCTGCCTCCATTTTTTGCCTAAGTAGAGAATACTTCCTGTGACAGCTGCCAGTCAGCCACCCGCCCTAACCACCCAGTTCTCCCGCAAGTGCCTTCCTGGCTGGTCAGTACTTCCCGGATCTTGTGGGCAAGTGTACAGACCTTGTTCGAAGAAATCAAACCCTGCAGTGCCAAGCGATGAAAGATCTTCTCACGTTTTCAGTTTGTTTTCTTCTGTTTTGTTTCCATCTCGCTCGGCGACTGGATACCTCTGGTCATTTCACTCCTGATAATCCTCACTTCCAGAGGAACGCATTATGTGACTCGAGCAATTCCCCTTGCGCCTTGTGGACATTCACAAATGTGTGCTGCACGCAAGCAAAACACCCGAGAGAAAAATCTGTTGGCTTTGTGTTTGTTTTTAACTGAAGTAAGTTTTAAAGTAAAATCTTTTCTATAGTAGTTCTTAAAAATACGGTAGGTCGGCCCCTGCACATCTAGTGTCTTACCTGTCCCCAAGGGCAGCTTGTGGGAGTTACACGAGGATGCTTGCCCCTCAGAGGGTGGCGAGGGGCATGCCCGGTGCTGACAAGCTCTGTTACACTTGACTCTTCCGTGGGAGCCTGTTTTATATATGTCATTCCACTTTTTATGAGACAACCTGTTTACCTGTCGATTTTTTTACTGTGCCAATAGAAGTCTTTGATTCAGTTTTAAATAATGTTCTGAGGAGTGCTAAGGTTTAGGAGAACCAACTCCGTTTAACCCAACTCAGACTTACAGCAAGTCAACCACATGGTGGACATTAGTGAGTCAGTCAGTAATAACTTAGTATCGTTTATCAATGATCTGTTTGTTGGAAGGTCACTTTAGATACTTTTATACCAAAAAGTTCCCACTAGCGCCTTGCGGTGTGGGCTCACCACCCCTCCCGCCCCACGCCTGGTGGTTTGGGCTCTCCTGAGCCCATGGCGGCGTGGGTTATATAATCACTGTGTCTCTGCTATGCAGGAACACTCAAAGTGTATGCTCTAAAATACCTTTGATAGCTAAAATGGTTAATATTTAATGAAATTTGTTGTTGTTCGTTGTATATTTGGGTTTTTTCTTCTAATAAAGATTCCGATACTAGACAGATAAAAAGGCTGCCCTTTGATTTCTTTAAGCTAGAAAGGAGCATTTGTGTGTGTGTGTGTGTCTGTGTCTGTGTGTGTGGGGGTTGCACATGTGTGCATTTGTGTATGAAGAACAGAAGGCAAATTTGGGTGTCATTCTTTCTCAGGCGCCATTAATAGTAGGTTATTTTGTTTGGGTTTAGTTGTTTGGAATTTTTTGTTATTATTAATTACTTATTTATTCATTAAGGGGTTGTGGGATTGTGGGGGAAGGCCTGTCATTGCCTTGCTGTTTGTAGATTAGGCCATGCTGACAGGCTATCAAGCCCCAAGGATCTTCCTTTCTCTACCTCCCAGTGCTGGGAGTACAAATAAGTGCCAGCCTGTCTGGTTGTGACTTTGGTCTTATTTTTAACTTGTGGAGATTCAATTCACACTTAAGCAGCAGGCACGGTACTGAGCTCCGCCCCCTCACCCCCAGCTTTGGTTTTAGGCCCACCACGCAGCAATATTACCTTCTCTGTACCAACTCTCAAGGTCTTTAATGTCTAGGTTTATTTTAAAATTTTCTGAAACCATGTATTGCTGAGTGAAATCAAATAAATTATATAAGTAAGTAAGCCTAAGAAAGACAGTAAAGAATGGGTTGGGGAGGAGCATGGCCACCAGACAGTGACCTAAATTAGTCAGCCAGTTCTTATTTTAATTTGACACAGTCTGCTCATTTCCTCACTCGGTCTCATTAACATACACAAAGGAGGAATTAACATGTCCTTTTAAATTTAGTGGGTCTCATCCAAAGGTAAATTAAAACACTATTCTTACCTTTCTAACACTCTTTTAAAATGTTATAAATCTAATAAGAGATTTGTTGACATAGATGGTGATTTTAAAAAAAGTTTGAAATAAAAACATAGGCTGGATTTTTCAGAAGAAATCTTAAGTTTGGGTTCAGTGCTAGTAACTCTTATTCTTAGTTGATAAAACATTGATATTTGTAAATAAATTGTATGAATTTGGTCTGTGATTGATTTGTCTTTCCTGTCCATCTGAAAAGCTTAAGAAAGAAAGAGTTCATCCAGATAGTAAAATCATACAATGGAAAGTTCTAGAATCATCTGGGATAATACGGCTTATTTAAACTGGTATTAGACAACAACTCTGTGCAACTGGTCCTTGTTTCCCCTTTCATGTATGGTCAGCCAGCACTCTGGTGTTTGCTCTTATAATGGAGCCTGTGGTGGTTTAAAAGGAAATGGTCCCCAAAGTGAGTGGCACTATTAGGAGGTGTCCCCTTGTTGGAGGAAGTGTGTCACTGTGGGGGTGCTCGTTGAGGTCTCTTTTGGTCAGCTTCCCTCAGTCTGACTATCAGTTGACTACCCGTTGCCTGCAAGATGTAGGGCTTTCAGCTCCTCCAGCACCACATCTGCCATGATCCCCATCATAATGATAATGAACCTCTGAAACTGTAGGCCACCTCCTAGCTAAATGTTTTCTGAGAGTTGCTGTGATCACCTGTCTCTTCATAGCAATAGTAAACCCTAACTACAACAGAAGGTAATACCAGGAAGTTGGACTAAAGACATTTTGCATTATATTGTAATGAGCCTTTGGGGTCCAGGGAGTGGAATGTTTGAAAGAAAATGCCCCCCAAAGGAAGTAGCACTATTAGGAGGTGTGGCCTTCTGTCATTGTGGGAGCAGGCTTTGAGGTCTCTTTTGCTCAAGCTTCCTGAAGTGTGACAGGCAGTCGACTTCCTATTGCCTAGTTCTGTTCCTAGAACACTTGGTTATTTCTCCATCATCACACCTGCCTGCATACCACCATGCTCCCCACCATGACAATAATGGCCTGAACTGTGAGCCACACCAATTAAATGTTTTCTTTATTAAGTATTGCCTTGGTCGTGGTGTCTTATCACAGCAATCGTAGCCCTCACTAGGACAGAGCCTTTGGAAATTGTTCTTAAATTCTATCCAGGTGGGGTGATTTTCTCCATTTTCTGGTTCTTGATTGAAGAGCATGCTTTATAGATTAGTCTTGCTTGGAATAAGATATGGGAACAGAATTGAACCAAAATCATTGCTGCAGTCTGGGATACCTTAACCGGTTTCCCAGTTTCTTGCAAATATTATCCCTGCATGTCTGTGCTTTTCAAATATGGTTGTAGGGTTACAATGATACAACGTAATAAGCTGTTAACTAAAATATATGACCAATATCTTGGATGCATCGAAATGCACAGCTTTCTGTCTTACAATCTAATTTCCATTATGGTGATTTAGTTAGGAAGAGAATTATATATCAAATATATCAGAAATAAATTATTTCTTCAAAAATTATTTCCCATATATGTTTTTAATCTTGGAGCTGAAATGGAGATTGCAGACTTTCCTCTCCGGATCCAGCTGAGTTGCTGGGGAGCCTCAATGAATCAGCAGCCCCATTAAGACAAAGGCAAATGCATTCACTCAGATTCAGTTGTACCACCTGATATCGGGTAACTGGATAAAGTCACAGACAAATGGCCCTCTCAGGACTGACCAGGCCACTGTGAGCCAATCCGTTCCCCATTGGCAGCTTCCCAGTTGCTTAGGAGGTAGTCAAGGCAGCTGAGAACCCGGCCATTGCTTCCATCATGGCTTCTCTACAGGGTGAATGCGGGCTGTCCCGTGACACATTTACAAGCAGCCAATTAGATTTTACGAGGTGAAGTCACCAAATTCTTTAAATTTAACTCTGGTTCTTTTTCTTATATACTTACGGCATGCATCACAATAATTCAAACAAGTGAGGGAACTGGGAAAGCCCTTGATGTTCTTGCACGATGGCTCAGCAGGGGGTAGGGGCTGGCACTTGCTGATCAAGCCTGGAGCCATGAATGTGGTCCTTGGAACCCATTAGAAGTGGAGGGAGATAACAGACTTGAAAAGTCGGTCTCTCTCTCCTCTCTCTCCTCTCTCTCTCTCTCTCTCTCTCTCTCTCACACACACACACACACACACACACACACAGATACCACAATGAGCTCCTGCACATGCTCATCACATACACATATCATATACAGGTACATTAGACACATATGATAATAATAAAATTAATTTCTTTTTTAAAAAAAACTCTAGTTCTTCTTCGTCTTCTGGCCCCTTTCTGTTAAATAGTGCAGTGTGCCAAAGGTGAGGGCGGTTTATCAAAGGAGAAAGATGTTTATCAACATCTTTTATCAACAGACATGGAGCCTGAGCTTACTTCATTTTTAAGATAATCTTGGAATTGACACCTGCCACGTTATTCTACCCAGAAGACAGCCTCCTGATGAGCACACGTGTGTGCGCACGCAGAGAAGAACACAGGTGAGATGCCGGGCAAAGCCCTGCTTTCCAGGTTGGGAACAGAGACCCTAAGACATACAAAGAAATCTCCAGAGGGCAAGAATTCAGGCATCAGGTGCCTTCTGACAGACTCGTAGGTCTGTTGCAAAGCGGCTCTGCAAATGAGAAGCCAGTAGTTAAACAAACAAAATTAGTTCTCAGACGTCTAATGAACAACACAAAGCAGACTGTGGTACATGAAGCTAATCATGTAGACGTATTTAGCCCAGATAAATAACAGAAAAGAGTGACGTCTCAACCTGGCTCATGGTTGAGGACTTTATTTTTATTTATTTATTATTATTTTATTTTATTACTTTAAAAAATACCAATCCAAGTTCCCACTCCCTTCCCTCCTCCCACTCCCACTCCCTTCACACACCCTCCCACCCCACGCCCTTCAATCCTAAGAGAGGGCAAGGCACCCTGCTCTGTGGAAAGTCCTAAGGCCCTCCCTACTACATTCAGGTTGATCAAGGAATACATCCAATCCCAAAAAGCCAGTACATGCAGTAGGGACAAATCCCCACTGTCAGTGGCCCCTCAGTCTGCCCCAACTGTCAACCACACTCAGAGGAATTAGTTTGATCCCATGCTCAATCACTCCCAGTCCAGTTGGAGTTGGTGAGCTCCCATTAGCTCAGGCAGACTGTCTCAGTGGGTGAACCCCTCATGGTCTTGACTTCCTTGCTCATATTCTCGTTCCTTCCACTCTTCAACTGGACCTTTAGAGCTCAGTCCAGTGCTCTGATGTGGGTCTCTGCCTCTGTTACCCTCTGTTGTTGGACGAAGGTTCTACGGTGATATTTAAGAGGACTTTAAAACACACACCTTCCCCTTGCAGAGCCAAAGATTTGCCGCCGTGCTAGGCGTCTCTCTGTGCTCTACCCAGAGAGATCCACCTTCAGCCTTTCCCACTCCTGCCATCAGCCTCTTCCTCTCACTCCCTCACCTGTTAGGAATTCAGAGCGCATATCACCTTCAGAAGGAAATTCATGTGGGAGATGAAAGAGAAAGCCAAGCCTTGGTCCAGGAGCGTGGACAGCACTTTGGAGTACTATGCCATACTTCCGAGGCCTGAAAGACAGGAGAGCATCCAGAATGGCAAGTTACAGCTTGAGGGCAACAAGCTCAGAGCCATGGCAGGTGAGCTGCCATTCCCAGCCATCCTGTGACTGCAGGGCCATGGCAAGCTTGTAACAGCTCAGAGAAAGTTGAAGCTCACCTACCTCCTTTCTCCCTGGGCTGAGCTGTGCCCATTCTTGAAGGCCTAGCGGGGATTTGACACATCCAACTGGTTCTGTGCAGTGGATTTGAACTGCTGAGGGCAGATCACAAAAGTGGGAGCCCTTCCTGCCATTCCCTAGCTATGGCCAGGCCTGAGAGATATGGGGGCTACGCCCCTCATCCCTGCAGAGCTTCATTCCGGAGCCAGAATTCTTTAGTGGTCTTCTTGAGCACGGATGAAGAACTCCACTGAGTGGGCAGCAGGGTCTCACTGGGATTTCAGCCCTCACCTCACACCCTTCTCATTTTAACTTCTGGCATTAAGCCAGGTTTGCAAAGCCAGTGAGTGAGATGGCATTTGGATGGACCTGACCTTTGCTCGTTCCCTGTGTAACACTGAATCCTACATAGCGTCTAAAGACGATGCTGTGTAAGTAGATACTGTAGCCTTGAAAACGGAGGCCTTCCATCCACACTTTGTGCTTCTGAGGTGCTTACTCTCTGTAGACTCTCAGGAGTCTTCCTAGGCCAATGGCAACCTTCCTTTGTCCTGGCTCACATACAGGGGTTGCTAGGCAAGAAGTCCCTGCCAGAGAGAGGCTGCCTGACTAGAACCAACAGCTCCAGCCTCACAGGAAGGCTCTTGTTTCTCGGGGAGAGAACGAGGTAGATTTGCCCGCAGAGAAGAGTCCATACCATAGAAGCAAGGTTCGAGGGGTCCAACATTTAGGTGTCAGTGGGTGTGCGTGTGCGTGTGTGTGTGTAAGAGAGAGAACATATTTCATGCCATGTTAATAACTATATGTTTATTTCAACTCCCCACATGAACTGCCAAAGAGACAAATCATCTGCCATCTGTCACCCTGATCCTGAAATATCAGTGTCTTCTGGAAGGTCAATATCCCATATAGTTTATGTCAGCCCGGCACAAGCTAGAGTTATCAGAGAGGAGGGAGCCTCATTTGAGAAAATGCCTGCATAAGAGGCAGCCTGTGGGGCGTTTTCTTAACCAGTGATTGATGGGGAAGGGCCCAGCCCATTGTGGGTGGAGCCATCCACGGCCTGGTGGTCCTGGGCTCTGTAAGAAAGCAGGCTGAGCAAGCCTGTAAGCAGCACCTGTCCGTGGCCTCTGCATCAGCTCCTGCCTCCAGGATTCTGCTGGTTGAGTTCCTGTTCTGACTTTTTGTGATGACCGGTGACGCGGATGTGTAAGTCAAATCATAAGCCCTTTCCTCCCCAACTTGCTTTGGCCATGGTGTTTCATCAGAACCATAGTAACCTAACGAGGGAGGTCAAAAGAAATCAAAGATCAAATTTAAAGTAAGCCAAACCAAAGGAGCAAAGTAAGAGATTCTGTAATCATAGAGCATGCTCCTGCCTGTGGTCTGCCTGGGGCTGGGGGTAGGCTTTTGTTTATTTATTTTGTCGTGCTAGGCGCAGAATAAAAAGAAGGGATTATCTGGTGCTGCTGTTGTTGGTTTTTTACTTTTTACTTTTTTTCTCTGGGGGGGGGGCGCCTACTACTCCCAAATAAATCACACCTCTGCTTGTTATTACTTGTAAATACCCAGTCTTAGCTTGGTTTGTTTCTAGCCAGCTTTTCTTATCTTAAATTATCCCATCTATCTTTTCCCTCTGGGCTTTTACCTTTCTCCTATTTCTGTAAATCTTACTTTAACTTTTTTGTTTTGTTTTTTGGTTTTCGAGACAGGGTTTCTCTATGTAGCCCTGGCTGTCCTGGAGCTCACTCAGTACACCAGGCTGGCCTTGAACTCACAGAGATCCCCCTGCCTCTGCCTACTAAGTGTTGGGGTTAAAAGCGTGCACCACCACTGTCCAGAAACGTCCACTCTTACTCTGTGGCTTGCTCTGTAGCTGAACGACTGACCTGATGTCCTTCTCCTTGTTACTTTCATCTTTTCCCCCAAGATTTCTACTTCTGCCTCTCCTTTCCCCTGCCTCGCTATTGGCCGTTCAGCTCATCAGGTGTTTCATACAGGCAAAGCATCACAGCTTCACAGAGTTAAACAAATACAGCAGAAAAGAATGCAGCACATCTTTGCATCATTAAAACAAATGTTTCACAGCATAAACAAATGTAACACATCTTAAAACAATATTCTACAACAGGGTACAGAATATGTTTTCCAGTTCATATAAAAATTAGATATTCAAATAAAAAACAAAAAAGACCCAAAATATGCCAAGTGTAAGCAAATTGTAGTTTTGTATCTTCTTAATTATGTTAATTTTTCGTAAATTTTTAAATTTAATAGATTTTAAAAAACAAAATGCTGGGGCCTTTATCCTATTAGAAACCTCCTTTTAGCTGGTTATGGTGGTATATGCCAGGAGGGTTTGCTGAAGGAGGCAGAAACAGGAGGATCATGAGTTCAAGTCCAACCTGGGCTGCATATTTTTTAAATAAATCTCTTTTTAAACTAATTTTAGTTTACTAGTCACAGAACTTTTAAATTCTCATTGCCTTTGCATGCGCTCAACTCAGTGTAGAAATTGCTCCTGAACCAACTTCCCCATGGTGAGCCATTGTGAAATAGTTTCTCCCAAATGGTACCTAGTGGATCTTTTTATATATTTTAATTTTTATGTACATTTGCTTACATGCATGTCTGTATAAGGGTATTGGATCCCCTAAAACAGGAGTTACAGACAGTTGTGAGCTGCCACGTGGGTGCTGGGACTAGAGCCTGGGTCCTCTAGCAGAACAGCCAGTGCTCTTAACTGCTGAGCCATCTCTCTAGCCCCAGTACTTGAATCTTAAAACAGAAAACAAGCCACACATAGAGCAGACTGGCTGCTGAGAACTGTCAGACAGGAGGCTGAGAAGAGCGAGGCAGAGCAGGCAGTGTGTTAAGGACATGGAAGGCATCCAAGGCTATGAGGTGGGGGACCAGAGCGGAGGGGTGTTCTCGGGAGCCTCAGGATGGAAGGGCCAAGGGTTAACTGGAAGACAAGAAAGGAGATCCTTGGCTTCCACATGCAGAGTCAGAAGGGCCAGCAGGAGGAGGACTCAACCACGGATGTCACGGAAGATCAAAAAGTTCTCTTGCTTGTTATCTCAGCCATGAAGGTCTCCAAAGGCAAAAGGAATTACCCAGTATGTAGCAGAGTACCAAATGTCACAGCCCTGACGTCATCTAGTCCCATCTCTTGTAATGGGAGGAAGAGCGGGTCTGACAGGGGGAGGAGACTTTGATGGAAAGAGCACTGAGGGAAAAGGTTCTGTGTTGCCCAGCTACCAACTTAGAGTCTATGGCACCTTCCTGGTACCTGAGAGAATCATCTGCCTCAGAAGGCCAGGTAGTATTTGAAGAGATATGTTAGAAACCTAGAACAAACAGAAAATGGCTCAAAGACAGTGGTGGTGATGTCACAAAACAACCTCCTAGCAAGGTAGACACACCAAGGTCTGGTTTCACGGTTATCTCAAATGCCACAACCTTTTAGAGATTCTCTGGTCTTGTATTGAGGTCATTTCTGCTGGTCTTCCTATTTGTTTACCTTTTTGCTTTCATGTTTACAAAAGGGGATTGCTGTGTAGTCCAGGCTGGCTTCAGATCTTCAGGTGTCCTGCCTCCACCTCCCGAGCACTGAGATGACAGGCATGCACCTACATGCCTGACTGTAATGACGATCCCCTTCCTGCCCTTTGCATCTTGGCACAGTTTCCTTAGGGGAAGGCAGGAAAGGACATCACTGCTGCTGTTTCCTGAGGTTAAAAATCTTTGCAACTCAACTCTCTTGATCAGCTTTGCAGCTGAGATTTCTGTCCAGTGGAGTTGAGTCCAAGGCGCGGCTGTGCCTGGCTCCCTGTCTTCATGCCGAGTGCCACCTGCACCTCCTACTCACTCTTCCCGGTGAAATGTGCTCCAGCTGTCTTTCTCTTGGAAGGTGCTGGCACGTGCCCTCCAAAATATCTCCTCCCAGCTGGAGACAGCAGGCCAAGGGTGGGGAGCAGAGGCAGGGCCACCTTCAGGGACCTGCGTATGGGGACCTGTGTTAATGGTCTTGTGGGTTGCCTTGATTTTCCACACATCTGACCAAGTCAATTTCCTGTCTTGGACCCTTTTCCATCTTCTCAAATCTCAAGTTTTCTGCTCTTCAATCTTGGCTTAGCTCAGTGGGTGATGGATTTTAATTTTTCAGCTTAAAAGGTACCAAGTGTTCGCCTTTGGGAAGGAGTCCAGAGCAGTGTCAGGGGAGAGACATAAAGTTTAATTTTTTCCAAATGATAAAATTGAGTCAATTTTTTTCTTCTCTGCCCTCTCTTTTCTTCTTTAATTTATTAAAACTTTAAAGACACATAAAAAAAATCAACATTATAAGCAAACAAGTTATGATGTTTAACAAGTATAACCACTGCCATAATTAATTCCTGTAATTCCTTTGAACAAAACATTAAATAGACTTTGTTAACACTTCCACTAACATAGAACCGCTATTAGCCCAAGAATTGGCTGATTTTTTTTTCTCTGCCCAGAAAGGATTGTGTTACTCATTAAGACATTTTAAACATTGTAATGTTCTGTTTATACCTAAGAGAAACTTCCAGTTCCTGAATACACAGATATAAATAGGCAAGATCAACATTTCCATGGTCTGATACAATTGACCCAACAAGTATACCTTTAGGTCTTCCCCCACTTTGGTCGAGTCCTGGTGATGTTTGGATAGTTTGTTTTAAAGAATCTTGATTTTATTAGTGTATTTGAGTAGTTATTTATTTAGAACAAAATACATGGTATCTGTTTTAGACACTGTATTTACATTCCGACATGCAGAAAGCAACCTTGTAGAAACAAAGGAAGAATGGACGCAAATGTCAAGCCTGACTATCACATCCAGTCAGTTTCCAGCCTGAGGAGGAGCGAATTACAGCATAAATGTGAGATAGTGTGCTGCGGCGTGGCCGTCAGTGCCAGAGAGGGAGGGAAATAATCTTGATTAATGAAGCCTAATCAGCATGATTCTGGATGGCTAAACAGCTCCCTGCCCCAAGGCAATTTAGACAGTTTTGACCCGAGAGCTCTGAAGAAAAGAGATTCTGCTTCTAAGACTTATTTGGTAAAGACTTTTCATATTCCCCATTCCCCTGGCTTCTCATTCTGAACCACCAGCTAAATGGAATTCTTCTCTGAAATGATTCTCTTGGGTCTCCAGGACAGAGTTAGCCATTCTCCTGTCTATCCTTCAAATACCTTACATACTTTGAGCCATGGTCACCTGATTGTATTGGTGATCCATCTGTCTGTCTTCCTTCTTGGGCAATGAGCCACCTGAGAAGCAACCATGACTTTTCACCCTGTACAGAGTCCTAGCAAAGAAACTACTTGTGGATGGGTGAAAGCAAGCGAATAAATGTTGTCATGCAGGGCTGGGGAAAGGACTCGATCCTTCAGTGCTTGCCATGTGAGCATGAGGACCTGAGTTCGGATCCCATTAAAATCGGGGCAGAACAGAGTGGTGTGCCCTTGTCACTGGGAGAAACAGCTAACAACCCTGGCGTTGTGGAGGCCAAGGCAGACCTACCACTAGAGCTCTGTAGTCAGCCTGGCCAGTTTGGTGGGCGAGGCTCGCTGAGAGACGCTGTTCCCCAGAATGAGGTGGACAGCATCTGAGTGTGATGCCTGACACTGGCCCCTGTCTTTTACACACAACTACACCTACATGCATGAGCTCCCACATGCACGCATGGCACATACTCACATGAAAACATGTACCGCAAACATGCAAAAATCACCAAGCAATTGACTAAGTAGTATCCC
Organism: Chionomys nivalis; assembly: GCF_950005125.1. Classification (NCBI taxonomy): domain Eukaryota; kingdom Metazoa; phylum Chordata; class Mammalia; order Rodentia; family Cricetidae; genus Chionomys; species Chionomys nivalis. The sequence continues at coordinate 60,321,011 of NC_080103.1, forward strand.
TACTCATTCAGTTACTAGTGTTATATGGTTACAGAGTGTCTGAAGAACGCAGTGCTAGAGGGAAGTGCCCTGGTCTTTGGCCTCACATGAGTCACCGGCTGTTGAGGGATAAGCCAATGAGACATATCATTGATTTTATTTTTAAAGGATTTTTTTTGATCAACAGACTATACCTGAAATCAAGGGAAGTCAGTTTCCACTGTCATTATTTTGACATCACCAACATTTGAAATTATTATGATAAGGTTACAGTTTTTATACAACTCATGTGTGTGCACGTGTGTACACGGGCAAGTGAGTTTGTATATGTGGATGAAGGCCAGGGGTTGATGGGTATTTTGAAACCAGATGTTTCACAAAGCCTGGAGCTGGCTGACCAGACAATTCTGGAGCAGCTCCTGTCTCCACCCCCCAGCATTAGATTAAAGGTGTGTGCCACCACACTCTTCACACGGATGTTAGGGACCCAATGCTGTGAGCTAAGCATGTAACCTCTTTAGCCTTCTCCATGGCCCACAGAACTGTTTCTGAAGTTTTCTTGTTTTGGTCACAGAGACATGAGACCCTCAATCCTGTCATTTCTGTAAATGACACTTCAATCATCAGCTGGGTGCAACGGTATAGTGCAGTTAAGAGAAGAGGCTTCTCATTCCTTTCTGTTCACCTTCAGGCTTAAATTACATATTTGATGACATTGTTATCATGTGGTTTAGGGCTGGGCATGGGATTTAATCCTAGCACTCGGGAGGCAGAAGCAGGAAGATATCTTGGAGCTCCAGCTCAGCCTGGTCTACATAGTGAGTTCCAGGCCATTCAGGGCTAAATTATGAGACTTTATCTCAAAACAAACAAACAAAAATAATAAATTAGTAGTTTGCCTCATTGAGCTAATAATGTACGTCCAATTTTCTCTTTAGATATTGACTTGATTAAATAGAAGAAAACAAAACAAAAAGGAAAAAAATCATGATTTTCCCATTAACTTTCTGGTGTCTTGTTTTCCTTTACCCAAAGAAAGCAGCAGCCTGCTTGTATGTTGATAACACAGCTTATCTGCTGGGTGGTGCAGGCGGGAGCCAGCTGTTTCCCATAAAGTAAAGCTAAATTGGGAAATCACACCAGAGCTGTCTAGAGAGCACACACTATCTGCTTCCACGACCAGGGGGTAGTTCCTGCTGAAATGCTATGGGAGGGTTTTCTGGAGAACATGCCAAGATGTCAAGAATGGTTACTGCTGATAGATGCCAAAGTCAACGCAGAGAAAGTGGAGAGGGGGAAGCTCCTCTCTTTGAGAGAGAACTGGAAACGCTGCGGATGCTTCAGGCTGAAGTCTTGGTCACTCATGTTCGGAACAGACGTTTTGTGACAGAGGTCCTCGGAATCCGAGGCTGGTGGTTGTGGGAAGGGAAAGGAGACCTCAGTGCTGGCAGCTGTTACTTTGTGCAGACTAATTTCCCAATGAGAAGCATTAAGAAACTGTCCTTGAAGCCCCTGAGAGAAAAAAAGTCCTTTGATGATTAATATTGGTTGGCAACTTGATCGAATCTCGACTCCCCTCAGGTCTGTGGGTCTTTCTGGAATGGGTTAATCGATGTGGAAGTCTCTCCTGAGTGTGGTTCAGTTCCACGGCCTGGGGTTCTGGACTGAACACGAAGAAGAAACGGAGCTGAGCAGCAGCAATGCCTTCCTGTGCCTCTTGACCATGGATGCAATGCTACCTGCTGCTCACAAGTTTGCCAACGTGAATTCCCCTCCCCTGAACTGTGAGCCACAGTGAACCCTTCCTTCCTCAAGCTGCTTTTCTCGTGCTTTGTAACAGCAGTGAGGAAAGTGACTGACACCTGTCTCAGGGGATGAAGTCCTGGACACAGGCAAAGAAGCTGAATGACCCTGGAGGCTGGGCCTAGGGGAGAGGGGGCCTTCGGGAGTGAGCATGGGCAGTGTGTCTCAGCCAAGCTTCCCTCCATAGGAGAAAGCAGGAGGAAGGTTTCGAGGGACAAACAGAGTGAGCTGCATATACTCAGGACAAGGGTATTCCAGACCTGAGACCTCTGAGACAAAGGAGGAACTCTGAGGGAAACAGAAGAGAGTCAGATCAGCACCTGCCGGATGAGAAAGGAAGCCAGCATGGAGTGGCTACAGCGCCTCTTGTCTTCTCCTGTTTCCCTTTCTTTTAGTTATGTCTAGAAGGCTCAAAAACCCCGTGTGAGGAGAAAGAGCAGGAGGCAGCTGTGTGCCTTTGACATCAATGTGTTAAACTACAAACTTGAGGCCATGCCTGTTGCTTTAAGTCTCAAGTCTGTTTCTTCCATCAGTGAGGAAGCAGAGAAGACACCGACCTGCCCACTTCCACCTGACACTGGCAACGACCACACGTCCTGAGCAGGTGGAGAGAATAGGGGTCAAATGCCAACCTCAGTTTCTTTTTCCACCCAGAGACTTCGCTCATCCACCACACTGGCTTTTCCTTACACTTCAGGTGAAAAACACCCTCTGACTCAAGCTCAGGGACCTGACTTTAACCCAGGGGCTCTTGTAGCATCTAAGGGACGCCTCTGTAATAAGCACCATGACCGAAGGTAATGTAGGACAAGAATACGACTGTCTCATTGTATAGCTCTCACTCCAACCCTGAGGGCCAGCATCTCAAGGCTGGATCTTGAGGAAGAAACCGACACAGAGATGCTGCTCCTTGTCCAGCTAGCTTTCTTAAACAGGCCCACCTGCCTAGGGATGGCACTGACCATTGCAGTGGGCACTTGTCCATCAACAAGCAATCAAGAAATGCCGCATAGACACAGTAACGGGCCTGTCTGACCAAGGCAAGCCTTCAGTAGAGTTTCCTCTACCCAGGTGATTGTAAGTTTGTGTCCATTGGCCCTGAAGCAAACACAGTGGTTACATGTTAGTTATGTGAAATGTTTTTTGGGACTATGTAATCTGCTGTTTCAGCTAGACACCACACACTCACCAAGTTAGTATAATGGGCCCCCAAACCTTAGCACAACTCATTCCATGACGGAGGTGCCATCCAGGTGGTAAACTCAGTACGTAGACAGCACCACCAGCCCAAAGAAAAACAAAGACCTAATCCATCAAAGTCTATAGTTTTTAGAAAGTGTCTGAATGTACTAACCTTGCTTTCCAGCCTCTGTAGTTCTGCTGCTGGCCAACTGCTCTTGTTAGGTGAAGTATGTCAACCCACAACATGACTTTTGTGCTTAAAAGCTCCCCCTGAGGAAAGCTTGGGGCTACTCTGGGATTTTGAATACTTGGTAGTTGCAAGCCAGCTAATAAAGACTTTCTATTGACTTAAACCCACGTCTGAGCAGTCTTCTCTGGTCAATAACCCACAATAGTTAATATGTAGAATTAATTTTCACAGGCTCATTTTTTATTCAATAAGTATTTCCAATATTGGAAAAGACAGCAGTCATAAAAAAGGCATATAAAACTAATTTTTTTCTAGTTTCAAATACATTATAGTAGTTTTTCCTTGTGCTGAACTCAACTTTCTTTCTTTTGGTTTTTTGAGACAGGGTTTCTCTGTAGCTTTGGAGCCTGTCCTGGAACTAGCTCTTATAGACTAGGCTGGCTTCAGACTCACAGAGATCTGCCTGCCTCTGCCTCCTGAGTGCTGGGATTAAAAGCGTGTTCCACCAAGGCCTGGTGAATTTAACTTTCTGAGCGTTAACATAGCAAGAACCATTTTTACCTCCCAAAAAAATTCTACATCTGTTCTTCCTTTGAGGCCATAATTGTGAAAGTCAGGAGGTTTTGTTTGTTCATTTGTTTGTTTTATTTTTTGCTTTAAAAAAATCAGTTGGCCATTAATGAATGATAAATTAGACATGACAAGTCCCTGAATATATTTGCCGCCGAGTCACTGAGAAAAAGTGATTTTTTTTTTAATTTGTTCTGGGCAGAGAGGATTTGTAACCTAAAATTGTTCCCATTCCCTTCTGTTCAGGACTCTATCCGACCTGGCATGTTGGCACACACCTAACCTGCCTCTGCCCCGCAAGTGCTGGGGTCCAAGGTGTGTGTGTCTGGTCGAAGGAGTGAGTTCCAGGACAGCAGGGCTACACAGAGAAATCTTGTCTTTAAAAAAATGAAAAAAAAAAGCCCTGCCATCTGACAGTGTTATTTAGCAGTTAAACCATATTGATACATATCAAATAAAGTATTTTCTTTAAAAACTCACTAGAAAGCAAAGACAGAGAGAGCTATCACAGTCAGAGCAAAGGTGGAAGGATTGGAGCACCACCTGAGACTTCTTTCTCATTCCTACCTGTAGCCTCAAGGCACCCAATGGCAAATGTGCCCACAGTAGTTTGAAACATCAGAGATGTGCTCGAGCCCCCCACTCAGTATGACAGACAGTGTGATGCTGTAGAAGCCCACTCAGTGGGAAGCTGGAGGCCAGTACAGAACTCTGTGCATGTGTGTGTCTGTTGCCAGAGGAGGCCACAGTCCAAGAATAGTGGGATAGACCACAATGGTTGAGAAATTGTTGCAAGATTTGCTTGCATCTGAGGGAGTATAATCAGGCATGAGTTACTGGAGATTGGGGTGGAAATTGTGGGGAAGTGTTGGAGGGGACCTTCCCATCTTCTCAGTTCGGGGAACAGGGCTCCCAAGGGGCCACTTGGGGAGATGGATGCTCATTTCCTTTACTTGGCACCAAGGGAGGATAAGTGAAGTTGACGAGAAGCTTCGCCGTAGAGAGGGTGAGCTTCCAGACAGTGAGGGAAAAGATGTGTGTGTGAGTGTGTGTGAGCGAGTGTGGTGTGGATGTGGGTGTGTGAAAGGAAGCTGTTCGAGCTGCCCAGTCAGCGCCAGCTCTGTAAGGCACGTCCCTGAATGTACCCTCCCCGCTCCTGGCTTCACATTTGCCACCAGGAAACCCCACAATCGTCACAAAGTTCTAGTTCTTGGGGATGATTTGTCAAGCTCTCAGCAATTTCTAAAGTCTTCACATTGGTTTTGTGTGTATGTGTGAGGGGGCAATGCCTGCGCCATAGCGCATGTGTGGAGGTCAGAGCGATGTCTGCATGAGTCATTTCTCTCCTTCTACCTTGGGGAGTTCCAGGACTCAGGGCTTCAGATAGCAGCAAACTCCTGCTGAGCCCTAAAATCTATTTTCAACAATGTAAGAAAAGGGGAAGAAAATGGCCAACAATTCATATCATCGCCATGACCTGGCAGGCATGTCCAACCTTTTGACTCCGCGACATGATATGGTCATCTATGGTCATCTACAAAGTACCCCTAAAAACCTCACAATTGAGTTTAAAAGTTAAAACAAACCTCTTGTGGTGTCTTAATCGTTTATGGTTTTTGTTGAGCTGTGTTGGTGGCTGTCTCTGGTCGTGTGTTTTAGCTGCAGAGTGGACGCTGGAAGCTTCCTAGGCCTGCCAGAGGCTGAGTGGCTCAATATGTCTCACTCCAGGACCCATTAATTGCGAGCCTGTTGCTGGTGTCCACAGAAACAAATTGCTCCAACAGCAGCAAAGCGGAATGCCTGTTCCCCACAGGTAGCTTGCTCCCCATAGGAGAGACGGTGCTTCTCCTAACCTCACTGACCCAGCTGGCTTTAGGCTCGCTTGTAAATATCCCCTAGGTGAAATGGCCGTGGTGTTTAAGACCGAACTTTAGGGTAGAAGAATGCTGGAGAGCCCTTAGCTGCACCAGGGGCAGGAATGGGCACCTGATGTCACCAGTGCCCTTCTTCAGTGAACATGGGTTGTTCCAGGATCCAGTAACTGTGTCTGTCACCCAACAGCAAATGACTGGACCTTCAGCAGGGCAGAAAGTATCTCCTGTTGAGGATCCTCGCAGCAGAGTCTGGCTCCTTAGACCAGAAAGGATGGTTGGGGTCCTCAGCTGGGTTGATAGGAAGGACACACTGGTTACAATGAGGCCTCTGAATTACTTCAGTAGAAAAGGTGACGTTCTAACTCCGCTCCAAGTTGGTAAGATAGTTTAGGATTTCTGTGTTTGGGCTGGGGCTTGGGGTAGGAGTGTCCAGGAAAAAGCATCAATCTAGCATATGTGAAACCCTGGGTTTGAACCCCAGCACTGAAAATAAATATAGTTTTATTGCTTGTGGCTTATATTTTTGTAGCTGGGGTAGCATAATGACTGAAGGTGAGCACTCTGAAGCAAAACGGATGAGTTTCAGATGCTGACTCAGCAGCTGAGCCGCTTCACGGGTAGAACTCAGTATAGCTGGTGTTTCCTCTTCAGAGCCCCATTACCCAGCTCCCAAATAAATACACAGAGACTTGTTCTTACCTATGAACGCCCTGCCTTAGCTTGGCTTGTTTCTAGCCAGCTTTTCTTAAATTACCCCGCTACCGTTTGCCTCTGGGCTTTTACTTTTTTCTGCTCTATATACAACTTTCCACCCTTCTTACTCCACGGCTGACTGTGTGGCTGGCCCCTGGAGTCCTCCTCTCCTCCTTTTCTCACTCCTCCCTCTTCTCCTCTTCTCTCTCCTGTTTGTTCTCTATGCACGCCAGCCCCACCTATCCTTTCTCCTAGCTATAGGCCCGTCAGTTCTTTATTAAACCAACCAGGTGTTTTAGGCAGGCAAAGTAACAGTTTCACAGAGTTAAACAAATGCAACGTAAAAGAATGCGACACATCTTTGCATCATTAAACACAGGTTCCACAGCATAAATGAATGTAACACATCTTCAACTAATGTTCCACAGTGACTGAGTCTACACAAAGATGGAGTAGGATGGTTGAACACTCATGGGATACAGCAAGGATTAATAGTTAAGCCCTTGAGACACACCATGGGGCACATGCCAAGGGCTCACCTGACGTAGGGTGTTGACTTTATACTGACTGGTGTGCATTTCTGTTGTTTTGGGGCCTGGTGCATTGCTTGTTTCTTTTCATGGTACTAGAGATAGAACCCAGGACTTGGGTATGTCAGGCTGGTCCTTTATGTCCTGGCTTCATCCTAGTCCTTGCCAGTGCCACATGGCCCTGCTGGACTGACCTCAATAGAGAACTGTCTTCTCCAGTGAAAGTGGGTGTGGCCACAGGTCAGGCATGCTCAGTCTGCACCCAAACACCTGCAACTTCTCCAAAAGAAAGGAAAGCAGAAAGGGACAGGAGCCTAGAATTTGGAATTTTCCAGGGAAGGCTTCAAGCTGAGATCTGTTTTAAGGCACAAGCAGGTAGCCTTGTGAAGGAACTTTGCATCTCATCAAGGGATGATCGGTTCTCCAACAGAGCCCAGAAGAGTTCCTCAGAGATGCCAGCAATGAGGCCCAAACAAAACTGATTCAGTTCCTATTTCTAAAGAGGAGCCGTGAAGAAGGACAGGGGCTCAGAGAGGAAAACTCGGCAGATTGGATGAGTGATTCCTAAAGCCTGTTCCAAACACCAAGGCCCCGAGGGTGATGCAAAGAAACGGCATTAATATTCCAGGCAGAGGAATTCAGGCGCATGCTTAGGAAAATGTGTCCTAACTGCATCCCTGCTGAGCCTCGGAGTCTGCTCAAGAACATGGTGGAGTTTTTTATACCCAAAGCTACGGAAAATGAGAAGAACCTGTAATGCTGGGTTGTGGCAGTGGGTCAGGGGAGGTGTGTGTGGGGGGGGCACTGGGAATGCTGGGGTGCAGGGGAGGCGGGAGGGTGGGTCTCTTACACTAGCCGAGACAGAGGCTCCTTCCTGAGGCCCCCTCCTCTCACCTGGCTTGGAAGGCAGGCTGTGGGCAAGGAAACGTCAAAAGGGTTTATATATAAACAGTTCTAGAACTCTTTCACCGTGCAGTGTCTGCACCTAAGTACAGTGGCCCAAACAGCTTTGCAAAGACAGCACGCCATACTTTCTAAGAACCAGCGTGGGTCCTTAGGACAGACTATGGAGTTTGTTAGTGTGTTAGTGTATGCACAAGGGCATACAGAGCGGGTCCTTAGGACAGGCTATGGAGTTTGTTAGTACCTCATTGCACAAGGGCATAAAGGCGACATTGAAGTGTTCTTGCCAGGAGAGTGTTTCTATGCTTCAAGAGACAGAAGGGGAGGAGATTTTTGCAAGAGCTGGCATGAAATCTCTCCGATGCTAGAAAGTCCCCCTGAGGACACCTATCCAGGTGCCCTCCCCTCCAGAAACACCAATCACGCTGCTCAGTCAGCACACAAATTCTTCTATCTATCTAGCCATCAACACCAACTTTCCGCACTCTGTCTCTCCTTGACACTCAGTCTCTTGTCTCTTCCTCTCTTGAAGAAGAGAAAAGAGGAAGTCAGAGAAACAATATGACATCATCAGGACTGAGGCTGTCTGCTCCCAGGGGCCACCGATCCTCACAGTGTGGGGTGTACCAGAGGAGCTGTCTTGCAGTTCTGGCTCCAGCTGGGGATCCATTATCTTGATGCACAGACCTGTGAGCTACTTCCTTCACTTCCCACCAGCTTCCCTGTGAGGCTGGATGCTGGCTGACATTGCCAACCTGGATGCTCCTCCCCCCATTTGGAAAGAAGAGGCTGCGTGGAATGTACCTAGTATAACTGAGTAAACAGCAACAAACCATTAGGCTGTGTCTCTTGTCACTCAGTGACTCAGAATTCCCACCTAAAAAAATAGAAAATGAGGCTTGAGCCAGTGTCTCTGGGACTGGCCAAAATGTCTGGATATTTGGAAATACTCAGATGCTGGGTACCAAATACATCCATCCTATCCAAATCACTGACTCACACCTTGGCAGCTGAGAGATGCCAAATAGCATTTAGTCAGAGATTTCATGGGATTAAAAAGAGGCAGTGAAAGGAATTTTGCTATAAACAAAGTAAGTCCAATTGTTTGTTATGATTTTTAACCCCCCAGGGCCAGCTAAGTTCTCAACATGCTTCAGTTGGTTAGCTTCCCACGCCACCTGCCTGCCACTCTTTCTCAGTTTCAGCGGAACATATGGGCTGGGAAAGAAAAGTCAAGAGACCCTGGTCCAGGGCTGGAGAGATGACTCCATGGCAAGCATGCCTGCTCTGTAAGCATGACGGCCTGAGTCTGAATCACCAGCACATGGGGACAGCCAAGCGTGGATGCCTCTGCTGAGACCAGCAGACCCCCAGAACTAGCTGGCCAGCTGGCCAGGCTGAAATGACGAGCTCTTTAGCTAGAGATCCTTTCTTAAGGCAACAAGGTACGGAGGGGTAGCTACCCAGCATCCTGCTGCGGCCTCTGCATGCTTGTGTATGGCCATGCGTCTCTGCATAAATACACCACACACACACACACACACAGTGGGGGGCATTATTATATCATCTATAGAGGGAAAAGGACAATAGCTTATCCCCATTACCCTATGACATTCAACTGTGGTTACTTTAAGTTCCTAGCTCAGAGCAGACCTGATGGCTGAACAGTCGATTGTGGAGGCAGACACCATGTGGACTGGACCTGATGAGGCTGAATCACTCACCACCAACCTGTGTTTCCTTCCACCTCCACAGCCTCGGGGTTCACCGAGTATAACCTGGGACATCTCACCGCCTGCTGGAGAATCCCCCTCAGGCCTAATGAGACTTCTGGTCCCTTCCACAGTAACAGCAAGTCAACATCTCTGTACCAGTTTCCAACACTCCTTTCAGCCCCCAGAAAACTTCCGAGTGCTTTAAATTAACAGCCACTGAACTAGAACAGTAGTTAAGATGTGCGCCACTTTTAGACATTGTTTCCAGAGATTGTGTAACATTCACTACTGTTTGGGAGGGTCTATGAAGACAGCCAGTGTGGTCCACAAAGAAGGCGGGGCTTAGAGTTAAGGCTATAGTTGGATGGTAGCAAGCTCATCTCATGTGTGTGAGGCTCCTGGGTTCCATTCTCGTCTGCTTGTCTGCTTGAGACAGCCTCTCACTGTGTAGCCCTGGCTGATCTGGAACTGACTATGTAGACCAGGTTGGCAGCAAAGTTACAGAGACATGCCAGCCTACTGGGACTAACGGTGAGCCATGCACCACCACACCCAGCCCTGGATTCCATTCTTAAAATTAAAAAAAAAAAGATCTTGGTTTTGTTTTTTAAGGTCTTTATTTGGTTTACGTTGTGCTTTGCTTGCTGTGTCTGGCTGGGAATTTTTGTATTATTACAGCATTCTATAGGCCCCATATGTATCACTTGCCTGCTTCCCTGGGCCATTAACAGAATTTTGTATTATTAACTCATTTAATTTTAATAAAACTCCAATTACATCTCAAGGCATCCAGTCTAAAATCTACTCATTCTTAGACTTGAGACTCCCAGAGAAATCCTTAACCCCAGCCAGCAGTGAGGCAGGAGCTTTGGGTGGGGGTGCAACACACTGGGCTACATCCAAAGGTGGGGCAAAGGTGGGGGCCCAAGCAGAAAAGGCTGGTCTTTTCTCTTGGCAGTATAGCCTGGAATTTCTGCTGAGAAGGCAAAAATGGAGTTGGCAGGGCTGTCAGGCTCCCAGAGGCCCACTGAGTTGTTAGACCAGGATGTAAGTGGGCCACTCTGGTTGCCAAGGTCTGGGAGCCTCCAAGTCCTTATTAACGGGCCCCACAGCTAAGCGGTGATTTGCAGAAGTTGGAGAGGGGCCACAAGGGGCAAACTGAGCAATCCTGTTTCCAAGGAATTGGGCTCCTTTGGAGGAGTGTAGGTAGGGCTGTGGGCTAGGCAGTGGCTGATTACCAGCGAGCTGATTAAGGGAAGCTTAGAATGGCTAAGGAACAGCTGAGCCTAAAGAGCTCCAACCTGGATAGCAGAAGACTCTTGCACTTCAGCGTCCAGGGGCGAGCAGCTGAAGACACGGCTGTGCAGGAGTGAGTTCCCTTGTTCTAGAGTCTAACGTTTTTCCCACCCAAGAGCCCCTCTCCCGCTCTCCTTGGTCCCTTATTCCGGGAGCTACTACCTCTTTCGTAGGGTTCCCAGTACATCAGGTACTGTGCTGAACACTGCATCTTTAGCATGGCAACCCTGTGGGGTGGGCGGGGGCATGGTCATTTTTACAAATAGACTAGGTGAGACGAAGCCACAAGTTCCCACAGAAAGGTAACCACAGACCTGGTTGCCTCAACCCTGCTTTTCTTCCCACTCACTGCAGCCTGGAAGAGCAGGATGGCTGGAGGGAAGAGAGAAAGCGTGTGATGTGGGAGAGGATGCGAGATGAAGCCAGAGGGCTCCAGGTCAGGTGAGTGGGGACTGTCCAATGGCAAGTGCCTGTCATATTCTGAGTAGACAGAAGCCATGGCAAGGGGGTTCAAGAGAAAAACATCCATGTCTAGTGTATTTTAGGGGAGGATGGGGGAGCTGGAAGAAAACGGCCGAGAGAAGGTGACTTACTGCATGTCACTAGTGACATGTGAGTCACAGGTTCTAGAGATGGATACATGCTAAGTTGGTCTCGGGTACTCAAGAGGCAGGCTGGAGTTCAGACATGACTTATCTTCGTTTGCTCTATGTTGTTATTTAAAAAAACATTGTTCAAAAGCCACTTGGGGAGGCAAGGATTTATTTCAGCCTGCAACTTATCATCCATTATGAAGAGTGGTAAGGGCAGGAACTCACAGCAGAAACCTAGAGGCAGGAATTAGAGCAGAAGCCATGGAGGAATGTTGTTTACTGGCTTGTTCAGCCTGCTTTCTTAGACAACTCAGGACCACTGCCTACAGATCTGGCCCTCCCAAATCAACCATTAATCACAAAAAAGCCCTTAACAGATTTCTCTATAGACCAATATGGCAGAGGTATCATCTCAATTGACGCTCTTTCTTCTAAGGTGATTCTGGAGTGTGCCAGGATGATGATAGCTAACTAATTCTGTCATTGTCACACTACAGTGGTCTGTGGTCACAGGTAATAGGAGAAAGATTTCCAATAACTGTATCTGAAGACAAAGTTGTGAAGATTCCCACTGCATAAAACTCGTGACAGAAGGTGTGTGTGTGAGAGAGAGAAACAGAGACAGAGAGACAGACACAGACAACACAGAGATACACAGGGAGATAGACAAAGAGACAGAAAGACAGAGACACAGAGAGAGACACAGAGAGACAGAGATATAGAAATACAGAGACACAGAGAAACACACAGAGACACACAGAGAGAGACACACATACACAGAAACACAGAGAGAAAGACAGAGAGACAGAGATACACACACAGAGACACGGAGAAATACACACAGAGACACACAGAGAATCACCTCTTTTCTCCAGAATGAAAAGTCAATAACAATTTCTGGAGCATGGAAAAAGCCATATACATCCCAAGACCTCAGTCTTCTCTGAGGACTAAGGTCCACAGTGAGCTGATGGCCCATAACAGCTACTGCTGGTGAGGGGAAAGGGCTCAGGAACTCTAGACAAGAGCCAACGAAGAGGCTGCACACTGCGTCCACATTTACACGAGGAAAGCCAAGTAGAAGATTGAGCAATTACCCCAATAACTACAGGCTGGGGTGCCTGCCTACTTGGGCAACTTGGATACAAACATGTGCTGGCTGCTTCCCTCACCGGAATCACTAGATAATCATCAACTGTCTGTTTTGCTTAGATAAAGAGAACAAGAAACAGGCCTCTACCCGAGGCAGGAACTCCCATGGGTCACAGTGACGGGCTGAGGGGGCTGGTCCTAGGAATCTACCCACCTGTGTGGACATGTTAGCCACACAAGATAGCAGGTAGGTTCTGGGGACCCTGAGGCTAACCATCCCTTTCCCACATTCTCCAAGTAAAGTGTGAGACAAACCTTAGGTGGGAAGACAAATGTGTGGCCCAGGCATAGTCTTTGAGGAGACGCGGGGAATGCAGGAGCAGCAGTTGAGCTATACGGTGTGTGTGTGTGTGTGTGTGTGTGTGTGTGTGTGTGTGTGTGAGAGAGAGAGTGAACTGGCACGTGAGCGAGGTGAGTGAGTCTGAACAGCCAGTAGGCTCATTGGGGAAAAGAAAACTGAGGAAGGGAGAGGGACGTCTTGGGAAAGAGGGACTATTTTTCCTCCTCTAGTGGCAGGAATTAGTTTACTGAGAAGTCAAAACATCCAATATCTCTGAAGCATCAGGCACATTTGCAGCACTCTATAAACATCTTCCTATTGCATCATAACAGCTATTGGAAGTGGGACTATCATTGTGCCATTTGTATGTATGCGAAGCAGAGGCAGGCCTGGGTGTGCAGCCCAGTGAGTAAGGATTTGCCTAGCATGAGGCCCTGGCATTCCCAGCTCCACAAAGGGGCAAAAAGGAGAGGGGAAAGGGGGATGAAGGGAGAAGGGTAAGGGAAGGGCACACATGCACATACAGACACACACAAGAGAGAAAGATGATTCTAAGACAATCTTTTGCTAACTTATCCCCAGTGACAATGCCAGTCACTGTCATCAGCATCCAAGCATCTGCCATACTTTCCCCAGGTCTGGGTCAGTCTCTCCCAGGGCCTCATCCTTGGCTGTTACCATGTAGATATCCTCAATGGACGGCAAGACCTGGTGCTTCACTAAGGCCAGAGTTGGACTCCAGAGCAAAGCCCCAGCAGAACAAACTCCATGACAGGGCTTTGGCACTGCCCTTATGCACCCTGTTCCTGGCCCCCTGTCTCTTCTCTAACCAGTCTCCACTCTCCCCAGCCTTTACTCTGCATGAGCTCAGCACCTGCCTGAGAGCCCTAAGTTCCCCGCAGACTCTGGCTGCTGCAACACAGCCTTTCCTCTCCTAGCTTCACAGGAGCAGAGACCCTTCGCAGGGTGGTGGATCCAGGTCTGAGATCTCCTGATCTCTTCCCAAATTGATTTCTCACCCACAGCTAGTGCTGAGATCTCCCCAGGAAGCTGCACAGCTGGCTGTGCCCTCTGAGACCTGCGCCCATCCTGAGACATGTGCCTACCACCACCATAAATGAACAGAACTGTTTCCTGAAAGACGAATGATGAGCTGGGGGTGGGGGACTGCCCGCACTCCACACTCGGCTCTCCTGGGGAAGCCTCAACCAAAGACAAAATGTGTGGTTTAGAACCATGGTGGCAAAGGATCAGAGCCTTGCCAGTGTGTCTGAAAGAAATGAGTGAAGCACGGGTCGTGGTTCTTGGGAGACTTCACCCTGGTTCCTGGAAGTAAATATTTTGAAATCAAATTTGTAGTAATGGTTTCCATTTTTTAAATATGGTAGCACAATTCCTTTGAGTTTAAATTTTTTTCTTTGCAAACATTCAAAACACCCCAGTAAACAAAATTACAGGCTTTCCAACCCAAGTCCCAGTGGGTGCCGGCATCTTGACGGAAAACTCTAGGGTGGGGAAGGGAATGGGTACTTCCCACTCGAACTGAGGCTGCAACAGGAGAAGGTCAAGGGCGAGGAGCTCGCTGGTAGCTTGTTGTCCACTTGTGAGCTTGCTGAAAGGAAGGGCAGAGGGAGCCAGGCTTCCGCAGGACCGAGTGCCTTTCTGATGTTCCAGCAGCTTGGCCTCATTTGCCTCATCTGTCAGCACCAGCCCCACCCCAAACTATGGGATTCTGTTTTAAAACAGCTTTTGTTTTTTTAAGTTCATTTTCTCACCTTACTCTCATAAAATCTTTCTGCTAATTTGAAAACCAGCATCAAGGGAGGCTGGATCCTCAGTGATCCAGCTGGCTCGCATCCCTGCTGAAGGTATAGGAAAAGCGTGAACTGCCACAGGATGCCAGAAACCAGCTGAAGGAAGGAGGAAGAGCAGTGTGAGCATCTGTCTCTTGACTTTGCCCAGTTCCCCTAACTCCCATATTCAACTCCACAATTAATGCACGGTGGTCATTGCAGAAGGCTGTGGTCACTCACACACACACACACACACACACACACACAGAGAGAGAGAGAGAGAGAGAGAGAGAGAGAGAGAGAGAATCTTTTTTGCTGAGGTTTCTATGACCTCTGAGCTGTAGTCTGCATGCCTGGGAATTTTTTTTTTAATGAAGCTCATACTACTAAAAATGTATGAATACATCCTCCAAAGAGCACTGTACACCTATGAAAATAACCCGCATAATTCTTGCATATAAAACCAAAATGTTAATAATTATGTTAATCAGAAATCCCTAAATTTCCATTCCTTCATTAATTAAGCAAGGGAATATTCAGGAAGATGCCAAGGCCCAGTGCTGAGGTGCGACCATAATCACCAGCGAAGCACACAGAATCCGAGGGTGTAGAGGGCAGTGTGTAAATGCAAATCCGATTTCAAGTGAATGACGGCCCTGTGAAACAAGTCCTTTGTTGTATCCATTCTAACCATGCATGCAAAATATTGCTGGGGGGAGGGGAGAGAAAGATTCACTCTTGGGTATAGAATTTATTTAGTAGGTATTGGGAAGGGTTAAGGGTAAGGGGATTGTGGAGGGAAGAGATAAAGAGAGAAGAGGGGGAAGAAAAGGGGGAAGGAGCGGGAAGGAGAGAGAAAGAGAAAGAGGATAGAGATCAGCTTGCCTCAGAGAGAAGGGGGATGAGTGAAATTTGATTCTTAAAGGGACAGGGTACACAGGTGGCAGGGAAGTTCAGCAGAATGATAAGAAGGGGTGTGTCATAGATGTGATCACCTGTGTTTAATTTTAGCACTTTTATAAGAAACTAATTCTCGGAAATGAAAATGAATAGTTCACACCAAGTATAGCTCTGAAAATCTTCCAATTGTCCATAAAATTAGAATAGTTACAAAATTCATTTGACTGACAGGCACAACAGGAAGGGATCTGGGAAAGTCTCAGACTTTGATGAATGCAGCACACAGTTCCCGGGGGGGGGGGGTCTTTTAAGTCTTAAAACTTGGCTCACACAGCCACACTTCTAAAAGGAACAGTTTGAAGGACTGATGTCCCTCAGAGGTTCCTGGAGGGTGGGGTGAATAAGGAGGTGAGACCTTTGAAGGAGGAAGTACAGCATGGAGGAGGGGGAGAGGGGGATGGCTTGGCCCCACTTCCTGCTTCCTCTACTTTCTGCATTGGGGATAACATGCTTACTTCCTGTTTCTGCTGCCATGCCTTCCCTGCCTGGTCCTCTATCCTCCCTCCCGGATGGACTTTCTCCCACTTAAGCTGTGAGTTAAAACGAACCCTTTCTCCTCCCTTTTTGTTGGTTGGGGTATTTCTATCACAGCCACAGAAAAGCAGTAGATACACTGGGGAAACACGGATGTTACATTGTATCCATTGGGGGGGAAATGGATGGTTACATTGTATCCATGGGGGAGAGAAAAAAAAGCCGTGGATGGTTACATTGTATCCATGGGGGAGAGGGGGGAAAAAAAGGAGCCGTGGATGGTTACATTGTATCCATTTGGGGAACACGGATGTTACATTGTATCCATTGGGCGGCACAGATGGTTGCTTTGTATCCGTTGGAGCAACGGATGGTTACATTGTATCTGTTGGGCCCATGGATGGTTACATTGTATCCATAAGTGTAAATTTGCTAGGCCCTGGTCACATAGATGGCCCTGGTTAAGCTCAGCGAATCACAAACCAAAATGAACAATTATGAATTTAAAGGGTTGTGGGGAGAAAGGGGTTAGGCAGAGACAGTGGGGAGGCAGGTGAGAGTGGTCAGCGTGTACGCGTGTGAAACTGTCTAAAAACAAATTTAATTAATGAAAAGATGGGTATAAAGATGTCTACCACAACTGCCGTTTAGATAGAGAGCAAACTGACACATGGCTGAGTCAGAGCACCTGCCTAGAATGCATGAGGCCCTTAATTTGATCCCTGGCACAGAAAAAGAAAAGAAAATAGAGAGTAAGGGCATAGACTTAAAAGGTCGTATCTGGAGGAACAGAACTGCTCGGTTCACACACTGCCTTGGGGCTGTTGTGGACATACAGGGCACAGAGTATTCAGTGTCTACACTTGTAACACAGCTGCGAGATTAATGATGAACTCTGTTCTAAGGAGCTGAGGGCTTAACCAAAGCATCTAAGGCACTCAGACATGCGCCAAGAGCTCAGTGTTGAATGACACCCATCTCTAAACTTACAGTGCCACATGGCTTGGTGCACCAGGGACACTAGCGAAATACCTTAGACTGGGTGGTTTAGAAGCAGCAGGATGTTGTCCATTGCTTTAGAGGCTGGGATGTTCAAGACGAAGACACTAGAACATTTGGGGTCTGCTTGGGGACCACTTTTCATAGATGGACCGGGCTACACATCCTCAAATTGTGGAGAGGCAAAGGGGTAAACAGGCTCCCTCAAGCCTTGTGGATAAGGTCACTTGTCCTGTTTGCAATGGCATCCACCCCACCACCTGTTTTCAGAGACAGGCTTTCTCTGTGTAGCTCTGGCCATCCCTAGAACTCATGCTGAAGACCAGCCCATCTCAAATTTAGAGACACTGCCAACCCTGCCGCCCTTGCCTCTCAAGTAGTGAGAAAAAAGTTGTATACCACTATGCCCAGTTCCCAGCAGTTTCTAATCGGTATGTATATATATATATGGCGTGGCAGGGGACCATCTCATTAATTACAATGTAACATGAATTATAAGTATTAATTATATACAACATTCTTTTTTAATGTTGTGATACTGTAGATGGTTGTGATGTTTGAACTTGGGAGAGATAACAGCTATAACCCTTTATATCAATTAAAATCTTACAGATGAGTATTTTACTTAAAAGACATGTATACAAGTTTCATTAGTAATTTGTCTATAGATTGCTAACAATTAGCAGGTACTCAATTTGCTACTACTATTCCAATTTATTAGGGCACAGATTAATCTGGATGTGTCATTTAGGTCAGTGTAAATGCTGGGATTATGATATTGTCTTAATTAGCGCTGTCTTCTGTCTTAACCAGAGAAGCTTGTCTTGCAGTGGCTGGCAGTTAGAGCAGGCTCACGACCACCCAACTGTGACAAAAGTGATCATTAAGCACTCATCCCTAATGAGACGTGTCAACGCCTCCCCCAAGTTTAGGGAACATTGAGCAACAGGGGGCCCAGAGACTGTAAGAGATGGAGTCGGGAGGAAGGATGTTTTCTTCTGGGCAGCGAGGGGCTGGTGCACCCGTGAGGTCACTGTGGGTACAGTCACCTGCTCAAGATGAAGCCAACAGTATCAATCAGTGTTCTGACAGGCAGCCCTAATTGGACTCCAAGAGGAACATAGCGATAAAGTGGACAGGTTGGGGGTTACCTTGGGAGGAATGGAGGGGAGAATTGGATGTGGATGCGATCAAGACACATGAAATTGCCAGAGTAGAAGATACTCTATAAGTAACTTCAGAAGACATTCTGTAAAAAGGGAAAGTCAGGTTATCAAACAGGACTGTGTGAACACCGTGTGTATTTCTACGTTTTCTATTGCTGTGTGTCGGTGAGGGCAGGGTGTCTTTCTTCTAGTGGCTCTACACCATAGTTATTTTTAGACAGTGTCTCTCACTGAACCTGATACTTGCTGTTGAGTGATGACTGATAGCTAGCAAGCTCCCAGGACCCACCTGTTTTTTCCCCCACCCCCAATCCCCAGTCCTGGAGTTACAGTCGCGTGTGTCTATGCCCAGATTTTATATGGAAGATTTGAACTCAGATCATCTTGCTTCCACAGCAAGCACCCATACCCACAGAACCACCATCTCTAAAGCCTCTTATTTTTCTTTTGGGTTCTAGAATAGCTACTTACCCACAGGGGACTTTGAAATTCCGCTTTCCCAGCCTCTGGAGTGACAGGGTAACCATACCTGATTATTGAAGGTTGAACACTGAACCCAGGACTTCAAGCAGAGTGGGCAAATGTTCTACCAACTGAACCACCCTGGGCCTACACTTCCTTTAGACCCAGATAACCTTAGTTGTTTAATTTCAGTTCCTTCAGCTCCCGCAGGGAGCACTTTTCTCTATGCTAACACACATTCAGTATTGCATGCCAGCCTAAAAGACTTCAACAACACAAAAGTGTTTCTTTCCCAACCGCTCAGACCCTCCATACCATAACAAATGTCTCGAGATCCCACCTAATCTCATAATTCTACCTCAGTAATTATATATACCGTGTGCCAGGAAAGGCTGCCGCTATCGGCTTTCAAATGCCTATAACAGTTTTTGAAAGTATGAACCATGATTCTACCTCTTAGTGTTTATTATGGGATACTCAGCTATGTGTGCTTATAATTTATAATCATATGGGATTTAAGAATGGCATTTGTGAAATGTAAGATTACTATTGTTAATGGCACCTTGTCCTACTAACAAGCATGGCTTCAGGAGTGCTGAGTCGGTTTCCCCTTCTGAGTAGGAAGCTTGATTTGCATGGCTAAAGTTCTACCCTCCCAGTTTCGTGGTTTT
Source organism: Chionomys nivalis (assembly GCF_950005125.1). Lineage (NCBI taxonomy): Eukaryota > Metazoa > Chordata > Mammalia > Rodentia > Cricetidae > Chionomys > Chionomys nivalis. Next base: position 60,340,296 of record NC_080103.1, read on the forward strand.
AAGGGAATTAAAATGCATTAACTGCCTCTGTGTTGTATGTCTCTACCAGCAGGGTCTGAGATCTTTCTAGAACCCTTGTTCGCTCTACCTACTGGTAAAATGAATATCTCACCTCTTCTCTGGTCTCTTCATGCCTGAGAAGAAAGCTGTCATCTTGCCCCTCCCTCCTGCCCCCAAAGCTACTTCTCTACCTCCAGTTCTAACCCAGTGAGTCCTGTGCGCAGCTCACACTGGGTGAGGCAGCCTGAGCACTTCTGATTGTCTTCCCAGAAAAGCGCAGCCGCAGACACAGGCTCCTGTCCCCTCCTACTGTGAATCCAAACCCATCTCTTGTCATAAATAATCCCTAGTGCAGGGAATACAAACCTCATCCATTCACAGGGCTTTGAATGTCTGCTGAAGAACTGTGGCTCCAGCTCTAAGATCCATCTTGGGAGCTTTACAAGCTCTCAGATTCAGAGGGAAAGGGCAGTGGAGAGAAAAGCCTTGCCTTGGGCCCCTCCCAGGCTAATGGCTGAGAATGTCAATCACACGCAGCTGGGGAAGGCTCTCAACCTGCCCAGTGCTGAGCCTGGTGGATCCACAGGAGCTTGCTGGGACATCTGGGAAAGGTAAAGCTGACATCACCGCTCCTTGCCCGCATCAGGCAGTGAGACCCAAGGAGACCAGCGTCAATCTCCCATCATCAGATAGAGAGACTTCTGGCTGCGTTATTTGGACTTTGGTCAAAGGGATTCCAACTAGAGAAGCAGATTGAAAAAGAAAATTGTTCCTCTTTTCTTTCTTCTCAGACTTGCAGCTTCTTGCACAAGGCAGATCATCTATCTCCTTGTGCCCATGTGATGCATTCTGGTTGCATTTATGATAACTAAGATGGAATCACAAATACCCTCACTATTACTTCCAGTCCCCAGCCAGATGTGCGGCTGTCCACTCCACTAAGCAAACACTTAAGCTGAGAGTCTCATTACCTTTCTTTCCCTACGTGGTCCATGAAAGACCTGAATTGTAATTGAGAGAGAAACATCTATTACCTAGGCGTAGGATAAAGTCCTGGGGGTTAGAACTAAGAACCCCTACAATGCAGTCACCTGGAAAACAAACAAAACAAAAACAACCCAGAGCCCTTGTTCTAGAAATTTTACTCAATACTCCCAGTTTCTTTAAATAAAACTCCAAAGAAATATATGTTATGGCTAGATTTCATGTTTAGAGTGAGATACCCCAACGGTCAATCTGAGAAGCATTCTGCCTTTAAGGCCACATGAATTTGACTAGCTAGTTTAAAAGCAATTAAAGGCCAAGTGAGATGTTTTCACATACGGGTTGTCTGTTGTTAAGTACAGTCATCTACAGATGGCTTTCCCAATAAAAGGAACTCACGACACCGCTCGAAACAAAACAGCTTTGTAAGAAAGATTAATAGCAACATACTGGTGACACCACACACAGAAGACAAGCTGGCCACAGCCTTCACAAGGGCGGAAAGTGTTTAATGAACTTAGGATGGTGGCTTCGTAAACTAGAGTGTTATTTACAGCTAGGGCTCCCCAAGAGCAGACACCGCCGTGGGCGTGCGAGGCATGCTACGACCGACGCGCCTTCAGCTCATCCCGAAAACACTGGCAAAATAAACTTCAGTTGCAAATTCACAGATACAAGCTTCAAGGTATAAAGTTGTATATAACAAAAAAATACAGATAATATTTATGACAATAACTTACAGGTACAAACTCATGAGAAACTACAGTTCCACAAAGGGCTGTAAACATTTTGCACATTGTCAGTCCAGTCTTTTAGGCAAAGTGCTCTTTTGATAACAAATAAATTAACAGATACACGCTAGAGCCAACTATTTCCAGACAACACACAAAAAAATGTTTTGACTTGTTTTCTTCTTGTAAACATAAGTTTTACAAAAAAAACAAAATGAAGAATAAAAGTGTCTTGCAGGCCAACTACAGATACATACCTGGGCAGCGAAAGGATGTTTGAAATGTTTTGAATGTTAAATAAAAAAATTAACATTAATATCTTTTCAATGGTATTTTATACATAATAAACAACAAGTTTATATCCTCAATCATTTCTATCCCTGAAAAAAGGAATTAGGTATGACTTATTGGCAGCTGGGTCATTGTATGGGGTAACAAGGGCTGGAGTCCAGGAGTTGCTGGTGAGCTACAAAACAGAAAAGAGACGTGGGCATCAGTTCTTTAGGGTGACCGATCATGATTTAAACAAAGGCAAGGTGTCTTCATCACTGTCTCAGATATGGGCATTAGTTCTATGTGGTATCTGGCATCAGATATAAGCAGCGGCCCATTGACTCGTCTTTAGCAAGGAGATAAGCTTTGGGCATAGAGACATGCTCCAACTCTCTTCCATTTACCATACGTCACCCTGCACTGAGAAAGCTATGGTGTGTAGCTCCTACAGAGAGAGAGCTCCCGGGGCAAATGTTGCCTTTGTGTGCAGGTGTTCAGGGAGGGGCATACCCAAGTTCTCCTTAGGAGCAGTCAGTTGCATTCTCCCTGAACTGCAACTCAAGGTTTTCCTTCCTTGGCCTTAGTCTCTGGGTACTGGGGTTACATGTAAGAACCCCCATGTTCAGCTAGCATCTAAACATGTTTGTCTCAGCTAGTACTGTAGTCTCTCACAGAACACACACGGTTCCAACAGCAGCGTAACTAAATGGCACAGTGGTATTATGGGCTGTTTGTTTTTTTTACCAAAATTTAAGATTCTGCTTTCGGCAAGGACTTCAACCCCCCCCCCCACCCCGCCCAGAGCACTGGGAGAGCTGGACAGTGACTGGATCACGTGCTAGGAGGACATTTAAAAAGACACCCACGTAGTAGGAAGTTTTGAAGTCCAGACCCAGAGAGGAAAAAAAGAAAATGGGTTTCTTGGTAGCAAAGATACTGACAAATTTAACACATGAGGAATGTTTGCCGCCGGGCTGAGACTCTGAGCAGCTTGTTTAGAAATTAGACTTCGGCAGGGCAGTGGGGAAACAAACACAGGCCCTCACTTGGGATTCCAAAGTCAAGGAATAGTGAGACGGAACTGGACTGACCTCCGAAGAACTAACGGGACTTGAGGTGATTTCCTGTAGCCCAGATTCATACCACAGGAAACAGTTGTCTCTGATGAAAAGGTATCATCCAGAACCCCAAATTATTTATTTCTTACCCCAAATCTGAAATGAAGTGGGTTTAGGGTTTTGGTTTCTGTTTCTGGTCTTTTTGTTTGTTTTGGGGTTTTCGGAGGGGGGAGGGGCTGGCAGATAGTAAGAGCCGGCTCAGCTAAAGACAGAGGGGAAACATCAGAGAAGATGCAGAAAGGGCACAGATGCCGGATCCATCAAACATGAGCGTTTGTGTGAGCATGGGCAATGCAACTGCTCAAGTCAGGAAACAAGTGCCAAGCAGGCAGAGAGCAACAGAGATGAGGGTCCTCCACTGAGTGTCAGCAACCGAGTGAGAAGCCAATGGATGGGGTTTATGCGTTTATATATGCAGAGAATTTGTGCCCTAAAAGATGACTTGGAAGGAAAGCACTAAAAATCGGAAGGCCAGAGTGTTACAATGTAAGAAATCATCACTGACTCAAAATAAATTTTGTGACAGGGTCTTACTATGTAACTCTGGCTGGCCCAGAACACTATGTAGACCAGGCTCACCTCAGACACAAGAGAGTCACCTGTCTCTACCTCTTCCTTAAAGATGGGATTAAGATTTTGCCACCACAATCAGCTAAATAATTTTTAAAGGACACCAAGAGGTTCACTTAGCAAGACACCAAACCACTTAGTAAAGCCTCTAAGTAGAAGATATTTTCAACACTTGCACTTATCGAAAGGCTTTATGTGTAGATCTTATGTGAAAGATCAGATTTGAAGAGACACCATCAGGCCAGTAGCCAAATACAGACACAGGTCTTCACGGGGTAAAGAGATGCCCAAGGGGGAGGGCATCCTGTCAGCCATGAGAAGATGCTGATAAACATAATGAGATGGGACTACACTGTCACCAGACCGGCCAGGATGAAGCGGGGACAGCATGCTCGGTGCTGGCGGCCACAGAAGCACCTGTAGCACTCACGTGCTGCAAGCCGGTCTGACTGCAGAGCATCACACACAACCCACGTATATATCAGCTGGCAGTCTGAACCCACAGCAACCTGTTCCTAAAATACCCAGACCGGAACACGAAAGGCTATCGGCCATAAAATAGACGTGAGTCGAATGCTGTACAGTAAGTTAGCAACACGGATGACTCTCGCACTCCGCGGAAGCAGAAGAGAGAGATTCAAGATCGCACTGCCTGGGTCAGTTCCCAGGAAGCCTGACAACCAGTTCAATCCCTAGGACCCTCGGGGATAAAAGCGTGTAACTGACTCCTGAAAATTGCCCTCTGACCTCTACATGTGTGCCATGGCAGCACACACATGTGCACCATACACACACACACATATATACACATATGTATATATACATAATACACACATGTATATTATATATTATATATACATATGTAAAAAAGTTTTAAAAAGAAAAATTAAGATATGACTTCTGATCATATCTCAAGATCCACTCTGCAGAAGCAAACAAACCTCTGCTACACCTCGATCAGGTGCCATTTACAGAGGACGCTCAGAGGCAAGCCAAGCCCAGCACTTAAGTGTGCTTTCTACATGTATGACTTACTTCAATAAAAAAAAAGTAGAAGAAAAAAACCTCCAGTACAGAGATATGAGTCAATTACCTTCTCTGACCACAGACAATTAAAGTATTTAAATAGGTATCTGAAACAAAACAAGGGGGGCTGGAGAGACGGATCCACAGCTAAAAGCACTGGCTGCTCTTCCAGAGGACAGAAGTTCAATTCCCAGCACCCACATGGGAGTTCACAACCCCTCTCAGGTTACTTTACACATAGGGTACACAGACAACACCCATACATATAAAATAAAAACAAAGGAAATTTAGAGAAAAAGAAGAAAAGAAACAAAAACTGTTGCCAGTAAAAACCAAGTACCAAGTCCTCATTGTTCTCTGCCGCTCAACCACAGAGCACCACGCTAACAGGAGGATGGCTTTGCTGTCTGCTGTACCCTATAAAGTTTCTCGGCCATTGCTGAGGTAATCTCTCAAAGCCGTGACCGAGATTCAGCAATCCCATCTTAGACATTACCAGCTGCGGGGCGCTGCGCTACCTACCATCCATGTAAGTATGCAGCGCGGTCAGCATCGTCCCATCCTGGGGCACGTAGGCAGAATATGCCATTTCTTCCAGCATGGGTGGAGACAGCCTGGATGGGGGCACCGCTGTGACTGGGGCGGAGGAGGAGTGATTTGGACTGACGTGTTTCTTGTGGCGGGCTCTGCAGTTCTGGAACCATACCTGACGGGGAGAAGGAGGAGGCCGTGAGGTCATGCACTGGCTTCTGATCCGTGGCCCAAGTCATCACCACACACCCCAGAAACAAACCTTCCCAAAGTCTGCAGATGGAGCAGGGAGGCTCTTCTGAGGCTCTGGTTTCTACCCACACACCACAGAAACCCAGTGCAGTGAGTGATGCATGCCTGTAATCCCAGCACTTGGAAGGAGATGGCAGATAGATCCTGAATTCAAGGTCATTTTTCGATACAAGCTACAGGCAAGTCTGGGCTATACAAGATCCTGCCTCTTTGCCTACATGGCAACCTAGGGGCCAGTCTGGGCTATACAAGATCCTGCCTCAAAAAATTTTAAAATGTTAGGGGCTGGAGAGATGGCTCAGCAGTTAAGAGCACTGGCTGCTCTTCCAGAGGACCAGGGTTTGATTTCAGCACCCACATGGCAGCTCACAACTGTCTGTGACTCCAGTTCCACAGGATCCAACATCCTCACACAGACATATATGAAGGTAAAAACACCAATGCATATAAAATGAATAAGTTAAAAAAAAGTTTAAAAAGATTTAAAATGTCCACTGACTGGAGAAACATTTTAGTTCAAGTATTATAACAATAGTCTTTTTTCCTAAGCTAATAGTCTATGGGGATTTACTTAACGGTCTAGTCTATGGTTTTTATTTTTTATTTATTTATTTATTTTTTTAGCACCTTTTAAAAACAGGTGAAGCCTTGAGAATTCTGGGAAAGTATCTCCAGTTTTACTATTCACGTTTGGAAAAAACAGAAAACAGGAAAGTTCTTTCAATCAGAACTTAAAAAGAAAGTATGGTTATATTCTTAGACACCTGCTGGACGCATTTCAAAGCTTGTTCACATTAGGAAAAATCCCTACTGGGAACTCACAGCTTTCTCCAAGATTCTTGATTGAGCCATCCCAGTCACATTTAACCTGCTGCGTCCACTCTCTCAGTGAATACCTAGATTGTTTCCTGAGAAGCATGCTAAGGTCAAGTCTATAATAAGAACAAACTAGTCGTATTTAAAGCAGAATGAGCTACAAACACATCCATCTTGTAAGACCTCACAAAAAGCAAAGTGCCGACCATTCTGCTGTCTGTTCTGTAGCAGAGGAGAAGCAGTTCCAGACGGATGAGGCTTAAATCCAGATCTGGGGACCCAAGGCCTGACTGCCAGAACACACTTGGAAGCTAATCGGCACGTGTGCAGACTCTGCCATGAAAGGCAACTTCAACACACAGTGTCACAGGCTGAGGTATAGCTCAATTGTGGAATGCCTGCCTAACATGCACGCGTGCGCACACACACGCACACACACATACACACACACACACACACACATTTGGTCACCACATTCCAAACAAACTGTGTCACTGGAAAAATGAGAAAAGAAAGTGCTAAAAAAAAAAAAAAATTCAAGGAGGTTAGAATAAGCATTTTGACATCTAGAAGGTCCAGGCCAGGGAAGGGTCAGCAATATTAGCTATGTCCAGGGCCACCAAGTGGAGCTTCATGGCATGAGAGAAGAGAGAGAAGGTGCAAAGATCTTATAAGGGGATAAAAGCTGGCCAGCTTTCAAAGATATACCCTGCCCCTTAGGGCTCAATCCCCCAGGGCTATGCAGCCATCAACTCAAACTAAGGGAGCCAAACTTATCATAGATGTATGGCCTGAGCAGGTGACTGGAGAAAGCGCAGGGAAGGTTCCTCAGTGGAGACTTGGGTATACACCAAGGAAAAACTGGGCGAGGTCACAGCGTCCTCTCTTGTTCTCTGGAGACCACACCCAAATTCTCCAGTGCCAGGTCCATCCACCGGCACTGTAATGGCACATGCCGTCACTCTGAGAAGACACAACGTTCCCCACTGCTGAGGGGGCCATATGCCACCTGTGACACCAGGAGTCACACCTGTGACACCAGGCATCACCTGCCATCATGTCAAGAACAGCCAACGTTCAAGCTACACATACTAAATGTTCCAATCCGACAATATGAGATTTCTGTGCTGATGCTGCAGGGCAATCTGACTTGCACATGGTGACCTAAATAAAGCCTGGAACAGCCTGGCAGACGCCTCTCTTGGGTCGTTATCCTTCGATAATAAGAACCGCACTGGGAAGACCATGCCGTCTCCTTCACTAGACTCATAGTGATTACAAATCTGAACTTCTGGCCTCCACTGTACAATGAAGTCTGAAATTAGGAGGTATCCTCCATGCCATGGAGTCCAAACTAGCCACAAGGAAACGTCACTGCCTTCAGTAGCATCCACACCATACACACAGCCTGTCACGAAGAAAGTTTGTGATGAAGTCAATCACTCCTTTCCATCCATCCTTCCCAGGATTGCTATGCACAGATATCTGAAGAAGCCCCCCCACCCCTTGTCATGTCTGCCTCATACTCATTGCCTTTAACACTATAAGACTTCTAGATCTTTTAAGCACTCCTTTTGAACTGACCTCTTGTTAGTGCTTTTGTAAAAAAAAATAAAGTTAGTATTCTGAGCATGTGACCAGTGCAGAAGATATGGAACCCGACTCCTTAGGGAGCCTCAACACATCACACATCACACATCACAGTCACCAGGAGCTGCTGGAAGCCCTGTCTTCAGAGAGAAGCTGCCTCATAGCAAACACTTCCTGCTTCCCAGAGAATAAGCTCCTAAGGATCAACTCCATGCAACACATGTGTACCAAAAAGGAAACCGTGACCCCAGGTCAAATACAGTTTTTGTTGGTTATTATTAGTGCCATTCATTTTTTTAAAAACAAACAAACAAAAACGAACAAAAAAACCCAACAACTCAACAATTCCTTTAAATGAAGTCCCATGTCCCTAGCCTCTCTACACCACACCTCTGCTCAGGCAGTTACCTCTTTGATGAGGTAACTTCTTCAGACCCTCTGCTGCTTCTCCAGTCAGGGTGCTGCCAGGCTCCCTCCATCTAGACAACCTCTGCCACTCTGTCCTCCCCCTCAGGAACCTCCTCTGTTCCTTATACTCACTCGGAGATTGTAAAGGATCAACCCGATTTCAAGGGACTAGCGCCTTGGCTTGACACCTGTTCATTGCTGTAAATACTGTTCACACAGCAGGTCACCACCAACACTAGCACAGGTAAAGGTGACTGCATCCCCCTCCCAACAGCCAAGGAGCTTTCTTCTGACTTCCCTGTTCCCAGGCACCCTTCCAAGAAAAACCTGAACTTCTAATTCTCTGGTGCAGTCTCTCTGGGCTGCTTTCTTGACTTGCTAGCAGTCAGTAGCTGCCACTATTATGCAATTAGTAAAAATGTTTCTGGAATTTATAGGCCCACACTGCAGTCAAGTCTCTTAAAAACAAGAACAAACAAAAACAAAAACCTCCCTCTAGTTTCCTGGTCACCAGACTCAAAATCCTGGCTCCACTTCTCCCCATGTTTTGTCAGTTTGACCTTTTTCTAAATCATCTATCATGGCTTCCTTTCACAAAGGGGGCAACTCCAACAATTTCCCAGACTTTCCATACATGAATTCTATGATATAGCATGTCTGGCTACAGCTCTCTCTTCCCTAGCCTTGCTCATGTCACCCCTTCTCCCTGAATCTTTAGTAAAGGCCACTATCATCCTACAGAGGGTTGGGCAGAAAGAGGGGGTGGAGTGAGATGGGGAGGGGAAGGAGCGGGGAAGGGAGGGCTCAGAACCAGGTTTGGCTTGGAGCAGCAGCATTGCTCAACCCAAGGATCTCAGAGCTATCTGAATAACGATGAACAGCATCATTGACAAATGGTAGCCCTGTCCAGGAAAGCCAAAGTCAGGCTGTCCTTTAACAATTTCCTCTGCAATTGAAACATTCCATCCCTTAGGAAGCTCCTTGAGCAGGAAGGTAAACAACTCAAAATAGCTTCAGGAAGTCCCTGAATTTGACCAGATTCACTAGGCCCCTCCCTGCCAGAATAGACAATAAAAGCTGAGCATAACAGAGACCAGATGCTGCCTGGAAAAAGCAGAAAGCATCCTGCTGAGCTGCTGAAAGAGGTTTAGACCAACCCGAGGCACGAGGAAAGGATGCTCTTTAACCAGCTGAGCTGGCCCTGGGCTGTACAGTAAGCTCTAGGTTCCCAGTTCTGTGAGCTGTCACCCTGCTGGGATGCACCTTGGTGATGCAGCCATCTTTAAGTCATTTCTGCCCAGGTAAGGAAACCCAATAAAGCTCACCGGTTCACCACACTGGACATGGGTGTTCCCACACTTTGATCTGTGGTGAGCAGACTTGTGTGCTGTGTCTTCCCAGGAAAGCCTTTGTCACACACACTTTTACAAAATAGGTTCAGTGAGGAAGACCCGAAGAGGTATCTGGCATTCTGAGGTTTTGTCACAAAAGAGCAGCATCCACACCCAGAGTCAGGTGCAGAATTTCTTGTCTTTCTTGATGTATGTGTATGATCTCACCTGTATGACTCGCCTGCTTAAGCCCGTTCTCTCTGCCAACTTCTGGAGGGTCTGTGCATCTGGGTTGTTGTCCTGAGCAAACTGTGCTTGCATAACCTGTGATTGTTTTTAAAAACAAACGTTGGGAGAAAACCATTATCAGCCTGATCTTTGGTGTTTTATGATGAAAGAGATAAGACACACAATGACAATGTGATGTGTAGTTAATTCCTGAGGGTCAGCGCAGCTGAGAGCAAATGAAAGAGCGGCTTGCTTTATAAAAATTAAACCACTGCAGGATGGAACGCTGCCTCTCAACCATGCCATTAGAGATGTGACCTACCCCACCCAGTCTCAGAACTCACAGATAAAATACACAGAAGACAAGTCTCTTGCACTCGGCTTCTCATTCTGATAAGTAGCTCTGCACTGGAAGCTCAAAATACAAACCATGCAGCATTTGCCTCTGGCCTCTGGTGGGTCTGAACAGCGTCAGGGCCTCTAACAGCTTTGGCTGATGCCCTGCTGTGGACATGGATGTTCCGGCACTGTGGTCACGCCACTGTTATGTGTGGAGGGGCATTCGCTCCACATGAAGCCACCTCTGAGATCTTAAGAGGAGACACATCCATTAGTCCACACGAGAAACCTTAGCAGAGCCCAGAGATTTATCTGTGACTTTCTGCTGATCTCACCATGGAAGAGCTATGACATGTATACATTCACGTATGACAGTGTTTGGGGTGTGATTTAAAGTTCCTAGAAGAAAAAATACAAAAATGCCAATAATCGCCTGTAATCAAAAGTAAGGAAGGAGGAGATGAAGACTCCTGAGAATCAAGCAATACATTTGAATTTGTTACCCAAAGTCAGTCAGTGCGGGGAGTGCGAGATGAAGATATAAAGAATAGAGGCGTTTAATAGGCTGTGCTTATCTGTGGACCTGGGAAGTGAACAGATAAACACCCTCTGTCCCACCTACTAGCCCTCCCTAGGCAGGTGAACTGCAGTCTCTGCCTGTTCCTGACTTCTCTGCCCCATTTCTCTCCCCCCTTTCCCCTCTCTCTGTCTCTGTCTCTCTGTCTCTCTCTCTGCATCTTCAAATGTTGAAATGTAGCCCAACAGATTGCTTCAAAAAAGTGGGAGCCCAGGGGATCAGGGGAAAAAATGTTCTCCCCAGGGGGGTGCTACACTCTCTGCCTGCCACAGAGGTGTGCACTTCAGAGTTGGTGACTAAAGGACCCTTAACAATATGAGGGAATGGAGAGATGGATAAAAGCCCAGTGTAGGTTAGAAATATCCTGAGGCTGCAAAGATACCCCTGGCCACCAACTCTTCTAGGATCAAGTGTCAGACTCCTTGTGTCCCATCCAATATTGCATCAATATACTCATTGGTAAGGGAGCTTAGCTTTTTTCTTATTGAAAAAGTGGCAAAATGGAGTAAGCGTCTGCAGTCTCCTTCCCTTCACTCTTCCCTTCCGTACCCGAAGGACTGCTTTTCTATAGCTGTGCGTGTGTTGGCGTGACCTAAGCATGACAACCCAAAGACAAAATGGCAAGCAAATTAAATACATCTTGGGGCTGGAGAGATGGCTCAGAGGTTAAGAGCACTGACTGCTCTTGCAGAGGTCCTGAGTTCAATTCCCAGCAACCACATGGTGGCTCACAGCCATCTATAATGAGATCCGGTGCCCTCTTCTGGCATGCAAGCATACATGGAAGGAATGTTGTATACATAATAAATCTTTAAAAAAAAATAAATACATCTTTAATTTATCACAAAGACAAAGCTGAACTAGTATTTGGGAATTTGCTTCTAAATTCATTATTGATATTCTGGTTTAAATAGGAGCAAAATCCCTCTAGGAATAAATAATAGAACCAATGTACATTTAGCAAAGACAATTCATCAAAAAATGGAACTTAAGTCTACCCTGGCCAATTAGAACTAGAATATTCTAAAGAAAATGTTGTACTCACTGTTTTTCCTTTAGTTAGTGCTAGTGTTCAGTCTCACATAAAAAGAAAAACAGAAAAAAAAAGGAGAAAAGGCCCTTTGGGTTTCTACTTGGTTTCCCTATTCTGCAGATGTCAAAGCTCCTGAACCTCGCAAGTCCTTCTGGGATGATCATGGCAAAGACCTGCAGAGGCAGCACTTTAACACCAAGAGGTCTACCAGAAGTCCAGAGTATGTGTACTCGCGTCTGCGCAATGTGATCTGAAAACAGATCAGTGTAGGAGCCAATCTTGGTGTGTTCAATGTCGACATTGCTGGCTATTGTGAGCCAACCATGGCACAAGCAGGAATTTGAGTGCCCTTTTTATCAATGGGACCACGTTGAGATACATCTGTAGACACACCCTCTGAATTGGAAGCCTCTGTGCGATTCTGAGATGGGATTTCAGGATTTAGTTGCCCTGTGCTAACACACCTCTCCAAAGCAAGCACCTCATGGGCAGGCTCGACTCAGTGGTCATGGTGATTTTATTATTATTATTATTTTCTTGAAGTCAATATTTGAATACATTTAGTTTTCCCAAAAATGTGGGAGTTTGATAACGTGAATATAGTACCTGGTTTATCAGATAATATGGTAAAAGTAAATGATTTGGGGGGGATTGTTTTTCTTTTAAATCTGTGGCTGCCCCAGCTTTCTTGTTCTTTAGAGCAACTGAGGACTGTGCCTCATTTATCCTGACCATCTCGGGTACAGGATCAATACTATGGAATGCTGAATCCATGAGGCCATGCTCTGCAGAACCCGACTCTGATCTTTTTTTTTCTTTCTTTTTTTTTGCTAATGATGCAGGTCACGTTCTTATGTAGCAATGCATGGTTTAAGTATTTTGTGAACATTGTAAATTGTAATTATAAGCCTGTCTGCAAGCTTCAGGATTTTTCCTTTCTGTATTGCTGGGTTCTGGTGGAGAACATGGTCTCCTGGGAGGCAAAACCACATGAAAAGCACAGAGGCTGGACGAGTCTGTCTGAACCTCTCTCTCCTCTGCCATCCCCTGAGCAGTCAGTTACCTTTGCGGGTGGTTCCTGTGCCCCTCGAGGAGGCCAACTACACTGAGAACCTGTGGGATTGGCTGAGGAGTTGACGATGTAAGTATGATGCCTGCCATAGGACTTGGCCGGCAAAAACACCCACAAAGATCCCACCTTATCTTTTTTTTCCTGTAATTATCTTCTCACCAGAGATTGCACAGCTACCTGCTGTGGCTTTGAAGCTCTACAGTTACAATTTTAGTAAGGAATTTTCACATCCAAGTTATGAAGCCTGTAATTGTCAAAGTTCCAGCCACCCCCTCACGGAGCGACCACTTTCAGATCCGATACGCGTCTACTGAGATGCCGTCTAACCTGGCCCGTCTCTGCAGACTGGGTGTTTTGCAAAGCCTGGACAAGAGTTCACATCAGCAACTGCATGTGCGTGACTTTCTCCAACACCCCAAGGAGCATCCGAGCAACAACCTCACACGACGGCAAGTTTCTCAACCGTATTATTTTTCACATATTAATTACAGGTCATGGACTTCATGTCTCCTAAGTAGCAAGCGATTATCTATGTGCAGGGTTTGGTTCTAGATTTTAATACACAGCATTTGGTCCATTTGCCAAATCCTTTCAGAATGCTGGCCATGTCCAGGTTACCCCTCTAGTCATTCTTTAAGACACCACTCTTGAAGTCCTTCTAGTGTAGAAGTGTGCACTGCTGGCCAGTCTCTGACTACTAGAAGTGCCTTCTCTTTCTTTTGCTAACAAGATACAATTTCTGCAGTCCTGACCTGAAGATGGTATCATATGCATCACACCCAGTAACCTGCGGAAAAGGTGCAGGAAATGCCGTTTATCTTAACACAAAACAAATACCTCGGCCACACTGATCTCTTAGAAAATACAACTATCCGGAAAAATTCCAGAAAGAATCATATGTAGACTTAAATATAAAGCAAGGACTATTTTCTTGAGAGTCTGCACAAATGAGACAATACATCCAATACAACTGTGATAACGATTCCATCTATTTTCAAGGGGCAGAGTCAGCCTCAGCAGGGACAATGGAGTCACTGCCTCCACCCTTCACGACCGGATCAACCATTTGAGTCTCGTCTCTGTTGGGTAGGTTCTGTTCCTCCCTACAAATCTGTAGATTAAACAACTCACATGATTTACTGAAATGACAGCACATTGGAGCCCCACAGCCTTGGGTGCCATCTCTTTCAGCTGAGTCTTCTGTTGTCATTACAGGTAATAAAACGTCTGCCTTAAATAGATGCTCTCAGGAACAACACGATGTCCTAATGTCGATACCAAAGAAACCCTAAGGACACAAAGCTACCATGACTGGACTCTGTAGCACGTAACCTTTTAGGGCAGTAAGTGTATTTCCAGTCTCATCAAGCTGGATCTTTTAGGGAGTATAAGACAACCTTTCAGCAAACAATATTCTTGGGCCGCATGGAGATCGCTTTTGATTTTGCTTTGAAGCCTGTTTTCTTTTGTGGGGAAGAGTTTGAGAAACCACAACTGTATTGTCATGTCTACCTGGAGTTGATCGGCTGTGAAGCTGGTCCGGGCTCTTTTGGCTGGCTTTGGATGATTGACATCTTGTTCTGTGAGCAGGGCTCCTTCCACACTAATCCCGTTACCTGCAGTTTAAGAAACAAACCACCCCGTTGGTAACTCAGATGGGTCCACACGTCTGCACAGCGACAGTTCCCTGACACGCTGTGACTTCTTGCGGGGCCATGTGCATCTTTTGAATTTGTAAAGTTTTAAAAACGTGTTGCAAATAGACCGTAAGAGATGGTCTATTTATAGCCTTGTACACTCTACCCCAAACTCATATATCACAGGTCCACATTAGGAAGGCAAATACATAGCAATAAAGCTAAACCCAAACTCAGGCTCCTGCCACAACGTACAGTACAGTGAGGGACTCACAGAGGCCACCACTTGCCCGCAAAGCAACAGATGGAGCTCTTTCTGGCACCACGGTGGACTTCATGACCATGACCTCTTTTATAAAATAACACCCCACCACCCATTTTCATCTCTTCGCCCACCGTCCTACAGACTCAAAGGTGTCTGGAAGCCCCACCTACCGTTCTCCACTTCTCTTTTTAAATTATCCAGCATACAGTCGAAATGCATCCTGCAAAGAACTTTCTCTTCCACCAAGGCGAACTCCTCTCCAGTGGACAGTTGCCTCTTGCAAGAAAAGCAGGCAAAGCAGGCCAAGTGATACACGTTGCCCTTGGCCCTGCGGACCCAGTCAGTAGAGTGGATGTGCCTCCCACAGCGGGAGCAGCGTGTCCCATAGCGTCTGCAGCACACAGGGAGGAGGCATGGTGAGGTGGGCGTCCGGCAACCGTACACTGACCCATCATCACGCTCTTTGGAGGGGTGTAAGTATTTGAGTATGGGGAAAGTGAAACAGGCATTAATTTTCTCAGTGTAGGAAGCTGTTGAGACAGGGTCACAATCCAAATCTGTTTTGAAAACAAAAACTGCCTCAATCGGGAATGGTGAGGAAGGCGAGTTTTCTATTAAAATAATTGAGAGGAGGACTCTGAATAGTCCTTTTATTGTGTCATGTGTTAAGGCGTTTATATGTTACCTAGAGATTCCAGATACTCATGCTCAGTCACACATATACACTCAGGGTTGAGAACCGCAAAGGGCAAAACTACACTAACTCAACATCGAAACACTGGTCAACTAAAATCTAGCTGAGGGGACGGGTGGAGCTCACGATGGAGTATGTACAGAGATCACACAACACTGGGCTCAGTCTCCAGCGCCAGAAACAAGCACATATCCCAGTTGAGATGACAGGGGGACCAGTGAATGCAAACAGATTTAAATTAGAAGTTATCAGAGAATGCACAGAATCTAGATTCTACACCCTGAAGGGCGGTGGGGGGGGGGGTGCAGCATTCCAGCCATGACAAATGCCGCACTGTCAGCCACAGAGAGTGGAAGTAGTCTCTAAAACTTCCAGAAAGATCTGTAGGCATTCTCAGAAAGATACCAGAGGCAAAGGGAATTTTCCCCTCCCTGTCATAGTGATTAGATGCCTTCCTCTGTCTCCCATCAGTCCCTAGTAGACAAGGTTAGCACATCTGCCTTTGTCTATCCAGCCAGGGACCCATCTTTAAAAGTATTGCCAATTTAATCGGAGCATAGAATTCTAAAAATGAACTTCAGAACATATACACACACAAAATCCTAAAGAGATTTTAATAGATCCTTTTTTTAAAAAAAAAAAAAATTCAACAATTTCAAAGGGTGATTAACATATGGAAATTTGAAATGCCGATGAATTAATTGACACAATTCTGGCAAAGCAGTGGTGGTATACACCTTTAATCCGGGCACTTGGGAGTCAGAGGCAGGTGGATCTTTGTGAGTCTGAAAACAGTCTGTTATACAGAATGAGTTCCAGGACTACACAGAGAAACCCTGTCTAGAAAAACTGAAGGAAAATAAAAGAAAAGAAAAAAGAAATGGCATAATTCTGGGGAGAAGCATACATTTTTTAGCAATTATGAAATCACTTCATTGTACAAAATAGACTCTAATATGACCATGTTCTATAACCTTTGTACTATATCCAACTCCATCAATAAAGTCACTGTAAAAACTTTTGAATTGGTGTTGGCACTGTACTAAGTGTTACCAACTTTGCTGTGCAGAATTTTGCAATGAGCTTTTTCTTATTTAGGAATGCAAATGAAGCGATATGACCACATTTAAAGTAAGGCTTGTAAGTTTTAGACAACTCTCCACAAAGAAGTATGTCCTGGAAGGCACCTAACAGTTACACAGCCATGGAGAGATCAGAGAGAGAAAGGCCACACTTAATATCCTGCACAAATACAATCTCATAAGCCAAAGTCAAAGAACAAGGCCAAAAATAAAAAATAAAAGCAAGACCTCTGGGCAGAACAATTCCGTTTGTTGTATTCATGACAGTGGAATAGTTTGTTATCTAAACGCCTAGTGTCTTGGAGGTTTATTACCGGGGAGCAATTACCCATAATGTTTCTATTTTACTTTACCACTGACTTCAAACAAGGAATCCTGCTACCATCATGTATTTATTTCATCCCTAACTGCAGATCCCAAAATTCCCTGTTTTGAATACCCCAACCTTTCATCCTTAGGATGGGAATATGACCCAAAATGAAGTTTTATGTAGCCCATTCCAAAAAAAAAAAAAAAAAAACCCAAATACTAATTTAGTTTTAATACAAATTATTACCCCTTTCCCAAATTTTGAGACGTTGAGCATGGTGCTTAAAGCCTCTAATCTTGGCACTTGAGAGGCAACACTGGAGTGTGAGTTCAAGGCCAGCCTAAGCTACATAGCAAGATTCGATTTCAGAAAAAAAAATATTTTGAAATATATCATCGTAATTGGTTTTGAGTAATCAAACTTATGCAAAAAGTCCTGTTACAGAGGTCTTTTAAAATAACTTCTTGAGGCATTTGTTAAAATGAAAATAGCGATATACCTGAAGTAATCGAGTTTACAGAAAATGTCTTTGTCTTTAATATAACAGCTTGTGTGCCTTCCCAGGGAGGTTCTGCAGACGCTGCAGGAGAGACAGCGGACATGCCAACACAGGTCATTTACCTGCAAGGGGAAATGAGGGTGAGCAGGCAGTCCACACCACCTTCAGGGCCCCCAGTCACTGACGTGTGGGCAGGAAAAGAAAGGCTAGCCTTGGAACACAGGCTCAGGTTTCCTGCACCCAACCAGCACCACCGACAGACGGGCATCTGGCTATATCATTTTATAGACATAGACTCCAACAAGAAACCAGACTCCTATAGGGCACATTTCAAATTTGTTTTATTCCTTTGAAACGTTCATGTTTTCTTTAATATTCATTTTCTCCTTTCCTCCCTCCTTGACCAAACCTCGATGAACACAGAGAAAACATTTATTCTGAAGTCATATGCACAGACTCTGTGTTCATCTTTGCTCTAACCTTTTCTACAACGAAACCTGGCAGTTATGGGAGTCAGGATACAAACCTTTTGATGTACCTTTTGGCCAAACAGTTGTCAACTGTGTACCATCGATAGGAATGACAAAGGCAGAAAATGCCTGGTAAAATACCCTAGTAGAGAGAGCAAGCCGTCCACTTCCTGACTTACACACCAGAATCGCTAAGGTAGGAGCTTGACGACGCTGTGCTTGCTTCTTAGCTACAGAGGGCAAAGTGCCTAGACGGAGGGTGTTGGGAACCTATGGAAGGATCTATCTTCTGGAGCAAGAAAGGGATCTGGATCATAAGCCCCAGAAAATATGCTCATTTGTACGTCAATATACACTCCATATATGTGCCCAGTGTTCAATTATACTGAGTGAGGCAGGACTGCAGTTAATAGAGCAGGCACTTTAGACTGACAGAGGAACAGGGAATATCATCAATTCAGGAAACAAACCATCATTGCAGCTACCTGAAGCTGTCACTGCCCCACCCCCCCCAGCACTGAACTTTAACCACCAAAGGAGATGTGAACTGGGCTGTGCTGGCCTGCAGACATTGGGACTAACTGGGTTTATGCTTTGTAACTCCCGGTCAGAGTGTTTAGCTCTGATAGGACGGAGATACACAAGACACTTTGAAGGAAACAAAGGGCTTTGAAGGGCTTTCTATTGAGTTATGAGCCTCTTCCCAAAGCAGTGTTTTATTTCTGATGGAAATTAAAGTTTGGGTCTGGGTCTTTCTTCAGAAGAACTATGTAGTATTTACTATATTAAAAAAGCATAGTTAATTGGATTAAAACGAAGACGTCCTGGAAGTGGAAATGCATTTTCCTCACGGTTTCCCTCCAGTTGTTCCCAGTCACTGCTTGGGGCCTCACTGCAGTCACACCCATGCTTTTGTTTTGTTCTCTAAGGCAAGGCTTTAAAACAGAGCCCTGGTCTCTAACTCTCTACAAAAGCCAGACGTCTTGCCTGGCTTTGACACCTTTTCTCAGGGTTTCTTTTGAAAAACAAAAGAAAGCTCCTTAACATTCTGTCTTTGCCAGGGAGTAAAGGAGGTTGGGAAGGATTCTGGAAAGCCTTCTGGAAACTATCCCTGAACTAGCACACATCCAACAGGGCTCAACACCAGGCTAGGACCACTCCAGGGTGACAGGAGGGGCCACAGCTGCAGGTAACTCCTGCTGACCCCTCCGTCTGACGCCAGGAGCCTGTCCCACAGGATGGTGTTTTCCCATAGCCTCAAAGGATAGATCTGCACTGGATCAAATACTTTTTACCAGTGAGAAGTTTAGATTCAAAGTTGGAGTAAGGAGTTAGCGCTTCCACCGGGGGTGAGGATGCTGAGACTTTAGAACTTCTAAATGATGCTGTGGTATCAAAATGCAATTAATTTATAAAGCCTAATAGACTATGGTTGTATGTAGAAAACCTTCCTAGTTGGACTCCTGTCCAATTACAAAAGAAAACTTTGCATAGCCCATTTAGATATAATTTTTATATATTATGGAGACAAGCATAAGCAATATATAAAATTATACAAGATGAATGCTAGAGTCTGCAGAATTTCAGATTTTACTGTGTAACTCTTTCTACATCTTCTCTGCCAAGAAGTGTTAAAGTTTTCTCAAGTTCATTTCAGAAACGTTCAAGACTCTGCTACTGAGAACCTTGTTCAAAACAAGAAGCAAATTTTGTCTCAGTGGATGGTTTTGTGATATTCAGTTTTCCAGGTAGCAAATTGGAATTGGGGTTTTTAAAAATGCAGATTTAACGAGAAAGCCAGGTTAGTCTGTCAGCTTCAAGAATCAGTTCACAACATTTAAGAATGCTTTCTTATCCAAGCCTCTTTTGGTGCGTGCTCTGGGTTCCAGAGTAATAGTCCAAGTCCACCCAGAATGCAACTTTTGAATGTTGTCGTCAACTTAAACCCACTAATTTAGTTTTTGAACTTTTACTCTCCATAATTAATCCTTCTGAAAGCTGAAGTTTGGGGAGGAGGACGGAAAGTGAACTGGTTTGCAACTAATTTGGTATAGAAGGAAACATTATTTTACATAGCGGATTTTTAAAAAGCGATTGAAACCCAATGCGATCAGATGAAGACACTTAGGACCAAGACCCTGCCTGCAATGGCAACTTGAGAGAATACCAACTCCAAAACCATCCCACCCCCGCGCACAAGATTTTAAAAGTTAAACTTAATTAAGTAAGACAGTCAACTCTGAAACCACCTTGTGAAGCACTTGAACCGATGCTCCTAGTGTGTGCGCCTAACTTTACATCTGTTTGGTTTTGCACCCCCACAAACACCCCCAGCACTGGCAGAACCATTGTGCTTAGCAAGATCTGGGAAGTTCCAGAATGGCTTCTAAAGCCTTATACGAACTTTTGCTTTGGGAAGGTTCCAGGTTCCTGTAAATAAACGCGAGACCGCGGTGATAATAACAGTCCAAACAGAAGGTCTTTTAGTCAGTTTACAGTGTTTGTAGTTATAGAAAGAGTCGAGCTGAATGGGTTGACATACCGACGACCTGGGCTGTGCTATTCTAGGAAGACAGCGACGTGGACGTATTGGAGAGGAGGGACCAGTTTGGAGAGTACAGGGTTTTCAAATAAGTGAAGGTCTAGGTTTGGTAAACAAACAAAAGCCCTAACAACTGGCAGCTGTTTCAGCCTGGGTGGCACTTCCTCAAGCTCTCCGCTCACACCTGGGGAACCTTCATTAATACAGTTTCACAAGTAAACCCTACGGTCCCTTGTCGCACTTTCCCCTCCTCGCTGTGGGCCCTAGAGAGGACTATTTTGCTCAGAAGGTCTACGGAGCCTCGGCTGACACGGGGTAGGGCCCTTTTCCCAGGGCCCCTCTGGGGCTCGCCTGCCCCCGAGTCCTACCTTGAGGAGGTATTTGTCCACAATCTCCAGGCCGCAGCTGCTGCACACACACTTGCCTGGAGGGCAGACGGAGCCCGAGGCCATGGACTGGGGCGAGGACGACGGAGAAAGCGGGGCCGAGGAGGAGCAGGAGTCCTCGTCCCCGGCTCCCTCGGGGTTCACCTGCTGGAACAGCAGAGCACTGGCCGCAGACCCCTCCTCCCTTCCACGTCCCACCTACCCACGGGGGGCGCCCCACGGGCTGTCGTCTCTCCCAATCCGCTCCCTGGGGTACCCAGAGCTGCAAACCCCTAGAGTCCCGCAGCCCCGCGCCCTGCCCTGCTCAAGGAACTGGGGGGTCCCCGTAGGCCGTCGCCCCACTCACCAGTCCTTCTTCCCCGGCGCCTTTGCGTGTCCTCCCCGCCGCCAGGGCTGCAGGCCGCCCGCACTCCTCCGACATGAGCCCCGGGCACTGCGCCGCGAGAGCGGAGAAGGCGGGGAGACACGGGTCAGGAGCCGGCGGCGTGCACGCCGCGCCCCGCAGCCTCGGCCCAGCCGAACTCTTGAAGGCCCCGCACGAGGGCGGCGCGTGCAGCCGCGGGCACCTGAGCCCGGGCGCAGCTGGCGGGCCAGCGCGCAGCCTCCCTGGGCCGCCGCCGCCAGCGGGCGACTCGAGGACTGCGGGGCCGCGGTTCCGGGCTCGGGCCCCGCGCTCACCCCGGCACGCCGGCTCCCCGCCCCCCGCCGGGGGTACCCAGCTAATAACCGGCCTCTGCGCACAAAGCGATTGCTTTCTAGACGTCAATCACCCGGGAGTGGGGGAAACACCCGGCTAAAGGGGGCGCGGGGCGGGGGGGAGGTGGAGTGAGAGAGAAGAAAAGATGACTGAGGAGGGGGTGGGGAGAAAAACTTGATTTCTTTAATAACCTCAATTAAAAGAGCAAGACACACATATATTTTTTTAAAGGGGGGCTTTTTGAATAGGATAGACCGAAAGGTGAAGAGGTTTAATCGGATACTTGAAAGCTAATTACAGTGGGATTTAAGAAGCCTGGTGTTTGTTCCGACAATTTGAATGAAAATGCTTCAGATTAAACGGAGCCAGCAGCTCTTTGGTAAACTTAAAGCAATTAGAACGGTAAGCGATTTACACTGGTTTCTTTAAGGTGTGAATTGCCACTTAGCGCCCAGTAAGTCAACATTTTAGCTACTAAAGGATTATCTTTAACCAGTGCAAAAAGCGGGTCGAATAATGGAAATATCCAGCTGAATTTAATTTGTCCCATTAAATTAAAAAAAATCCCTCACCCAACACGGGTCAGTATATTTTAGAGCACACAGGCGCGTCGCTCGAGTGTCCCCAAGCACTGGCTGCACTTTCAGTTTTGTTCTACAAACGAACGCAATCTCTCTGAGAAGTCTAGCTGCCGGCTGGTGGGTCCGCGGATTCCATGGCTCACACCCACCGCGTTCCCGTCTCTTTGTCTCCTTCTCTGTCCTCTGACAGCCCCAGGTGAGCCGGCGGCTGCACGTGGGGTCTCCCGAGTGCAACTGCTCCCGGGCCGCGTCCTCGCGCGGATACAAAGCATCCAGGCAGAAATTCTACCGGTCACCTTCCACGCAAATACGAAGCCAACAGTGCCCCACCCGCGTCCTGCCCAGGTCCCCGTCTGGGAGCCGGAAAATGCGAGCCACCCAGGGTCTTGCCTTCCGGATTCCCGCGTTAGACTCGCCTCCTGCTGCGAGATTTGCCCCTTGGGTATTTCCAATGAAATCGTTTTACGGCCCTTCCTAGGAGCAGACGGACTCTGAAGAATCCAAGTCCTCAGTCTGTCGCTTAAGGTCCCGAGACCCCACAGGCGCCTGATCCGAGGCAAGAGCCAGCGCTCACCCGACTGCAGCCTGGACCCCCACCCCACCGCTGTCCCAGGCCGCCTCGAACAGCAAGTTAAATAGAATAAAAACAGAACTCACATGGCCCCTAGAGCACCTTAGGCTCCAGGCTTCGTCTCCCAAATTAGAGTGCCCATGCCTCAGGTTAAGTGAGCCCACGGGGTGGGGACGCAGTGATTACTACCTAACGCTGCTACGTAATAAAAAAAATTGTCAGGTCTGGAGAAGAGACAGTGACAGGTGGTTTTCCGAACCTCTGCTAGGAGCCTGACAACTCTCTTTCCTTAAGGAAACCGCTGTTCAACGCATCCTGCCAGGCGTCGGCTCGCTCACCTTCTCGCGGGGAACCGCCAGCTCCGGCACGTCCTTTCCCTCCAGTTTACACACAAACATCTGATCGCTCTTCCAATACATGGCCCCGCAGGCGTTGCTTATCACATACCAGCTCCAGAGGGTCAGAGGCTGTGGGTGTCAGCAGTGCCCCCTCCCGCGCGCCAAAAGCGCCAAGGAAAGCTAACACGCAGGACTGCGATGTTATAAGTGCGCCTCGGTCCAAAGAGGCCGCCACAGTGACCGTGACTCCTCTCGGACCCACGGTTCTAAGATTTCTCTCTCAGCTACTCTGAGGTCTGTCCCTCCAGGAAAAGAGGGAAAGAAGTTGTGTTTTCCAGAGGGTGGAACCTCACGGGGAGGAGGGGGTGTGGGGGAAAGTCTTTTCCTGGAGGGACAGCCTCACCTCCCTGCGGAAAAACCCGCCTTCCCTACTTGTTAAGATCTTTATCTGCATCAGACAACTTACTCCAAGTTCAGTGTTAAAGGTGGGGGAAATGCGGATGGCCCATTAACATGATTTCTTTTCTCTTTCTTTTTTTCTTTCTTTTCTTTTTTCCCCTTTTTTTGGAATCTGCTTTCTGTGTCTGACTTGTTTTAAATTCTCTCTCCCCATCCAAAACCTAAACAAAGATTCGGGTTACAACTCTTTAGGCGCGCGGGAGGGGAAGGAGAGTCCTCCTGGGTTCCCAAGCGTTCGCCCTTCCGAAGTGCGCGTCGGTGGTAGTTCTATCTCCATTTGCTAAAAGTTTTCCCGTTAAGATAAGGAAGGGGCATCTGAGCGACTAGATTTGATTTGCGACTAGATTTGGAATCAAGGATACAGGAAAGACGAAAGTATGTTACTCATGAATGCTGCTTTTATTTAATTCTAGACAAAAATTTCTGCCATAGATGGAGGGATTCAGTACAGCTGCGCATTCCCGGGCTAGAGTGTGTGCCTGTGCATGTAAGTAGGGGGTAGGAGTGATTATGACCGGCATTGGAAAGTGTAGGAGCTTTTTGTTTGCTTGCTTGGTTGTTTTCTTTTTTTTTTAATTTTTAAATAAGGTCTCACTTTGTTTATAGAAGATAAATTTGTAAGAAGTTATTTTTAAATGACTTTTGTTTTCTATTTGCCCTTTTAGATAAAAACGAAGCATTTGGAAATGATTTAATGTAAAGACATCTTGGAGTCTTTATTTAATCAAGCCTTGTAAAAGAACCATGTTTTGTTACTTCAATTAGACCGAAATATGTGCAGTAAAACACACGGACATGAAATCTTAATCCCTTGTCTTATCTGTGCTGAAGATGAAACTGAGAGACTGCCCAGACCTGCTATCAGCGGCTAGCGGAGGGTGGACAGTGGAGGGGTGGACATTTTCTCCTGATGAAATGAGCTTGGTGCCCGAGTAGGGCTGCGACTTTGGGTTTCCTCCTTTCTTTTCCTTTCCTTTCCTTTCCTTTCCTTTCCTTTCCTTTCCTTTCCTTTCCTTTCCTTTCCTTTCCTTTCCTCCCCCCCCCTTTTAACTCCTTAGACACAGAGGACTTTTGAACACACACCATCCCCGCTTTACTTTTCAGCGGCTATGTACCCTCCAGCAGGTCCCCATCAGGAAATCTCCTTTAAATTTAGCGTGGAATAAGAGAGACCTAAGATTTAGAGTAACTTCTATTCTGGTGGTACACCAGAAAATTTGGGTTTCGACTGACTGCCTGAAAAGCTAAACTGTGTTTGTTTGTCAAAAGCAAAAATCAGGACTGGGTGAGGGAATTCACATAATGTATTTTCCATAAGATACTGCTTGGAGGTGACTTCCCGAATAGAAACAGAGACTGGTGAGGAATGCTGGCTCCAGCAGGCCGTGCATAGGACCGAGCCCCTGGAAGAGGAATTAAAACTAAAATCTAGCTTGGAGATTTACTTACAGCCCTTTGGGCTAAGGTTTGCAACGTGAATCTGAAGTTGCCTTTTCCTGTTAGCAAGAACGGTCTGAGCCGGTCATCTGGAGAGCCGGGCGCGCCAGAACTGTTTGGGGGAAGTGGGGAGGGGCGCCGGCGTGTGCGCCGCTTTTCCACCCACCCTCGCCTAATCAGGCGGCTCTCAATCAGGTTTTCAACATACTAATCTTGATCTAAGAGCTCCTATCTCTGCATAAGTGGAGGAAATGATTCGTTTTTTAGAGGCTTCCGGGCTTCGAGGAGGAGCAGGACGTCAGACTGCGGCAGAGGATCTAAAAGGCTAGTCTGCGTCCGCCCTGCTCCCGGCGCCCGGCGGGACAGCGACCTCACCGGCGGCGTAATTGCGTGTGTCCAGCAAGCTCCTGGGGCTGTCCTGTGGTAAGTGTGTTTTCCCGGTGGAAAGTTCGTTTCCTGACCTGGGGACTAAGGCTTTGGCTTGGCGTGTGAGATGGAGATGGGCGGAGGCGAAAGCGAAGGTTTTCGCTTGGAAGGTCAAGGCTGAGCTTTCCGCGGGGTCCTGGGCCTAATGACCTTCTGACCCCGCTTACCTAAAAATGTTTTGCTTCTGCTCGCCCGCAGGCAATCTGCAGTTCGTGACTCCTCGGGTTAGGCAAAGAAAAAGTTCGCCCTCTGTTTGAGATACAACTTACAAAACACTTTTCTTTTTTAAAATAAAAAGTCATGAGAATTTTTAGTCCCGACTCCAAATGAGACCAATTTTGAACGAAGCACAGTTTCGTTTTTTCATGTAGGTGAGAAAATAAATCGGCCGTGTCTTGTTGGTGCCGTCCTATTGGATTGACATTTGTAGAAGCCGCTGCTCGGCAAATGAAAATCAGAAGCGGAAGGCCCACCTAGGGGGTCTACCAACAGCCTCGAAGCCCTGGCTCCGTCCAAGGAAAGGAAGGAGTAGGAAGGAGAACCAGAGAGAACTCCAAAGAGGTCTGGTGCGTGGCTGTGCGGCTCGCACCCAAGTTCGGAGGCACTAAGAGTGCCCTGCTAAAACCCAAGGGGTACCGGAAGGGGTCTGGGTCCCGTCGCGCCAGGCCTTGGGTCCAGGGCTGAAGAAAGAGAGAACCCCAACCTACCTGACCACGACAGCTTCCACCTCGGAGAAGAGCTGCCTAATTGGGCAGCGAGCAGCTGCGAAATTTGCGGTCTACCAATGAATGACCCACCTCCTCGGCTATTCCTAGCAAAGGCACAAAACTGATATTTTCACACCCGGCTCGCTCGGCAGGAGCTGTTTATAAACATCCTGCTTTCGTGGGATGAAAAAAAAGTGGGGTGGGGGCTGCATTGACAAGGTCTCTGGAGCTCTGTATTTAAAAGCTATAGATCCGAATTAGAAAATTATTACTTTAAGTAGAGAAAGTCCTCACCAACTTAACTACTGAACTTTGCGCGTCTGAGGTCCTGGCGCTAACTGCAAGTTTGAAGAAACTTCTAATGGAGCTTGCGCGGAACGCAGGCCGTCCACTGGCTCTCAGCTTCCAGAGCTTTCGCTTCTGGGGCTGCAGTTCTCCAGAGTGTTGGCGAGGGCTATCCTGGACCACGACTACAGAGACCTAGGCCAGACACAGCTGGGACCTGGGAGAAAGCCTAGGCGAAGTAGCCCGAGTGGCCTGAGCGTGGCGGCGCAGCGCTTTCTTCAGCCCAAGTCCAGAGGACTGTGCAGCCCGCTGCGGTAGAGGAATGCGTGACCTTGGCTCCAATGAAGGAGCCGCCAAGGTTCCTGAGGTGAGCGCTGAAACTGCAAGCTTGGCACTTGACTGTAGGCGGGTGTCTTTGGATTGTTGGCCCACTTCGTTTATTGTGCAGAGGAGTCTGAAAAGTGATTGAAGAAGAAAGATTGTCCAGAGATACTTTTTGCTTAAAAGCGTGCGTCTGGAAACCTGTGTCCTTATTCAGTGACCCAGAGCGTGAAACCTGCTCACCTTGGGGCTCACTGGGCCCAGACTGTTTTAGACTTTGTCACCCGGGGGAACTGAGTTGTGACTATTCTCGAAAGTGAAGGTCACCAAGAAGGTGCATACCGGGGCCTGAGATCTACGGTTAGCTGAGGCTGTGCCTGACGTGGGGGTAGGGGAAGTTTATTGCTAGACTGCACCAGGGACACTCGGAACACCCCGGTGTGCAGACCAGTGCTCCTCTTCTTGGTCCCTGCGCGACACCCCCATGTACCAATGAAGACAAACTGGAGATACACGGAGGAAGAGCGAGGTTCTGCTTAACCGGAGCCTGCACGTGTGTGCGCTAGTTCTACAGGAAACCCGGCCCACTAACGGGGCCCAGAAATGAAGAACAGAACTCGGGACAAGGAGCCCGAAATTAGGGGAGGGGCTGCCTGGAAGACTCCCGGGTTAAACGTTAGTAGGCAGCACCATTAACTCATTGTGACGTTCACAGGCCCACAATCTCGCTTTAAGCACGCCTGTGGTTTAGAGCCGCGGGTGTTCTGTGACTTTTGTCGGGGCCAATAAAGCAGGAACCACGGAAACTTGACTATCGTTTCTATAGAATCCTGCCTGCAAATCGCTGAAGTGCAAGGTGTAGCAAAACGCAATAATTGCCACCTCCTACCCCCCTTAGAGTTTTCTTTACAGATTCTAGGCACTCTCCTCTCCCATAGAGACAGTTTTGAGCTCCCCATCTGGGAGGGTGGAGCTCTAATCCCGGAAGTGACTTCCCCACTCCACTCCTATTTCCATATCATCCCACCCTGCCCAAGTCCCTTCCTCATGGTTCCATAATTGGAATTAAACCCCAGCCAGAGTGACAGAAAAGCACAGCCGGTTGCCAGCGTAGTTTCTAAAGCCTGGAGTGAAAGAGCCTCAGCTTCCCAGAATTTGATAAAGTTTGCTAATGGAACGGGGTCTGCTCTGGTGGTTTTGGGAGAGCCCAGCAAGCAGCACACAACTTTCTGTCCATGACACTCTGCAACACTCCCTAGGTTGTGCAAGTCAGCCCATGCCTTAACGGAACTTGTAAAATGATGCCTTCGCCATGAATGTCCGCAGAAAAGGTCTAAACCATACTTTTAAAAAGTAGCGTTATGTATGGATTTCAACTACTGGACATTTGGTTCTTGTAACCAAGGAAATGTTTCCCTCGAATTCTCTCCCTTTGTCCTTTCTCCCCACTTGCCTTCCTTGGGCGGTGGGTGTTAAAGAGCAAGACAATTTGTTGTCCATTTGATGCGGAGTTTGAAGCTAGTGAGCCTGTAGTCAGACATTGAGGAGATTAACATAAGAGCTCAGCTTTTATCATCTACAAGATGAAGAGCACTAAACAGTTGTCATATCAATAGAAATAACGCTCGGATAAGTGTTCAGCCAGTTCTCTGGGGATGCAGTTCTGGTACTCTCCCCCACTCCCCATTCTTCCCTGGAGAGGTCTAGGAGCTGAGGCATCACCAAAGCCTTGTTCCAAGAGGCCGGAACAGGCCAGGTTCTCCACTGTCCAGAGAGATGCCCTTAGGGTTCCCCAGACGGCCTGAAGCAAACGTGTCTCTCCATGAGCCTCAGAGGCTCCAGGAGAGTATGGTCAGTCTGGAGCTCCTTCTCCTGACTGGAACTTTAGCCAAACCCCTCAATCCGACTTTCCTGAACTGCCCTGTTCTCCCGGGTTTATCTTGAGGCTAATCTTGTGCATTTACAAAGCAGGCACCTGGGTTTCTGTGAATCCCTGGGAGGCAAGCATCTGAGTATTGTGAGCATGGCAGTAGATGCTGCTTGCCCCCATCAGTGCTCTGATGCACACGCCTAGTTCAGCTTGCCCAGCGATGCTGTCTCCACCTTAGAATCCAGACCAAGAACATGGAAGCTGCGTTTTCAGTCTTTTAGCCATATGGCTCTTTTGGGTGAGTTCAGAAGGGCCAGCTTTGGTAAATGGTTTGACGTGACTCTCCTCAGAGTTCAGAAGACTTGGTGCTGACCTCGTAGTCCAGTCTCCAGCCCTTTGCTTCTGGGTCTTCTGTCTGCCTCTATACCCCTAGGGAGAGGTTCCTGGTATCCATTCCACATCCACTGTCGTGGAATGGTTTGGAATGTCAAATAAAAAAGGCACGAGAGGGAAAAATGGAGTCAGTTCTTAAACCCACAGCAGCTCTTTGTCCCTTCCCTTATAGCTGACATTTACACAAGTAGATTCATCCTGGGGGAAATCAAGCAATGACTAGATCCCCATCTGATAGTGGTACAGAGGGGTAAACCTCTTCTGGGGAATTTTCCTTTTGGGCTTGACCACAACTCTAACTCTAAAGTCTGAGAAGTGCCTGGCTCTGGCTGTGCAAAAGTGGGGTGTCTTACCCTTGGTGGGAAAACCTTCAGAAACAGTTTCCTAATACAAACAGGAGTGCCATCAGGTACTCTGAGAGCTCCATGGAGACTGGAACTGTGTGCTCTTCTGACTCTCTGGAACCAAGTTTAGTGCCTGGCACTGGGCAATACAAGTTCTGGCAAGCAGCAGGCGAGCTTCTTCCTCTGTCTGTGTTGTTCCAGCACTTTCTTCATTGTCCTGGCCGCTTTCTTCCTCAGGAACAGCATTTAACTTAATTTTTTTTTAAATCCCTCGAAGAACTTAAGCCAGGAAGGGAGTGGACAGTTTGACCAAATGACTGATCTTCATTTACAATGACAGAACTCTTAGATTCTCTGTATGCAATGGAGCTGGACACCTGCTTTGTCTTCCAGAGAGGACACAGGAGGAGCAGCTTCTGAACTTGGGGATACTATAGTGTATGATTGTAGGGACATCTAGGGATACTAGCATGGGTGATTATAGAGACACCTTGGATAGAGACTATGTTTGGTCAGGGATAGGATAAACCTCTCTGGTCTCACTCTGCACACACAGAAATGCTGTGCATTTTATTAGATTCTGTTGCAAGTTTTGTTCCAGGAAAGAAGGGGGAATGAAGCAGATAGAGAAGACTGGAGCTGAGGCCATTGGGAACCAGGTGCTGCTGGAGGCAGGTGTGAGGTCTAACTCTAGATCCAGCCCACCTCCACCCTGGCTGTGTATTTGTCCAGAACTCCCCACAACCTGAAGTCTGGGATTCCAAGTCTTGAAAAGATCTGGAAGAAGCCTCTCAGCCCCGGTGAGGATTAATCCCTCCACTCCAGGGAACACCTCATCCTGAATTCTTGAGTTTCTCATGTGCACTGGTAGCACCTGCAAACTCAGCAGGAGCTGCTGCAGGCTTTTGTAAATGCGGCAAAACCCAACTTTGAGAGTGGTCAGCCTCATGAATATCAGTCAAATATAAGTTCTCTTTTTAGAAGGTACTCCAACGCAGTCCTATCCCCCGAAGTGTGTCTCAGGATGTCAGTGGGTAGAGACACTGAAGTTCTGCCTCTGGAACTTGCAGGTAGAAGGGGAGACTCAGTTCCTGCAAGTGCCTGCTAGCTATGGCACTTGCCCCCTCCTCCACCACACACACACAAACGTAACTTTAAAGACTGTCTCACCCTCCACCACCTTCAGAGAATATTCGGACTCACTTTGCATTTATTGTTGCTTTTCTGTCTTAGAGTCAAAAGGAGGAGGTTTCTTCTGAATTTTTGTTTAATTATTCAAACATATATTTACTGCATTATGTGATAAACTTTCCAATGCTGCTTCCTTTTTCTTCTCTTTGGAATATTTCCACCTTGCACCAGTAACTTTAATGATGCAGTGGAGTGGAAGAAACTCTTCTCAATCAAATCCGAACCAGACACTAAGGGTGCATTAGCTTTAGAGGGGTTGACCCCAAATTCGATTCTCCGCTGGGGTGGGGTTGAATCAAGCTATGCAAATCTGTTCTTTTAACAGTTGTGGTAGAAAGCAGTGAAAACACCCTTGTCTTGTCTTTGCTTCTTTAAAGCCCCCCTCCCCCAGGTAAGGCCCTCAAAAGACTATTATAGGCATATTATAGTCCATTATAGGCAGCGATTGAGTGAAGACCACATGGCTTCCCCTGCTGTGTCACCTGTCTCTAATGCCCCCTACATAGACCAGAAACCCACAGCTCCAACAGAAACCCCTCTGGAGAGGCTAGACACAAACCCATGCCATGGTCTCAATCACTGTGCTCACCAATGTCTGTTCCTATGGTGTACTTGCCTCCCCCCCCTCACTTTCCCTGGAATAATAGAAGTGAGAAATAGCATCTGGTTTGGGCGATGGAAGGTGCTAGAACGTTGGGGTTCCTGAGTGCCAGTTTTAAAGTTCACATGCTTTGCCAAGGAGGCTGGCCTGGCTGCAGACTGGCAAGTGGCTTGCACTCTCTCACAGTCTGGGGTTGTAAATACTGTTGCTTTTCCTTGGTAACTCCTACACCCCAGGCTAGCAGGTCACCTCTTGCCTGGCTCCAGGCCCTTCCTCTAGGTAGGCAGCCTGGATCAGCACCCTCTTTGCAGGTGACCTCTTAAGTTCTGCTCGGGAACCACCTGGTCTCTGGGTAGTCGAGTGGTAGCCTCCAGGCTTTTGCCCCACCCCCAACCTCTCTGGCCCAACGCTCTCCAGTGCAAGCTGCGAGCATCCCCACTTTCAGGGCCTCATTAGGCTGTGGGGATTTCCTAGGTGGGCAGGCCCCAAAGTCCAAATCCTGCAGGAAGCTGGAGTCTGAGAGATATGATCTGCTTTGGACTGGAGCAGAATTCTGGAATCCACTTTCTCCAGGCACAGTTCTCCCATCCCCCCCCCTCTACCCCAGCCCAGGGGGTGGGGGGGGGAAGTGGGGGGGAGATGGGGGGAAGGAGCGAGGGACTCAGGAGGAAGGGATGCTGGCCTGACCATTCTCTGGAGTGGCTCAGTCTCAGGGAGCATTTCCCTGAGGATTGCCTACTTGGCCTTAGTCCCCTTGCCAATCACAGCTGCTTGGCCTTTGGTACTCTTTAAATAAAGCCATTCAATGCTAGGGCAAATGGTTGTAACTTGATTAGGCATGCATGTACAGCTCTAAGGGTGTGTGTGTGTGTGTGTGTGTGTGTGTGCTAGGCTGATGAGACTATGTTCTGTGCCAAAGATGGGCAGAGTCCTTAGGGCCCCGAGTTTCTTAAGTTAAATAAAGAACTTGTTTTCCCTTCGTGGGATTATCTTTTTAATATATTTTAAAATCATGTTCTTAATTTTGGCCACCTTTGAGAGAAGTTTTGTACCAATGTGAGTAGAAGCTGAAGGTGATACATTTGTAAGCCCACCTTTAATCTGCAGAAAGCCGAAGGTGATACATTTGTAAACCCACCTTTAATCTGCAGAAAGCCGAAGGTGATACATTTGTAAACCCACCTTTAATCTGCAGAAAGAATCAGTGGAGTCTTTTGTTCAACAGCTACATACATGCTTTCTTTGCCGCTGGCCAGGGTGTCGTTTTTTTAAGATAGATCCCTGTTCATTGTTTCTGCTGGGTACTGTGGTCATTGGAACACATCTGTTCCTGATCGCTTTTCTATGTCGAGCACACACTATCGTGTTAGCAAGATTTTACACCATCTGTTTAAAAAATTCTTGCCAGTGCTATTTGATGCCCGGTTGAACTTTAGCCAAACTTCATTTTATACTCTTCTCTTGGTCCAGAGCATATATAATACACTTTAATGAAATTATGCTTTTATACTTGCTGACAGACATCAGAAACATATTTGCCCAGGTCAACAGTGGTCGAGCCAAGTGTGACAGGGAGGGACAGCCCTGAAACACCACAGGGGTAAAGATGCTGGAGAGAGAAATATTTGGAAGCAAAGCTATTAAATTAAAATCAAGTCATCACCCAACTTAACAGAGCGCACACACACACACACACACCACACATACAGAGGCACGCACACATATGAGAGAGAGAGAGACAGAGAGAGACAAAGAGAGACAGAGAGACAGAGAGACAGAGACAGAGAGACAGAGACAGAGAGAGGAGAGACTATTTGGACCTGCATTGGGAATTATTGTATATTTCTGATGATTTATGTATGTCTTCATTATAAGCATTAAATTTAGAAATTTTATATTTTTGACCTTTTCCCAAGTCTGTAATAACTGGTTTGCAAAATAATAAAGTACAATGGTGATATAATGTGATTATGTTAAATATATCTTGAATGCAATGCCGAGGCCATTGAGCCTGTCTAATCAGGTATTTATTTTTGATCTTGTGGTCGCTCACAAAGGTTTGAGCTCTTCAGAGCAGGGCTAATATGACATTTCAAAGACTATTTGTAAATCTGTCGTTTGATTACTAAGTATTATGTTCTAGTGGTGGAATAACAGTAAGGCTATAATTGGCTGGAGAATGTGGACACAGCCTGAGTGTTTTCAAACAGGCAGCATTCCTGGGCTACCTGTTTACAACAGGGTAAGGCTTTACTATGCTAATTTCTGAAGGTGTCTCAGATTTAGGCCCAGACAATAGTCCTGAGGACTAAGTGAATGTGCTCCACCTAGGTGCCTGGGGTTCAGTATCCCACTGACTGGGGACTGTTTCCTTGGAGGGAAGTCTGGAGAAAACAGGTTGTTCATCTCTTTCTCCTCTGTGACCTGGACAGGCTGCTGTGACTTAAGGGTGTCCATCAAATACCAACTCAGGATGGAAACTCTCTCTGTTTATTCATAAAAATAAATTGTTGCTTTGATGTATATAGTTTTTAAATTGAATGTGTCTATGGTGATGTAGGTGACTGATATTATTTCCACAGGATATTTGTGAGTGGGTACATTGTTACTGTCAGATGGAGTTGAGACATTTGTGGGTGGGTTCATTGTTACTGTGAGATGCATCTAGTTATAAAATGAAAGTGCTCTTGTAACATCCCTGTCTACCTGTATTTTTAAAAATTATTTATCAAGATCTCACTTTCATTAAACAGTTAGTTTGGATGTGTTGAAATGTAACTTACAGATTTCTTTGTAAAACAACCAATGTTACCAAAATGCAAACCCTATGAATCTTCACATGTCTGGTTCCAATTAATCTGCTTAGACGATTTAATGGATAAAATAACAAACCTGATTTAGCCAATCTGGAGTTCTGCACCAATTTTCCATGGGCCTCTTTAAGGTCTAATGCCTTTTCTTACACACATTAATTCATGGTTCTAGTCTTCGAAGAGCAGGGTTGGAAAAGTAAATAGCTAGATGCATTTTCTCTAACAACATCTTTGACTGTTACCTCAATTGGGGAGAGTTGGAGAGAGTGCCTGGACAAGCATCAGTGATTACCGGGAAAGAGAAAGAGCGGTACCCATGTAACTATTTGGGATTATTCGTTGAGCTTGAGTGCCTACAACATACCAGGTGCTACAGATGCTAAAGCAACACATGGGTGGTCCTTGTGCCCTAAAAAAAACCCCTGTCTAGAGCTAGACTGGGCAAAGGTAAAATTTGTTGATCCTTTCAATTCTATAATGTCTCAATCTATACCCTTGGTTCTCGAATTAATAAAACTATCAAATGACCTCATGTAATTTTCGCTCTCTATATATACATATATTCACACTTTGTGATGGCTGCCATTTGGGTGAATGAACTCTTCCTATAAGTCACATTTACCACAGGCCGTTACCACAGGCCTTGCTTGACGATAACAGACAGGCTATGTACCATGCACTGGAAGGAAGCCCACAGAAATTTCCTGAAGTACCTGTTCAATTGTTGTGATTCCTCTGTCACAGTCAGTTATGTGGTCTGCTGTTTTTTTGTTTCTGTTTTTTGACAGAGTCTCACCGTGTAGCCGTGACTGACTTATAACTTACCATGTTAACGAGGCTGCCCTTGAAGTCAAGACAGTCAATCAACAACTGAAGCCAGCGTTTGTAGGGATTATGTTGTTGTTTTGTCGTATATTTGCTGGTCTAGATAATTAATTGTCCCGCAACCTGAAACTGAAAGGTTGCTGAAAGGTTGGGTCTTCTTCTTCTTCTTCTTCTTCTTCTTCTTCTTCTTCTTCTTCTTCTTCTTCTTCTTCTTCTTCTTCTTCTTCTTCTTCTTCTTCTTCTTCTCCTGTTGTGGAAAAATCAGAGTAAAATTTTAGCTGTGATTTTTTTTCTTAGCCCTCACAAAGATAACAGCAGGTACATTTATCTACTATCTCTAATAATCCTGGAGATCAAAGCATAGCTTTATTTTTTTGACCCTTGTGGAAAATAGCAGGGGAGAAAGGAGCAATCATGTGATTGAATTAATTGAACGTCTTTTGCTCTGAAGGAACCCGTGCTAACTGTTCCCTGTTTAATCATGGTGGCTAAATTCAGCCAGCGTCACGGCTGTTGCATCTTACTCTGACTGGACATAATCACTGCTGTGTTCTGTAGTTACACAAGCCCTTTATTTCTACTAGATACGGTCACACATACTGCCCCTTCCCCAACAACCACCACACAGAGGCTCCTGTAGCTGGGACGACCACACCGTGCAGCTGAAGATGACCTGGAGTTTCTGATCATCCTGCCTGCAATGGGACGTCAGACCTGAGATACCACAGCAGATTGATGCACCTTTTGTGGAGATGCCCCATCTCCCTGGACTCAGGGTGGGCAGGAGGCAGAAAGCTCCGGTAGAAGCCTAGAGTGGGCCACCTCTGACCTGCTCCCCACTTTCAGCCAATCAGATTTTAGCGGTGTGGTGACTTTGGAGGAAAGACTTAGTTTCTGAATCCTTGTCGCATCTCCCACGTGAGGAAAGAAACATCAAACTAAGAACTAACTCGGTGGAAATCTTTCTGGGTTTTCATGGTAAACTACAGTGCTAATTCTAATTGTCTTAATAATAAAATCCTGGAGTCAGATATAGTGGTTGATGCCTGCAACGTACCAGGTGCTACAGATACAAGAGTAACACTAAAAGATTAGAGAAGCAGAGCAGCCGCCGCTAGTTCTTACCTCTGCTGAATCCTCAGACCAAAGGGGTGATCCTGTCCCTAGGAATCCTCAGACTCAACGCTGTGAGCTCCTGTCTCCTCCCCGCCCCTTATATTCCTCTCTCTGCCCAGCCATATCACTCCTGTCTCCACCTAGTGCTGGGGTTAAAGATGTGGGATCCCAAGTGCTGGGATCACCTTTGTGTGAGTTCTGTTTCTCTTTTAGACAGAGGTGGCCTTGAGAGAGCTGTCTGCCTCTTTCTCCCGAATTGTGAATTAAAAATATGTGTCTCCACTGTCCAGCCTCTATGGCTGACTAGTGTGGCTCCACACTCTGATCCTCAGACAAGCTTTATTTGTTGTAGCACAAATGAAATATCACCACCACCACAGTAAACTACTGTTCACAGAATTTTTGTTTGTTTGTTTTTGTTTGTTTCTCAAACTAGTTCTTAAGAATATCAGTCATGACATTCTGTAGAGGGAGATTTCTCAGATTATCTGCTTTTCTTTGTCTTTGTCTCTTCTCCTCCTCCTTCTTTCTTATTTTTGTTTTTTTGAGACAGCATTTCTCTATATAGCCCTGGCTATCCTGGAACATGCTACAAAGCAATAACCTCGAACTCAGAGATCCGCCTCTACCTTTCTACCTTTCTAGTGCTGGGATTAAAGGCCACCATTCCCCACCTTCTCTCTCTCTCTCTCTCTCTCTCTCTCTCTCTCTCTCTCTCTCCTCTCTCTCTTAAACTTATGGTATAATTTTTTGTACACTGTGAAGATATGTCTTTGCCAAGGTGCCTTCTAATTGGTTTAATAAAGAGCCGAATGCCAATAGCTAGGCAGGAAGAGGTGAGGAGAAACTTTTGGAGAGAGAGAGAGAGAGAAAGAGAGAGAGGAATCTAGGCATGGGAGAGACACCGTGGACACTGAGAGGAAGCAGGAGGTGCAAGATGGGAGAGAGGTAAGAACCAACAAGGCAAACATAGATTAATACAAATGAGTTGATATAAGTTATAAGAGCCAGTGAAACAAGCCAGTGTATAGGCAAAGCTTTCATAATTAATAATAAGTCTCTGTTTTTTTTTTTTTTTTTTTTTTTTGTGTGTGTGTGTGTGTGCTGGAAGCCAGAAGAAAATCTGTCTACGTAAGCTTCAGGAATTCCTTTATTTGGAAACTTAAATTTTTGGTTGTAAGCCTAGCCTTTAATGGCCGAGCCATTCTCCAGCCCCCGTGGACCCAAGGCAGCAAGTTCTCCACGACACAGGGCTGTAACAGGATGTCCAGAAAGCTTACAGAGAGGGCCCAGCGTCAGTGGTGCAGCAGAGACCAGCAGCCTCGAAGCAGAGCAATGACTCTTTTCCATAAACACTTGCATGTAAAAGTGTGTGGATAAAGGGTTCACTGCAGGACTCCCTGCGTCACACTGCAGCATCCTCGATGAGATTTCCCGCTAGTCCTTTTTTTCTTCCCTCTTTTTCTCTTAAATTTTATTTTGTTTTATTTTGAGGTAGGCTGGAAAATGGATGGGATTGGGAGGCATCGTGAGAAAGACACAAAAAATATTTTTTTTCCCAAAAAGAAAACGTGTATTCCAAGTCAGGACTTAACATGCTTAGCATTTTCTTGCTGAAACAATTCTCTCAGAATCAAACGTGCTTAAATATGTTTAAACATACCCTCCTCTCAAACACATAAATTACAGAAAAGAACCGAACTGGAGAACTTAAAAGGTCAGCAGAACATTTTCTATGAATCCTTAGGTAGTTACTACAGAATCATTCCTGTTTTGTTGACCTGGTGATTTTGGTCCAAAGTTTTAGGATTTCTAGACCGTGCTTCTGTATCCCCAACTATCAGACTGGCTCCTTCTGCTGCTGCCATGTCTTGGTGCTCTCTGGCTTGCACTGGTATAGGGATTAGGCGAAGGACATCTCCTTTCCATACAAGGAGGGTACCCTTGTTCTTGTATTCCAAGGTAACTGAGACAACTTGTGTAAAGGTGTATCTATCTGGCTACAATCCTGGAAATGCCCGGGTTGAACTGCCCCACTTTTCTAAGATTATATATATATATGTGTGTGTGTGTGTGTGTGTGTGTGTATGTATATGTATGTATGTATATATATGTGTGTATATGTGTGAATGTATGCCACATGTGTGGGGGTGTTTGAGAAGACCAAAAGGAGCATCCAATCCCCAGGATGTAGAGTTGCCTGTGGTCCCGAGACACTCCATTCAGCTGCTTGGGACGGAGCCCAAATTGTCTAGAATTTGCTCTTAACCACTGAACCATCTCTTCAGTCCCAGATTGGAGCTCATTTCCTTGCAGGTCCAGGAAGACAGATGAGCATTCTAAAACTCTTCACCGCAGCGAGAGACAGCCAGCTTGATTCTGCAACACAGACTGCCGTGGTTTTGCTCTCTTAACAGCATCAGAACTTGCTGGCACATCCGGTTTTGTTTCAAAACATTCATTTCTTAGGAACCAGGAAAAATGTAAACAGTGAAAGTTGTCTGTCACCCAGCACTGAAATCACTGAGGCAGGAGGACGGTGAGTTCCAGGCCGGGCTCTGGAGCGAGATGCTCTCTCAAAAATAAACAAACAAATGGGGCTAAAAAGAAAAAAAAAAATAAGCCAAGTACAAGAACAGCAACTTCCGATAGAGAAACAAAGGTGGGTTCCAAAGCAAGTTCTCAGGAACACTTAGCAGACAATTTGAAGTTCAGTTATGAAGGAACAAAGTCTAGGCACTCTGAATCAAGGACTCAGTTGCATAAGTAATGTCCCCAAACATGGTCCGAAACATGGTGGGACTGGGGACTCGGGGGTCCGGCTGCCTTGGAGAACAAAACACTTCCCTGAAAACTGGAAGCATCGCCGGCTCTATTCTGAGCAGCTAGTCCTCGTGATGGTTTATTTTCCAGTCTGTCCTAAACTGTCAGGTTGGGTAGTGGTAGCTGGACCTAAGTGACAGGGGTGCAAACATCCTTGAAGGGCAGTTGTGTAAATACAGCAGTTCCCCCTCTGTCCCTGGTCCTGCTTTCTGCTTATAGCTATAGAGTATCTGAAGGCGTTAAATGAAGCAGTCAAGAAACCAACAATTCAAGGCTGGAGGGAGATGGCTCCGCAGTTAAGAGGCTAAGAGTGCTTGCTGCTTTTCCAGAGAACAGAGTTCTGCTTCTAGCCCCACACAGAAGACTTCACAACAGCCTGAAACTCCAGCTCCAGAGGAATCCAGGATGTCTGGACTCCACAGGCACCTCCAACACACACACACTCACACACACACACGTGCACACACACACGTGCACACACACATGTACATGCATGCACACATGCATGCACCCACATGTGCACATGTGCTTGCACGTGCACACACAAACACGTGCACACACTTGCACACACACACACACCTGTACAAAAACACTCACACATGTGGACATGTACACACACACACGCTAAAAGTAAAACACGTGGCCTCTCCCACTTTATTTTCAT
The DNA here is from genome assembly GCF_950005125.1 of Chionomys nivalis. Lineage (NCBI taxonomy): Eukaryota > Metazoa > Chordata > Mammalia > Rodentia > Cricetidae > Chionomys > Chionomys nivalis. The sequence goes on from NC_080103.1 coordinate 60,379,522, forward strand.
GTCCTTCAGGGTTTAACTAGGAATGCACCATTTATTCAGCAAATGTTTGTTGAACTCTACAAGAAGAGAAAAATAAAGGAAAATAGGAAGAAATTCATTTTAAAGCTTAGCACTGAGGCCCAGGCTTGCATACCAGGACGAAGTAGTAAGAGGACTGTCATACATTTGAGACCAGCTTGGGTTGATTGTCTCAAGAAAAAAGATAAAATAATAATATTTATGTATGTATATATTAATAAAAATCACTAAAATTTAAATTTAGAAGTACAAAAGAGGGACATTTTAAAATGCACCACATCTAGTTTCTAGTTTTTTTTGTTTTGCTTTGTAATTATTGGTCTTGTTTACCCCATATAACCCTCCCCACAGCCTGCACCATCCCCGCAGTGATACGCTTCTTCAAACAAAGACACATCTACCTCACCCTGTCCCACCATGATGACAATGGACTGAACCTTTGAACTGCAAGCCAGCTCTAGCTAAGTGCTTTCCTTTATAAGAGTTGCCATGACCGTGGTGTCTCTTCACTACACTAGAAACCCTAACTAAGACAGCCCTCTTCCAGAGCTGAAGTCAGCCCTACAGTTTTGAATCATCAAACTTAGTGGTGATGTTGAGGAATGGGAGAAAAGAAGCATTGTTTTTGAAGTTTTTGAAGAATGTAAGAAATGAATTTGGAAAGAAAAGATCAGGAAACAGTATTTTCCCACGTGAAAGTGCTCATCCATCATGTTGTTTGCTGGTCCTCTCTTTCTATCTGTTGGTGAAGAGTAGCCTGTTTCATGCTCTTCGGCCACCTGTGTCCTGCAAGTGCTAAGGGAAGAGAAGGCTGGACAATTTGTGTTCTCTTCATCTGAGTTGATTGTCACACAAGACAAGTGTTGATGGCTACCTACATGCTGTCCTTTCTGCTCTTACTGCTCGAAGGCATAGTTCCCTGCTCAACCTACCTCTCAGTTGTCAGTCTTCTACATCTTTAGAAGCCTGGATATCTATGCAGCCCCTCTCCTGGTGTGGGTCAATTTTGTATTCTGTCAATTATGTTTTAAATAAACCCTGATTGGCCAGTAGCCAGGCAGGAAGTATAGGTGGGACAACCAGACAGGAAGTAGAGGTGGGTCAGTGAGAACAGGAGAATTCTGGGAAGGAGGAAGCCCATTCCTCCCTAGTCCTGTCCCAACCACAGAAGAAGGAAGATGTGATTGGCCCGCTGAAAAAGGTACTGAGCCATGTGGCTAACATAAATAAGAATAATGGGTTAATATAAGTTATAAGAGTTAATAAGACGCCTGAGCTAATGGGCCAATCAGTTTATCATTAATATAGACCTTTGTGTGATTTCTTTGGGGCTAAACGGCTGTGGAACCTGGTGGAAGGACAGAAACCAGGCAGGACAGAAACCCAGACAATACTCTCCCAGGAGAAAAGCACCCCACAGAGGGCTTATAGTCCTTCCAGTAGCTAAAGGCTTGCTTATAAAACCTCCTACACAAAATTACCATGAGAAACATAGTTCACATCTGTAGCTCCATGAACTTGCTTTTTCAAGAATTTCCTACCCTACCTGACATTCAACCAGAACTTCTCTATAGATGTCTGGATCTAAAAAGAATCTGACCTCATCCCTTGATAGGCACTAAACTGTACTCCAGGGTCCAAGTTCTAACCAAATCACGCTTTTTGAATAGGTAGGAGTTACCATAGAAACCATTCCCAGGTTCCTCCTCTGCCCCTAAATGCTAACAGGCCATTGTTTGGGTGGTTTGTTTGTGTTCAGGATAGCTTCCCAATTCAGATTCCAGAGACTTACAGATTGCCTACCTCAGTCTATTATTCTGCATTTTATTATTTATTTATTTTTTTTAAAGATTTTTATTTATTATGTATATAGGTTTCTTCCTTCATGTATCCTGCAGTACAGAAGAGGACACCAGATCTTATTACAGATGGTTGTGAGCCACCATGTGGTTGCTGGGAATTGAACTCAGGACCTCTGGAAGAGCAGCCAGTGCTCTATTCCTCTGAGCCATCTCTCCAGCCTGCATTTTATTTTTTAATATTTATTTATTTATTATCTATACAATATTCTGTCTGTGTATATGCCTGCAGGCCAGAAGAGGGCACCAGATCTCATTACAGATGGTTGTGAGCCACCATGTGGTTGCCGGGAATTGAACTCAGGACCTTTGGAAGAGCAGGCAATGCTCTTAACTGCTGAGCCATCTCTCCAGTCCCCTATTCTGCATTTTAAAAACAGCGTACAGGACCTGGTATGGTGACAGCACTCAGACGCAGTAGCAAGCAGAATTCTGTGTGTGGGATGCCAGTCTAGTCTAACTATCAAGTTCCAGGCCAGCCAGAGTTACATAATGAAACTTTGTCTCAAAAAAGAAAGGAAGGGAGGGAGGGAGGGAGGCAGGGAGGGAGGCAGGAAGGGAGGGAGGGAGGCAGGGAGGGAGGGAGGGAGAGAGAGAAAGAGAGACAGAGAGAGAGAGAGAAAGAAAAAAGGAAAGAAAGGGAGGAAGAAAGAAAACATTTTGAAGGGTTGAAGGGCTGGGGATGCAGCTCAGTGGTAGAATGTTTGTCTAGCCCACACAAGGCCTAGCATTTAAACCTAGAAAACACAAAGTGTTTGGATATTATCTGACTTACTCTCACAGCGTCCCTGTAGATTAAAGAAAGGACATTATTCCTACTTTCCAGTTTTGTTTTAAAAAGGCACAGGGACAAGTTGTTAGTGTCTACATTTTTTAAAAAAAGATTTATTTATTTATGTACAGTGTTCTGCCTGTGTGCGGACCTGCACCCCAGAAGAGGGCACCAGATCTCATCATAGATGGTAGTGAGCCACCATGTGGTTGCTGGGAATTGAACTCAGGACCTCTGGAAGAACAGTCAGTGCTTTTAACTGCTGAGCCATCTCTCCAGCCCCTAGTGTCTACATTTTTTTTCAGGCAATCAGAAATCAAACCACAAAACAAGTAAATAGCAATGCGGATTCTTTCAGTTCTCATAAGACACTCATTTGGTTCTTGTTTGTTTTTTTAACAGTGAACTAATACATTGCTCATGTACCTGGTCCTGTTGACATTAACCTCAATGTTCTTAAGCAAGGTGTGTACAGGCCTGTCACTCCCTTCCCACAGAGCCACCACTGCCCATCAGACAGATCCGCCATTCATTGTCAGCCCATCCATCAACTCAGCAATCATAATATAGTCCCTATTTAAGACACAAGAATGCCAAGTTCCCTAAAACAAGCTTTCTGCTCTCTAAGAGTGTTTAGGCTAGCAGAGAAATCAGAAAACTCTCCCTGGACTGCAGGGTGACGGATGGAACAGCAGGCTAGACCCAAGCCAAATGGGTGGGAGGCAGGACTCTGAGATTTCTCTCCGTTGTCTTTCTCATTGGTTTCATATGGCATGGCATGCCACCATGCAGCTTGTGACGTTTAAACACTAGCTCCCAATTCACAGTTCACCAGATGAAATTATAGCTGTAGGTCCCTCTTCGGGATCAGCTCCTTACACACTTGCGTTTAGAACACAATGTTTGAACAGAACGTAAAACTACAATTCTACCAACGACATAAAAGATGTTTGCTTTTAAGATTCATTATTTTTAATTATGTGTGTCTATTTGAATGTCCGCCTCTTTCAGCTCACAGTTAGCTCTCCTGCTAGAGGTGCTCAGCATACAGTTCACTAGTATTTGCCTTTGGGAGGTATTTCTAGGGATCTGAAAAAAGGGAAGAGAAGGTGCTCACTATGTATGTATAACTGTGGCTGCCTCACTGTTTTTTTTTAGATAGAGTTTCTCTGTGTAGTCCTGGCTGTTCAGGAACTCACTTTATAGACCAGGCTGACCTCAAACTCAGAGGTCTACTTGCCGCTGGGATTAAAGGTGTGTACCACCATACATGGCTGATATATATATATATATATATATATATATATATAGTCTAATTTTAAAAGGAAAACACTGAGCCATAGCCAAGAGTGGTAGCTATCCCTCTATTCTTAGCGCTAGGGAGATGGAGCAGGAGGATTGGGGCTAGACGCCTGTCTGTCTTGAGAGGGGGGAGGGGAAAGCTGGGTGATGGCTCAGTGGTTAAGGATACATGTTCCTGTAGAACATTCTTCCAGTTCCAGCACCCACATGGAAACTCAGTACTGTCCATAATTCCAGTTCTAGGGGGATCCACCACCCTTTTCTGACCCCCAATAACATCAGGCATGTACATGGTGTATAGACATACTTGCAAAAGACTCATATATGTAAAATAAGACAAATCTAAAAAGAAAAGGTGGTGATAGGGTTTTGTCTATGGAACTTCACTGTAGAGTGGAGGCCTGGCACACAAAATGCCTGCATTGTAGCCACAGCACAAGGAAAAGAAAGATTTAATTCAAGCGAAGCATTTTTAATTTTAGGATACACATTTCCTACGTTTTTCTTTGGAAAACAAGAAGTCGTTTAAGACAGTGCTGCTGTAAAATGTCCTACATTATCAAACACAAATACTAAGAGGCTGTGGGGGAATAATATTTAAAGAGAATAGAGTGAGTGTCTCCTGCAAGTTGTGACTGAGTAAAGGCCATTGGCAGGAGGAGTTCCCACAGTATGACTTGGAGTGGGCTGCATCAAGGAGACTTGGGCTCAATCCCTAGAAACTTCTTAAGAGAGAAAAAAGAAAGACGTGATATATTTCTTTCAAAATTTTTATTACTAAGAAATCATGAAAAAACAAGAAGCTTTTGAATTTACATGAGTTCATGCCCCTTCAAATAAACTGCATCTTAAATAACGCTGTATCATGGACAATGTGCTCTTTGGACCACACTTTTTACATGTTTTTATTTTAAAAAATGTTTTATTTATTTTATGCACCTGTGTGTTTTGCCTACATTTATGTACATGCGCAATGTTGATGTCTGGTATCTGTTGGATAAGAGACTGTGGAGGTATGAGATCCTGCAAGACTGTGCCTGCGTTTATGTATGTTCTCCATGTGTGTGTAGCTGCCCTGGGACGCCAGAAGAGGGTGCCTGATTCCCTGGAACTGGAGTTACAGGATGTTACGAATCACTTGATGTGTGCTTGAAACTGAACCCATGTCCTCCAAGACTGGTAGGTGCTCTTAACTGCTGAGCCATCTCTCCAGCACCAAGTATGCCCCGTTCCTTTTTGGCCACTTTATGGGAAAGAAACGGGTTTCTTTCTGAGGTTTACAATCAGTGATGTCTGACACAGCCCATTGTGAATACGTAAGTGTCTGGAATTATGACTGAGTAAATATGCTTCCCGCAGGCTATGGTGCCTAAGGCAGTCGTTAATAGTCACAAGTGCCACTAAAAATAATTAAAAGTGCTTCCAATATGTGAGAAGAGAAAAATCTGGATTCAAAACTACACAATCAAGAGAATTTCAAACATATTGAGAGGAAAAAAGACTGGAAGGAAATATAATGGCACCCAAGGAAAAAATTCATGAGGTTGCTCTTTTGGTATTTAGTTTCATGTGTGTGTGTGTGTGTGTGTGAGAGAGAGAGAGAGAGAGACAGAGAGAGAGAGACAGAGAGACAGAGAGAGAGAGACAGAGAGACAGAGAGAGAGAAAGAGACAGAGACAGAGACAGAGAGACAGAGAGTGAGTGTGCGTCTACTTTTCAAAAATTGCTTTTGGTTAAAGAGCGTTACATTACTTTTTTTGAGATAGTGCCTTACACTATAGCCCAAACTTGTCTTTAATTCTTGGCAATCCTCCTACCTCAGCTTCCTGGGCACTGGGATTACCAGCGAAAACCACCACACCTATTTAACATGATTTTTAAAATGAAGAGGAGAGACCCCAACAAAACAACTAGATGAAAACAAGTCAACCTCCACAGAACAGTCTATCCTAGCAGAGACTGGTGGCCTGTGCCTACTTCCCACCACTGGTGAGGCTGAGGCAGGAGGGTGGTAAGTTCCAGGCTAGTCTGGGCTGCAGAGCCAATTTGAGGCCAGTACCATCTGCTCTGCGAGACTTTCTTACATAGACAAAAACAAAACTCTGTCCTTACACTTTCAAATTTGTACAAATAGTAATTTTTCCTCTAGGTCATTATTAATAAATGTTCAAGAAAATCATTAAGATCTAGTATATTTCTAGAATGGAGTATTACATAGTTATTAACATTATTTTTCCATTGAGGGAAATCTGGCATAACTTGAAACATGCTGTATGTAGAGTAGATCTCCCTGTGTGTGGAGAGAAACAGAATGTGATGACATGGCAAGATGGCCACAACAGGAAGCTTTTATTGTCTCTAAATGCTTTCGCTAATTCTTCCACAATGCCTACATTGTAATTCACTTACAATGCCTACTCTCATAATTGGAATAACATAGACATTGAATTTTTTGTAAAAAATATTTCCAAAGGTTTCTCTTTTATGAAAATGTGTTCCTCTTAAATGCAATGACTTAAATAATATAATATATATTTTTTATAAGTTAGTAATTTCAAGAGTAATAATAGCCTTTCAGTTTCAAGTCAGAATTTTACTGAGAGACGTGGCTTTTTTTCTCAGAGCTTAAATCAGGGGCTTTTTTTTTTTTTATAGAAGCATATAATCTTTTAGCAAAACGTAATTGATGATTGCTACCAGTTCGACACTGGATCCCAATGTTCAATAACATGCTCACAAGAGAACAGCGTGCTGGGTCAAGAAGGCCAGAGGATGTGGCTGCCCTGTGGCTCTATGCTTCTCACCACTGCAAACTTCAAGCATCAGGCCGACCCTTTCAACAGCTGAGACTACCGCAGGCCTTTCTGGATTTGCAGGAGTGTGCAGAAGCAGGGTGCAGTCAGGGTGCAGTCTAGGGGGGATGGTGTAGGGTATTACCATGACAGTGATAGCTACACTATCCCAAAGGGCCATCTACAGCAAGGAGGCACATACTGAGATGTCAAAACCATCAAGAGCTCAGTCAAGCCCTTTTGTTTTTGAATTTTGGGTTAGTGCGAGACTCACTGTAGGAAACAGGGCGCAGGCTCTTTCAACGAGCTACTGTACTTAATAAGGATCGGTTCTTTGGCCCCAAATATCCCAGGAGAGGTGTCTGGGAAGGTCAGAGTCAGTGAGGTGTAAGTCAGCCTTATCACAGACAGTCAAGTTCCCTCCGTTGATGTAAGTGCTTGGGGATAAACTGACTCACTAATTTGGGGGTTCTGATGAAAAAAATATGCTTTCTCTTTGAGCAGGTGATTAAAAGGAAGAGTTAGGGCGAAACAAAACAAAAAGCATCTGAAACATGATGTTTTTGTTTTCATACTATATAAAAATATATAGTAGCATAAGTTCAAATCTCATGGTTATCAAGACACATCAACTTGAAATCAGCAGAATTCAGTTCCTTAGCTCTTCCCTTCGTACGTTCACGTTATCAACTCAGCTTCTCAGCAGTGCTTTCCTGTTTCATCTGAGGCACATGTCACCAGATAAAAAATATTCTGTGTATTCAACTTTGTCCTTTTGAATGAAATAGCTCTGTTCTTTCTGGCAGGGAATGGTTTCAGATGGTGGAGGACTAAGACTTCAGCATTTATAACTGTCTAATGGAGAGAACATAAAGGAGACTTATCTACTGTTATTTAACTCAACATTTTCCTCAAATTTTTTTTCTGCTACAGAAAAAGGAAACCAATTCGATTTTTAGAAGTCCCACCCATAACCTCTTCTTCCCCAACCCCCCCTACAATCTTCCCAAAGCCCCTCGACCAATTTTGTTCATATGATATTTCCCTTGAGGTCTTAATCGGTTTAGTCTGTAGGATTTCCTCTTCGGTGACATTATCAGAAGAAATTACCCTGTTTCATTACCTGTGGTCAATGAGGTCTGACGGGTTTTCCTTCTTGCTGGTCCGCAGTGAGTGGAGGTCACGAAGGACTCTCTGGGACAGGAAGGTGTTGTCTAGACGTGACCCTTTGAAGTTTCCTCCACGGCCATCTTCAGCTTACAGAAATTTCTTGTTGGGGGGTCATCTACCTCAAACCCCTGAAGCCCAGCGGCTGCTGCTGCGCGGTTTAGCCATTTGACGTGCTGCCCTGTGGTGGAAGGAAAGTCATGGAATTTGCCTGGAATTCATTCACTGTCAGCCTTGGGTGGCCTTTACCCAAGTGGCTTCAGGCCAGAAGGAAAGTGTATGTGTGTGTGTGGGGAGGTGAAGCTGGGGGGAAGTGTGGGGGCGGGGAAGCTGGGGAGAGGTTTTGTAAACTGGAAGGTCTACAGGGAGGGCTATCTTGGTCACACAACAGTAAGTACTGCTTTTCTGAGAAACACTGCATCCATTCTGTGTTTGCAGTTCATACCAGGTAATAGTCAATCCTGACAGAAAAGAATGGCCTCCTAGTTACGTCTAAAGAGATTTAAAAAAGCTTGCTTTGTTTTTATTTTGTACTTTTACATCGCCCTATCACGCAGTGCAGTTGAATCCTCTTGATAGGTACTATACTGAGCAAGTCTGCAAAGAGTAAAACTTTGTTTAGTTTGAGCGCTTGGGCTCTCACGGTGCACTGCATTCTCGCCAGAAGATAGCGAGGAGCCAGGGCAAGGGCTGGTACACAAGTGTTAGCACAGATCTGGACTTGCTTGTGGTGAACATGCAGTCAAAGAAACAACCTTGGGCTGGAGAGATGGCCCGGAGGGAATCTGGACCCCCAGCTCCCAAAGAAAACAGAAGACCGTCACCTGTGCAGTGGACTGATAGCTAATGCCCCACTCAGGGAGTCAGGGACAAGCAGAGCCCAAGGGGGTTGCTCCGTCTACAGAAGTGAGCCGCGTGCATCTGCATCTGTGAGCACTCCTGCACACCATCCATGTACACACACGTATAGCACACCCACATGAGAAAATGGTGGGAACAACCTTCTGCTCTTTCAGATTCTTATCAAAGAGCAAATTGATTCCTGGAGTCAGTCCTCGCCAGATACTACTCCTCTGAGGTGGGGGCGGGGATTATTTTTTTTCTAGATTTTTTTTTCTTCTATTAAGGGAAGGCTAAACTTCAGCGCGTCTGTGTCGTGCCTGCCTACCCCTCCCCACCTTTAGTCTCAGTGGCTCCTGTCACATGTTGGATTCACACTTGCCTTGTCAGGGTGAGGTTCGGGGAAGGCATGGACAGGATCCTTGGAAAGTCGGAACTGCCTTTATAGATTCCCTTTGGGGAATCGGATCCTCTGTAGACGAGGGTCCTCGGGAAGAGCTAGGATTGACTCACAGCCAAGGGGAAACGGAAGAGGGAAGACCTGCATTCACAGTTCGGGGCCACAGAGGGCGGTGTTGGGGAGCAATCTGCGCTGGCATTGTCAAAAGGGCGGTTCACCTGTGTGTGGTGTGGCTCTGACTCTTGGCCCGTTTCTTCCGCAGCCGTCATTCGATGGCTTTCCATGTCTCTGTTTCTCAAGCCCGGGAATTGGCATTGTGTTTACCGTGTGCTTACAAGTGAACGGTTGTTAGGGTTACAGGATCAACATACAGGGTTTGGGGCCAGGTGGTGCACGCGTGCAACGGGACTCAGGCAAGCGGATCTCAAGTTCAAGGCCAGCTTGGGCTGCAGCGGGAGTTCCCTGCCAGCCTCCCGTACAACCACGGATTTGGAAATGAACTCTTGCCGCCACAGCTGAATTTAATAGAAATACCTTGGTGGGAAGGGACTTCCGAAGAAATCTGGCTCCTTGAGCTTTGCTGAAGTGTAAGCACCGCCGTGAAACATGGGAATAAATCAAACCCACAAAACACAGGGCCCGATCACTTTGTTTTAAACACCCGCATACTGATTTATAACATTGTAACATTCTCTCGCAAAGCGTTTTACAGATGTTCCATTTAAATTTGATAGATGCTCTACTTTTTCCACTTGTATACAGAACCAGTCAAACAGACACAAACAGACACCCCAAATTATACTTATTTAGGAAGTGCTTTCTAATTATTTTCCTGAACAATTTTTCTGTAGCTTGTGTGAGAAATTCAGCATTAGCATTTGGGGACAGAGAAAGACAGCTTGACACCTGAATGAAAATATAAGAACAGTCATTCACATAATTAAAAAATTACATTTATTGTGGATTTAGTAATAGAATTGAATTTTCTATTTCTCTTCTATTTTTAACTTACTAGAGTCTTGGAAATTTACCTTACCCACATTATTAAAATTATCTATGAAATAATAAAGTTTTTTAACTGAATGAACATTTATTATTTGTTAATAAAAATCATAACACGTGCTCTTTAGTCAGAAGTATTGAAAATTAAAAGTAAGAAAACATTTTAATAGGAATATTGTTATTTTTTTAATTTCCCAAGAAGTCTGATTTCCTGTTTTTTTTTTTTTTTTTCTTCTAAGGCAGGATTCCTTTGTGTAGCCCTGGCTGTCCTGGAACTCACTATGTAGATCAGGTTGGCCTTGAACTCAGAGATCTGCCTCTGTCTCCTGAGAGCTGGGATTAAAACTGTGTGCCACTACCGAATGGCTAAGAAGTCTCATTTCCAATATTAGAATTAAAATTATTTTTAACTATGTAAAATTTTAAATTAAAGATAAGTTATTGAGAAAATAACTTTAAAGGAGAGAATTATAACTTATTTCATATATATTTCTTGTCACTATTATACCTTTCCCTGGGCCACTGCAACTTATTTCTTGTTTTCTAATTTTAAAAACTAATGGGACGTTTCATTAATGCTCTATCATCTAGTAATGTGCACACATTTGGCTGACAACACACACACATGCGTACACATACACAGATACATCTGGGCACGCACGTGAACACACACGCACACACAAGTCTTAATCATTCCAGTGATGTCACTGAGCCCCACAGTATTCTGAGCCTGAAGGAAGTGCTCCTTGGAAAACTTGTAGCTTCATCTGGTAGTAATTTGTAATTTACCATGTTTTGGGCTCACAGCCAGGTCAGCTATTGCCAAAAGAAGGCAGACAGGGGAATACAATGATTATCAAGAGGAGACTCGGGATGTACTGAAGGAAGCAAACTAAGACAAACTAAAACAAAATCTGGGAAGTAATCGACTCCCCTGAAATAACTTTTAGGGGGCCAGAGAAAGAAGAGGACCCAGGAGCTCAGCCCCAACTCTAACCTGGGCATCACAAGTATTACTCTTTAGATCCAGTAATTAGCTGGACAACAAGGAATAGGTTTCCCCGAACATTTTAGGAAAAGGAATCTCTGACTGGTGAAGTGAACTCTTCCCCATGTTTTAGCGGTTTGGGATGCAGCCTCTCACGAACTCATCCATGGTCTCCCTACTCAGACTCATCAACGCAGTGTGTAAAACTGCCACAGAAAGCATCTAAGGCCTTGCATAAACCTGACAAGAAGTTACGACATTTAACTATGAGATGAGAATTGCACAAGTCCCTAAATAGTGGATGTGTTTAAGAGTCTTAAAAACTGAAAAGATATCAAATAAAATAAAATAAACAAAAATGTAATCTCAGGAATATTTTTAAAAAGGCTTGAAGTTAGGGTCTTAAGCCTTTAGGACTGAAACAATTTTCTGTGTGGGTTTAGCAAATTCACCAGATCCTTGGGCGCCTTTTATTGTGGCGTTTGTCACAGTCATGGGTGGTCATCGAGGTCAGACAGTGCTGGCGACCATGACACAGCACACAGAGAACGTCTACAATCTGTTTATGTAAATCGTCTGAGGGGGCTGGAGAGATGGCTCTGTGGTTAAGGGCATTTGCTGTTTTTGCCGAGGGCCTGAATTCAGACCCCAGAACCCAGGGTAGGTGTCTTGCAATCTCCTGGAACTCCATCTTCAGGGGATCAACCCTATCTTCTAGCTTCCAGGCGCACCTGCACACAATGAGACACATATACACACTCTCTCACACAAATAAAAATCTTGAAAAAATTGTTCGATATGTAGGTAATTCCTAAAGAAGAGACAATTTGTATGTGCATAAGAAACCAATAAAACAGCTTGGGGGCCAGGTGGTGGTGCACGCCTTTAATCCCAGCACTCGGGAGGCAGAGGCAGGTGGATCTCTGGGAGTTCGAGGCCAGCCTGGTCTACAAGAGCTAGTTCCAGGACGGGCACCAAAGCTACGGAGAAACCCTGTTTCGAAAAACCAAAAAAAAAAAAAAAAAAAAAAACAACAACAACAACAAAAACAGCTTAGGGTTTCAGATTGATTGCTAGTCTATAGTAGACAACTGCCATTATCACCTTGGTTCCTCTCCAGAGAGTGCCTTGGAGTCACACTAGGGTGTCTTATAGTAAATGGTACTTGACTTGGCACCAGGCAGACAAGGGTTGGGATCCCAACTCTACCACTTTCCTCCTGGGTGACCTTGAGAAAGTCATTTAAACAGTCCTCATGTGTAAAGAAAACACATATTGTAATAACATCCCCAGAGACTATTTAGTGACAATACAGGCATATTGCCTGTTCTGATGGTGAGACAGCAAGCCTTCAGTTAATGGCCGCTGTTGTGATCGTAGAATGACTTCTTTTTAAAGATTTTACAATATTTCAGTTACATGTGTGCCCGAGTGCATGTATGTGCATGTATATGTGGGTGTGGTTGTGAGCTGCCCAATGTGGATTCTGGGACCCGAACTCATCCCCTGTAAGAGCAGCCAGGTGTTCTTAACCAGTGAACCATCTCTTCAGTCCATACAGAAACATTGAAATGAACAGTTCATGTTAATCTAATTCTAACATTTCATAGTGGAAAAAAAAGAGGAGAAACCCAATGCTTCATTTATTTTCCTTTGTAAAATTTTGTATATGCATGTGCATGTATGGTGTGTGTGTGTTTAAGTATGAAGGTGGTCTTGTAGGTTGCTCTTTGCCCTCTATTATTTTCTCAGCTACTTAAGTCAGTCTCTCTGACCTGTGAGTCTCTGAGGATTCTTCTGCCTCCATATCTCTTTTTTCCCCATAGGAGAGCTAGGATTAGAGACAAGGCCACCTGTGGTTCAAACTCAGGCCTCTGAGCTTGCAGGGCAAGCACTTTCCTGTGGGACTGGACAGCCTCCAATGTTTCATTTGCAATGTGACATTTTCTAGGGTTGTTTCTTGCCCGTGTCCTTGGTCGTCTTGAGATGGGTTTGTGTGGAGGAAGCCAATGGACCTGAAGCTGTGTGCGGTGTTTTCAGGGCTGTCTGTGTGGGCTGCTCAGCTCTCAAAGCCAAAGTTACAGCTCAGAACTTCTGCTTCTGCACGGAAATGCAAATGGCTAACTGCCAGGAAGGTTGAAGAAAAGCAGGTACCCATTAACCCTACTGTTGTCTAGACCATGCAAACTGTGGTGTAGCATGCTTCGGGGGGCTAAGGACACATGCCATGGACTGTTACTTTGATTTTAATTACAAAAAACAAGTTCAGCTTGGCTGTTAAATTCATAATTTTTACAACAGCAAAATCTGTAAAAAACAGAAAGCTGTTTGTGCTAATATTTTAAGAGTCATCTAGCCGGGCGGATCTCGGTCTTTTGGACATTGACTCATATTCACTAATGCCAAGGATTTACCTATAACTATAAATTGAACAAGGTGTCTCACATTAAGTAAATTTCTAAAATTTCAATAGTTTAAAACAGGTATTTTTTTCTTAAAAGTTCACAAGAGTTTTGTTTGCAAATATTAACAGAAATTAGCTTTTTTAGTCTATTCATGCCTCTTGTGACCATCCATGAACATCGCAGGCCTATCAAATCGTGCCTGGATGGAAGCCCTGTAAGTCCCCTGTATTATTAAAATGAGTATCACACACTCCCTAAAGAGAAATTTGGTGTAATAACTATAATTAAGCAGCATGCTTGAGCCAAAAGAACTCTATATCCAAGATGACCTGGTAGAAATTAGAGGCTGAGTTACCCCAAACCAGCACAGACTGTCCTCTAAGACACAGCCTTGTGGCAATGAATCTTTGACATTATTGTTTTATTAAAATAGGAAAGAGAATCCTCACTTGGGACTATTTGGAGAGGTAGATGTTGTGTCTATTTAACGAAGCGTCCAGTACACCGTGCTGACCAGACTCCAAGCTTTGTAGACTGCACTGGCCGTGAAAGTGGGCTGGCTTGAGTTTGAACTAATAAATGTGGATTCCCAGAGTGGTGTAAGTTTAAGCTCAAGTTTTAAGACGCCTCCATCTGTTGCTCTGCCCTGAGACTCCGCACAACGAAGCCAGAGAGGTGGTTTGTTTAAGGAAAGCTGGACTCTGTGGCTGAGAGACCATATGGAAGATGCAATTGGATCCCAGTGACTTAGCCTTGGTAAGTGGACGGGAGAATGGTGCCATCTTGGAGATTTGACTTGGGTGAAGCTGTAAGCTGACTGCAGACTCCAGAGAACCCAATGACTCCCACGGGGGGCCAGAGATACTGCCTCCTGTACCCCATCTACAGTGCCCCCTGCACCCCATCTACAGTGCCTCCTGCACCCCGTCTACACTGCCCTCCTGCACCCCGTCTACACACTGCCCCCTGCACCCCCGTCTGCACTGCCCTCTGCACCCCGTCTACACTGTCCCTGCACCCCATCTACCCACTGTCCCCTGCACCCCGTCTACACTGCCCCCTGCACCCCGTCTACACTGCTCCCTGCACCCCGACTACACTGCCCCCTGCACCCCGTCTACACACTGCCCCCTGCACCCCGTTTGCACTGCCCCCTGCACCCCATCTACACTGCACAGAGCCGTTTTTTTTTACGCTCTGAAGCAGGGCACCGTGTGTGACGTGGCAATAATTAACCATTGCCCTCCGCGTTTTCTTCTGAATGCAATCCCAGGTTTAAGCTCACGGTTTGCAGCGATTCATACTGTGAGAATTTACCATTTGCTTTTTTTCATTATGCATATTTCCTAAGTAATTCATCCACCACAATATTTAGATTTTACAAGAGAAAAGGAAAAAACCACATGGCTAAAACAGAAATATCATAAAATTTATAAAATAGCCTTAAAAAGTAAGTGATAAGTACATCCCTCCCCTCCCTTCTCTCTTCTCCCCTTCCTCCCACTTTACCTCCTTCCCTCCCACCCGCTCTCCCTGCTTTCCCTTCAGGGTCTCACTCTGTGACTTAGACTGGCCTCCTGCTTTGGCTCTGGAATACTAAGAATTCAGGCACACGCCAGCATGGCTGGATGTTTCTCTTTAAGTTAATGAACACATATGTCGGATCTGGATGCGTTCTGCCGGGTATCTGTTATCTACAGCGGAGATACACAGCACATC
This sequence comes from Chionomys nivalis, assembly GCF_950005125.1. Taxonomy (NCBI): domain Eukaryota; kingdom Metazoa; phylum Chordata; class Mammalia; order Rodentia; family Cricetidae; genus Chionomys; species Chionomys nivalis. Next base: position 60,394,786 of record NC_080103.1, read on the forward strand.
CAAATTTAGGGTCTTAAAGTAACCGTTTAAGTAAACATTTATTATTTCTCACAGCCTCTCTTGGACAGGGAGGATTCAGGAGTGTCTTCACTGGGTTCTGGCTTGGGTCCTGCCATGAGGTGGAGGTGGGGTTGTTGGCTGGAAGGCAGTCATCTGAGAGCACACTGCTTACTGTTGGCACCCCCACTGCCCGGAGGAGTGGCTTCCTCGGGAGCTGCTCAGCTCAGTCCTGCTGGGGTGAGAACCTCCACAGTGCCTCCAGTACCACCTTTTCTAAGTGTTTTCAGCACGCGGGGCTGGCTTCCTCCCCTCACTGTTGAGGAAGGAGCCAAGGTGGGAACAGTGTTGCCTTTTATGAGTGGCAGCTCATTGCCCGGCTACCGCCTACTGCGGTTGCAGACAGTCTTCTAGCCAAGAGTGCTGTCTGCCCAGGTGGGTAATTCCATCATCTGGAAGGCCAAGGCAGGAAGGTGGCTACAAGTTTGAGGCCAGCTTCAACTACAAACACACAAAGGAGCAAAACATTCTTAAAACCAAACAAACACAACAACTAATTTCATTTTGCCTGTGTTTTGTTATGCCTGCGAGACCCAGGCTAGTCCCAGATGCCTTCACCGTAGCTGCCTGGGTTTCCTTTTGAGTTCCCTTCGCTTCATTTTCCTAATAAAAACCCGACTTTGGAAACTCGAGTGGGAAACACAGCTTGTTCTTGTGGGATGCACCTGGAGCCATTGTCGCACAAAACTGTCAGCTCTGTGAATGACGGAGGCTAGGCCATTTTTCCTCAATATTATATTTCTGTGACCTACGAAAGTGCCTGCATAAATGGATGTGGTCCAGCTTAGAGCACAGGCATGTTTGCTTGATCCTGGACGTATTACTATATTTTTAAATATCAGGATGGTGTTCCCGGTGAAGCGTAAACATCTGTACTTAGTGCATAGGCCTGTTTACTTCATCCTGGACGTATTATTATATTTTTAAATATCAAGATGGTGTTCCCGGTGAAGCATAAACATCTGTACTTTCAAAAGTGCAACTGCTTGGCAGTGGTGGCGCACGCCCTTAATCCCAATGCTGGGGACGCAGAGGCAGGTGGATCTCTGTGAGCTTGAGTCCAGCCTGGTCTACAAAGTGAGTTCCAGGACAGTCAGGACTATTACACAGAGAAACCCTGTCTCAAAACAAACAAACAAACAAAAAAAAACCAAAACAAAAAAACCCCCAAAACCCCAAAAAACCGAAGTGCCACTGAACATTTCAAAGTGCTTTGTAAGCAATTGGCGAGCCATTCCTACATCACTGGAGAAAGTCTACCTTCGATTGAACTAACGCCCTAGTGCCCTAATACAGCATTTCTTTAAAACTCTGAAAAGAAAAGAAAGCTGCATTTTCATGGGAAATAACCACAAGCTAAGGCCGGCTTCCCAGTTCCCACAAAAGCTCTCCACAGAGCTTAGTTTCCTCTCCAGGAACCTTGCTTCCCACTCCCCACACCAGTGTTCTCTATCCTTTGGCATTCACTGGGTTTAGACCTGTCCTGAAATCAGAATCTGTCACCATATCGGCATGCACGTTCGGAGGCCAAGGAGGCATAGATTGTATATGGTAGACCCAAGGGTGGCTGTAAGTGTAGTTTAATCTTTTTCTTCTAAATTGTATGAAGTGAGAACCAGCGTCAAACGTAAGAAGTTTGTTTTACAGTGAAGCTCTTTTTTAGAATTGGCTGGGATGCTCTTAGCTGTTACATCGCAGCAAGTGCAGTAGGCTCGCTCTTGTCACTTGGTAATTACTACTAAAGCTGTTTAGATTTTGACATCAGTCCAGCTCACTAATTTCATGGCAATTCAACTAGGCCAGATATAGTCCGTGGACTGAGTCAAAGCGAGGAGCATCCACACTGTGGAGGAAGGACTACTTTGAAAGAAGAAGGCAAATCATAATCAAAACAAGAGCATCTTGGGCTGGAGAGATGGCTCAGTGGTTAAGCTCATAGGCTGCTCTTCCAGAGGTCCTGAGTTCAATTCCCAGCACCCACATGCTGGCTCACAACCATCTGTAATGAGATCTGGCACCCTCTTCTGGCCTTCAGGTATACATGTGGACAGAATACTGTATAAATAAATAAATAAATAAATAAATCTTTACCAAAAAATGTCTTAGAGAAGCCCGGCTACCTGTAGCAATGTATGCAGACAGTTCTCCATGGCACCTTCAAAACACCCTCCCAAACTCCATTTGCTCATATTCTGTTCTTAAAAGCTTGTTTCTACTTAGATAACGATCAATAGGTGAGACTCTACCCACTGCCTCTGTAAATAAAACCAAACAGATAAATACAACCTCACATTTCACTGTGAATGGACACAATGCGCTTGGGAATATTATTTTCAGGTGTCACTTTTGTTTGTTGCATTTGTTTAACTCTGTGAAGCTGTGATGTTTTGCCTGTCTAGAACACCTGATGGACTAATAAAGATCTGAACGGCCAATAGTGAGGCAGGAGCAAGGAGAGGCGGGGTTGGCCCGTAGAGAGAAGATCTAGAAGGAGAAAACCTAGGGAAAGGGTTTGGAGAAGAAGTAGCCAGAGAAGGAGGAGGACATCAGGGGTCAGCCACCCAGCTACACAGCAATCCACGGAATAAGAGTAAGATTTACAGAAGTAAGAGAATGGGAAAAACACAGAGGCCAAAGGGTAGATGGGATAATATAAGTAAAGTGGGCAAGAAACAAGCCAAGCTAATGCTGTGGGACAGTGGTCTTGTACCAGTTTAATAAAATGCTGATTGGCCAGTAGCCAGGCAGGAAGTATAGGCGGGGTGACCAGAACAGGAGAATTCTGGAAGAGAAAGGTTCAGTCTACAGGTGTGACTCAGACACAGAGGAAGCAACATGAGAGCATCTCACTGATAAAAGGTACCAAGCCACATGTCTGACACAGATGAGAATGATGGGCTAATGTAAGTTATAGAGTTAATAAGAAGCCTGAGTTAATAGGCCAAGCAGTTTATGATTAATGTAGACCTCTGTGTGTTTCTTTGGGACTGAATGGCTGCGGGACTGGGCAGGACAGAAACCTCTGCCAGCAAGCTAAAGCCAGGCATTTATGAAGAATAAGCTTCTGTGTGTAATTCATTTGAGAACTGGGTGGCAGGCCCCACAGAAAGGTCCAAAGAACATCACATCACAGCACTACTGCACAATGCTCAGAACTCAGCCCCCCAGGAGCTCAGCCAGCCGATGTCAGTCCTCAGGAGTCTGTTTGCTTGAGGTGCAAACTTAAACAACTACAGCCCTGCTGGGCATCGCGATATGGATGCTATGCTATTGATTCTCAGTCAGTCCGGTCGGGGGAGCAAGCACCTCTGTTTGTCTCTTACTCCAACCTCCCATCTAGACTTGCTCTGAGCAATCAGTTACAGTTGTCAGTACGGTGATCAAATGTCTCCAGCACCATGGTTTGAGCAAAGTTTAAGTTATCACATACCAGCTGGTCCAGCTCATCCCATGTCTGAGATCAGTGCCCAGGCTGACAGAGGAACAAGGGCTACGGTTGTCAGATACTGTGTTAACCTGGTGTTGGGGACCATTCAACTCAACGACGTGTAATAAAGCAGTCCCCCTGAATGGAGGTGGAGAAAATTTTCAGAATTACACAATTGTCCACTTCAGTATTTAAATAGGAGATTCACCGGTGAGGGGAGGACATCCTGGGAGGTGTAGTGGAACTGGGACTTCAAAGCCGCGACAAAGAATCCTGCCATCTGCAGTGAGGACTGTTTGCTAGCAAAGAAGGTTTGTGGGCTGGGGTGCAGCTCAGTGGTGGGGAGCACTCACAGGCACAGGGCTTGATGCTGGGCACAGAAAACATGAGAAACAAACGAGACTTTGATCTGCTGCTTGTTTTACCTAAGATGGAAGGCTGAGAATACTCCTGTATACGACGGTTAAGAAATCAGTTTCCCTGATGCCTCTGACATTTGGTGGGTTATGAGCTGTTCAGATTTTGGAGCGGGAGCGGGGGGGAAGGTACTAGTAGGCCATGAGAAACCGTTTGGGAGGATGATATATTGAATGAAAAATATCACAAGAACACATATATCCAGATTTCTGACCCAGGGTCTGCTTTGGGACTGCTCAAAATGACAGGACCAGGATGGGGGAAGATCCTGGACCCCAGAGTATTTTATCTTCTTGTCACCAACAGTCAAGATACGTGCAAATAATTTTTTATATGCCTTCCCAAAGTGAATATATATTTTCACTGTTTCAAAATATAAAATACCATCTCTGGAAAGTTTAGAAAGTGCCGGGACCTGGGCCAAGAGGGTGTGAACAAATGATAAAAAGGCCTGTTTTACTTTAAAAAGATAAGGAGAGATTAAAATTTCCTCATTTCTCTATCTCAGTGTGGGGACAGAAAGAGAAAAATAACTGAGAGGTGATATTTTAAATCAGCAAGAAAGTGCCCTGTTCAGTAGTGCAGCTTGCCAACTAGATGCTGACGTGTAAGAAAGACTTGTGTTTGGGGGTCTGGGAAGAAAGGATGAGAAGTAGCCTAGGAATAGGCTGTTAACAGAGATGGAGCCAGGAACAATCCTGGCAAGAGTGGTCATATCCCCAAATAAGGGTGTTCATTGTACAGCCGAGGGCACAGTTGACAGACCATATGGAACAGGAGATTAAGCAGAGGATTCAGAGCCATTCGCTGGCAAGAGGAGGGAGCAGGCTACATGGCTACAATAAAGTTCTTTTGGCTAGCAATTTTATCTCAGAATTTGGTGCTAAGCTGATTTCTCAGATAGGTTTGAACTGATGGTGTATCTCTCTTTGTAGATGTACCAATGGTGACTCCCAGCTGGGTTAAGCTGGCCCGTAGGACTTTACATTGACTGCCTCCAAAGATCTGATGCCTCGTCAGTGCAAGTAAGCATCGTGTTTGTTTTATTTCTGAAAGAGAATTTTAATGAATAAGTGGAGCTTGCTTGAAAGCAATTTGTGGTCCACGTGAGGCTGAAGTTTTTGACCACAGCAAGTGAATGTCTGTGTGTGTGTGTGTGTGTGTGTGTGTGTGTGTATCCACATGGTGCACTGTGACAGCCTTGGGAAATACACCGTGTTTAAAGACAGGGTCTCTTGTTGCTGTCTACTCTAGGTGAGATGGTAACTCACCAGGAGTCATGGATGAGCCTGTATGTGCATCTGTATCAGGGATAATAAGTAGCTAGACAGAAGTCCAGGAGAGTTCAAGGAGCCCTATGTATGACAATGTCATACCTGACATCTTGGAGATATTTAACGACAGGTTAATCGCTCACCCACCATCCCCGCCCCCACCGCCATCTCCACCACTGCCATCATCCTTAGATGAATGAATGAGACATGGGACGGTGTGATGCTCTGAGCCTGGAGTAGAGGGCTTTGCAGTTTCCACGGAAACAGAAACTTCACAGATGTTTCTCAAGCTGCCTTTCTACCCAGGAAGTTTCAAGTACTTGGAAATGGGCAACATCCACATTGTGGGCTGTAGTGTTGCCATCGGTGTGTTTATTATGCTAACTCCCTCGACCGTTTTATTATTTATTATTCTCGACTTTATTTAGAATGGTTTAACCTGTGTATAGTTCAGCTGTATTCTTTGTTAGTATAGCAATTATAGATTTTTCTTCAGTTTATAAAGATAGAAAGAGGATGGGGTAGGGAATGAAAAAGTTTGCGGCTTAAATACCCAGGTTTTTATTTTCCAGCTGCTAAGAGGAGACAGACTTTCCGGGGAAGGCACCTTGTTTACTTTCCTCTGTAGGATTTTTTTTTAAACCTTAACTACAACTTCCAAAGTCTTCAAGATCTTTGGCATTAGCTCCCCCCCCCCCCCGAACATAGAAATTGAGCTAAAAATAAAACAAAAACCATCACATATTTCTTCTTAGATAAACGAGCAGAACTTGTAGATTTAGGAGGAAACACAAATCTAAATGAAGGTCACGATCAAATGAAGGAAAAAGAGAAATCTGGAATTTCCTCTGCTGTGAGCCTTTGTTCCCTATGGAAAGCGTCCGTGTTAGTGGAGATGGCTCTAATTGTGGATCCATACATGGCAAGACAAAGTGTGAGAGCCAAAATTACATTTTAAGGTTTAATCACTATGCCTAAGGAATCCATAAAATTAAAATGCCTCTGATCTGCAAGGACAGACAGTTCCTGAGATGCTGGAGGCTGTTGTTTATGGGAGACAACAAGCCTGTGTTTCCACTCCCCTAAACTAGCTCGTGATCAGAAGTGCTTGATCACGGCTGGGTTACAGGCAGAAAATATGTCAGGATACATGCTTGCCCCTGATTGGATGTAGGCTGGAGGTGCATCAGCATGCATGCTTGCTCCTGATTGGACCAGCTGGGAAATGCAATGAATTATGGGGTTTTCTTCTTAAACTGCTGTTAAGTCATGACTGGGGCCATTTCGCAGGAACCTGGGTTAAAGCCCATCCACTTGGCCAGTATTTAATTAAACCTTGCTTCAAATTTGGCCCCAAACTGTGGTAGTGGTGGAATTAACAAAAGCTCCACAGAAAAATGTACTATCACAAAATAATCCGAGTTTAGTGGCATCCTAAGATGTGGAGCAGGTTGTGGCTCCGTAGGTCGGCCTGTTTGGCCGCTGGTGGACAGAAGCACGCTTGGAGTTTGGCGTCCTCTGCCTGCTAGCTTTACACACTCTTTTATTTTATTTTATTTTATTTTATTTTATTTTATTTTATTTTTGCCTTGCCTGTAGACCTGTGGAGGCAATCATGGCTAAACCATGGTGCCTTCTCATCTCAAGTGAGCAATTTGCATTTCTGAGGATCTCCAGGCTGCAAGAGCAGGTTTTTACTACGGCTTCCAGGAATGTTCCTTCTAAAAATCTACCTCATCTTTATCAGTTAATGAATAAAGAAGCTTCTTTGGCCTGTGATAGGGCAGAGTAGATCTCTAGGTGGGGAAACCGAGCTGATTGCTGGGAGGAAGTAGGCAGTGTAATGAGCAGCCATGTCGTGCCGGGGACAGACGCTTGCGCTGGAGCCCCCTTAGACTTTGCCGGTAGGCCATGACCTCGTGGTGATGTACAGGCACAGATTAATGGATGGGTTAGTCTGGGATGTAGGAGCTAGATGGGAATACGCTAAAGCTATTGACTAAAAGTATTGCAATTAATGCAGATTTCTGTGTGATAATTTCGTGAGTCTGGGCAGCGGGAAATGAAGAAGCGACCTTCACCAACAAGGGAGGGACGTTGTTTACCTTTTCACTTCCAAGAAACCCAAGACACCTAGGTTTGCTTTTTAGTAATTTTTCATTCCCTCTATGATCTTGTCACTCAGGACTTATATCCTCTGACTTCATGAGCTATCGTGGGTCACATGACTGCTTGTCTGGTTTTCTTAAGGCAGAGAAGGCAGGGCAGAGGATGATCTGTCTTGATCTGCTGTGTGGTTCAAGGCCAATCATTTTTTTTTTTCTTTTTCTTTTTGGTTTTTCGAGACAGGGTTTCTCTGTGGCTTTGGAGCCTGTCCTGGAACTAGCTCTTGTAGACCAGGCTGGTCTCGAACTCACAGAGATCCGCCTGCCTCTGCCTCCCAAGTGCTGGGATTAAAGGCGTGCGCCACCACCGCCCGGCTTCATTTTTTTTTTTTTTTGAAGATTTTATGTTTGTTTCAAAATTTGTGTGTGTGTGTGTATGTGTGTGTCCATGAGTGGGGTATGTGCATGTGAGAGCATAGTCCAAGGAGTCCAGCGAAGAGCATCAGACCCTCTGAGGATTACAGGGGGCTGCTAGCCGTCAGATGTGGGTGCTGGGACTCAATCTCATATCCTGGGCAAAAGCAGGAGTCACACTTTACCCCTAAGCCATCTCTCCAGCCCCACCAACTTTGTGGCAAGGGAGGTTATCATGGCACGTCAGTCCTGCAAGCCTCCTGGGAGACACCACCGACCAATACTCCTCTCCTTCCCGAACCAAGACGGCCTGGTCCATGCGCTCTACGCCTATGGCCACTGTGGATATAAGGATGGGTAACCCGAGGGTTTGTTTCTGAGGGTTCACCGTGTGCAGCCAGAGACTGACAGTGTGTTTATTGTGTTATGTCTTGTCAGTTACTCCACACTGTATAGCACAGTAATTTTTCAGGCTGTCCCTTGTCCAGAGACTCTGGCATTTGAGTTCCTGGGGAGTGCAAATGCAGAGGCAGGCTGTCCGTGCACCTGCTCTGTCCACCACCTGTGCAGCGCCACCCACGCTCTTGCTGCGTCCACCACCTGCAAATGCAGAGGCAGGTTGTCCGTGCTCCAGGCTGTGGTGTGGACAATACCACCTGTACAGTACTACCCATGAGCTACAGGCCTATGGCATCCTAAAAGCAGAGTGAGCACTACCCTGTAAATTTATCAAAGTAAATTTGGGCCATCTGAACACACCATGTGGGAGAACTGAAATCGTGCCAGGAGAACCAGGCCTGAGAGCTGAGGTGTGCCGGGACCCTCACTTGGGCCCTGTCAAGAGAATACACCTCACAGCGGGACGATCACAGCCCACTGCCTGCCATCCGGTCACCAGGTGTGCGTCAAGGGCCAACAGCCAGAGGACACCAACTGTTCCAGGGACTCCGGCTCATCTGGTCCCCACTGCTGACTGCCTAATCTAACCGCTACCAGTCTGCTGGCTGGCTGGTCCTCGGCAGTTCCCACAGTTCTGCTGTGAAGAAAATCTGGATTATGTGGTGAGCTACTGCCAATGAAGCTGCTACCTACTGTAAATCTTTGGTTATTTAATGGCCATGTAATATGGTGGGGTGTTTGTGTGTGGACGAGGTCAAGAGCAGGTTCTACCATAAAGATGGTGTTGTGCTAAGGTAGCACTCATGAGTCCTGTGAAGGGGGTGGGACTCTGGAGAAGACCAGCGCCTAAGATCTATGTGGAAGCAGCTGAGGTCAAGAGGTCACAGAAGCCACAGAGATGAGAGGGAAAGCAGTGGAGGGTTGTATCATGGAAGGCAAGGAAGTCTTTAGAGATGGATCTGTGTGTATGTCTACTGGGACCCGTTCCAGACCCATGCATCTCTGGGCTGCTTCATTCACTGCAGCCTGTTGCTGGTGGGCATCAGGGAGCAGTGGATGGCAGGTGCACAGCCAGACCCATGCACCTCTAGACCGCAGCATTCACTGCAGCCTGTCGCAGGTGGGCATCATGCATGGCAGGTGCACAGCAGTGCCTTTAGCAGCTTAAAAGTAGAAGCCAAAGTTAGAGCAAGAGAGGAAGGACAGAGGCTCCAGGACAGCATCCAAGTCACCATGCTGTTTAAAGTTCTCTCTGGTACAACAGATGAGTGTCTGGGTTCATCCTTAGCCTTTCTAGTTCCCTGCAATTGCTGTCCATTTGTCCTTAAACTGAGCAGGGCAAATGAACTGTGGACACTTGTGTGAATGCCTGTCGGCTTTGCTTCCCTAACCCTCCCCGCTCCTTCCCCATCCCCCTTTTCCTCTTCTGGCCTCTCTTTTTCCATCTTTCCTCCTTTGGCTTGACCAATTTCTGCTCATCTCTAAAGCCTTGCTCAGGTGATACTGTTCTTTGGGAAACATTTCCTAACCTGTCTCTATTCACCTTTACTTCAGCCAGTGAGTTACAGGCAGTTGTGCGCTAACCAACGTGGGTGCTGGGAACAGAACTTGGGTCCTCTACAAGAGCAGTATGTGCTCTTAGCCACTGAACCTTCTCTCCAGTCAGATGGTAGCCATTATTACTGGTTCTTAGTTGATCTTCGGGATAAGAGTGCTTTGCTGTTTATGCATCTCATAGGATCTTGCTTTCATGTGAAAGATGTCGGCATGGAATATCTTTTCTGCTCTGTAACAATTTCCTTGGCTTCTCTCAGATATGTGTGACTATCAGGCAATGAAACTCACATGGATTTAGTTCTCCTTCCTCTTTCTGATTGGAATAGTTCAGATATATAAAGATCCAGTATGAATTGTAAGGTTCAGATGAGGGAGCTGGGAATAATCAACATTGCTTGAAAAATATATAGGGAAAGATCTAGAGAAGTGAGAAGTTTTGTTTGTGGTTTTTTCTCTCTCTACCTCTAATCTCTCTCACCTTTCCTTTCCCTCCCTCCCTCCCTCCCTCCCTCCCTCCCTCCCTCCCTCCCTCCCTCCCTCCCTCCCTCCCTTCCCCCCCTTCCTCCTCCTCCTCCTCCTCCTCCTCCTTCATCTCTTACGTCAGGCTGTCAGGCTCCTCGGTGTGGATTGTAGGTGTTGCCATGACACCCAGTTATGCTTTCCTTAACCTCTGATTCCTCCATTCCTTACCACACTGTATAACTTTTACAATGGTGTTAAGTACTGTTCTAGGAAGCAGAAATCCTCCTTAGAGTTCACAATCTTAGTAGGGAAGGTGGATACTCTCCTAGTTAAAGTGAACAAGAGCTCAGAACTAAGGCATGAGCACAGAATGCTGGCAGCAATTTCACCTGAATTGTCCAGTTGGGTAGTGTTGATAGAACTTACAAGGTCACTAGCCTGAGCTTACTTCTCTTCCAGGCTGGCCTTTCACTCACTTCCTGTCTCAGCCTCCCAGCTGACAGGGCTAGAGGAGTGTACCATCACACGGAGTCCTATGTGGTGCTGGAGACTAACCCCAGGGCTTCTTTCTATGGGATAGCCACAATATGTCCCTGGCCCCTTAATCTTCTAATTTTAATGATTAATGTCGCTTCATATTTTTGAATCATGTCATTGCACATCGACTAATTCTCTTTTTTTAATTATGAAAGCTTAGACTTATCCCACTAGCTCTTTTAAAATTTTTTTTTATTGATTTTTATTGAGCTCTACATTTTTCTCTGCCTCTCCCCCTTCAGCCCTCCCCTAAGGTCCCCATGTTCCCAATTTACTCAGGAGATCTTATCTTTTTCTACTTCCCATGTAGATTAGATCTATGTAAGTCTCTCTTGGTGTCCTCATTGTTGTCTAAGTTCTCTGGGATTGTGGTTTGTAGGCTGGTTTTCTTTGCTTTATGTTTAAAAAACACCTATGAGTGAGTACATGTGATAATTGTCTTTCTGTGTCTGGGTTACCTCAAAATAATGTTTTCTAGTTCCATCCATTTTCCTACAAATTCAAGCTGTTGTTATTTTTTCTGCTGTGTAGTACTCCATTGTGTAAATGTACCACATTTTCCTTATCTGTTCTTCAGTCGAGGGGCATTTAGGTTGTTTTCAGGTTCTGACTAATTCTCTTGAATTATAGAAATTGCATGTGGGTAAGAGCTGAAAGACTGATAATGAGCCTTTACTTATAAAAACATTGAAGATATAACATTAGAAACAAAATGTTCACTTATTTTCTGCATCAGAAAGTCAAAATTTAGAATCTAGTAAGGCATAAGACTTAAGTGATTGAGAAAATGGTCCTAATTTTTAAAAGAGAAACTCAAGGTTTTGTTGAATTTTTAGCATCTGTTTGTTTTCAGAGACAAAAGACAAACTTTATTTAGAACATTAAACACACAGAAAAGACTTGTCTACACCCTGTTTGCTCCACTTAAACTGCCGCCCAAGCCTCCATGAAAGTCTCCCAAAGTCATCATTGTTCTCTCTAGTGAACATCAGTGTCTGTGTGAAAATTAAGAAAACAAGAAACAGGGCATTTAGAATAAACCAAGAAGATTCTGGATTAGATAAGGCCGGCCGTTCCATTTCATTTTTAATGTAAGGCTGCTTTAACTGACTCACAACATTGTTCCCCCAACGGTGGCCCCTAATTATTTCATCATGCAGGGGAAATCCTGGTAGGTCATATATAAACAGCCGGAGGCAGGACCCTCTTCACGGACATAGCCTGACATCTGACATCTGCCGGGCCTGCTGCGAGAGCCTGCCACAATTAACCAGGAGGGACAGGCAGGCCCGAATGCCAGGGAACTGCAAGTCGAGCAAAGGGCTTTCCTAATCCACTACGTTCCTCCACACTGAGGTGGTGACAGCCAAGGGTGACAGTGCTTTAGGGCATTGGACCTTTGTGGTCGTTTCCCTGGCTGGTTTCCAAGAGGGAGGCAGAGCGTGTCTCTCCTGTCTTCCCTCCTTCCACTTCTCACTTGTGCATAATTCCCTGCAACTTTCAATGGGAGCTAAGTGCTCTTAGGGATGGCCTCATGGAGCTCTTGGTATTGTTAGTGCTACTCCGGGGCTGGGGTGGGGGTGCTCGTTGCAGGTTTCACTGACTAAATGAGACCCAGAGTGTAACCCTCATGCAGAATCTGTTGAGGGGCTGAGCCGGCACCTGCTTTAGGGGCTAATTGCCTCTCTCAGACTCTTGGTTTTTATTTTGTTTTAGCAGATGCTAAAGACAGTGTGATGGTTCGAGTGGCTGCTTGGTTTATCTCGCTGGCTATGGAAAATAAAATTTCAAGTTAAAATTTTTTCCACATTTATTTGTATGTGTGTGTGTGAGTGCGTGTATGTGTGTGTGTGTGTTGGCATGGATATGCCGCCATGCATGTGTGGAAGTCAAAGGTCAGAGGATGCCCGTGGGGAATGAGTGTTCCTTTACTATGTGGGTCCCGGGAATTAAACTCAGTTTGTCAGACTTTGGGGTAAGCTCCTCTACTTGCTGAGCCATCCTAAGAGCCCAGTTTTCAGATCTTACCCCAGCATCTTAGAGATGGAACCCCAGTACCACATTACTGAGTGTCTGCCAGCATGCTTGTCTGGGGCTACAGATGATAGTCTCCGTGTATCAGCACTGCCCGGACCAAGGCTGCTGGTTACTAGGGGCTGCAGATAGTCTGTCTCTGTGTATCAGCATGGCCCGGACCAAAACTGCTGGTTACCAGAGGCTGCAGATAATCTATCTCTGTGTATCAGCATGGCCTGAACTAAGGCTGCTGGTTACCAGCCTGTCACAGAATAAACCACGAGGAGACCTGTGTGACGTGTGTAAGTTGTCAGAGTTCACATAGTAAAGAGGAGGGTTAATGAAGAAAGTCACATGAACACAAGCACAGAGACACAGTGAAGTCAGGGCATTCCCGAAGCTCAGTGTGTGTAAGATAAGTAGGGAGGTTAAACACGCAAAGTACCTGGAGTGTGTGTCAGACATAGAAGGAAGCTTGGCAAGGAAGTGAAGCAGAGCCAGCTTCTCTGGCAGCCCAGAACATCCAGAATGGTGGCTTGCCGTTGTTATTAATTAAAGAAAAATTACCGCTAGAAGCAGATTTATGAAAGATGGTTCTGGAAAAAGTGTAAAATACATTGGAGAGGGAGGAAAGATCTGCTAGGAAGCCAGTTAGAAGCTGTTGGTGTTGGGATCCACTGCAGATAAATGCTTTACAGGTCAAAGGAGAGAGAGAGCTCTGAAGTTTGACGTCTTGGTGGTTTGAACAACACGGGCATGACTTCCAGGTGAATTTCTCTATCCTCTCTTTCCTTCCCACTTCCCCTCCCTCTCCCTCATCTTTCCTGAGTCACCTGAAACCAGAAGCGACGGAAATCCCAGGCTTTGAGGCTGACAACCCTGCCAGAGCGCCTGTCTTTTCAGCACCTCCAAAGCGAGCACTTTGAAGTCCATGCCTTGTAGTAATGATAGCGCAGATATTTGTCCAAAATAATCACTAGTGGGGTTGTAAGGGAGAAAATTGCCCAGCAGACAAGGATTGGGAAATACATATGGTCAATTATGAATTGGTTTTAAAAAATCAGAACAAAAGAGGCTGTACGTCCTGATAAGATGTATGCAGGGCTCAGGACACACATGCTGTATTAATTATTATTATTCATTCTGTGTTGCCACAAGTATACACAGCCCTGCCTAAGCGGTTGACAGGAGAAGAATAATATCCCAGGCTTGGAGTGCTTATAATTTATGTAAACACATCCTCTTGTTTTTCCAGATTGTATGTCTGAATTGTAATTTCGCTTGCTTTGTTCATATTCATATTTCAGCTCTGGTTCTTATATAAGCTAAAGAAAGGAACGGTTGTAGGAAACACATGGTTTTCCACAATGATAGTTCTCTTCCTCAGAACAAGAGCTGTCTCACTGAGAATTCTGGGTACAAAGAACTCATTGGATGGGGGGTCCTCTACCTGCATAAAATGGAGACTATTTAAGACCCCCCAAGAGGAATGGTGCTCAAGATAGGTATTGTTAACAACCTCTGACTAATTAGGTATTAGAGCCTTTGCACCAGTCCTTTTCTGCTGTAAAAACACGGAGGAAACTGAGTCAAAAGCTTCTGACAATACTTGCTATCTCCGTGCCGCGTGCCTTTCGCTCCAATCTCGCTGCCAGTTCCTCAGTTCAGTAACTTCTCTCCACACACGTTTTGTTTCGTTTTGGGGTTTGGTTTTTTTGAGACAGGGTTTCTTTGTGTAGCCTTGGCTCTCCTAGGACAGCTCTGTAGACCAGGCTGACCTTGAACTCATAGACATCTGCCTGCTGAAAAAGGTACCAAGCCATGTGGCTAACATAGATAAGAATAATGGGTTAATATAAGTTATAAGAGTTAATAAGAAGCCTAAGCTAATGGGCCAATCAGTTTATCATTATCAGACCTCTGTGTGATTTCTTTGGGGCTAAATGACTGTGGGACCTTGTGGGAGGACAGAAACCAGGCAGGACAGAAACCCAGACAACAAAGTCCAGAATAAACTGAGACTGTGTTTAGGACTCCACCCTCCAAGGAGGGCTTCCCAGACGACCCAGGTCCTAGTGGTCAGTTCTAATGAGGGCTATGGGGCCTGGATGCAAAGATAGTGAAAGAGATTGAGGGAGGAAGGGAGAGGTTTGGAGATGGTTCCAGGTGCTAGGGCCTAGACTGGACGCAAGTGACGTTCTAGTGAGAATCTAAAATCGAAATAATCCAAACTGACGATAAAGAGAAGAAAACGGGAGGACGGAGAACCACACCGAATCCTGGTTGCTTTCTCTAGTGCGTCTCAGCTGAGTTGCTGTATTGGGTCCATCTGGGCTCCGTGACTGTGCCAAGTCATGGGTGAGCATCAGTAAATCCATGGCGGAAAATGTGTGCATCTACAGACCCTCAAAGCCACAAGCAGTTGTCTAGTATTACTAAGGAAGAAGCCTCCTGGGTTACCATTGAATACAGTCATTGTGAAGTGTTAAATGGGCCTGACACCATCATCACCTTCGTGCACACATGCTTTCTCATGCCCAGCCCATGTTCACTCAAGTTTTCATCGTCAAAGGAACTGTAGCGAGTGAGAAAGGTATCTAAAAGAAAAAGAAAATTAGCCCCATGGTGAGGTTTTCAGTAGTGGGTACATAAGGAAGCCAAGAGGCTCGGAGCTTCCCTGAGAATATGATATTTGAGCTGAACTGGTAGGACGTAGCGAGAGTTCAAGGCTGGATGGCACCGTGCCCTTGTGGTGTAGAAAGGATCCAGGGTGGCTGCAGTGTTCTTCAACTGGATGAAGAGCAGGGCGAAGTAGGATGAGACACCAGAGAAGCGGCCAGGAACTGGGCTGAGGGGTTGGTTTCTATTCAAGCTTCCTAAGATGGAAAGGGAGTAGCAGTGACATTTTCTGATCTGTAAGGGGAAGAAACGAACAAGGAGATGATAAGCTGGGGTCATACTGATGGTGATGGAGAGGACTGGGCACATTTGGGGTGTGTTTGGGGTGCACAGTGGCCTGCATGAACGTATGGAGTGAGGTCAGACTGCCATGGCTAAGATTCTCTAAAAACAAACCCTTCTGGAAGGAAAATGTGACGGGTAATCCATCAAAGGTCTGCACAAAGAGAATCACCGTGCCGACATGGAAACTCAGGTCTGGCCTTATCCTGTGAGCTTAGGCCACCAAGTCTTTTAATTTCTTTTCTTTTTTTGAAAAAACACGGTATTAATACAAGCACATGACATTTCTGGCACCATCCTGTTGAGTTAAAGAACGTACTGATGTTATGTACCACTGCTTGACTATGACACTGTGGTGATCAGCACGCCTGTGATGTCCAATATGATCTCATCACATACAGTGTACTGTAGCACAACCTCACAGTTACTGCCTATGTAAGGAAAATGACTACTCATTAATAAAAAAACCTTAAACTATGGATAGACTATTACTAATAAAAGAATGAACAAGAAACGGGGAGGTAGGCAGAGAATCGCTTGCTTAAAAACACAAGGACCTGAGTTCAATCCCCAGAATCCTTGAGGAAGAGTACTTGTAATTCCAACAGTGGGGAGATACAGGCTTGTTATGTGTTAGTGACTCAAATACATAGACAGACAGACAGACAACAAATGGCTGTGGAGTTGACTCAGTGAGTCCAGCACTTGCTGTGCAACCTGGCAACCTGACCTTGGACCCCAGAAGCCACATAAAAGCCTGATGCAGCCAACCGAGTGTCTGAGGTGTGAGCTGCACCTCTGGGGAGATGAGGTAGACACAGAAAGGTGACGCTTGGGAGGTGTAGCCTGGCCTATGCAGTGGGAACGCAGGAGACCCTGTCTCAGATGAGGGCAAGGACAGTCATCTAAAGTTGTTCTCTGACCTCCAAATGTGTGTTGTGGCACGCATGCCCCCTCTAACACACTCCCCACAGAAGTCAGCAAAACCAAAATGGTCATTGTAAATGGAAAGCTAAACAGGAAGATTAGGAGATAATGCGAGAAAAAAAAAACTTTCATATAAAAAGTAAAACTGCTATTTCTTCTTTCTTTTTTTTCCAATCATGTCTGGTTTATTTGACTCTTTGCTTTCAGGATTCCCTGCTCAAAGCCTGAAGTGTCTTTTTGTGTCTGTATTGAAAAACCACACACACACACACACACACACACACACACACACGCATGCACGCGCGCGCGGCTGTGATAGTTCCCATGCTGCCTGGCTCTTATGAAATTCATTTTGCATACATCACACACATTGATATTCAAATATTCATGGGGAGTCCACAGCAAGCTCGGTGATTATGACCTCAACAATCACCTTAATTGCCCCAGCCTCTCTCCAAGAGTGCACCCAGGAGCTACCCTTCTGGCTGCTGATTTACAGATTGTGCCTTTCCTCTTCTCTTCTTTCCCAGTGAGCAGCTTCAGCCTAGAGTCATGGTCTCAAATGCTTTGGTTACATCCTTGCTTTGTGAAAACTGGAGATTAACAACATGGGTTTCCTCGTAAAAATTCCTTGAGATACCTTTTACTGTTTCATGGTTACCTGCAGGATTGGTGTTTATTATTAAAAGTGTTGTTTAGTTAACACCAACCTTAGACACTGGGTTCTTTGTTCTTCTGCCACACTGGCATAGAACCAAAGCAACACTGCAAGGCTGTGCACTTTTTGCTGGAAGAAGGCACTCTCAGGTGGGTGAGGCTCAGCAACTGATGGGAATTTACCTGGTCTTCTCACCTGACAGTGGATCTGTAGGGAGCCTGCTCAAAACCAGTCAGTCAACTTTAAAAAAATCTTAACAGAAAACAAATACATCAGGCGAATCACATTTAGGTTGTGTCTGTGACCATAAGCAGCATTTGGATACGTGGGGCTGGTTCTCCTGTGAATATGTGATGTGGGATTCCCCTCTGTATGCTAAGAATATGTTTTGTTACCATTGGTTAATAAAAAAGCTGCTTTGGCCTATAGCAGGGCACAGTATATCCAAGCTGGAAGTGCTGTATAGAGAGAGTAGGCAGAGTCGAAAGAAGAGATGCCATAAAGCTGCTGAAGGAGAAAGATGCTAGAACAGGACCTTACCTGGTAAGCCACCCCCTCGTGGTGATACACATACGAAAAGGAATAGGTTAATTTAAGATGTAAGGGTTAGTTAATAAGAAGCCTGAGCTAATAGGCTAAACAGTGTTGTAATTAATATAGTTTCTGTGTTATTATTTGGGTCTGGGCAGCCAGAAAATGAAAGAGCAGTCTCTGTTTACAAATATAAAAACAATAAAGATTCTGAACTCACTGGGCAGTAGTGGCGCATGCCTTTAATTACAGTGCTCAGTAGGCAGAGGCAGGCGGATCTCTGTGAATTTGAGGCCAGCCTGGTCTACGTAGCAAGTTCCAGGACAGCCAGGGCTACATAGAGAGACCTGTCTTAAAAAACCAAAAAAAAAAAAAAAAAAAAAAAAAAGAAAAAGAAAAGGATTTTGGACTTTATTAATAATTTTCCAGATAGTTTCTTTATCCATGAAATGTATGCACACAAAAGATTCTAAAGTCATCAATGACGTAGCTAGGTAGGAGTCACACCTTGTTAAAAGGGACTATAAAACAACCATCAAAATATTGAGTCAAAGGAGAGTCAATTGATTTTTGCCCAACAGGAGGAGGAAGGCCCATGAAATCTGCATTGGAAGGGATGGAACAAATCCGTCCCATGTGTGTGTGCGGATGTGTGTGTGTGTGTGTGTGTGTGTGTGATGCAAAAGTGTGTGGGAACCAGTTCAGTTCATCTTCTGTGGGAGGGAGTGTGGGAGCCAGAGGGCTTGAGAGGTGGTCTCTCACAACACCTGAAGCCAGCCTTAGACATCCTCCTGCCTCAGCCCCCACAGCACTGTGATTGCAGGTGCACACAGTCATGCCTGGCTTTTCACCCGGGGTCTGGGGATTTGAACTCAGGTCCTCATGCTTGTTCAGCAAGAGCATTAACCTACTGAACCATCTGCCCAGACTTTCACTTGTCCTTTTTCCTTTTTAATGAGTGGTAACGTTTCTCAAAGACTGTAAAAGATTAACATCGAACAACCTGGAGTTATTTTTTTCCACAACAGTTAGTTTTCCATTAAAGACTGAGATTTCTTCTGCATATTTTTATTTCATTAGGCAGGTGAGTGCTGGGACTTGAACTGGGGTCCTCTGCAATAACAGATGCTCTTAACTGCTAAGCTGCATGCCCCTGCCCCAGAATTGGAAACATTTTAAGTTTAACATGGGGAAATGACAAAACCCATGTATCTGAACAGAAGTGAGCTTTTAAAATTGTGACAGATCTCAATCTTTAATTTTTCACATTTATTTACGTGTGTGTGTGAGTGTGTGTGTGTGTGTGTGTGTGTGTGTGTGAGAGAGAGAGAGAGAGAGAGAGAGAGAGAGAGAGAGAGAGAGAGAGAAGCACATGAGCTCATAGCACACAGTATGCATATGCGTATGAGCTGGGCAGGTCAAAGGACAGCTTTTCGGGAGTTGGTTTTTTCCCGCCACCTTGTGTTTGAGGCAGAGTCTCTCAGTTTCTCCCTGAGCTGTGCATGCCATAGGTGCTGGGATTACAGACGGGAGGCCACTGAACCCAGGGGTTCAGGGATTCAGGGATCAGGGTTGCCAGCAAGAGCTTCCCCTCATCGATCTCACTCACCCCCAGATCTCTGTTAAAAAGGAAGCAATGAAGGGGTGTTCCCAATTCAGCTTTTACCTTTTCTAGCAGTGAGTCTTCAACAGAAGTATTCTGAGTCAGGCTGTATCATTTCTATGCATCTATATGTTGCTTTGTATGAACATATTCAGAATGTATATGCGTTTACACATGCACACACTAACAGAATTTAGAACACTGTTATTCTATTCTATGTATCTGTGCTGGCTAGTTTTCTATCAGTTTGACACAAGCTAAAGTCATCTGAGAGAAGGAAGCCCCAGATGAGAACACATTTCCATAAGACCCAGCTGTAGGGAAGCCTGAGGACATTTTCTCAATCAGTGATCAATGGGAGAGAGCCCAGCTCATGGTGGGTGGGGCTATACCTGGGCTGAGCAAGCCTTGAGGAGCAAGCCAGTAAGCAGCATCCCTCCATGGCCTCTGCATCAGTTCCTGCCTCCAGGTTCCAGCCCTGCTTGAGCTCCTGTCCTGACCCCTTCAGTGATGGACAGTAAGGAGGAGGTGTAAGTAGCACAAACCCTTCCCTCCCCATCTTGCTTTGGTCATAATGTTTCATCAGAACAAGGATGAACACTGACAGTGTTTTGAAATTTTATTCATCAACATTACTTTTCATCTTTTCATTTATGAGCATTAATTTTTGAAATCTCTTCAAACTAACACACCAGCTGCAATTAATAGTTTGCTATGGTCATATGGTATTTGATGCATGGAAAACATCTTGTTTTCTCTCTCCTCAGCAAGGGCTCCTGAGGCTATCATCAAAAGTACTTCGGTAAATATGGCATTTCACGTGTCCTTGCAGATATGTGCGAATCTGATCTAGAGGGCTCTGTGTGCATGTCTTGCAGTCTGCAGATTCTAAACTTAGCTCTTCAGAGTGGCTGTGCCGTGGTTACAGCCCACACCGCAATCTAAAGAACCATCCCCAAATCCTCACCAATGGTTTCCCCAAGTTTGTAATATTTTACCAATTTAGTAAGTATTGCTTTAATTTTATGTGCTGGTTTGTTTGTGATGTTTCCTTTTCATTTTCCCCCTGCAATATCTTTTTATCTGTTGGCTGACTTGATTTTTCTTTATTTGTAGGAGTTAGAAACTCCTCTGGATAGAAAGTCTCTTATGATTACAGAGTTCAGCCATGTTGGTCTGCATCTGCACTGGGCTGGTCATTACCTGTGCCTCTAGAACTCTGGTATCAAGGAGTCAACCATTTCAAAGTCCGTCTGTCTTTCCTCCTGTGATTTGTGCCCCATGAGGGAGAGGGAGTCCTAAGAAACCCTTTCCTAATTGTGGTGGCTTTTTAATGTGTCACTTTGGCTAACTAAATTGCATTTTCCAGTGTTTCCCTGTGTGTGTTTCCAGTTAGGGCTGACCGCAGCAGTGATCTTGAAGCGAGATTTGCAGGCTGGGGTGGAGCATAGCCTCCATGGAGCTTACACACTTTGATGGGTGGTGGCTGGGTCACTTCACTGATGGAAAGCAGCTGTGAGCTACAAGCATGATAATACACACATGTGTGCATGCATGCGTGTGTGTGTGTACATGCATGTGCATCTGTGAGTGTCTTAGCCTGTGCACACACATGTGGGTCCTTCTATCTCTGCCTCCCCCCCCGATTCTCCTGCAGTGTGGTTCAGCTTTAAATTCTTAAAATTTTATTTATTTTTATATGTATCAGTGCTTTGCCTATATGTGTGTCTATGGACTACATGAAAGCCTGGAACCTGCAGAGGCTAGAAGAGGTCAGATCCTGTGGGACTGGAGTTGTAGGTGGTTGTGAGCCGCCACATGGCTGATAGAAATCAAACCAGGGTTCTCTGGAAAGACAGCCTGTGCTCTTAACCATAGAGCCATCTCCTGAGCCCTAGTTTAGCTTCTTACATTTGTGCTGCTGAGCTGAACTCAGGTTCTCACGATTGATCAGCTACCACTCTGAGCACCTAGCCATCCCTGTGTATAGGCGTCTCCTGACTATAGTAAATTTCGTGTAGATCAGATTAAGGTGAATTACTGTTACCTCTAGACTCCAATCCAAGGATGCTTCCCTGTTAAATTTATAGAACTTAGATTTTGAAGGAGTTTTAGGTTTTCAGAAAGATAGAGCAGAAAGCACAGACTCTCACCATAGCGCCACACCACACCCTGGTCTGCCCACACCCTGTGTCCCTTAGCAACACGTTACATCACTGGGTAATTTATTGATGTATGTACTGATAAGGGATGTAAAAACCTGTTAACTTGAGTGGTTTTTCCTAGGCTTTGTTCTCTGTGGGTCCCAGTGATTGAACTCCTGGGTTCAGACTTGGCAGCAGGTGCTTTTACCCATGGAGCCATCCCACCAGCTCCATTTTTTCTTATTGCATTCTCTAGGACTCGATGCTGAATAGGATGGTGAAAGGGAGCCTCCTGGACCCCATCACAGATATGTAACAACACCGAGTTCCTACTTGGCCTTTTCATGCTTAACATTTGGACTTTCTATCAAGGTTTCACTTGTATCTCATGTACAGAAGTTCTCCTGACTACTTTATAACTTTCTAGTAATTTACTTTGTTCTTTGAGCACTAAGCCCTATCACCTGTCACAATGACGCTTTTATTTATCTCATAGAAATGTTTCACCCTTTGTTTCTTTCCTTGGCCCCATTTACTCTCATAGTAAGTGTTAAAAACTCCACTGTTGGTCACTGGCATCAAAGAAAGGAAGCATAGGAGAGCCAGGACTTACTGAGTTTCCATTTAAACTCTTCTAGAGATGGAAAGTAAGAATGAATTTCGGGAGAAGACCATGGTCAGCGTTTCCTTCTAAAGACCTTTGTTGAGACTCGAAGAAGATTTGGGTGACGATGGCTCTTAGACCTTCACATTCACAATAGGAACATAAGGAGTGTTCAGAGTTCACACTTGCAGTTCCCTGACACTTAGCCAAAGTGGGGCAAGGGGTCATCTCACCAGTTCTTGGGGTGTGCAACCTTTAGCCCATGAATTTTTAGTTGTATTTAACTTAGTTTCTGTAAGTGTAGGTTATAAACTCAAAGGATTTTAAAAGAAGTGCCACGGGCTTAAATCAATGTCAGAGAGGCCAAGAACAACAAAGAAAGAATGGTTGGGACCCTCAGCTTCTGGTCAGCAGGACCCAGCTTCGGACTGGTGCCCGGATATGAACCATATAAACTTTCTTCCCTTGTCTCCCAGTGTTAAATTGAACTATATACATCAATGTGCATTCTTTTAGGAATTTCTTAAACATTTTAATATCCTTGCTAAAAAGGTGTGATAACATTTGAGCTGGGAGGTAACTCAGTTGGTGAAGTAATGGTGTTCTGAGGAGCGACCCTGGAGGCTGGCCTCTCGCTTCCACATATGAACTTGCACACATATACACAGAAGCATAAACATATTTCCGTCTCTTTCTCAACAGTAAGGTCCTAGCTAGCGTAAACACTCAGGATCCTACTTTCCTTGTTTTTCTTGTACAATCATTTAACTGCAGCTCTTGTATGAGTGCTTTTTTGGTTAATATTACTATTGTTTTGTATCTCAAGCTGCCCTTTATTTTCACAGTATTCTACTGTTGGGGTTCTCATCATTTCATGTCATTAGGATACTTGTTCTGATTGGTTTTACCCTCTTGCTTTGTGATTTTATATTTACTTAATTGTGAACTATTTGAACTAGTCTTGAGAGCCTTTTTTTTAAAAAAACGTATTCTATAGTGCCTTTGTGCTAGCATTCACTCTACAGCGGTTAGCAGTTGCTTCTTCTACACGCTTACTTGTATTGTATACCTGAGACCCAAACACATCTCCACAGTTTCTGTAAATGTTTACAGGGGAAACTTTTTCTGGGTTTTGGTATGCCTGCATTTTCCCCCTCAGTCATCATACATGGTTGACCCAGGGAGCATGTTAGATTTAGCTCTACTTCTGGAAAAAGTGACAGCTGGGCTTGGTTGTAGTAGATCTGTTGCTGGATTTTAAGTGGATCATTGTTTGTCAAGACATATTCTTAAATGATACTGTCATGGTTTTGAAGCAAAGGAAAACTCTTTCTTCAAATAGCAGAGAACAAAGCTACTTCTGTTGGCGAGAGGGAGACAGAGTGATGAGTGTAGAGGCGGAGGTATCAAGATAGCTGTTTTCATCTGAACTCCAAGGGATATCTTGTTCCAAGCTTCTGACTCTCGGTCTGGTCCTCTATGAAGGGAGGATGGCCAGACTGTCGGTTCCTGCTACAGTTCACCAGGACACGGTTATGTTTGCCTTCTATTTTCAGTGTTATCAGTCACCTGGCCACAGGGAATTGGACGTTCTTAAGGAGCTGCGACGAAAGCTTCATGGCTTCAAGCCAAGCTGAGAGTCAAAGAACTTGAGGTTATTTTGTTTTGAAGAAATGGGAACTCCAAGAATGTATAACAGCCCATTCCATGCCACAGCCCTGAGGTCATCGTTGTTGACATAATATTGAAATGGAGTAGCCACCTGGGATGTCCAAGCATTTGCTTCAGTGGGGTTTCCATGACAATCAATCACAGGTGAGAGCTGATTAAATCAGGATTACTAGTATCTTATTTCCCATCGACAAGGAAGTTAATTTTACTGAAGTCTGAGGACATGGTTACACCAATCCAAACTTTGTGGGTTCATCTCCTGAATGAGTTGTAATTTCAATTTTGTATCTGGTAAGGTCACAGATTTTTTTTTTTTTTTTGTGTGTGTGTGTGTGTGTGTGTGGTTTCATTTTGTAGAGCAGGGAAATAAGAGTGAATGCGGATCTGAGGGGAAGTAACCAGAGTGAACATGGGAGGGGACAGCACCAAGGGAGATGATTTCAGTCTTGCTAACTGGCAAGTCACCTTTTGGAATATTCCATTCCATGCATAATTAAGGGTTAGACTCAAGCAGCTTTCTTTAACTGTTCAGAGTCTGATGCAAGTCATGTACCCTGTTTCTAGAAAAAAGTGTTTGTAATGTTAAGCCTGAGATTCGCAAGAGAAAACCAGTTCCACACTTTCAAGCCAGATCTGAAGCAAGCTTTAATTAAGTACTGACCAGGATAAGCTCTGGTCAGGTTGACTCCTGGGTTCCTAGCAAGTGGTGACAAGACATGTGTCTGTAGGAGCTTTTAAGGGCAGAAACCACACAGTCGCCATATTTCCCAAATGACTTTGCTATTTTCCAAGAACTACAACTCCCAGCATTCCAGAAAACTACCCAGTCCTTGGGCAGGTGAGACTGACAGGTTAACTTTTTTTTCTTACATCCACCCCCCACCCTTATCTTGAGTTGTATCCTGAGTTAAATCCTCAACTGTGTGATGGGTGCTTATTTATACTGGGATCTAATAACCATCAGCTTAGTGGTACCTAGACAGGAATTATCATCTTATTGAGGCATTGATGATGCAGGAACCAACAGAAATTAGCAGAAGCAGGAAGACCAAAGACTCTGATGGCTATTATCAGAGTTATCAATTAGGAGGAGCCTAAGAATAAATGGGCCACCAGTCACATTCATTTCATCTCAGGTCCCCCTTTTATAATGTTACTTTGAATATAGGAAGATTATAATGCCAAATATTTTGTATAGAAACAATAATTTTTTTCTTAGAACTATATAATACCTCTTTGTTCTCCATAAAGCAGGCCAAATTCCCTGTCATATTGCAGAAATGTTTTAGCTAATGAATCTATCTGTTGATAAATCTGGGTCCATTTTCTTGATATTCCAATTTGGCATAGTAGGTAGCCATTTTGTTCTATATGCTATGTGGAACTTTGCCATTTGCAGCATTCTTTTCTGTGCATTATGCATATTGCTTTTTGTACCATCTTACATGGTAGCAGAGCAAACCTTATTTGTTATATTCATAAATGGAGGAACTGAGGCCCAGAGAGGCCAAACAGTTTCCTTTGGTCTCAGTGCTATCAGTTCTGGGGCCAGGCTTTCAGCCCTCCAGTTTCTTGGCCTCTTTCCACGAGGGTGGAATGCTGGCAATATGGAGAGAAAGAGTTCAGCAAGTCTTGGTTGGATGATGCAGGCTAAGCTAATTCCTGTATTTTCATCCCCATTGAATCCTTCCAGGACAACCTGGATGCCTGCTTAGAGCTACTTCCAGAGGTATTTACCTCCTTTGCTGTAGGGCGTTCCACTTCCAGCCTCGCTTGTTAGAAGTATTTACCTCCTTTGCTGTGGGGCGTTCCACTTCCAGCCTCGCTTGTTAGAAGTATTTACCTCCTTTGCTGTAGGGCGTTCCGCTTTCTCTCACATGTGTCCACAGATTCTCTCAGGTAAGGCAAGGGGATTAACTGTTCTGACGGTGGTCCAGGTCCCTGGATGGATGTGGACAGTGTGTTTCGAATCGGTGAGTCCTGGCGGTTGAGGTTTTGGCTGGAGACATGTTTGGCAATGCATCCAGGTAAAACTCTCTTGTTCTCCTTGTTTGCGTATTTCTAACATCTTATCTGTGAAGGAAAGCCAAGCATGGAAACAGGAGGGCGTCTCCGCACGCTTCTCTCTGCCCAGTTCTGTGGAACCACCTGTGAATTTTTATATATCTATCAATTGCCACATGATTGGTCTTTGGTATTTTATCTTGCCCATTATGTGAGGTCATTTGTGATTGTAGTAGGAGCTGCGGGCTGTGTTCCTGCCGCCCCAGCTCCTGGTCGCCTGGCTAGCTTATGCCCCAAAATAACAACACACAAACTGTATTCTTTTAAACACTGTTTGGCCCATTATATCTAGCCTCTTCTCGGCTAACTCTCGCACCTGGACTAGCCCATTTCTAATAATCTGTGTAGCACCCCAAGGTGCGCTTACCAGGAAGATTCTAGCCTACGTCCATACTGGGTCAGAGCTTCATCGCATCTGCCCTGGGGAGCAGCTGCATGGCATCTGTCTCTGAGAGGAGATGCCCTGCATCTGAGCTCACTTCCTCTTCCTCCCAGCATTCTGTTCTGTTTACTCCACCCACCTATGTTATAACCTATGAGGGCCAAGCAGTTTCTTTTTTAATTAACCAATGACCTTCCTCCATCATGTGATGACTATTTTTTATTATCAACTTGATTAGCTTAAAAATTACCCAGATTCTCAGAGATGTACATAGCTGGGTGTATCTACTGTGACTTTTCCAGGAACAATTCAGTTATATGAGCTGTGAATTAGCCAATGAATCATCACTTGGTGGATTCATAATACCATTATTGGGAGATGATGGAAGACAGGAGGCAGGCCTAATTGGAGGGAGTAGGCACTTATGACATATCTTTGAAGCTATATTTTGTCTTGGTTTCTTCTGCCTCCCTTTCTCTGCTTTCTGTTTTTCAGGAAGGAAAGAGAGCCTTTGCCCACACTCTTAACATCATAATATTTTATCTCAGGGAATGCAAACAAGTGACCATGGCCTGATCACACTGAAACTGTAAGCTCAAAATAAACTCCATCTTAAGTCATTGCTATCAGATGTTTACCACAAAGGATGAAGAGACATTACGTCACGATTGTCGGAAAGTTTGCCCATGTACTGGTACATGGTGTGGGTATCAGATCAACACATTGGGTGATCACTCTAATCTTTATAATGCAGTTTTGTTTGAATTTTTCTTCCTATAAGTTCTAAGCAGCCTACCTGGTTATTTTTGCTGAGTCAGTAGACACATCTGTTATTTCAGCACTAGGTGGCATCCTAAGATGAGGCTCCCTACAATTTTGCTATTGGGGTACTGTCTGTGTTTCAACATTAGAGTGCTGCCCAACCTTGTGATTCCCTGGACCTGCAGTTAGTGCATTGTTTATAACGCTGGAAGAAGTGTCTGAAAAGGGTAGTCACTGCAAACATCCACTGGATACTAACTTAGGCTCACATTTGTTGTACTAAGTCACTGGCCTATATCCAGGATCCTTAGACTTCTGCCTGGCTCTAGACATCACCATGAAGGGTTCAGTCCCATGTGCCTATGTATGACTTGTGATGTTTTACTTTACTTTCATTCTCCCCAAAAGATGATGACTTTTTACATTATTCTGCTTGGCATTGGGGTATGGTGGCACATGGTCTCTTATGTGACCACCAAGGCTTCCAATGGGTCACACACCTAGATCCCCACCACCTAGGGCAGAATCAAGGTCCATACTGCTGTGGGTTGTCTGCTGTTGAGATGAAGTCAAAACTTAAGGCTGCTGCAACCAGTCATGAGTGATTCTGGCTTGTATAGAAGTCAGCTTGAGCAGGGCTGGGTCTTTATCTAGCATGGAGAACCCTGAGGCTGTCAAGGAACACTAGCCTGAGTGCAGAGATGGAGGACCATTCAGTCTATAAGTTTCATTAATCTTGCTGAGATCCAACACGTGTTCTCCTATCTAGCCCCTTGGTGGAGGAAACCTTTGGCTCTATGGAGGTTGAGACGGGGGTAGGCGAGGGAGTATCATGCTCAGTTGGCTTTAGGAAGCCCAAATGATCAGTAGATACAGGGGAAGAGCCTGTTTTTCTGTTTGAACCACACTGGGTTTCAAGGCTAATAAGGCTTACACTTAATATTTGCTTCCTCCCCTAAGCAAGAGGTAACTATTGCCGCACTGTATGCTGGGAAGAGGCAGGTAGGGGGCGGGGGAGATCATGATATAAGCAGCTTTCTTGCCTTCTTTCTTCTTTGTGTTGCACTAAAACCAAGCATTGAGGTTTCCTACTTGAACTATTACAAGGCAGTGTGGTCCATAAAGAGCTGTATAAATCACTTTCCATGTGGGGAAGCAGCCTCTGAACTGTCTTCCCAGTTTTCTTGACCCAGTCTGGTTTTCTTATTATGATGTGATACATTTGGTTTTGGTATTAGGACAGCACTGGCTTTTATTAAACTTTTTTTTTTTTTTAGTTTTAAGATTATAATATAATTTCAACATTTTCCCCTTCCCTTTCCTCCCTCCAAATCCACTCATATACCCTCTCTACTCTCCTACAATTTCATGGCCTCTTTTTTTCCCATTAACTGTTATGGCATACAAATATGTATATGCATATATTTTCTTAAATATAACCTAGTTGGACTGTATAATGTTATTTGTATCTATGTTTTCTGGGTTGACCATTTGGTATTTG
The DNA here is from genome assembly GCF_950005125.1 of Chionomys nivalis. Classification (NCBI taxonomy): domain Eukaryota; kingdom Metazoa; phylum Chordata; class Mammalia; order Rodentia; family Cricetidae; genus Chionomys; species Chionomys nivalis. The sequence goes on from NC_080103.1 coordinate 60,423,259, forward strand.
AGAACCAATTGGTGTGCTCTTCCCTGGAGAAGATCATCTCTCCTCTTCCTACCTTTCTTCATTTTTGTTATAGTTCTTTGTGTAGTTCTGAGGCCTCCACATTGAGCTTTTCAAATGCATTGGAAAGTGTTCTCTTCGCTTTCACTTTTTAAAATGGGGGGTGTTTCTCCTAAGGATTATCTGTCCTTAAATATCTAGGAGAATTTTTCAGGGAAACCATCCAGACCTGGTCTGGAAGTCTGTGAAATATCATTTCTAATTTTCTACTTACTGTATGTCTATTCTTCCTGAGTCACCTTTAACATTCTGCCTTTCTAGAATTTTTCTATTTTACCCAGGATAAGCATTTTTTTTTTTTTGGACACAGTTGGTCTTTTTTTTTTTTGGTTTTTCGAGACAGGGTTTCTCTGTGGCTTTGGAGCCTGTCCTGGAACTAGCTCTGTAGACCAGGCTGGTCTCGAACTCACAGAGATCCGCCTGCCTCTGCCTCCCGAGTGCTGGGATTAAAGGCGTGCGCCACCATCGCCCGGCGACACAGTTGGTCTTGATCCATTTTGATCTATTAAACATGTCATAAGACGGGTTCTACTGTCTTCTTTATTGTTCCCGATTTTCACAATTTTGCTCACCCCACCCCTGTTTCCTTGGTTGCCTATCTAATAGTCTGTCAGCATTGTTCATTATTCAACAAATGGATTTTAAACTGTATTACTTTTCTCTTCCTTTTAGTCTCCATTTGTTTCTATGTGCTTTGCTTATATTTGTTTCTATGTGGTTATAGTTTTAAATATCCCTCTAATCAGTGCTGGTGTGTTGTGCTATGGCTCCATCTTAAAATATTTTCTAATCTTCACTGATTCCTTGTACCCAATAGATATTTAGAAATGTGTGTCAAAGTTTTGAGCGTTTGTGAATAATCCAAATTTCTTGTGGTTAATGATTTCTAACTTTGTTCTATAGTAGTCAGAGAATACATGCTGCATGAAATCAGTTGTTTAAAGTTTACTAAAAGTGCCCATTCTCCTGCTGCCTTGTGGCATGTGGCACAAATACAATTTTAGGTTTAGTTTGTTTATAGTATTATTCGGTGTAAATATAGAAAATTATAATATTTTGTTTAAAATTATACATTTGAAATTCATACTGTGAAATCCCCTCCCCTCTGATTTGTCATCCTCATTCTTTAACTGACCTCAGGGTTGGAGCTTTCCTTTTTCTTGTGTGTAGACATTAGACTCTTCACTGGCTTAGTGGCCAGTAGGCGTCAGCCATTTTCCTTCCTTCCTCCCTTCCTTCTTTCTCTCCTTCCTTCTTTTCTGAACAATCCTTGTATTCTTGAGACTAGTTTCCTGTCGGGGTCCGGTGCCAGCCCGGACCCTAAATTATTTCTCCGGACCAGAGGGGAAATTCTCAGGGATCCCTCATGAAATCCTGAGTTCACATCCTGAAAATTCCTCTGTGTTTATTCTCCAAACAAACAGCCTCATATACCAAAACATAAACTGAGGGGGAAATCCATTAGCATTTCATTTCCTAGGTAACCAGGGGAATGTCTCTGGTCATGTCCACACCTTTGACCACACCTTTCTATGCCCTCTCTGTCACATCTTTCTATCTTTCTGCTCTGTAGGCCAGCTCTGTCCTGTAGGCCTTATTAACATCTCTTTTCAGGCATCCTCCAAATTACAAAGAAGGAGCAGAACAACATCCTGACCCTTTGTTAGGGATGGCGTCAGGTGCAAACCATGGCCTGAGATTCTGGTCACCATACCATGTAGATATATGTGCCTACAGTTTCCCAAGTCTGAGGAACTTTTGCTTCCCCTTTTCTCAGCTCTCTGTCTTATCACCTCTGCTCACTTAGCTCAGAAAGTGAGGTCACCCAGTCCTGCTGTATCCACAGGGAAATCCCAGCAGCTGTGTTGAGGCCACTGGAGCTCTCATTTGTGAGCGGAGGCTTTCATCTGGAATTTACCTTTGCACGGCACTGCCAAGGAGCACTCTGCTGCATTAGTTGCTTGTCTTGTTGCTATGGGGAAAAATAAGCAACCTGATGAAACTGGCATAAGGAGGGAAGGGTTTGTTTGGCTCCCAGTGTGAAGGCGCAGTCTACTGTGGCGGGAGCTCGAGCCAGTGGTCACATTGCATCCACAGTCAGGAGGCACAGAGCAACGAGTCCTGGTGTGAAGCCCATCTTCTCCTTTTGATGCAGTCTAAGACTCCAGCCTATGAAACAGCGCCACCCACATTTAAAGAGGGGTTTCTCATCTCAGGGAACACAGTCTAGGAACTCCTTTCAGACTTTCCTAGAGATGTGTCTCCAAGATGACTATGGTTCCTGTCAAGTTGGAAATACAAACTGTCGTATTAATATGTATGGCAGACCTGGCACCAGCCCATCCTTTCCATTTGTTCCGGTATAAACACGCCTTCTCCACCACTGGTGTCATCTTACAGAGTTAAGGATAAGGCACAAATGCAATGCCCCGTCTGATCTCTGGAAAATCTTTATACGGTAGGTAATTGTAGCAGCCCCATTTTATAGCACAGGAAGCTGATGTAGGACAGGAGAAGTCACTTGTCCAAAGCTGCTGACTTGTAAGTACAGAGCTGTATACTACCCTTGGGGTGGGGGAGGGCGGATCTCACTGCCAAGACTGGCTGTACGCTAACTACACTCTGATCCTCTGTACCTCACATAGACCTAAGGCTTGGGAGTCAGGAAGGCCTGGGAAGGGAGACTCCATCCAGTTCCAAAGACTCCAGTAGAGACCATTCTTATTCCCATATGTGTGTACAATCCTTACCACAACATAGTTCTCCTTAGTACTTATGTAAAACTATTCGGCTATGTTTTGTTAACTTATCTGATGGGACCACAGGCTCACATATAAAAATAGATTCTTTTGTGAACATAAAGATGTAAAGATAGAAGAGAGAATGCTCTAGCTGAGCGTTTGTGTTGGAAAAATTAAGTCTAATGGTTGTTTCATATAAAAAGAACTAAGATTCTGACCAGTGGCTACACAGATGGTTCATTCACTGGTGTGGCAAGTCCTTCTGTATATGTGTTGCTTTTATTGGTCAATAAAGAAGCTGCTTTTGGCCAATGGCTTAACAGAATATAGCCAGGCTAGATGAGATCTATAGAGAGAGAGTAGGCCGAGTCAAGAGATGCCTTGTAGCTGTCAGAGAGGAAAGACATGAGCTGCCAGTTGGAACCTTGCTGGTAGGCCACAAACCTCATGATATAATATAAAGTAGTGGAAATGGGTTAATTCTAGATGTAAGAGATAGCTAGCAATATGCTTAAGCTATTGGGCAAATAGTATTGCAATTAATTTGGTTTCTGTGCGGTCATTTCTAGTCTGGGCAGCTGGGAACAAATGAGCGGCCTCCTCCTACAATCTAGTAAGAACACTTGTTGCTTTTGCAGAGTACCCAGGTTGGCTTCCTAGCACCCACGTGAGAGCGTACAACCATCCAGAAGGGCAGCTCTAGGGAACACAGTCCTCTCTTCTTACCTCTGTGGGTACCAGACGTACTTACATATATGTATGTATGTATATGCGCGCGCGCGCGCGCGCACGCGCGCACACACACACACACACACACACACACACACACATATATACAAAACACTTACCTACATCTAAAAAAATTTCCAAAATAGATCTCTTACATAATCACTAAGAGGCAGGTAAATTGAGAAATACATATATATATTAAATATGTATATATATATATATATATATAGTAAATATATATGTTGTGGAGTTTGTATGAAAGTTTTACAGACAATTAAAATCAAAGTAAGAACAATTTTTCTTGATTTTGTAATATTATGGTGGGAAAAACAGTTCGTTTTTAGCTTAGGAAAGATTTCTCAGTGATGTTTATAACTGCAACAATTTCAACTTGGAATCACTGCTTAAATGTAACCATATTTCAGTTTCTGAAGGAGGCCTGCTGTGTTCTAGTAGATGTGTGAGAAGTTCCTGCACATCTGACCTGCTGCTCACTTATTCTACAGAAATGAAGCTAGTTATATGGCTCAGAGCAGCTGCCAACTCAAACAGAAAGACAAAGCTACATGTACAAATTCTATTGATCGTGACGTCACATGTGTGTGTCAACATAGTTGGGAGACAAACATGCTTTCCTGTCATGAGAATATGATGCCCTGCAGAAGTACCTGGCATAAAATTTGGCAATTTGAACTGAATGTTTTCCCTTACCTTTTTGTTTTTATTTCATCTGCAGTGGGAAAAACATACCCATTTTTTAGAGATTAAGACTGACAGGTTATCTTGGATAAATGTATTAATAAATATTTTTAGAGACCTCTGCTAGGGTTTAGTTAAGAAGCTCTGAAGGATAATGAAAAGGGATCAAAGCATGAAATAAATGTTGTGAATCTTCTTTTCTGATTGGCCTTCCAGGGCAGTTTATTTGTGCCAACCACTGTGCTGACCATAGCCAATTCTGTTGCCTGTCCCCCATGTAGACCCAGCAAAGCAGTCCGAAGAGCTCATTCGTTTTGGGAGTCTACTGGATGTCATTACAGAAAATAGCAAGCACAAGCTATTAAGCCTGTCGAACATTTTAGCTTGCACCCTTAGTCCTGTGTGTCTAGTCAGTTGGCCTGGAAGTGTCTAGAAAATCCACGAGAACTGCTGCTGGCCTTCAGTTGTGGGGCAGTCACAGGGTGCATCCACAAATGAGGAAATAGAAACGCAGAGGCAGCCCTGCACAGCTGCCTCACATCAGAGTTGCAGCCAAGCAGGCCTGCAGGAGGATTAGCTGCTTTAGACGGGCAGGTTATGGGATCAATGCTTTCTGACATTAAGCCCTGCCATGTGGTTGGGGCTTTGCCTCCCTTAGCCAGATTTGACCACAGATTTTTCCTCTGGGTGTTCTGCCAGCCTTTGAACCCCAGAGGCATGCAGCCACAGTCACTCAATTGCGTGGGTTTTTCTGTTGTGTGTTTCAATAATTGCTGTGCAGAGCCATGGGCTCCTAGAGGAGAAAGGGCAATGGTTAAGAGTATGACTTTGGAGGTGAGTCAGCCTGGTTTTGGATCCTGGTCTCCACATCCATAAACTGGATGACGAGTCTTGTCTACCATATCTTCCCACAGGACGTGCAAAGGTTTAAGCTAGTAAAATATATAAAAGAGTTAATATAGTATTTAGAAATATTATGTCAATACTTATAAGGCTCCATGATGTTATGATAGGCTTCATAAGTTATTAAAATAATGTCATTGGTTCTGGAAAATTATAATATGTTTTAATGACTTGACAAATGGCATTGACTATATGGGGAAAATGCTAGTTTGATTGGTTAATCAGAGCAGTACATTCAGATGACTTAACCCTAACAAATGTCCTGGTTTTTGAACCCTTGCTTGTGCTATAGTTTCAATCACTGGACAAGCTCTTAGGTTAGATATTTGGAAGCGCAGCACAAAGGACTATGTTTTATCCAAGCAGAGGCCGTAGACTCTAACTGCATTTTAGATTTATGTTAAAAGCCAGTCAACTTCCTTCTCACATTCTTCAAGCATTGAAGCTGAGAATAACATCACACTACTACTACAGGCCGAGGAGCCATGTGTCTACGGAGATGTTGATCACCTACAGAGACCCACTGCAGTACTCCTAGGGGCTGCATGTACCAACCTCATGTATGGGGACATGGCTGCAGTTGATCGGCAGTTAGAAAACACAAAGATAACAGAACACCTTCTCTTTCGAGAGAGACAGCCAGGTTAGTCAGGCTCTTTTGATTCTTCTTTTTGGCTGTGTTTCTAAAACTGCAATATACATTTTTCTCTGCTGCACAGGTTAGATGATGACCTGACCAATCAGAGATTTTCTTTTTGTTGTTTGCTTGTTTGTTAGTTGTTTAGGGCATGCTTTAAATACCATGAAGAAGAAAAAAATTTTTAGATATTTCTCTTATTCTGAGAAATTATTTAATGTTCGTAAATTTTTGTTACAACCACAATTTAGTTGGAAGTGATGAGTAATCATCATGATGGACAGATGGGGTGGTGACCACCATATCCATCATGTCTGGGTTCCAGAGCTGTTGAGATATGATGCAATGACTAAGAAGGCCGTTACTTGCACAACTGTGTGTGAGATTGTGTGGCCTGGCTTGAGTTTGGTATTCTAGGGAATCCTATGTAAAAACGCTCCATTCCGTGCTGTGTAGACCAGTCTTAGAAAAGGCCTGCAACTTCCAACAGAGTTCTAGCCTCAAATTTCAAGTGCAAGGAAATGGTAAATGTTCCACACTATTTCACGCGGTCAGTAGTCACAGCCTGAGCTGACGATCCTTTTGTCCCTGTGTGTGGATAGGAAGAGTGATTCTCTCTGTTCACTTGGAGCTGCCACACCGTCCAAGCTCTTAACCCACCTTGTTTTAACATTAGTATCATTCAACATGGAAAAAAAAAAAAACAGGAAATGGGAGCACGGAGTTGGTGAAGTACTTGCTTTTGGACCCACAAATCAATAGAGGACTCAGAAACAATTATGTTAGCTATAGGTGTGTCTGATCCACACATGTGTGTGTCGTATACACACACATATAATACACACATATAATACACACACACATATATATACATATACATACATACATGTTTGTGTATATGTGAGATCAATAGAGTTTAATAGCTATGGCACACTAGCAGCTAGAATTCATTTAACTATGCCTAGTGAGCTGTCAAGACAGTTTGATGGGTAAAGAAACCTAATGACCTGAGTTCGATGCTCATGTCCCACTAGGAAGAGAGAGAGAACCAACTCTCCAAGTTGTCTTCTGATCTCAATATGTATGCTGTGACACATGCACCTTCAAAATAAATAAAAATAAATAAATGTGCATTTTCTCATTTGTCTTCTACTTGGCTGGTTAGAGTTCACAGCAGAGTCAGCTGGCCTTGCGTGTGGTGTTCACGGTATGGGCGTTAGTCTTTGTTGCTGAGATGAAGCACCATGACCTCCAGCAATGTCGAGAGGGAAGAGTTTGCACTGATTTACGTTTCCAGAGGGAACCTCCACAGTAGTGAGGAAGGCATGGCAGGGTCAGAAAGCTGACTGACCACATTTCTGTCCACGCTCAGGAAACAGAGAAGGTGACGCGTGCGAGGGGGAGGTCTATAAATCCTCATCTTCCCCGGAAAACTTCCTCCAGCAAGACTCCGCCTCCTAAAGGACTTCATAACCACTTCAAACAGCACCTTCGATTGGGAAACAAGTGTGCAAACACCTGAGCCTGAGGGGGACATTTCTCATCCAGACCCCGTCACTGCGGTGCATGATACCCGTCTGCACTCTATGCCACCATACAGCTCCTGAACCGGGCAAGGGCCTGGAGATTGAAACACACAAAGACACAGAGACAGAGACACAGGTCATCCTTGAAACAGGAATGCCCCAAGAATGACCCCTTTATTTGTGTTCAGGGGCAGCTTATATAGGGATAGCCACGCCCTAGCCAAACGCACCAGAAACCACTCTCCTGCCATCAGGAACTCCCGAGGGTGTGCTCAGAGCAGCTGCAGGCACTCAGATCAGGGGAAAACAAGTTATTTCAGGATCTGGGGGTTCACTGCTCCCAACACACCACGTTTCACATGGCTCAGCCCTTTACAGTCTGTTTAAGCCGAATCTGCTGCACACCCCTTGTTAAGAAGTGGGAATGGGGAGAAGCACAGACAGAACACGAAATATCTGTTAGGGTTCTTTTCTTTGTCCCTAAGCATTGAATGTTTAGCAAGAAGTTAAAGAAAGGAAAAGCAGTGCCAGGAACGAGCTATGGAAGTTGTAGCAGAAACAATTATGCGAGTTGGCTTCTGAGGGAGGCTGGTTTCTATACACTTAAGCTTCTAGATGACCCTTGCATTAAAGTAGATCCTAACCTGATCTAACTTGACTGTGGCTTTTAATACCATATACAAAGAGAAGTTTAGGCTATAAATGAATGATTGCAACTTACCAATGGTATAATGGGGAAACACACAGAGCCAACATGCTGAAGTGTTTTCTGTTATTTATACTAAACAGTTACAGAAATTATACAGAGGTGGGAGATAATGACTGTAAATTACATGCCTTCTGTAATAGTCTTGTTCAGGAACCTTGATCCTTAGTACGAATAAACCCTTTTCCAGAAGTGGGACGGGAGTAAGACAAAACCAAAAAGTTTGGTCTGGTGTGAGGCAGTGTGTGTGCAGCGAGCACCTCCTTAGCTTGGAGAGGGCAAGACTGCTTTAATTAGATCCCCCTAATTAATTCCTTTTCTGTGAATAACTTTATTGCAATGTTGGGGTGCTTGATGACAATTGGAAGACAGAGGCAAGGACTTCTGTCTGTGCAATGCATCAGGGACAACCCACCACTGCTCTCAGGTGCCCTTTGACCTACTGGACTGTGAAAGAACTTCCAGAAATATATATATATATATATATATATATATATATATATATATATATATGTATGTATATACCTGTCTCTCTCTTTTGGAAATAGGCAAAGTTAGATCATGCTTATACTGAAGGTTGTGTGGTTTTCCTAGCTTGGAAAAGAGAGCTATCGAGCGGTTGGAAGCCAGGCTTCTGCTTTGCTCTCTAGTCATTGGGTCTGCACCACCTACAGATGAATTTCTCCTGCAAGGCAAAAAACACCGATCATCTATAACCCAGCCTGTCTGCGCAGGGGCGAACTGTCACACCAGAGTGTATTTAGATTTTCAGAGGACAAAAAGTAAGGAATCAAAACCATAAACAGAAATGCTTAGCTCTACAAGAAAAAGGAAGAACGTAAACAAAGCCCAAACTTAATTTAACTTCCATATGTTTAAAGCCTGCAATCATTTTACCTATTTAGCTCAGTTTTCTTTACATAAAAGTGTCTTTTTCTAGTTTATTAGAAGCTACTCTTTAAAAAGATGTTGAAAGTGGCAATATTTTAAGAAGGAATATTTTGCATATCCAAAAAGATAAGTTTAAGGACAAAATGGGGAACATTCTTTCCTTGTAATTACTCCTTCCAAGTACCACAGGCATGGTTTCACTCAGCCCCGTGGTCATCAAAGGAGTCTGGATTTTAATGAGCTAGATATCTCAGAGATGAAAGATTGACAGAAGCTTCCCCCTTTGCTCATATGTCTGGCTCAACACCCGAGGGGCTTTCTGTGATGCACAGAGCGTGAGCATACAAAATAATCTGAGGGGGACAGTCACCCACAGAGTGTGAGCATACAGAATAATCCGAGGGGGACAGTAACCCACAGAGCGTGAGCATACAGAGTAATCCGAGGGGACAGTCACCCACAGAGCGTGAGCGTACAGAGTAATCCGAGGGGGACAGTCACCCACAGAAACAAAGCCTGATAATTTCCCTTCACTGTTGCTCAGTATGATGAGGAAGCTCTCAGCAGTCGGTAGGCCATTGTGAGGAAGGAGACTCTGCCTACCCCGGGGAGGAGAGGAACAGTGTCACCTACATGGTGTTGACCATTTCTAGAGGGGTTTCAGCATAGCAAAACTAAAGATGTGAACTGGTATCTCTTCAAAAATATATTTTTAAAATCTCTAATTTGTTTATTTGTGTGTGCACACATTCATGCATGCTGGTGTGTGCACAGAGGGCACGTAGGTACTTGCAGAAGTCAGAGAACAGTTTTGGGGAGTTGGTTCTTTCCTCCAGCCATGTGGGCCCTGGTGATCAAACTAAGGCTATTATGCTTGGAGGCAGGTGACCTCACCCACTGAGTCACTCTGTTGGCCAGGGTTGATGTCTATTAGGCTCTTTCTCACTGCACGTTCCAGAACAGAGGATGGGATCTTAATTGAGTTTGGAGCTCCTCTTCTTCCCCCTGAGCCTCTCTTATAGAGGTCATGGTCTTTAGGTTTAGGGTCCCCCCATCAGTACGCACATGAGGAGAGGAATGCTCCAGTCTTTAGGTTTTGGGGTCCCCCTATCAGTACGCAGTGAGAAAGAGGAGTGCTCTGTTACTCCCTTGCACATTCGAGATGACTTTCCTCAGGGAGTATCTCTGGACCAACAGCCTCCGACACATTCTTTAAGACAGTCACGCCCTCCTTGGGCACCCCCATATTCTAATGTGTCCCCCGTTACTGTACTGGGATAACCTTCTTTCATTCCTTTATCTTCCTCTTCGACTTTGTGTACAGACTTGAGATAATTCTATCAAGAGAAGTTTGTAATTTGGTGTTTTTCTCTTTAATATGTCTGTCGCCTTTCTGTTTCTCCTCTCTTCACTGGTAAGATTTTCTTCTTTCTCCTGCACAAATGGCAGTGTTTCCCAGTGAGGTGTATTTCATCCTCTCCTCTTAGTTTTTCTGCAGTCTTGTAGTCCCCATGATTCTACAGATGTGAGTGACTCTCAATAATATGTAGTTGTGATCCCTTGTCCTAATTACATCCTCACATTTAAAATTACCTCTTGGAGGGCCACAGAGATAGTTCAGTTGAAGGGCTTGCTGTACAAGCACAGGGAACCTGAGTTTAGATTCTATTACCCAAGTTAAAAGTTGGGTGCATTGACATTTGTCTGTAATCCCTGTACCTGAAAGGCAGAAATAAGTGGATCCCAGTGCCTCACTGAACGGTCACTCTGGCTGAGCCCACAAACTCCTGGTTTAGTGAAAGATCCTACCTCAAATAATAAGATGAAAGGGTTGTAGAGATCACAAGCATCTTACAGTTATCTGTAGCTCCAGTTCCAGGGGATCTAACAGCTGCCTCTGACTTCCACACGTACCAAGAATGCACATGATGTACCCACATACATGCAGGCAAAACAGACATACATATAAACTAAAAATAAACACGTTTATAAAACAGAGCAGAGAGTGTTTGATTAGGACACATCTAATAGTCTCTGACCTCTGTATGCACATGAGGTTGCCCTTTGGAGCTCTCTCTCCCCTTCTCCTCTCATCTTACTTCAAATTAGGAGGTCGTTATTCTGATCCTAAGCAATCTTTTCCTTATTTCTTACTTGTGACAAGCAATAAGACTTCCTCATAGGTATTCCTAGACTCTGATCTTTTTTTAAAATTGATTTTTATTGAGCTCTACATTTTTCTCTGCTCCCCTCCCTGCCTCTTCCCTTCCACCTTCAACCCTCCCCACAAAGTCCCCATGCTCCCAATTTATTCAGGAGATCTTGTCTTTTTCTACTTCCCATGTAGATTAGATCTATGTGAGTCTCTCTTAGTGTCCTCATTGTTGTCTAACTCTGGGTTTGTGGTTTGTGGGCTGGTTTTCTTTGCTTTCTGTTTAAAAATCACTTATGAGTGAGTACATGTGATAATTGTCTTTCTGTGTCTGGGTTACCTCACTCAAAATAATGTTTTTTAGCGCCATCCATTTTCCTGCAAAATTCAAGATGTTGTTACTTTTTTCTGCTATGTAGCACTCCATTGCGTAAATGTATCACATTTTCCTTATCTATTCTTTGGTTGAGGGGCATTTAGGAGATGCCGATCTTATGTCAGGATTTTCATCAAAATATACTTTTGTTGGTTTTGTGCTTAAAATCCCTGAGGTTCAGCTAGTATTGCCATCTGAAAATTCTGTGACTATAGATATTAAAATCCATATTCATGTGCAAAAGGTCAAGCTTCACTCTTGTAATAAAGAGCACACTTCATGGTTGTAGTGCCCACATTAAAACTCTCCACTGTTTGTGTGTAGTTTAGAAAGCTAGACTTGTTCTTCAGTCTGCCATGCAAACTCCAAACAAATTGTTCCATGATCATATTTTGCTTTCTCTTAAAGACTATTTATTATTACTGTTATGTGTGCGCATGATGTATGTGTAGGGTTTGGCACACAATTGCACATGTGGAAGTCAGAGGGCAACTTTGTGGAATTCATTCCCTTCTTTTACCTGTAGATGGATTCTGGGAACCGAACTGGTGGTGTCTGGCTTTACCAGCAAGTGCCTTCATTTGCTGAATGGTCTCACTGGCCCACAATTATTTTTTGTTCTTTTATCCGTAAGTGTATCCTTATCATTTGTAGTTGTGCCGAGTGGCATCTTGACTACTAGCTAAGGCTACATGTATGTACTTTCTCTTCCATGAAAGGCTCCCCGATGCTCCTGTCACATCTGAACTGTTTCCTACAATTCACCAATGCCACCCTTGAATTAAAAGTATGGAATTAGAGAAATCTTTGGTTTGTGTTTTTCAGTCGTTTGTAGGGTTAATCATTTTATTAACTGTATTTTTAAATAAAGTTGACAGTGTTAACATTGCCTTCTCCGTAATATTCTCAGAATCTGAATTGAATTGATAGTCGGTGTTTCCTGTACACACACAAGTTTCTAAGTGCTTCAGAGGGAATAACTGACTGAAATATGATCGAGTTACATGTTGTGACATTGAACAATATATCTGATTTTGTCACATAATCCTCTGTGGGAGGAAGCGTGCATGGTCTGTGCATTCTGTGTGGCATTAAGAGAATGGGGCATACCTAGACTAAACATTGTCACAATCTTCCTCTGACCTTCCTGGACATGGGCTGCTCAGACTTTGCCATCTCTAATTATTGTAATTTGGTGTTCAGAGCATATGTGGTGTATGGAGACTTTTCTTGCTTCTGTAGGGTCTGCTGGCAAGCGCTGTAGGTGGTTGTTGAGGTTCATTTTTGCAAAGGCTACAGTTAAACTTGAAGCCAGTTTGGAGAGAACTGATAGGCTTATGGGATATGGATTGCTTCATCAGAGTGAAGGGGAAGTGAAAACTTCTTATTCATGGAAATAAATTTAAAAACAACTACAACAACTCAAAGCTCATAAAGAACATGCTATCCTCACAGAACACAGCAAGGAGAGGCTGTGGGGTGGAGATGTGAGAAGCTGACCCTTCCAGAATATTCCCACATTAGTTGTAATTTCTCATCTCTCAATCTTCCCTTTCCTGCTGAACATGTGGCTATTCCTTATAATATGAACTTAAATATAATTAGAGATTTTCCTTTGGATATTGCAGTAGTTGCCCTTCCTATGGCTATGACAAAACATCCAACAGGAAGCAGTTTAGGCAAGAAAAGGTTTTTCCCAGCTTGCAGTCTGAGGGGATCACTCAATTGAGCTGGCAGGAGCAGGAAGCCAACTGGTCACATGGTTTACACACTCAAAGAGCAGCTAGAGAATAGGAAGTGGGTAGGACCTGGCTATAGAACTTCAACACCGGCTTCCAGTGACCAATTTCTGAAGCACAATTACTAAAAATTCAGAGACAGAAATTGGGGTTCAACCTGAAGACCAGAAAAGCAAAACATCCAGCTCTTGCTTCTACCTCAGTACGAAAATGGTGATCCTTCCTTCAGGAAAACTCAGAATGAGACTGAGATTGAAAGCTCTCTCCTCCCATTTTATATTCCTCTCTTGGGCTGGGATTAAAGTTATGCACCACCCAGTTTCTATGGCAACTAGTGTGGCTACTGGGATTCAAGATTATATGTTACCACTGCCTGGTCTGTAAGGCTGACCAGTGAGGCTGTTTTACTCTCTGATCTTCAGCAAGCTTTATTTATTAAAGTACAAATGAGATGCCACTATGTACTTCTTCAAGCCAGGCTTCAACTAAAGGTGACACAACCTACCCTGATAGCATTGCCAGATGATGGTCATGTGTTCTAGCATGTGAACCTATGGGGGTTCTTCCACATTCAAACCACCACAGATATTCCTTATGAAATTTGTGTGATGTAGGCAGAGACTGCTTATTTGTTCTTGGCTGCCCAGACCCAGAATAATAACACAAAAACTATATTATTTGCTGGACTGTTTGGCCAATAGCTTAAACATATTTCTAGCTAGCTCTCACATCTTAAATTAACCAATTTATATTATTTTATATTTTACCACAAGGCTCGTGGTTTACTGGTAAGCTTCAGGCTGGTGGCTTGTGTCTTTCTCCTCCAGCAACTACATGACATCTCTCTGACTCCGCCTACTCACTCCTCCTCTATCTGCTTGGAATGCCTGCCTTGCCCTATTCTGCACTGCAATAGACCCAAAGCAGATTCTTTATTAACTAATGGTATTCATAGCATACAAAGGGAATCCCATGTACCTCTCTTTTCTGTCTGAATAAAAAGGAAGGTTTTGACTTTAACATAGCAAGATTACATACAGCAAAACAGTTATCAAGAAAGAATTATAGTTACAATATTTATATCTACTTTATCTTTTATCAAAACTAAGGAAAATTATAATTACAACTATCTATTCTTCAACTCCATCAAAGATTCCAGAAGGATACAATATTGCCTAAGTTAACAGGAAGTTCATTGTAAACAATTTCCAAAACGCTAGAACTGATAAAGACATCTTGCTGCTTGAAGTCACCCAAAGTTCCTCTGTAGCATTGAAGTGTCCATCTTCAGCCCACAGGCCCCATAGTATGTGGCAGACTTTTCCATGAAGCAAGAAATTTAAAGATCTCTTATGCCTTATATTGGCAAAGTTCATCAGTTGCTTTCTAATGTGTCTTGGAAAATGCCTGGCAGTTCTTTCATGAAGCAGGAACCTCAAAGGACTGTCTCATCTTTAGGAAAGCTCAGCAGTCATTTCTCTGTGGGTCCTGCATGTCAATTTCATACAACATACCATCAAGCCATTTAGGCAAGAACAGTTTCCTACCCAAATGGCTAGCAAACTCCATAAAGAGACTCTTTGATGCCCATCTTCCTCTTGAAGTAGATCGATACTTCCAGGAGCAGATATGTCTCATCTTTATGTCCTAAGTTCTTAAAACATCTTAAATGCCATATTCTGTTAGTCTTTGAAAGGTTTGAACATTATCTATCTAATTGAAATATATCTCTATGTATCTAGAAAACCCAACTAACATGACTACAAGCTTGACTATTATAGATGACTATCTATTAACCTATATTTCTTAATTATATATTACATTTTTAAATGAACTGCACAAACAAAATGCCTTAATCAAGAGCAGAAATATACATATAACAAAATTGATCTTAAATTTGTATCAATAAACCAAGATCCATACCAATGCATAGTATCTCTATAGCATTTCCTCCTTTAAATGTAAACAAACATTTATAAACAATAATTTAGGGAATTTGGGCATTGTTCTCTCCAAACTGCTTCCTGATATTTTTTGGGTGAAGTATTTTAGGGGGTTCATGAAAACCTTTTGTGGGGTCATGGTCCATCAAACCACATTAGCCTGGAAGAAAATCACAGGTTCTCGTCCACTATGGAAACAAAAGCAGAACTTCTATTCCAAAGCAACAAATCCTTAGCCTCAAATTTTGAAGTGAAGATACTTTTAAAGTATATATGTTAGTTTAGCTTAGCAGCCCATACAATGAAATGTCTCTCTGTACTTTGCCCATTCACAGTCAAAACATTCAAAGAAAACACAATACACATAATCCAGACTCTGTGTATATTCCATCTTTATGTGACTTATTTTTCTTTACTCCTTTAATCTGTGATTGTCTGTACTCTTTTTCTTTAAAAACATTGTTTTTTAAATGATTTACTTCTTTTTATAACTCTCTCTAGTCATTTTCTTCTCTCTCCCATGCCTACGTACATTTTTTAAACACTGTTTTTAAACACGAAACTGTGTCTCATTTAGAGGTTTTTTTTTAATGTCTAAATCTGTCTTTATTGCATATCTGTAATCTTTTTCCTACTAGGACTGCTTTTAAAAATGCTAAGCAGCATGGCTAGGACTAAGACTGCTTTGCCTTTTGGCTCCACCCAGTCCAACATGATGGGGTCCATTCAGTGCTAATTGTGCAAGCCATGCTCACAGCCCTATTTCCAGGCACAGTGTGTCCATGTTGCCATTAAGCAAGTTGTGGCACTCTGCTCACAAACCCCACTCAAATACTTGGTCTCCTGAAAGAGCCAGAGCTGTTCATTCAACTAGCATGAACCAGGAAACCTTGTTTTTGGTGCTACCATTGAGTCAGGGAGCTTCTCTTAGAGGAGCTGTGCCTCTCTTCCCTGACAGCAAACAGAGCAAAGCCACCACTAGAGTCTGAGTGCCTTTTATACAAACTTCTGGATAGAGGATGCTGTCTCTGGCATTATGGGAAGCAGAAGCAACTTCTAACTGTCCTGTTACTGGCTAAGTACTTCTGCTTCCATCAAAGGATAGCACTGTCCATTTCCTGTTCATGTGGTTCCTAGGATTATCTAGGAGAAGGATGCTTTAAAATGCCTTGTGAGTTGTGAAGTCTCTTCTGAGAGACCACTGACCAGAGACTGGACTGAGTGCAGAAAGCCTCAGCCCTCCCCTGCTTCTCTCACTGATGTTCTTTCTCTTTAACTCTGTTCTTCTGCAAGTCCTCATTTCAAGTGACGTCACACAAGAGAGAAGATACCCCTGCCCCTTCCATTAGTCTGCTTGACTACTCTAACAGTGCCCCTGAGATAGAGGCTTAGGCCACAGAAATTCATTTTCCCATGGTTCTAGGGGCTGAAGCTTATGATATCAAGGGCCAGCAGGTTGGTTTCCGTGGAAGTCCCCTGTTCTTCAGATGTTTCTACACCACCTCGTCCATCCTCTCTCCTCTGTCTCTTTTTCTAGAATCTTCTCATGAGTCACGTTGGGTTAAGAACCCACTCTACAACCTCAGTTTACCTCAGTGTCTTACTGTTTGTAACTGTGATAAAGGACTCTGACAAAAGTCACTTAGAGGCTCATGGTTCAAGGCCATATTTTATCATGATGGGAAAGTCATGGTACAGAACTTACGGTAGCTTGTCACATTGTGTCTACCGTCTAGAAGGAGAGAACAATGAATTCCTTTACTCAGCTCACCTTTGATGCAGTCCAGGATTGCGGTGCAGATAATGACCACCCCCAGTGGATGGGTCTTCCCATCTCGCTTACCCTCAGGGTAGTTCCTCATAGGCAGCCCAGAGGCCCATCTTCTCAGCCTCATCAAGTTGATGATTAAGATTAAACACTTAATACCTCTGTACTTTGCAGTCTGGGGCATTGGAAGTTAGGGCTGTGACATGAAATTTTGAAAAGGATACAGGTTAGCCTTTGGGAGCCACCGCACCCCAAAAACATCATTTTCATTAGTCCTTATTTATCTTCTATTCCTTTTGTAATGCTTATTTGAAATCATTTAACTTGCTTGTCATCTTTGATGGGGTTTGCCATACTTGAATGCTAAGACTGTGAAAGCTGGGGCTTGATTTTAGCATTTTGGTAAACTCACCCTCTGGGAAAGCAGCTCGCATGCTAGCTGAGCTCTTGGTTTCTTACTGACCCTGTGATGCTGCACGAATTGCTTGGACACCCTGTGCCTCAGGGCACTGAGTGGTTTTAGGAGCATTGTTTCATGATGATGAACATTTCATCAGTGCCTCACATGAAAATTGTTCAAGGAGTGTTTGCTAGTCATTGTTCTTCTTTCTGTCGTTGCTCCTTCGTTGAGACAATGAACAAGGACTTGGTGGCATCTCAATTGATGCTCATGCATCAATATATTACAACATCGATTTTTTTTTTTAGGCTTTCATAATCCGGTGAACTTGTGTTGTGGGTTTAGTTCAGGGGTAGAGTGTTTGCCCAGCAAACTCAGAGTCTTAGATTTGCTGCCCAGCACCCAAACCCAGAACCATTTGCCTCACCTTCACACTGGAATAGGAATTCTCTTGGTGTAAATGCTAATGGAAATTTGAAAAAAATTGAACTTCATTTTGATTTACTCTTTGTGTCTTTCACATCATGCATCTCAATCCCATTCATTTCTCGTCTCTTTGTATCTGCCCTCTGCCCTTACAATTTCCACCCAAAACAAAATAAATAAAATTTAAGAAAAAAAAAGGGAAGGAAAAATATCTGGTCATGGAAGTTATAGGGTGACAGAGTGAGACACACAGCAGACCCCTTTGTCTACATGTCTTTACTTGCACGTGTTCACTGCAGAGAGTCATTGGTCTGGTTTGAGGCCTGTGGTCTCTGCTACACTGTTGATGCTGGGCCCTCCCTGGATGTCCTGTTGTTGCCCTGTGTTGTGGAGCTCCTGCAGCTTTGGGTTTGTGGGTCAGGTTCCTTCACATGCTCCAGCACATTGCCAGGCCCTGGCCCACCACTCCCTGCCTGAGGCAGCTGGGAGAGCTGGCCCTGAGATCACAGGAGCTAATGACATATTTTGTAGTGATGTCTCTCCTTGAACATTATGCATCTTGTCATTGCCATGAGTGTGTATTTACTGAGTTCTTGCATCAGAGATAGCCCTTTGTATGTGTGTGTCTCAAGTTATTGATGAATAATTGTTTATAGTGAAACAAGCAATATCTATAAGATAGCAAGGCTTTGGATACCAGGAAACTCTTGATATAGCTCATCTCTAGCAGAGGAGTAACGTGTCCCTGAAGTTGAGATTGAGAGAACTTTTGAACAAGAATATGAAAGAAAACAGCCAAAGAACCAAATAAAGCTGAAGGAATTGGGTTAGGAGCTGGCCTGGCTGGAGCTCGGTGCACATATAACTTGTGCTGGGGCACGAGGGACGGAGACATGGGAGAGCAGGGCATGTCCACCAGAGGTGACACGAGCACACTGCGTGATCGTCCGTGACCTAGAAAAAGACCAGGCATGAACCATCACTACTCATGGGCTCTGTCATTCTGACAGAACATACGAGGTCCCAGGTCAGTCAGTCTTACTCTTGTAGGAAAATAAATATCTTATCTCACCAAGGATGTTATAAACCTTGTGGAAATGTTTTTCTTAACTTCTTAAAAGAATCCAGGAAGTCACAAGTTAGAAACAATGGCCAAAATGTAGAGACAGTGGGTAGAGAACCAGGTACAAATGTAAAATTTAACATTTGTACCTTTTAAAATATTAAACATTTCATGTAAACAAAAAAACGTAAATAAACATTTTATACACATTGTCATATTGAATTATCACCTGTTTATGAGGGGGGGCCCTGAATTATTCCAGTTTGTAGAGATAGACCCTGAGAAATTAAGTGGTCAATGCTATGTGCCACATAAGGTTATACAGCTTTACCTCATGACAACATCATTTTGTGGCAAATCTTCTAAGTCCCTATTTTCCACTGTGGATGCTCTGGCTTGAAGTTCTTTGCCCAGGGACCTTCGTCACTTTGGGAGACAGAATTGTAAGCAAGAATCCCATGCTTTTGAGTGAAAGTTACACAGGCACGGATTTGCTTATAGTCAGAGCCTACATGTGAAACTAATGTGCTTCTTTGTATTTGCAGACCAGACCTAGTTTATGAAACATGCCGCCATTGCCATAGATAGAAGGAGGAGGGGCCTGTGGATTATGTGGTGGTGAACATCTACATCTCAGTTCATGGAGCTCCGAGGTTAGTGAGCGGGACTCTTTCCAACATGCAGGAAGCCTGGTGCCTCTGCCACGCACTCTTTCTAACAAAGAAAAGCTTCTCCTTGGACTGGCTGGCACCAAACACCATGGCAGGAATGATTCTTGGCAGCATCTTTTTGAGTGGAATAAGATGGCAAAATGTGCATCTGTAAAACAGAGATTTGGCAATTGGACTGTCCAATTCTTGACATCCAATTCTTGAGGCAAATTTAACTTCATTAAAAATAAAAGCCGAGGCATATAACTTTCCACTTCATTTCTCCTAGGGTAATCCCTACATTCCATGTTGGATAGAAAGTATGCTAACATATCAGCGTCCTGATGAATCACTTCTTTATCTCAATAAACTCTTACACCCAACCTCAGAGCCCTGCAATCCCTAGTCCTCCACAAATGTGTTTCTTTTAACACATGGCAGTCTTTGTGGATGACATGCTGTGTGTGAGTTCTCTCCAGAGGCTGAAAGCAATCTTCAGCATTCTGTGCAGCTTAAAAACACAACTGCAGAAGTAGACAAAAAGCTTTAAAAAGAAGTATCTGCCATTTCCCCGCTTCATGAACTCTTTAGCCTAATTATTGGGCCGAAGATAAATAAAACCCAAGCATGTTTGCTCTTAATTAAAGCTCTTTTAGTGGAATACCCAGAGGCAGCACTTATGAGTGTGCAAACCAGATGAGAGGAGTGGCAAAGCTCTCTGGTTTAGTTCCCAAAAATTATCTATGCATTTTTGTTTTGAGAAATTGAAGTTAGGAACTTAAGCAACAGTTAACACTTGAGAAGAGTGTTTGGTTTGTGTCAATCACTCTTCTGTAGTTGAGTTTGCATGGCAAAGACTTTATAAAGAGCTGTTGTGTGGGGCGGGACTCAGGGAAGGAGCAGGAGACTCTCATGTACAGAGATGAAAATCTGACATTCTGCTCTGCATTTCCCGAGGACTCTCAGTTCTAATACTTCTCTCACCAAAGAAATGGCTTATGTTCCCACGTAAACTGTAAGTGATGGGCTACCTGTTTGTTGTGTGACTAGATTGAAAAGGCAACAGCACCCACTCCAGGACATGAGACATCGCAACAGGTTCTCAGAAAACTTTGAAACAAATGTTTCTCGTTGCTTTCCACATGTGGAAACACGTGATAGAGAAAGCAACTTACCCTGATTTAGATTCAAGATTAATCAAGCATAAATACACACACTCTGCATGGGAGCCCTGTATTCAAGATCCACAGAGATTATTAATCTTGATGGTTAACGGAATTGAGAATGTCCTAGAACGTCAACTACACCATGATGTGTCTGTGGGTTGCATCATGCAGGACACAGCTGGAGCTTTAGGATTTTGACCTAACCAATGTTTCTATTGATGAATAAAACACTGAATAAAGTCCTGGGAGGTGGTGCAGCTATGCAAGGCAGGTCCCTGTTGAACGACATGTGTTACTGGGTTTTGCCTCAGGAGAGTGCATGTTGTTGGCATTGCTCCCTTCCTAATATTCTTCTTTGCTTGCTCCTTGCTCCTGCCTTAATAATAGACTACACTGCCTCAGCATCCAAGCCTGGATCAATATCTATATTCCCCCTTCAACCTGTTGCTGTAAAGTGTTGTGACAATGGTGAAGAGTCAAGCATACTGGATTAATCTCTTAATTTAAAAGCTTACATAACTTTTAACTCTTTCTCCTTTTTAAAACTCTCTTGACACTAAACATCTTTTAGGAGTTGTACAATTATATATATATATATATATATACCTTTTTAAACTATGGAAACATATCATAAAATACAGATTATTTCTTGTTATGCCAATAAGAAAGCAGGAGGTTAAGTTACTTGTCTAGCTTGATATATTTAGTAGAAGAATTTGTACCAGATTCATATCATACTGGTTCTAAAGCCCAAGCAGCTTACCCTAGATAGTGCCAGGGTTGGCTGGACCATGGCTATACAAGTGGGCCGTACGCAGTGATGTGTTGATTTAACAAATGTTACTTCTGCCATATACCACATCCTGTCTTGTGCATTAAGGGTACAGAAGCAAACATGCGAAAAGACAATATCCATGCACTAAAAGAATTCCTCTTCCCAGGGAGTGGCGGCTGCAATGAAGACAGAGCAGCATGGGGGGTGGGTGGGATGGCACTGAGTGACAGGTAAGGTTTTCATCAGCAGAGACATAGTTCATTAAGGACACAAGAATCATAGAAATGAGCAAGAAGAGTGATGGAAGCAGAGAAGTAAAGACCAGCACACCCGGGGCATGTAAGGAGCACAGAGCGGTGCTCTGCCAGGGTGAAGAAAAGAGCTGGGATTGCGCTGTCAGAGTGAAGGGGTTCTGTTCTCAGAGTTCTGTGGAGGCATACCACTGTGCGATGCAAGTTTTACAGTAAGGGACACTTGAGTGCCTGCTGGCTAATGCCGGTTTGAAGTAGATATGTGTCTTAAATCTTATTACCATACTAAGACACCATAGCCAAAAGCAACTTGGAGAGGAAAGGGTTTATTTACAACTCCTGTCTCCTGATCACAGTCCATCATGAGAAGTCAAGGCAGGAACTCGGGGCAGGAACCTGGAGGCAGGAACAAAAGCAGAGGCCACAGAGGCCACACTGCTTACAGACTAGCTCTCCATGGCTTGCTCAGCCTGCTTTGTTATAGCACCCAGGACCACCAGCCCTTGTCCTCCCGGTGTCCTCCATCCATTTCACTTTCTGCCTCCTCTCCTGTGGACTCTCTCTCTCTCTCTCTCTCTCTCTCTCTCTCTCGTGTGTATATGAACTGCTATGGGTCTCTGTTCCCCTTTCCTGCAGGACGAAGCTTCTCTGATGACAACGCACTGATCTATAAGGATAGCGGGATATCATCAGGAGTCATTTTATTGATTTTTTTTTAGACCAGTGGTCTTGGTTTTATCTTGAGTATCTGGGCTAACTAAACATAAACACCAACCCAGCCACAAAACCTTTGACTTAACAATCTGTCCTGTCTGAAAGACAAGCTAGCCAAACGGTGGCACAGAACTGGCGGGAGTAACCAACAATCAATGTCTGAGTCGACTTAGGGTCAACTCCCTGAGAGGGGACCCATCCCTGACACTGCCTGGGTAACTGAGATTTGGTGTTTTTAGTGGGTGGCTAGGAGTTATTCCTGGAACCTCCCAAAGAAGTATCTGAATACGTTATCCCGTGTACTGTCCAGTTTCAAATATCAGTACTATCTTCCGCCTGCTGAGTGAGTGAGGAAAGTATTATCCTCTCTGGTTACTTTGTTTCTTCTGGTTACTTTGTTTCTTCTGGTTACTTTGTTTCTTCTGGTTACTTAGTTTCTTCTGGTTACTTTGTTTCTTCTGGTTACTTAGTTTCTTCTGGTTACTTAGTTTCTTCTGGTTACTTTGTTTCTTATGGTTACTTTGTTTATTCTTGTGCGTCTTTATGTTTACAATGTTGCATCTCTGAGCTGCTAAATCTGACACATGGACTCCTGCTACTGACAATTACACAAGGCCTGAGATGGTCATGACCTCTGCCGCTACCTTCTCTGAGCCCTGTCTTCATGTCTCTCACTTGGCTAGCAGTTGTGGCGGCAGAAGGCAGATTGATCTCCTCTCACCGTGCTCATCAACCTTGAAGGCTCGTCCTGAATTGACTGTGGATAAAAGGTGTAGGAACTTAAGGACAACCAGAACTTCACTTCATTAGACTGAAATCTTCCTTTAACAGGGACATGGACAGAAACACCCTGGGGTGCAACAAGGATGTGATGTTCTGGCGTCTCCCTCTCCTCCCAGAACAGAAACGCAGGCTCTCTGTTAAGAGCCGATCATTTTCACCTTGAGCTATGATTTGAAGCCCGTTTCTGGTCCTACAAACTTAAAACAAAGAGTAGCCCAGCCAAAGAGCAAGCTGTGGGCAATTAGACAGCTCTCAGGCCATCAGGCCACCTCTTAACGTTCTTTACCCACAGTGAGTGCACCACATTCAATGCCTTTACTCTACATGGAGCCTCTCTTGAGGCGTTTAGGACCAATTACTGTACCTTTAGGTCTGTCAGAGTGCGGGAGTTAATGAGTCTCGTTAAAACTTCCTGGAAATGAGTGACACGTGCAGATCCCTGCATGTCAGAGCACCTCTCCTGGTTAGCTCTTCCTGGCTAGCAGGCACTGGAAAGTTGGTGACCTGGGCCAATCTGACAGGGCTGGATAGACTTGGTGGTTCAAAACCATTCCGGAAGTCTATTGAAGCCTCATGGCTGCCATGGTAGGAAATTACACTTTTCTATAAGGAAAAGCGTACACAGGGAGGTGTTTGGGGAGAGGGAAGCACACAGTAGCATGTCCTGTTGTCTCTTCTGTGTCATGGCACATTCCCTGTGATCCCACGTTCATCTCCCTGCTAGAGAAAGTGGGCAGTCCCAGGGAGGCAGAGACACGCTTCCGGGTGAGAGCCTGTGGGTAGCTGTGAGAGGGGGCTGTCTGCGTACTCTTGCCACTTTTTCAGGCCCCAGGTCTGACCATGGCAGTGCCAGCAACACCATCCATGGCAGATGAAGTGGAATGTAGGAGCTGCTATGCCTGGGTAGAGGCTAGCAGATCTCCTGGGCACATGATTTGTCCAGCTGGATGGGAAAGGGAAGTTGCTCTACCGGCATTGCTAAACCCAGTTACTTGGCTCAGGTAACTTCTGACCTGGCATGTGCCAAAGTGGCCTCAATGTCCCAGCACCCAGCACGACACTCCACAGAGCACACACCACAGTTCTCGAGAGTTGGAACTTGTGACAGCTCTGATTTCAAGCCAGCTTTTTGGGGATTATGTAGGCCCTTCCTCCCCTACTCTGCACACGCTCATGTGTACAGGGAACCAGACAGCAACCTCACCTGTTGCTCCTTGGGAGTAACCAACCTGCTTCTTGAGACAGTGTCTCTTACTGGCTGGGAGCTGGCCAAGACCAGGCTGGCTGGCCAGTGATCCATAGATAACTGCTTGTCTCAGCCTCCCCAGCACTGGGAGCACAGGCACCTGTCATCCCCAGCTTCTTAAAAAGTGGGTTCTTGGGGTTGAGCTCAGTTCCTCGTGTTTGCAAAGCAAATATTTGACTTCCTGAGCTATCCACCTAGCCCAAGCAATCACTTTCACTGACTAGACACTCACTCTCAGGAATATAACAGGAAACTCATGAGTTTACATTTGCAACGATCTTCTAGGATTTGGTGGTGTTACCTCAGCACACTGACAGAGTACCTAGATGTGTACAAAGAGAGCCAAAACTTGTGCTCATAACTGCTTCTTATTCTTTCTCACAGTTCTAGACAGTTCTAATCATAGTAGAGGTCTTAAATTTATAATGCCAGTTTAATTTGGTGGGAGAATTTTAATGTTTTATCAAAGTCATTTGTTTCATTCAGGCTGCTTTTTCTAAACAGTGTGGCAGTTCAGTTGAGGGTAAAGAAGTGGGGTATGGGCACTCATCTCTGTACAGAGGAGACACGTAATGAAGTGGGGTGCGGGCACTCATCTGTGTACAGTGTAGATACTTAATGAAGTGGGGTGCGGGCACTCATCTCTGTACGAAGGAGACACGTAATGAAGTGGGGTGTGGGCACTCATCTATGTACAGAGGAGACACATAATGAAGTGGGGTGCAGGTGCTCATCTGTGTACGGAGGAGACATGTAATGAAGTGGGGTGTGGGCACTCATCAGTGTACAGAGGAGACACGTAATGAAGTGGGGTGCAGGTGCTCATCTGTGCACAGAGGAGACACGTAATGAAGTGGGGTGCGGACACTCATCTCTGCACAGTGGAGACACGTAATGAAGTGGAGGCATGGCTTTGTGGAAAATGAATGGGGAGAGAGTGGCTGAAAGTTCTGGATCACAGTGCCCCGGATGCAGTGGAGACTCTGGATCCTTCAGTTCTTTCTTTTCTTCTATAACGACTCACTAACAGTCTTTCAGGAATTTTTATTCACTTACTTATAATTTTAAATATTTTCAATGTTCTGTATCCATCATGTATGGTGCAGCATGCATGAGGACTGTCCTATAAGACCTGAGTGTACTTGTGAGTGCCCACCACCCCTTCTCCCTTTCTCACCCACCCCATTCCCACCAGGCCTCCTTGTTGCCCTAGAAATTTTCAGCTCTTTCACGCTAACTGTACACACATAATTTTTACATATCTATGTCAATCTAGGAAATGATTGAGAGAACGTGTGATGTTTGTCTTTCTGAAAGCCAGTCAATGCTATTAACAATTATTATTTTGAAGCATTGGGGATTGACTGTAGGGCCCCATACATCCAAGGCAAGTTTTGTACCTGTGAGCTACATAGCCAGTCTTTTATTTATGTTTTTTCCCTCTGAGACAGGTCCTACTAAGTTGCCTATGGTGGCTGTGAACTCTCTGCACACCAAGGAGGCCTCAAACTTGGCAATCTTCCTACGTCAGCTTCCAGAACTGCTGGGACCACAGACCTAGGCCACCAGACCCAATAATATCTATTCTTTAATTTAAAAGAACACACTTCATTCTTTCTTTAAAATGGAAAAATCTCTCTCTTGAAACACAGGTTCAAAAAATTTATTTTAAAATTTATTCTTTGTACCCTTCCATCTCCTCTAAGTTTGGGTCTAGATATTTTACCTTGAAGCTCTTTATGTATTTAAATTACTCTTTCTATTAAGACCAGAAGCTTTGGGTAGGGCTGAATGAGAGATGGGTGAATCCAGCTGAACCTTTGAGTCCACTGAACATCTCCGATGAGCTTTCTGAGTGTTTGGGGCTCTCTGAAATCCAAAACAGGTTTCACCCGCTTTTACTCTTAAGTTTGGGGCATGTGCAATTTAAGGGAAATTTAACCCATATGTTTCTGATTCGTTTACACTTAAATAGTCAAAATATTGTTTTTAATAGTTATTTGATGCCCAAGTAGCCTTTTGAACCTTTAAAATAAGCTTTTAGAAGCCTGCATTTCTCTTAAAAACAGGAAGTCATGTCTTTCCAGGGAGGTAAACTAATTTATACATCTGAAAATTCAGGTTCAGTTGAAAACACCCCAAACCACAGTTTTTTGATGGCCTGTCTCCTCCGCAGTTGAGCACTCAGCCTTACACTGTGTGTGTACCTACCTTTCCCTACTGCACTGAGCATCCAGGGCAGCCAGCTGGGGGCCATGTAGAGCGTGAGATTTTGGTCCTTGCCACTTAGAAGGCTTTGAAGCTTGCCATTTACTTGGCTTTTATTTGAAAACAACTATTTTGATTTTTAAATTCCCTCTAGCTTTCCTGGTCAGTAAATTAATGTGACTGTTTATTTTTCCAGATACTTCATGCTTGGTGAACTTCTTGCAATTTTATTCCTTCCCTCCACTGATTATCATTTATCTTTCTTTAAATAAATGAAATATATTTGCGCTCCAGTAGAGCTATGCCTGATTCCAATGGGGATGTGAACACCGTGTCACCTGCGTGCCGAGGACCTAAGGAAATTAGACAATAAACACAGAGAGTTACAGAGGGGAAGAAGGTTGATTGTTTAACTCACTTTGGGAATTTGCCTTCAAGCCCAAAGGCACTTGCTTGGAAATACCCAGAGCACAGTAGCACTAAGCCGGTCCCTCGCAGTACCATGCTAGTCAGCCACACTTCCCTTTGTGCTGGACGCCTGCTCCCAGCATGCTCTCTGCCCAGAACCCAGGACTTGCTTATCTCCACTGCCAAATCTTCTAAAATTTACTTGACTTTTGGGTCCCCAATCCACAGAGACCCTATCTGTGTGAAAGACCTCCTTTGGCTATCCAGACGAAGAAGAAGAAGAAGAAGAAGAAGAAGAAGAAGAAGAAGAAGAAGAAGAAGAAGAAGAAGAAGAAGAAGAAGAAGAAGAAGAAGAAGAAGAAGAAAAACCAGACCTCCACTTTCTCAACTCTGTCTCCTTCTAGCCTTAATCTAGCTTTCTATTTCCTTTATAGCAATTAGAGAAAATCTCTCTCGTACTTTATTTTCCATTTTATGTATCTGTTTCTGTCTCCCTGAACAAGAAGATGATCTTTATGAGAGTCTATGACATTTTTGGCTCACTGCCTTGTTAAAACGTGGAAGACACGTAGACTTGAATAAATGTTTCCTGAATGTAGTTCTGTCGCACACCTTCTCACAAAGTCATTTCTGCTTCAAAGCGCTATCGACACTCGCCATTGCTAATCGGATGTAGGTGGCTGCGCATGCGCAGTCTCACTGTCCTCCGGTGGCCCAGCCAAGCTTTAAGTGACTCAGTTTCCTCATCTGAAAAATGAACGCTAAAACAGTATTTAACTCAAGGTTTGTTTTTGTTTTGTTTTTTTTTGTTTTGTTTTGTTCTTTTTTTTTTTTTTGGTTTTTCGAGACAGGGTTTCTCTGTCACAGGTTTGTTTTTAATAACTTATTTTTTAAAAGTATGTAAAGCCTTTAGTACAAAGCCTAGGAAATAGTAACTAGGAAATTGGAGTAAAATGTTCATTAACTGAACTCTGTGAGGCCGAGGGAACAGAACTGCACTTTTGATTTTGAAATCTAACTGAAGCAAATTTAGTCTTGAAGGGCAGGGATGGCATTGACAACATCTAGGACTAGGGAACTTAGCCAGGCTTGGTTCTCCCCAGAATGGTACAGCCCTGAGCAGCTCGGGAGAGAATTGGGAGGACAGAGTTGTTTGTGAGGCAGAAGAAAGGGCAAGGAACCACATGGGAGCAAGCAAAGCTGTGGCGAGCCCTCTGGTTACTGTGATAGACCCGGCTCATAAACACAGATCAGAAATTAATTCTCTTAGTTGCAGTGGCCTGAGAGGTCAAGAGCAAACAGCCCATGGATCCAGTCCTCAGCTGGCCAATGAACCTCCCTGTGTCTTCTAATGGTGGGCCGGGTGAAACAGATCTCTGAATCCTCTCTATACGTCAAGACACTCATTCAACTCAGGAAAACGATGTGCCCCCAACCCCATCACCTCTGAAGTGCTTCACCTTCATGTATATCAGGACATTAGGGTTCTGCTTGTGCGTTTGGGGTGCAAACATGCTCACTGAAACAGTAGTGTCATGAGTGCCAAGTGATTTGCTTTAGATGGACCACAGGGGTTGGCTAAAGTGTTTGATTTTTTTTCCTGATGGTCATAAGAAAATCACCAAAGATTTTTTAGTGAAAGAGTGACGTTATCAGGTTTAAGTGTGTCAGCAGTCACAGAAGGCAAGGGCATCTCAAAGCCTGCTGAAGCTTCTTTGAGCATAAACTGTGTTGGAGGAGTCCTATGTTCACCTCAGGCTCTCTAGAGGTCTGGTAGGAGATGTTAAAAGAAGGTCACTAGGTGTCCCAGGCCTTTTTGGCTGAAGGTTTCCGTTCTAGTTGAAGGACTTGAGTGGGTGGACTCTCTCCTTCCCTCACATATGTGCATGTTATAATGGTCATCTCCTGAAACAGCAGGTCAAATTCGTCCCCCACCATGTTTCTCTTCTGAAAAATAGTGACCTCAAGTTGATTCTGTTTTATCAGTATCTTGAGTATTTGTGAGAGGAGAGAAGAATATTATTTCCTCTGGTGGAAATATGGTTGAGGAATGAAAGCAAGAGGCAGGTAGACCAGTAGGAGGTATTACCAAAAGGCAGAATGCTGTGGTTCTGAAGTCAGGCAGTGGCAGTGGAAGCTGGGATGCTGAAAGAGCATGTCCAAGGGACTCGATCTAGTGACCAATTTAAACCCTAGCTGTGATTCAGGAGACTACTGTAATCTACAGAGGCGTGGAGGGGGTTTCTAAGAGATTTAGAGTTCTGCTAGTAATTTAGACTGTTGTTTTGGAATAATTAATTTGCAATGACATTTGCCATTGTATTACAAACAAAATAAAATGTACTTTGGGAGGACATTTATGAAGTCAATTTGGGGCAAATGAGTTTCGCAATATTGATATGGAGATGGTACTAAGCATTTAGGGGTCTATATGTTGAATTCAGTGACTGGAAAAGGTGGGTTTGAGACTCAAGGACGATGTGTAAGTGTAGGTTTCAGAAGTGCAGACACAGGGTCTTTGTCATAGAACATGCTGTCTTTCTTACCTAGCAGAAAGCTCAGAGCTCAGCCGTCTGGGATTGCTGTAGCGGCTCCACATTCACCGGTATTTCTGGCTCATTTTTATCTGTGTTATCACCTCAGTATCTTTGTATGGTTTTCTGAGAAACTGAGTCTGAGGAAGGCACCCATGTCAGGATATGCATTACGGGGCTCTTCTTTAGGACAAGGCCTGACAGGTAAAGTGTGAGCAGGGCAGGAGAGAGCAGGGGTCTAGGAATGCCCATCTAGATAATACAGTGGGCCATGTACAAACCCGTGATGGGTGTGTCAAGAAGAGAGATCATGATGACTCTAGGTTTACGAGCCAAGAAAGTCAAAGGAATGGTGAATGCGACTGTCCTAGAGTTACTGCCTAGCTCATTGCTCCTGGGTCACATACTAAATAAGTCGTAGCTCAAGAGGGCAGAGAGATGGAGGAATCAGCTGGGTGATGACATGGTTAAGGAGTATTTTAAATATTTTATTAGCACATATTAATTACCCACAACAATGGGTTTCATGATGACATCTTCATCTTTGTATATACTACATTTTGCTCTTGTCACCTCCACACCCACTGCCCTTCCTCTCTGACTCCCATTGGCCCCTTCCTCTTTTCAACCCCTCCCTTCTACTTACATCAGTTATTTTTAAATGATGCAATGGGCTTTGTTGGGTTTGCTTACAACATCATGGGTGAGGGGTTATTTGCAGGAACACAGGCAAAATTATTTGCCTTGATTAAACCTTGTCAGTACTGGAGATCCAGCTGAGGGACACTGGGCAAGCATCCTATCCCCAAACTGCTGGGCTCAAAGGGCTTTGAAATGGGAGCTGTCTAGCCATGCATGCGCCAAGGGGACACAGCCAGTACCAAGGGGGGATGATTAGAAATGAGTGAAATTGACTGGTAGTGTGATCTCGAGCACAGAAGCCAAGATGAAGTGTGGGCATGGAAAAAGGTACCTTTAACTGACCCAGGATGGACAGACATAAGAATAAGAGGGTTTACAGATGAGCCCTTGATGGCGCCAAGTGAAGAGCTGGGAAATTCTTTCAGTATTAAATTTAAATTTATGTCATTGGCAAACCACAGAGAAGGTCATCCGTGAGCAAACAGGAGTGGTGCATGCTGAGGGTGGTGGGAGGGGCAAAGATCTGTAACATTCAGCGAAGGGCACAGGGGAGAGATTTGCTTGCAGTTGCTGGGAGAGGTTGCTGGGCCATGTTTCAGGCCAGCAGAGGGTGACAATGATGAATCTACAGTCGTAGTAGCTACGCCTCTGCGGTTTATCTCTAACAGCCGCATTTGGGGTGAGTCAGGCTGTTAAAGCAAGAGGAATACATGCATAGTCCTTATCAAGTTCAAGTTGCTAGAGCACTTCCAGGTGCAGATGACTTGAATGGACTTAGGCACTTAGGGCATCAGCAAACAGACACATGGACTTTTCCTTTGCTTGATTAGTATTGAAACTGTCATTAATTATGATTTAGAGGCTAAATGCAGAGTAGATTAGGCTTTACAAAGATGTTCATAGTCC
Source organism: Chionomys nivalis (assembly GCF_950005125.1). Classification (NCBI taxonomy): domain Eukaryota; kingdom Metazoa; phylum Chordata; class Mammalia; order Rodentia; family Cricetidae; genus Chionomys; species Chionomys nivalis. The sequence goes on from NC_080103.1 coordinate 60,454,298, forward strand.
TGAAAAAAAATTGACTTACTTTCTGCAAGTTGATTTGGGTTGTGATCGCATCTACTTGACACTCCTTTAGCCAAGAACTCTGCAGTCTGTGTAGATTCCTGGGACTAGACAAGTTCCTAACAGGAATCACTGGCTTCTCATGCCTTAGAGTGGGTATCTGATTGTCTTACCTGAGGTGTCAAAGCCTTCTGCTTCTTCTACCATCATTTTCCTCTTCTTCCTTCCCTGCTACTTCCCGTACCCAACACACACAGCATCCTGGTTAAGAGCTCTGACTCTTCATATTTGAAACTGGTTCGCAGATGACCAGCTGTTTGGTCATAAAAGACTTAACCCCTTGAATCCTATTTCCATCTGTAACACAGGGCTCCTCTATAATGCCTATGGGTGATGATGATTCAACCAAATCATACAATGTGCTTAGTGCCATGCCTGGGGTAGAGGATATTTACAGTAGTTTCAGAATCTTATTTGATTAACTTGGCTTCCGTGGGCATAGGCGCTACAAGTCCTTTGTAAACTTAGCCCTGTAAGAAACCTCTGAATAGGTTCTGTTGTTACAGATTTGCAGATGAACAAGTTGAGGTATGGGGAAGTTAGCAGCTTACTATGTTAAAGGTTGATAAGAGCCAGGGTAATGTCTCAGATCTGTTTTAGTGACCTATGCCAAGATTAAATAAAAACTGCATATGAAAAAGGTTGAGTCTATGTATGAGCCAGATACTTGCCTTGGTGTGCTTTCCCTGCCTGTTTGTTAGGAATCAGATGAATGGCACAGATGGTTTTACCTGCTTTCATACACATTTTCCGAGCTGGCCACACAACCATGCTGGACACCATTTTCTCTGTAAGGCAGAAATGAAGAAAGGAGCTACACAGGATGCTTTGAAGGAATTTAGACCTGCATGGCTTTCAGCTTTGGACTGAAGAATGAAGGTCTCTAGAGGAGAAAGGAACAGAGTGTATAAGGAGTTATTTGAGATCACAGCATGTAGACTTTTTTGTCTACCATGTTTGCTCAAGCAAAGCCTGGTCTTGTGCCTTTCACACACAGAGACATGCTGAAACTCCAAGATTCTTATGTGTGACCCATCCATCAGTTCTTCTCTTGGCTCTAGGGCAAGAAAAAAATTCCAGTCAATTTCTTCTCATGAAAGTTCAGCTTGAACTTGAATTCCCTACCCACAAGAAGAGTTCATCCAAGATTTCACATGACTGTCACAATATTTCAAGATCTGTCTCGCCCCATAACCATCAATTTCAAACACTATGCCACAGCCCTTGATGCTTAGGGTCACTGGTGTGAGTCCAGATAACCGGCCACAGAATTCTTCCAAAAATAAGCAATGAGCATCTAAGTTCTCAGCGTTTGTAGCGCACATGAGGTTCTGGTATCCGTCACTTTCTGCAGCAAAGAACTGTGACCTGATCCCTCTGCCTACTGGAAATCTTTCTATCTTATTCTGATTGTTTATTACTCCATTTTACTTTGTGCTCTTTATTCTGCTGAGAGTCTGTTCAAACCTCTTTCCCACCCCCTTCCTTAGTCTCGATACGAAACCTATAACCTACAAATGGTGGTCATTAACTGAATAGTGAGAAAATAACCCAGTGAGAGCGGGGGAGGAGGAGCTGAGGCAACGTGACCCCCTCCGGAGGGAAGGATGTGAGCAGGAGGGTTTTCAGTGTCAGGTATCTCTTGGGTCAGAAGAAATGTTTCATTGGATTCTGCCTTCCCTGTTTCCATCTGTAATGCAGGATTATCAGACCACAGTCCAGTGGGATTTAGTATCGCTATGTTTACACATAGGGTCTCAAAAGAAAATCCAGTCTTCCCATTGGTGCCTCGGAGCCTGGAGGGGGTTTAGAAGGTTAAGAGAACTCTGTTCGCATCAACTGTGGTCAATACCCAGCATACAAGACCCAACTTCTGCTCGCTGGAGTTTTGCTCAGGCTCCGGCAACATTTGGTATGCTTCCTTCTGGATTATTCCTTCTTCTCTGGGCGTCAGCTAGACACTTTCTGTAGAGCCAAGTGATGCCTCTCCCTGAGGCAGTCAATTCCTCAGTTTAAGCCTTCATCTTCTTCTGGAGTGTGGATAGAAATGATGCTCGCCGTCCAAGCATGGCCCACTAGGATCTCTGGGTAAGTCCACATCCTTACTCACATGTGCATTGATCTGTTTGGTCCATGTTCCTGCGTGTCATGGTGCTACATTGTAGGTACATAGGAATTTAGTTGTTTTTATCTCCTAAAAGGATGGATTGAGGCTTTCATCATTGTGACATTTTTTTCTCCTCTGAGAATTTTCATGAACTTAATTTTTTCCTAGCATTAGCACAGGCACTCCAGACCTCCTTCGGGCAGTGCCTACAGGGGATATCCTCAGTTCTGCTTCAACCTTTCTTTCCATAGAATTTATACATACGGCATGACTTTCTGTAATTAACATGATTTCTTTTGTATTCAGTATACAGTTGTTAATTTTTTATGCTTGCTAATCTTTTCTAGTTTTTGTATCCACTTAACATTTAGCACAGTTACTGATATGTTCAGACTGTACATTTTTATGATGGTAGATGTTGTCTATTTTCTCTGCCTCGTGCTCATTTTTTTTCTTTTTGCTATTGCCTTTAATTGAGTTATCTAATTTGAGTTATTAAAGCTTTATATTCTTTTGTGTTTTTATCTGGGCTGGCTAGTTTCTATGACAGCTTGATACAAATGAGAGTTATCTGAGAGCAGGAAACATCAGTTAAAAAAATGCCTTCTTTAAGACCAAGCTGTAAGCAGGCCTGTAGAACAGGGCATTTTCTTAGTTAGTGATTGACGGGGGAGGGCCCAGTCCATTGTGGATGCTGCCATCCCTGGATTGGTGGTCCTGGGTTCTATAAGCAAGCAAACCGAGTGATCCATGAGGAGCAAGCCAGTGAACAACATCCCTCCACGGCCTCTGCATCAGCTCCTGCCTCCAGGTTTTTGACTGTGGAGTTTCTGCCTTGGCTTCCCTCAGTAGACTGTGATCCAGAGTATGTGAGCTGAGAACATTGCTCTGCAAGCTGCTTTCGGTCCTGGTGCTTTATCACAGCCGTTGGAACCCTAAGTAAGACGACAACAGAGTCTCTTCTTTTCAATGACTCTTCCTCCATCACTTTGGCAATGTTGACCCCAAAGTCTCTGGTTTCCATTGTTTGTATTAAGCAGTCCCAGCGTTTCTCTTTGGTTGAACTCTTTCGAGTCGGTGGTTTTCCTGCCTGGCTGAGGGTTGTCTGTCGTTTCTACCTAGTGGGAGCTGGTTTGTCTCCATTGTTTTCTCAGTTCTCCCTTGTTCACTTATTCCTTTTATAGATTCATATTTTTCCTGGACTCCTATTTGAGACTGTATTTATTTCATCTTTGTTTTGAGTCCTCTAATTCACTTCTGTATTGTCCTCTCAGAGGTCATGAGTTGCTCAGTTTTTGCTTGTTTTGAATGATGATCATTTCTCCCTCTGGACAGACATTTCTGTTATCACACGAGAATGGCGTCAGACCCCCTCATCAGTAACTCTCTAGGCCAGGAAAGCACAGGATGATAGACTGTAAGCACCGAATACAAATGGTCCTATAGTAGAGGTCGTTGAAGGGTCAATCCTACAGTAGAGGTCAATGAAGTGTCAATATTACAGTAGAGGTCAGTGAGGGGTCAATCCTATAGTAGAGGTCAGTGAAGGGTCAATCCTATAGTAGAGGTTAGTAAAGAATCAATTCTATAGAATTGCTCATTGAAGCTTCTTCAGCTGTACCCAACCAGTCTGGAGATACCGAGTTTGTTTCTGCTGTCTGAGGATGAGGGATATGGAGTCGCAGACAAGCTGAGATGTAACTCCTCTAGGTGAGGAAGTTTCATTTCAGATCTGGACTCACTGTTCTCACCTGTGAGCCTGGAGTGCCTCTTAGTTTTCAGAGGTTGGGTTGGGTCCATTTAGGTGTGGTATGTCCTGATCAAAGAAGAGGGAGTGCTTATCTATACTTGGGAGCTTTGGAACTGTTCTGCACACAGGGGACCACTTAAGGCACTGGCTCAGCTTGTCCTCCCTCCAGGGTGTGCCTTGCAGAGGAAGACCTTCCCCGCTGCTTCATGGCGTTAAAATGGTTCAGTGTGTCAGTTGTGTCTAGAGCCCCAGTCAGTAGAGCTTCTCGGAACAGGCTTCTTGGCTGAAGCTTAAAGAAAAGATCAACCCATCTCTATTTTATGTTGTGGATGCTTTGCCTGCATGCATATCTGTGTACCATATGTCTGCCTTGTGTCCCCAGAGGCAGGAGGAAGGTATCAGATCCTCTGGAACTGGAGTTAAAGGAGATTGTAAGCTACCATGTGAGCGATGGGAATTGAACCTGGGTCCTTTATGAGTAGCAGGTGCTCTTAACCCCTGAACCATCTCTCTAGCCTCATTGGCTGCTTCCTGGCACTGTAAGAAGGTGGACAGGCCTGCCTGACTGCTTTGTTGGGCATTGCCCATCAGATCAGCTGTCCCATGACTTCCAGAGCCTGAGAGTGCTTACTAGGTCCATGCGACTGCTTCCTGGTGCACCAGGTAGGCTGCTCAGGTGTCTCCTGTGTCATAGATGAATGTGTTTAGTGTCTGCTTTAGCTCACGCATCATAATTCAGCTTCACATGAAATTCTTTCAGTTGAGTAACCTCGTTCTTTCTACAGCTTCTGAGATTCCATTGTAGGACAAGAAAGCAATGATTCTCAAACTTGCCTTGATTTTCTTCACCTAGTGTGCTTTTAAAATGTGACGTATTTAGAAATGTATAATACAACACTTAATAAAGAAAGAGACCACAAATTTGAAAGAGAACAAGGGGGTGGATAACTGGAGGCTTTGGAGAGAAGAGGTGGAAATAATGTAATTCTATTATAAATCTCAAAATATATAAAAAATAATTAAAAGAAAAACCATATTGGTGATGCTTTTCAAAACCACCTGCCTTGGAAGCATCTTTTCTCCAGGACTGTTTCACACTGTCCTTCCTCTGCAGGCAGGAGATTCAGGCCAAGAAGGAAGAACCTATATCATGGCATAAGCATCTTCCTCCTTTTCTCCAGGGTAACGTTTCTGTGGAGTGACTGAAAGTTTCCTTTATAGCCACAAAGATCAAAGGAGCCACCACCCCTGGGGCTGGACCTTAGGCAGACTTCCATGCACAGGGCATACGGATTACATGAACGCGCCCTGAACTCTGTGGAGCCTCCGCTTCACAGGTTTGAGTAACACCCTTGCTCAAGCAATATGGTCGTAGTTAAATATCCCCAGGAAACTCCTGAGGTCTGTTTCCAGTTTGCTTAGTGTCGATCCTGTAATCATAAACTTGAGGTTCATTTACTAGGAGTGCTAGCCTTGAGGAGGGTCATCGTAACTTGCCTTGGTCACAAAACCCACACATTTTAGCTGCTTTACCAGGACATCTTCCTTGTGAAGTCAGCAATGATGACAATGTCTATCTTGTCGTGGGAACTACAAATCTAAGTTGACTGGGGGAGGTGCTGCTGACTGGCAGTGCAAAGGCAGAGTTTTTCCTTATTCTTTTCTTTCCTTCTTCTTTTTATATGTCACCCCACGTAAGAATCAGTAAGATCGCATTCATGCACCTCTGTGATATTTAAGGCTCAACTTAAACGCAGTGTTTCCGCTCTTCTCGGAGTAGCTGGCACAAGGAAACAATAAACCTACAAGGAATTCCTTGCCAACAGCTGAGGAGGTTGCTGCTCTTCTCAAAGCAGTTGGAGGTGTCAACGCCCGCACAGGGCTTCCCAGTTGTCTTTAATCTCTGACTCTCAAAGCACCTTGCAGACAATTCCCATTAACACACAAAACCCCATGAAATGTTCGTTCTCCTTAAATTTCCTTTCTCACGGCTGTTTCGAGGAAGCCGTCAGTTTGGGCTTCCTTCACGAGGACTTCAGAGCTCTAAATGAACAAAGAGGGCTTGATCCTTTCTCTGCATCGTGATTTTTGTGTCTTACTTGGAATGTGCAAGCTTCTTGATCTCGTCCTCACCCCCAGAATGTCTGTGTCCTGGATGCTTTGATACGGTGGGCATGACCACGGAGCCCAAATCCTAGACAGGTGGCAGAGTCTTTGTGCCTTAGATGTCACCTGCATGATCTGGAGACAGTTTATTAATCTTTTTCTTAAGTGTCTGAAGGATGCCCATTAACACCCATTGAGCAGACACTTAGGAGGCACAGATCTAATTCTGGCTAGAATAGGAGTGCTCACAGGCTATACTGGCTTCTGGACAGCACACGGGAGAGTTTTCCCTCTGGCTTCTTCAAAGAAAATGGCTGAGAAAAATGAGCTAAAGGGACTTTCGGCCAAGATATGCTCAAGCCCCGAGGCATGTAGCTGTGTGGCTTTTTTAAGGCATCGGGAGAGTTTTCCTTACGTCATTTCATCGACCTAAATAAAGTGGTTAGATTAATCATGATATTATGTTAGAGTGGTTTATTTTTTCAACTTTCGATTCTGTTGTCAGTTTTATTTCTTTCATTGGTTTTTATGGATCTGATTTTTCTCCTGTATGATGTTCCAAGTTATTCTCTTTTCTCATTCTAAAATATAAGTTCTGCCAATTTCCCCAAACTCTGCTCTTAAGAAAAAAGCATGCATTAGTATTAACCCAAAACATACATTACATCTCAGATCAAAGAGTTGCTGTTATTGATGAATTGCATGATTTCAGTTTAGTTCTGTGTGTGGGAAAGGAAGCTGTATTTAGGGACATGTGAACCTTTGCTACATTTAAAAATTAATGTCATAAGCATTTGCCTATGTAAAGGACCAACGCCATTCCGAATGTCTTCTGTTAGACAGGAAATCCCTTTACAAAGTTTAATTTAGGGTAGGGAAAGCAAGCACATTATTGGTGGGTAACAGGGAACATGAAAACAGTATATTCTGGGTCTGATAATGGTGTCTCTCCTGGCAGTGTCTCAGCTAGAGAACTTTAACACCAGTGTTCAAATCCGATCGGGAGACAAAGGGACTCTGAGATGGAGGCTGCCACAACCTTCACACATGCTCAATGGGAAGAGTTTTCTCTAGTAACTGAAAAGCGTGAGTCCCCCTTCCCTCTATGGCCATTTTATCTTCTGAGAGGCACACAGAGGAGTTTAGCTCTGAACCCTGATGACTAACCAATGTCGTGTGCAGTATCTATGAGCAGGTGAACGGAGGGGTGGAGCCCCTGTGTGGTTTACAGATCTGCCCGCCTCCCCAGCCCACCTCCATAGTCTACTGTGTCTACTGCTGTGGATTGTTTGGTACCAAGTCAGGAGGCACTTTCTCCACGGATGCACAGAAGCACACGCCATGCTGGCTTTTCTAACAAAGTGTACTCGTCCCCTTCCGGAAGGCTGGTGGAAAGAAAACTCACTTTTCACATCGTCCCTTGGGGGAGAACTATCGGACAGCCAGGTTTTGGCTCAGTGTCTCTGCCAGGCTCTTTGCTCTGATTTTTTGTGCTTACAGGTGACTTTTAGAACTGCTTTTTGCCCTTTTGATGGGTCTGACAAATGTAAGTCGAGCTAAAGCACAAGAAAGAAAGACGCACAGTGTCTCCTTAGAAAAAAACAATTCCTCACAGACCACAGTAACAGAAAAGCCTTAGCACAGAGGCCCCTGGTGCTGGGGCTCTGCGTCCCTCCTCTCCCAGAGGAAAGGGTGGCAGCGAAGGCACAGACATGCACAGCCACTCCCCAGGGGGATGGGAGATTCTCTACTTGAAGACAGACATTTGCTTTTGTAGTTTGAATTTTTCCTTTTGCTGATTTGATGTATTGAAAGAAAGAGTTTGTACCTTAAAGTGGGAAGTGCCTGGGAGCTGGAGGTGAAGCTGGGCCCCAGTTTGATGGCTAGCAACACACACATGCATACACACACATGCACATGTGCTCACACACACACATACACACCATACACACACAGCATTCACAGAGCACATGCACATGTGCGCGCACACACACACAAACACACACACATACACACACACATGCACATGTGCGCGCACACACACACAAACACACACACATACACACCAACACACACGCAGCATTCACAGAGCACATGCACATACAAAGACACACACTTGGGCTTTGGTCTGGCTCTATAGTCTGGTGTTGTCTATATACTACTAAGCAAGTTAGTTGACATCTCTACACTTATGTTTCTTTCTTTGTAAAAAGGAATTAATAATAATTCTTCTTTTAGAGCACCTGAAAAATAAATAAGATGATATTTATGCCAGGTGTAGTGGCAAACACTTATAGTCCTAGCACTCAGGAGGCTGAGGCTGGAGAATTGCTATAAGTTTGAGGCCAGCTTAGACTATAGAGACCCTATCTCTACAAACAATAGCAGCAAAGTAAAAAAGAAGGGAAATACTTGAAAAGATGGTGGTAATGAAAACAGGAGGCATGTATCTGTTCTGAGAGCCCTCAGTAATGTTACTTTTCTATGCTACATGTTAGCTAGAGAGTAATGTGTTGTTTTTATTGAATCAAAGAAAATACTATGTCTACAGTAAATGAAGAGGCATGAAATAAGATGGATTTTGGTCACTTTTCCTTCTGCTGGATACCTAATGAGCCTAGGGAACTACACTGTATATATAATATAGTTTTGTGCTCTGATAGAGCAGACAAAACACATTTGAAATTCACCTTTCTATTGTCACTTCACAGAGTGTTATGGTTCATTGGTACTGTGATGGGTCTCTAATCTGAAGGACTGGGGAATGAAGAGTTACGCTTCCTGACTTGCTGGGACGCTTTCTCAGTAGATGCTAGGAGATCCACCCTGTTTGAGTGTCAGGGACTCTGTTAAGCATTGGTGCCATCACCTGAAGGGAACTTCACATTGTCTGGTGGCTTCTTCCATTCAACCAGTGATTAGGAATGTCCCTAATGTCATGCCCTGAAGCTCCACTTACAGGAAGGAGTTCAGCGTTTTCAACTGCTGTGAGGAGCTCCGACTAGGATGGACCCGATTATAACTCTAAGGTCAAATCAAAATAAAAATTTCTCTTTATACCCCTTGATGCCCACATGTACCAGAAAGGGGGCAAGCCCCCGTCTGTGCTGAGGAGCATACCTCAGTCTTAGTTCAGGTTTGGCGTGAGGGAGGGATTGCTTGCTCTTGCATTGCCATTGATATTATAATTCTAGTTTTCAATACGGCTAATTCCCTTGCTTAGGGCCTGAGGCTGAGTCCAGACCCAGCCTGGTTGAGAAAGAGGAGCAGAGAGGACCCCACACGTTGCCCTGTCTCCCATCCTCTATTCGTTCATGGCTTTGTTACCTTTGTTCTTTCTTTTTTCTGCTCACTTACTTTCCCTTTACTCTGATGCCCAGAAAGCTAGTTAATTGGAGTTCCGTTGTTGCGTGTCATGTCTCCTGGACGAAGGACAACGATTAAACCACTGAAACTTAATGCTGGGCCTTTATTCCCCGGACTCAGTCACTTGGTGTCTAGGGCTTGGCGTGTCAGTCGATGGAAAGCAGTGTGGATAAATGTCATCTGGCTACACCTGACTTTCCAGTGATTGATGTATGTTTGTTGGGCTTCATATGAGCCAGCACTGATCCCCCAGATCTGTCCTCAAGTGTTTGCAACCCCCCTCAAAATAACAGACTTTGAAACCTCTCTGGTGGTAGATACCGGATGTCCCCACACCACAAAGTGCCATCTTGTCCTCATGACTCTGTACTGCTCCATATCTCCCCGCTGGGGCTCTGCTTAACCAAATCCTTGGGTCCCTCCACCTTTTAAATGATAAAAGCTGAGGTAAATTGTTTCCCCCTCTTATTAAATAGCTCTGATTGTTAGGAAATAAAGTTGAACTTTCTCCCAGTGAACCTTCACCTTCCAGCATAACGTGTTAGGAAATAAAGTTAAATTTTCTCTCAGTAACCTTCACCTTCCAGTGTAGCATGCATTTAAGTACATGTTGTGGCTTACATTCACCGCGTTACCCTTTTGTCTACTCCAACTGGTGTTTAAGTTCCCTGAAGACAGGGCTCTTTGCCGCTTTGGTTCATGAATGTATCTTGTGTCTAAAACAGTGCTAACATTAGTTAGGCAATGCCAGGGATAAAGCAATCACTTAATAGTTCTTGGACAAATGCAGTAATTGCTGTCATGTCTTACTGCAAGACTTGCCTAGAATTTTTGTGGTTGGAAGGAATGTGTTTAAATTTGTAGCTGTCTTCTCTATAAGCTGGACAAATATTTTAATATTGTTTTCAAGTATCTATTTCTTTTTTAAAGGATGTATTTATATTTACCTTTGGTTTGCAAGTGCTCGCCTACATGTATGTATGTGCCCTGTGTGCATGTACAGGCCAGAAAAGGACATCAGGTCTTTTAGAATTGGAGCTCCAGATGGCTGTGAGCTATCGTGTGGGTGCTGAGAACTGATCTGGGTCCTTGGTGGGGTTAGTGAACACTCTTAACAACTGTGCCATCTCTCCTTGCCCCCACCTCAAATAGCCCTTTCTGTAGTAGCCATGGTGGAGATATTAAGAAAGAAAAACTTAAAGTTAAAAAATTACTCATTTTTATTATATGTGTATAGGTGTTTTGCCTGCCTGTATGTCTGAGCACCGTATGCATATAGTCCCTGCAAAGGCTAGATGAGGGTGCTGTATCTATGGAACTGGAATTGCAGCGGCCATGAGCTGGAAATTGAACCCTGGTCTACTGGAGAAACAAAAAAAACCAAGCCATCTTGCCCTTACAGCACCAAGCTACTTCTGTAGTCCTTGATGTTGGTTTATTTGTTTGTTATTGGTGATGGAGGCCAAATGGAAGGAAAAGACGAGAAGTCACTCATTGCAGAGCCAGGTCCCTGTGTCCACTGCTCAGGGACTGCACAACTGAAGCTGTGTCCGGCAGTGTGGGCACTGAGTGTGCTGGGAGCACAAGACTGTATGCGGTGCTTATCTGTGCATCGCCACGAAACCTCCTGGGGTGTCAGAGAGTTGATAGAGGCAGGAACCGTGTAGGGCTCCTCCCTGGATGTATCACAACATTTGGAATAGTGCTAGGTATATCATAGATACTTAATAAATATTTGTGAGCCAAGTATGAAATGTTTGAGGTGGTCACTGGCCCCATCACCTAACCTTATGAACCACAGTGGTAATTAGTTGAGGTAGTAAGTTTTATAAATGTTTAATACATTTTATACATTTATATTGATATAAAATTATACATATCTGTGAATGTGCCTTAGTTTTTTCATTGTGTGGAATGGAAGACAGTGGAGAGAGTTCTTGAGAACCGAGCTGAAAGGAGGTTTGCTGAAAGTGCCACACAGTTTCTTGGGACAAGTTAAACGGACTTTGCAACTGTCTGGAATGGACTCAGGGAACTTAATTTAATCAACAATGGATAGCTTTTTGTCCCAGGGATCCTTTAACTCAGTCAAGATCTTTCAGCATCTTGCTGGTGGGTAGGCAGGTTTTAGGGGGAAAGGCAGGATAGCTTCCCTTCTAAGTGTGACTTTCTGGTCTCTGGTAAATTGCTCTGAGAATAACACAGTCCAAAGAGGATTCCACAATGTAGGCTCTGGGTCTTCCAGAGACTGCAGGGATGCACTAGCTACTGGGTGGTCTGATCTGGCTGTCAGGGTCAGACTGGGCAACATAGTGAGACCCTCATCTGAACAATAATCCTAACATTCTCCTGCGATGCTAGAGCAAAACCAAAACCCTTGACCTGCTTGCTCACTGTTAACTCAAGTTCTTCTGCAGTGACTCCTCTGGCCGATCTTTTTTTTTTTTTTTTCTCTTAGCAACTCAGAAAATTCTGTGTTCACTTGGTAACCAAACATTTACTACAGGCCCTCTATGACGACTTAAAAATGCATTTTGCTAAAACAACACTTGGCAAGACAACCCAGGAATTTTCTCCAGAGAAACAACATTAGGAAATTCATAGCTAGGCAATTTTGACAGCTTAATATATTTTTAAGGATACTCTTTCTTGTCTTCTGAAAAATAAAGTCCTTTATTAAGTTACATTTTAGAAGACAAACATTGTCCTTAATAAGTATTTTAAGTGCATGTTCTTTTATTTTTATTTTCATTAGATATTATTTTGAGCGGAAAGTGTTTTAAGTGAAAAGCCAGGGACATTCCTCAAAAAACAATTCTGAAGAGTTTAAACTTTAAGATATATTCATGACCGCAACTCAAGGTACTGCAAATATTTGTAGATGATTCTAAGAAGACCATGCTCACATCTAAATGCAGGATAATTGAGTGTGCTCTCTTTCTAGCTGACCAGGCAGTTAAGTCAGTCGTGAAAACCCAAATTCTTCTGCAATTTCAGGGAAAATATAATTCGACAACCTAAGTCTTAATTTCGTTTGAGCCAACCTTAAATATTTAAGTCCATAAATATTTTATTTGTATTTGGGTTTTTGTTTGTTTTGCCATGTTTCTGCCAAATGTGCTTGTTCATGATGAGTCTCAATGAACTGCGAGCATCACTCCATTATTTTTGATAAAGAATAGGACCTGTCCCAGATGTGTGGAGAACACAGAGTGCACTGTGAACTTGGGGCGCTGTATGGTTTTGCTGATATCAGTCCTGGGGAACCAGAGGTAGCCGGCCTGTAGCCGGTGACTCCAGCAAGTTTGCTGTCACTGTCAGGAAGGGCTCCGGTCTGCAAATCAGCGTCCCGTACCTTCTGCGCTGACGGGGAAAGCACACACAATCTGCTGACAAGAAAAAACAGATTTGTACTTACAAAGTTTGAAAGTTGTTTTTCAAGAAAGAGAACATACCCGCTTTTCTCCCCCCAACCCCTGCTCTATAAATAGCTCCTGGCAGGCAGAAAGAACCCTGATTGCGGGAGATGAAGGAGAAGCAGCGGCAGGCTGGAGGCAGAATCAATGGCACGGTGCCAAGAGCTTCATCAAACGAATAATAGCTTCCACTTGACAATCAGTAAAGTGCCTCTTCTCCTACGGATTTAGTTTTTAATGATGATTAGAGAGGATGGGCCCCTAAAATTTCTCTGGTAGAAATGACCTCCTATTAATTTCTATTCCTTGAAATGCTGAATTTCAAAGCTCTCTCCTACAGCTGCACAACCAAAGGCACTGACATAAAGGAACTATTATCTTTGTAATTGTAGCAACAAGTACTAAATTCGTCATTGATTAGCGGAGACTTTGTAACTTCGCCATCCTTTGTTGCTCGAGTCCTCTGTTTGCCTGTGCTGATTTCCCTGCTTTGAAAGTCAAATACTACATTTTAGACCCAACAGTTATCAAAGTCATGTCCTTTGTTTTAACATAATAAATACTTCCTTATAACATCTTACACTGATTGTTATGCCGGGGTCAATTTTGAACGGTTCATTAATTCTACGGAGTCTTTTGTTTGCACCCAGGTAACAAAATTCTAAACGACCCCTGCTTAAAATACACATAAGAGCATCATCTATTAAGGAAGGAATTTCACCAGGAATTTTTTTTAAAAAAATTGTAAACATTTTTTTATCTATTCATAGAAAGTATTTTCCAAGATGAACCAGAAATTTGTGTGAAGGGTGAAGACCTTTACATATTGATAACTATGGTGAGTCTGAAGGCTTGTTTTGTCCATTAGGCTATAATCATAAAATAAGATCATTGCTTCTGTGATTTTTGCACCCAGGGTACAGTACCATTGTGTGTACTAACAATGGCCCAGGATGCATAGTGAGCATGAACCATGAGCCTCCTTTTGATTGTAATATAGAGAGCACAAGTGCAGGAAAGTTTATTGCCGGATACTCCGCGTTAAAAATGTTTGTCCCAGAATCCCCTAAAGCAATCCAGTGAGTCTGGCAGCTTTAAGCTCCTCTGTAGAGAATGGACCATGCTGGAGCCTCATCCAGATGTTTTCATCCTGGATTTTTCTTGCAAGAATGACCTCCTTGCCTACGAGGAACTGTGTTTAATCTTCTTCTCTATGCTAGGGCTTGCTAATCGCTCTCTTACTTTTTCCTAACACACTTGCTCCTTCTGTGACTAAGGTAGACATTTTGTCCCACACAAGACAGAGTTCTGTTCACTAATTTTAAGTTCTTATAAACCCATGAGCCTGCCTATCTCAGAATGGTGTATATTTTCTAAGTGAAAGAGAAACCAGAAATGATTGCCAGCATTTGATTTTGTCGGGTAGTGACCCGAAGTGGAAAAACAAAACATACCAGTGATTTGATTTCATAAAATAAGAATGTTTTATACATAAAGCCATCCTTCAACTGAACAAAATAAGCAATCAATCTGGTTTCTCCTCATTGCTCTGGGGAACATTAAAAATCATCATAGAGAAATCCCCCGAATCAGAGATCAGGAGCATTTTCAATTCTTAATAAATGTTTCCCTCCCACTTTTTCCGCTCCCTTAAATATTTCTATGAATTCTTAGATGTGATATTCCATCTAAAGTTTAAAGCAAGTTTGACCTAAGCGTTTCCTTATTCAGCCTTTTAATGGCTACGAAGGTTGAGCAGGAACTGTCGTACAGTGTGCCGTTTATTCTCTTGAACTTAGAAATTGTTTCTCTTATCTTGCGCTCTCTATATTACAGCCAAAAGGAGGCTCGTGGTCTATGCTCGCTATGCATCCTGGGCCATTGTTAGTACACATGATGTTACTGTACCCTGGTTGCAAAAAGCACAGAAGCGATGATCTTATTTTATTATCACTAGCCTAATGGAAAAAACAAGCCTTCAGACTCACCCTTGTTATCAACATAAAGGTCTTCACTTGTCATGTGGCTTTCTGATTCATATTGGAAAGTACTTTCTATGACAAAAATACTTTTCAGCTCATTTCCACTGCCAGAGAATGATTTTGTTACTATGTGATCTATTTCCTTATGTATGAATGAAGTAATTTTGTACTTAATTACAATATAGATATGATTGGTCTATAAAACTAAACCTAAAACATCATTTATCTTTAAATATATATATATATATATATATATGTTACATTTGTTTAGAGAGGAGAGAGGAGAGAGAGAGGGAGAGGGAGAACGCATGCGCGCGCACGTGTATGTGTGTGTGTGTGTGTAGATCAGAGAACAACTTGCAGGGGTTTGGTGGGTCCTGGAACTGAACTCAGCATTGGTGGCAGGCCCCTTTACCTGCTGAGTCACCTTGTAGCTTCGTCCCCTTTTAAAGGACGTCAGTGTTCCTTTGAATCCTGATTCAGTCACTTGTGTTAGTCTCTGTGAAGACACAGGTTACCGTGAGAGAAACTAGGTTTGTCTTAATTATTTAAAAATATTTATGGAGAAAGTTTTTAGGAAGGGATTGGGCTGCGTTAGATGTGGAGTGGCCAGTCCCAGGGCTTTCTTAGACTAGGCATGTTCTAAACCATGCTCGCTTATCAGGTGGATACTTCACATTCCTTGGCTATCCTGTCTTTTATGTTTCTTCTTATTCTTGTTATATTTAAAAAACTCAGTCTGAAGTTTCTGACTTGATTCATTCACACCCCAGTGGCATAATCAGGAGTGGTTGTATCTGCATGGTCATGGGGAAAGATTGCATGCAAGTCCAGTGTGTTGGTGGCATTGGGGGGCCATGACGGAGTGAAGGGGATCAACTCCAGTCCAGTGTTTTGGTGACATTGCGGGGGGTGGGGCATGACGGAAGTGGAGGGGATCAACTCCAGTCTAGTGTGTCATGCCTTCCTCACCATAATGAGCTGTGACCCCTCACAGCAGAAGCCAGATTAATCTCGTCTTCCTGGCATGGCTTCTACCATGCTTGTTCTAGCCATGATTAGACAAGTGATGTGCACAGTGTGCCGATACCTTTTATCCATTTTTATTTCATTTTCTCATTTATCTGTCTACCTAAAGTTTTGTTTTGTTTCGTTGTGACTTAGATTCTTGTAGCATGTTGATTTAAGACATTGCCAGTAGATTTTCCTAGTCTGTAACTGGAGGTTTGGCATTGTCTTTCAAGTCAGTCTCATTGGTCAATGATGGATATTTACAGTGAAGTCCTGTCTTAATGATGGTCAAACAAGAAACAAGTTTTGATTTTTTTTTTCTTTTTCAAGTAGCATCCTGGAAGGAAGTAGGCATTCTACCTTGTTTCTCTCTCTCTCTCTCTCTCTCTCTCTCTCTCTCTCTCTCTCTCTCTCCTTGTGTGTGAGTGAGTGTGTGCATGTGTGCGTGCACACATGTGTGTTGTTTTAGTGTGCCTGGGCATTGCTGTCACCAGCTGTCAAGAAATAACCACAGGGAGGGCATGGTATACTTTCCATCTAAGACTAAGTCAAAGGTCCTGATAGCTGTCATAACTTTTCTAGTATTTCATGGGTAGAAAGTAGATACAGTGCCATATTACATCATAAGAAAGAACATGAAATGTATTTATCCAGATGATCACATTTCTGCTTAAAATGCAAGAATTCTGTTTGGTTTAGACGCAGGGGAGAATATGTCTGCAATACATGATGAAATGTCTTTTGTTAAACTTCAACCCTCAATTCTGGTGTTCCCAAATTAGTATCTTTTCTTCTTTGCTCTTTTGGGTGTTTGCTGAAGGCTTTTCACTACCCCTTAAATGATGACTTTATCATCCTTTAGTTTTCTATGCACACTTTTCTTAATTTCTAATCCATCAGAGTGTCCCAGTGATGGGATTCGAGAAGGTTGCAATTATAATTTTTTTATATAGGAAGTGATTTTTTTTCCCCAGTAGCATTGTTCAGTCGTCTGTCTAGATCTCATTTTCTATATGTTAATTCAGGTCTACTGGGTACCATAATGAATTTAGAGATGTGAGATTAACTGGAGGAAACGCTTGTGAGACATAAGACAGAACAGAGCCAAACAAGGACCACTGATAATCATGTGTACATCTGGGCCATGTGTGTGGTAGCATGTTGTTCGTATTCGACCACAGAGACACTTGTACACCCGTGTTCATTGCTGCTGTAGTCACAGTGACAAGGAAATGGGATCATCCTAGCTGTCAGTACTGACAACAAACGTGGCCTGTCCACATGATGGGATTTTATTCAGCCATAAAGAAAAATTAAATTACAGAAAACTGGATGGATCTGGCATTTATAACATTATGTAGGGTATACCAGACTCAGAAGGATAAATAATCTCTTGAAGATAAATGTTCTCTTCCACGAGGACAACCTAGCTTGATACACACACACACACACACACACACACACACACACACATATCTGTGGGTAAGTGTGAGTGTGGATAGAGGGGGCTGGGAAAAGTGGTAGAGGATTCGGTTGTTCTTAGCAGAATTATAAGAGAAATTAGAACTTTAAAGTATGGTTTGGGTTTTCCCTTCTTTTACTCTCCCTTTGTCTCTCTTCAGATCCTCCCTCTATAGCCAAGGCTGTGTTTGAACTCGTGATCACCTTTCCTCGCAGCTGAGTGCTGGAGCCACCTGCAGTTCAACTGCCCACATCTTTGCACACTGCTCTCTACTGTAGGGTGTGCTTATGTAAACTGAGACTGTACTTTCTGCTCTGTTGCTCCCATGATCAGAGCAGAATCTCACCTTTTGTCCCAGGTGAAATTTTTTCTGGTGACATTTTACTTTGTCAGGTGTAGAACTTAATTCTTATTTTTGGAATTTTCAGTGATTATCAATTTGTTTTTTTACCTTCAGTTATTACAAGCCACATGTTGCCTTCTTTTCTTTGGAAAAGATTGGGTATGAGATCTCTGCCTTTTCAACAGTGTGTGAGCCCACTTGAATTTCTCTTAACTACATGTGTACACTCTTACGGAATGTTCCCCTGGCCTGGTCCTCCGCAGGCATCTTGCGGAGCCTGGGACTGGGGATGACATTTTACCAGGGCAGGTGGCTCAGATGAGACATGGGCACTGGTTCACAGTGTGCAACCATGTGGCAGGGATATATTTTTCTTACACTTTATTCAGCAGAACTTTCATTCTGCCCCAATACCACCCTGTGGCGGTCACCTAGAAATCCATAGGTACTTGGAACAGATAATGACCATTTGTTACACAATCTGGACAAAAGATTAAGAGTAGATTTTTAAAATTCTCAAGGAAATAAATTTATTCTGCAAAATAAACTTTGACGTGGCCTCCTCAAAGATCCAATATTTTGTGGCTATAAGGCTATAAGGTAGTTTGGTCAAGACTGTATTTTACTCCCACAAAGAACTGTTAGCAATTTATTTAGCAGGGCCATAAGCACATGTAGGTTATTTTTGATCAAGTAGAAGGGAGAGATCCCAACAAAGTAGTTCTGCTGAGAAGAACAGATGCAAGCAAGCTGTTGCACAGTCTGGAGACCTGGGCTCCCGGGGTGCTAGAAATCGCAAGTAATGCCAGTAAGAAAGTGATGCCAGGCTGGGGTGTAGTCTGGGTAGAGAACTGGCCCAGCATGCACACAGACTGGATTCCATCCCCAGCAGCACCAAAACAAATAATAATAAATAAATAGGGGGATACAGTTTCTGTAAAGATTCTTGATCTGATCAAAATCCTGCCTTGGGCTATCCTGAGACCCCAGGCAGAACATTTTTTTGTTTGTTTGTTTGTTTTATGAAATAGGTTCTTTTAGTGTAGCCTTGGCTGTCCTGGAACTCGCTTTGTGGACCACACTGGCCTCCAAGGGCAGAACATCTTTGCATGCTGTGTATAAGCTGTGTGCAGAGAGCCCTGCAGGGACTGCCACAAGGGTCCACGCCTGATCTGCGGGGTAGCTGCTGATGGGAATGGCTTTGGGACAGGTGTGGGTCTTTGTAGGGAAGCCTTTTCTTGAGAACACTCTTTATCCCCAGCTTATGCCCTGACCTCTGCTCACCCTCTGTGGCAGAATCACGCAGGAGTGACGTGGACTAGACAGATTTTCAAGACTGGAGTGTTTCTCGCAGACGGGGACGGGATGGCTTCGAATGTGACACAGCTGTCTTTTCTCTGGGTGGCCCAGGCTGCCACAAACCTGACCCTGACTCTCTAAGTAGCTTAAAATTCCTGCTGAAGTCTTTAATTAGAAGGGTAGAGACAGTTTTATAACCTTGCTTACATGAACAAGAGGTCATCCAACTGAACAGGAATACCAGGAGGGCCAGATCTTATGATTTTGGCTTTTCAGGACCCAAACCAGACTTTAAAGTTCTCATTTACTCTTAGAGTTCTGCTAAGAGGAACCCAGACTAGAGAGAGTCGGATCTCTGCCTTCCTCAGACCAGGATGATGTTGATTCAGGCCATAAATGTCACCTTGGCATAAGTGTATAAAAATGGAAACAAAAATCTCAAACCTGTTCTACATGTGGTAGTGATTTACAGTAACTAACAATTTGGGGGAGCTGGAATAATGTTATGGGGAGATGTGGAAGATGCAAAATAGAGAAAACATTCAAGCAAAAATATCCGTGTACTGCCGTGGCAGGGACAGGCTGGCCACACTCTGCTGGGTAGGGTTAGGCATCTGCCAGAATCTAACTATACCTGTCTGGGAGCTTCATCATCTCGGGCGACCATAAACAGTCAAAAGCAATGACAAATGCACCACATGCATGCTTTTAATGGAGTCTATTTATTCAATTCACAGTTTAATAAGGGAAAATAATATTGTAAAATTCTAATCAGTCCCCACAGACAGTGGGAGTCCTACAGCTTTCTGCCTAATGATGTAATTAAGCTTTGCTCATTATTGTATAGTAGATGCCACACACACACCACATGCTCCCACACGTGCATACAGACACACACACATGTGGATACACACGCATGCACACACACACCACATACTCCCACACGTGTATACATATGTGTGTACACACAACCATGGAACATATACACTCCCACACATGCATACAGACACACACACATGTGGATACACACGCATGCACACATACATACCACATACTCCCACACGTGCATACATATGTGTGTCCACACAACCATGGGTGCATATACACTCCCACACATGCATACAGACACACACATGTGCATACACATGCATGCACACATAAACATACACACACAAACACTACAACTTGTAACTACACTAGGAGAGAGCAAATGATTTAGGAGATCTATGAGCTGGAGAAAAAAAATTTTAAGGGGTTTTTAGATTTTTTGGATCAGATCCATGTCAGTGTGTTATGTAGCAGCCAGACCAAATCCAGGGTTGTCTGGTCTGGTAGAACAGAAATCAATATAAGAGGGCCGGGCGGTGGTGGCACACGCCTTTAATCCCAGCACTTGGGAGGCAGAGGCAGGCGGATCTCTGTGAGTTCGAGACCAGCCTGGTCTACAGAGCTAGTTCCAGGACAGGCTCCAAAACCACAGAAAAACCCTGTCTCGAAAAACCAAAAAAAAAAAAAGAAATCAATATAAGAGGAGAACCAAATATCCAACATTTATTATTTATTGCAGTTATTTTTAAACAAAGTGAAGATTTTTATCTTCTTAGCATGCACATTACTGCCTTACTCTTTTTAGTGTTTTTCCTGCCAGTCAACACAGAAAACATCACACTTGTTTGGGAAGGAGAAATCTTAACTATTTAATGACAACTCTAAAATGTCTTTGCCATGATGGCGAAATGTTTTGAATTCAATGTTCACTGTAAAGATGGAGTATGGCCTGAGATTGTGTTGTGTAAGCCAGAAAGGCAAGGGTTGTCTGCATTGTATGCAAGGAAGCTCCTTGTCTGGCTATTGGGACACAGTCCTCACCCATATGAATCACTGAGTTTGTTCAGAGGACACATACAAGTTGTTCCCAAATCCATTGTCTCTGTGCATCCCTGCACCCTTTTCAGCACAGCTGGGGCAGCATCTGGTACCAGCGCTGTCAAGGTACCTGGAGGCTGTGGAGGTCAGGCTCTTGTCAGTTATGGCCCCATCACAGAGCATTTTACAGAGCAGCCTGCACGAAGTGGGGTGTGCATTCCCACTTTACTGCTGTGTGCCCCTCGGGCTCCTGCCACTCTTGCTGTTGGTGACACCCTCTAGTTGGCCTCTTCCCTCGTCGGCTTCACTTCCTTTCCGTCAGTGGGATTTCTCTGCATGAGTCTCTTACCTCATTACTTCTATGATCAGTTATTTATTCTTTGACATTTACAGCAGATAAATCCCAAACTCTCCTGTGTGATATCTGATGTCCAAACTGAGGCCCGTGTGTTTGCATTCAGGTTTCCCACCTAACACTTCACTTGGGTACCATACCCCAGCCATTCTGTGTTACTTTAACTTACCCAAATATTGAGTCCTATACTTTGTAGGCATTCTCCATAGCTTGTCTAACACCTGATTAGTTCTTAATATAAGCAGTGAGGTTGTGGGACAGTCTCTGCATGTAGCCTAGTCTAGTCTTGAACTCACTACCTACCTCAGTCTCCTGGTGCTATTATTACAAGGGTGGGCCACTTGCCAACCCCACCCCCAGTTAATAGGTAGTTGTTGAATTAGTTAATTAATTAATACTTTATGACTCCTTCCTTTGGAGCCAGCATCTTTGGATCTTCATCCCTGAGGTTCTGGGGGTGGCCGCTCTCTTTGCTTTCCATGCACTTTCCCACGTAACTTTTACAGGGCCTTTCAGTCGTCATCTGTTTTCAATGATGTGCAGATTTTATTTATCACTTTATTAATTAGGGACCAAGTGATGTCTTGTCTCCCTGGTATGCAAGATGAGACAGAAAAGATTCATAAATATTTGGAAGCCTGCTTTAGAGGTGTGTATGTATGTGTGTGTATACAAGCATATATGTACACGTGTATTTATGTGTATGTATATATGTGTTTGTGTATGTATGTAAATTGTATATATGTGTGTTTGTATATATCCATGCATATATTCATGTGTATATATATGTGTGTGTATGTATTCATATATGTATGATGTGTAAAATGTATGTATGTGTGCATGTATGTGTGTATGTATGTATGCATTTAAGTGTAGGGGCTATAAAATACAAATGGATTAAACACAGACACAGACCTCCAAAGTCAGAGGAGGATTTCAGACTTTTTACAGGATTTTGGATATGGGCTGCTGTACTAAGATAGTTTCTGTGAGATCTCTCTGCCAGTGATAAGCAAGGTCTCCACGCTGAGTCCTGGTAGGTCAGATATAAAGCTACAAGAATGCAAGAAGGATGCAAACATGTAAATATGTACAATGATAGAAGCAGGGTTGAGCAAAACTTGGCAATAGTAGATAATAATAACTGTAGAGCTTTAAAGTATTTTATTAATTTGTGTGTGTGTGTTTTCCTGAGTGTTTCATGCTCAAGAGAGCACATATCATGGCCCATGTATAGAGGCCAGAGGACTTTTGGAGGATATGCTCTCCTTCCCTTTTCACGTGGGTTCTGGGTTTTGGACTTGGTCCTTTAGGTTTGTGCGCAGGCGCCTTCACTTGCTCGCCCTTTGCAGACCTTGATGATGCTTCTAGCCTAGTTCCTCTTTTCATGGGATTTAGGAAAAGTTTCTCCCCTTGAAGGGCAAAGCTTTCACTGTTTTAAAAAACAAACAACAAACAAAACCAAACAACACAAAAAAAAACCCTTGACTTTACTGTGTCCATTTAAAACTGGAAAGTAAGATAAAATTCCTTCTGCCTCTGCCCTAATATTACACACTTAGCAGGTGTGAGGCCCCCAAGTGTCCATTTCCCATCAGGGACTGTGCCATACAGCAGGGTATCGCTGTCCCTTTTCTTACCTCTTCTTTTTAAACTTCGTGTTTCTGTTGCTTTGTTTTTATTTTCTGTCCCTTTTATAACCCTGTGTTATTGTTCTTCCTCTTAAATTTCATTCCTTTTCAGTTTCCTGTGAGGTCTTTTTCCTTCCCTCCTTTCTTTCTCCCTTCTGTCTTTGGGCTATTTGAGCCTCCTCTCTGTAGGACTGTGGACATCCAGAGGACTCTCCAGGGCATGGCAGAAAGAGGATACCAAACTGCAGACGTGAAGAACAGCTGGACACAGTCTGTGAAAGGTAGCCCAGTAGCCAGCGCCAGTCACCTGGTCTTCATGTCAGGCGGCACATAGCCTCTCCTCCCCAGGCCTCCTCCCTCCTGTCAGTCTAGTGAGGTCCATGTGTCACCATGACAACACCTTCAGGAGGCCAGGGAGGGCGAGTCTGACCTCCCTCTCCGTCCTGGAGGAGGGTGGTACTTCTGTCACCTTGCTGGCCACACTAGGGACACGCTTACGGTAGGGAGAAAAGCCAACTGAATCTGGGCCAGCATCTCTGTCTTGTTCTTCTGCAATCTGAAAAACAGACCTGTCTGGGATATTTTTAACGAGGTTTAGAATGGATGTGCTTTATTCTAAAATTGGAAGACAAGAAGCAAACAATAAAAAAGTCTTTCTGATGAAAACTGAACCAGTAATCCTGAGCCAGGGACGCCGAGGTAGCTGGACTAGCACAGGTGGTTTTCATTACGTTTCTGTCTGACTGCTGGTTGTCTCCTGAAGAAGAGAGAACCAAGTGGTGTCATGGTTGTAGACGCCAGTAAAATGTTTCTCACCTACACTACTTTACCAGCCAAGGAGCAGTAGAGATGCAAGGTAAGAAACCATCCTGCACTCCTAAATCGGCCTATAAAAACAAGTACAACAGAATGCTAACTCTTGTCCCCTCCCAGATCCACCCTTCCCTGCTCTCCCCACAACTCCCTGGGTTCTCTTTTTGCTTTACTAACTATCAACTCCAATCTCTGCTATTCAGATACTCCTGGCTGTGAGGCCATCACAGGCACATGGTCCACCCCACCAGGAGCTCCATCGTGAAAAACAGCCCAACTCCTGGAAGCCATCAACTGTCCATGGCTCATCATTTAGGGGTGAGGGCTCACAAACTTCCACTTCAACATTAGGATATTTTACATATATGCAAATATATGTAAATTTATTTTCCTTTTCAGTCTGAACATCCTTTGTTTTTTGTTTTTAGACTGATTATGTGATCTAGAACTTACAGAACCGTGATAAAAACCAGAAGAGGTTATCTCCACCTTTCTCCTACTCTTGGTGGCAGTCAGCTTTCTCTGTGGTCCCCCAGGTTCTCACAGTCTTCCCACAGGGTGCCTGCTGCAGATAGAATACTCGAACACAGCAGCCTGGGCATTTCACATGGGGATCCTAACACCTGCTTCATGGAGCACTTTTCCCCCCTTCTTTCTTTCTTTATTTATTTTTTAAATAAAGAAAACAAACTATCCTTTTTTTCATTTTACATACCAATCCCAGTTCCCACTCCTTCCCTTCCTCCCATTCCCTCCACCTATCCTCACCCCACTCCCCATCCACTCCTCAGAGAGGGTAAGGCACATTGCTTTGGGGAAGGTCCAAGAAGGTCATCTCTATTACATATAGGCTGATCAAGGAGAGTGGGTCACCAAAAGCCAATACAAGCAGTACGGATAAATCCTGGTGCTACTGCCATTGGCCTCGTAGTCTGCCCCAGACATATAACTGTCACCCACATTCAGAGGGTCTAGTTTGGTCCTATGCTGGTTCCTTCCCTGTCTGGCTGGAGTTGGTGAGCTCCCATTAGCTCAGGTAAACTGTTTCAGTGGGCGTACCCATCACGGTCTTGACCTCTTTGCTCATATTCTCACTCCTCCCACTCTTCAACTGAGAGCTTTCCCCATGCCTGGCTGTTAAGTTCTGATCGTATTAACTTTCACTGCATCTATTAATACGATCATGGGATAGTTCACCTCCTTGACTTCTCAGGATGATGATGACAGTAAAGATTCCCAATATTGAACAATCCAAATGTGATTAGGTTCTAATTAGATATAAGATTCTTTTTATAGATTTACTGAACTCAAATTCCTAAAACTCTCTTCTTTCTTTTTTCTTCTGGTCCCGAGGATCAAGTGGAATGCTATGGCCATGTTCAAGCATACACTTTATCACAAGCCACACCCTCAGATACTTTCGGAGGTTTTTGCCTCCACTGTCATGAGAAACACTGGTTTGTACTTCCTCCACACCACTTTGTATTAGAATGATGCTGACCCAGGGGCACTCTCTTTCATATGAAATTTTACTAATTTTATTTGTTTGTTTATTTAGTCTTGAGGCTGCTCTCATACAGTTCTGGATGGCCCAGGACTGAATATATTGGGGGTCGGGGAAAGCTGGGGGCTCAAGGTTGCTCCTGTTCAGTGAGAAAAGACTTTGCTTGCTCCTTGTCGCTGCTGTCATTTACTATGAAGTGTGTCGACGAGAATGCATGGTAGAGGTGACATTAATCAGAACCCTGAAGGCACAAACAAGGAAGAAGACAGATGGAGGATTCAAATGGAACCTGCCTATAAGCCGTGAGCAGTGGAGGATCTGATGAAACCGAGTGCGAGCCACCAGCAGCTGTCCGTGCTCTGCACACTCAGAGCTTCCTGATCGGGATGATGACAAGAGCCACAGCAGCCCCCTCAGAATGGCCGGAGGCTAATGCAGCACAAGTCGCCAGCCTTCAGGGATAAGTGAGCCATTTGTTATGTGCGTATTTAGAGGAGACACAGAAAAGGAACTCCACAGACTGCAACAAAGAAAATTTGTGAAGCCCAAAGTCATCCATCCACCATGAACAAAGGGACCTTCAGTCAGGAGGGACAGAGGGCAGTTCAGTCTGTGTTGCAAATGTCCGCCTTTTAAAATCTCACATCCAGCTGTGGGGGAGTTTAAATAGCGCAGCTGGCAGGGTGTGTAGGCTTTTACGATGTACATTTTCACTACTTGAAAACTGACAAGTATTTAACAAGTCTCTATGATACTCGTTTGCATAAATCGCCACTGATAAACGCTTAAAAGCTTAAAAACCAAAAGGGGGGCAGAGGATAATGATAAATAATGATTTTACTTATAAAAATAGCATTGGGACTAGAACAGCAAGACTTTCAAGCAAAGTTGTCAGAAATGGACTTAATTAAGCTAGCAGGACATATAAGAGGTATTTTAGCATCAGATAATAATTTCAAGTGTCTGAGAAGAGCTTAGAGGTCGACTCCCCTGTCCCTTCAGATCAGGGCTACAGGGTCTCAGCCTTCAAGGAGCCCCTCGGGTCCTTCCATTGTACCGCAGTACGTATGTCCTCATCATAATTTGTATCTTCTATAGCTTAGCATTCACCATTCACTGAAGCTTATCACTGTGGAGTGTGGGGCTCTACTCCTCAAAAGGTAGAGTACATGGGTGTCATTTACCGCTCAAATACCTGGACCTTAGTAGACTTTTAATACTGTCTGGTCAAATAAACGAGACAGCAGATGAAAACAGTTGACGCATCCCCACTGGCCAAGGAATGGGATGTAGATGGTGTGTGCTGTTCTGTGCCTGGAGAGGAGGTTGAGACGCACGTGCTTCTGCTTCTGACACTCAGCGACAGTTGGTAGACAGGACAGCTGAGGGTGGTGGCTGGGGCGGACGCATTGGATAGGTGTCTGACTGTTCAGATGGAGGAGCCACTGTCTGCAAGGTTTGCACAGACGCACATACCTCACACTGGTCAAGGCTGATTGGCTTACGCAGTTAGCCTCTATTGGGAAGATGCGCAGTGGAGGAATCCTCTTTGCCGATCTCCTTTTAACGAAACAACCTTTTCTGTGGCGTCCTATTTTTGGTAGTCTGACTTTAGAAAGGATTGAATCTATGAAAATGCTTGCGTGGGTTTCACTCTTTTCTCTCCTTTTCCTGTGGGAACGGCTTTCTTGGCTTCATCATGTCTGGCTCAGGTGTTAGGAGGTTTCATCCTTAACCTGAGCTGCCCCTTTTTGCATATGAGCTGCAGATGTACTGTGATTTTTTTAAGGGCATTTTTGCATGCCCCCAGTTTGCTGAATGTGGTACTTAATGAATACCATTGCAGTTTCTCTGCATTTCTGGTGTAAATGGCCTCCAAGCTATGACCAGACTTATAATTGCACCTTGGGAAAGCAAGGGACTGTAGTCTCTCTCTCTCTCTCTCTCTCTCTCTCTCTCTGTCTGTGTGTGTGTTTCTCTCTCTTTCTGATACAATAATATACATGTTACTCTTTTAAACTCTGGCCCTGCCTACTTCACCTACAAGTCCTGTGAGTCTGTGTAGAATCAGACTGAGTCTGTGCGCAGTACTTGCTCTCTGTGCTGCCAGAGTTTCTGAATTGAATTCTCTCCAGGAATGTTAGTGTTTGAGTTTATTGTTTCAAGCTAATGAGTGTGCCTTTAATTCAAGGCTCAGACAAGGGCTGAAACCAGATTATGTGGCCTTAAACCACATAGCAATTTTCCTTGTGAAATCTGTGGCTGCTTGAGTTTAGTTTGTATAAAATAATCAGAACACTCTGGGGAAATTATAAGCTTCTACAAGAGTTTGTTCCCTCGGAGCGGTTCAGGTCTGCGTGGCGGTGCAGACTTCAGAAAGCAATTGCCTCGATTCATGGTAAGCATTATAAATAAAAATTAACACTAAAACCAACACTTTGTAAGTTTCCCTTCCAAACTGGACTTACATAAAGCTATAAACACATTCATCAGCTTTGGATGACCACAATGTACCTAGAATCCAGCTTGGATCAGTTCATCCCAAAAGCCATTAAAACATAGGCTTATGGACTTATTGATAAACACGTTGATTGGAAATTTATTCTGGGGGAAACTATTATTAATTTCCAACTTTGTGTGTTTGTTGGCTTCCAGGAAAGTATGGCTTATTTTTTTTTCAGTTCAGGATTAAGCAGAGATTCTTCCTATGCTGAGTTGTGAGCATACTTATGAAGTACTGTTTACAGAAAACTTGTATGTTGAGTCAACTTTTAAACATGCATTGTATATATTCAGGGGAATTTATTTAAAAACAGTTAGCATGGCAGTGGAAACTCACTCAGAAAGTCTACTTCCTAGTCACCAGCCAGGTCCAGTGAAAATTACTTCAAAAAAGGCAAAGCAAAGAATGCTAAACTTACCTTATCAGTATGCTGTTAAATCTATCAACTTCTCTACAGTAAGCATTACTCAGCAATAATAAATAATAATCCAGTGACATTAGAACTACGGAATAATAATAAACCATGGGGCAAGGCCGATGGCTCAGTGGGTTAAGGGCTTACCGCATGACACTGGAGGACTGAGGGCAGACTGGGTGGGTGTGGCAGCTGCCATCAATCCTAGGTAAGCTTGCTAACTAGTGAGTTCCAGGTTGGGTGAGACCCATCACACAAAGTGGAGGGCTATTGCGGAAGACACACGGAGACCGACTGTAGCCTCTGCAAGCACATGTGCACCCTTATGCTAACATGCTCATCCATGCATATAAATGCACACGGTACAAACACTCATACACACTAAATTGTAAGACCAAGATCATTCCCTGCAAATGGGATTCATGTATCCACATGTGTTTAATCTTCTTACTCATTTATTGTTTTCAAGAGATAGAATAGGAATTTACTTTTCTAAAATAAATGTAAAAGACTTAGCTTGGTAACTGGCAGCTGTTAGGAAATCTGGGATGAAGGAATCTTTATACCAAGAACATTAAAGGATAAACTGGATATTTTTCAGGTGACAATTCTGTTATTTCCTTAAAATTCTGCCTTCTGAATGCCAGAACCACGGCTGTTCCCTCAGCATGACAGCTCTTCACGTTGTAATTTACTATAATTTGTGTGGACGAGGGTTCTAGAAGAGCTTCTACAATTAATTCCTCAAATATAAGTTTGCAGCAATAAAGTTGCAGGGTGGTGTGGGCCCAAATTTAATGACTCATGCTTAAGAAAACAACATTTAATTATAGTTTCAAAAAAGAAATTTATTTTCCAACCATTCGAAAACATGAGCAGCCTTCTGGCCGTCAGCTGGGGTTGGCGTGGAGGGAGACGTCTTGCCAACATGTCTGTTGATTTGTTTGAGGCTTGGTGTTCAGAAGATGTGTGTAGAATGACTTGCTGTTCTGAAGGCTGATGAGGGTCATACCTGGAGCCCCTCAACCTTCAGACTGGTTTGCTAATAAATTGCTGGTAAGTGCTCACTGTGGTAGATATTTATAATTCAAGGTGTGCCCTGAGTACAATGCCAAGTTTTATGGGGTGAGGGATACCCACAGGTTTTGAGGGACAAAGAAAAGACTATCACAACCCAGGCATTAACCTCTATAGCTGTCACCTTCAGCAACTGCTGTTTTAACCATAAAAGTCCATGCCATGAGGCGGCAGACATAGCTCAGTGGAAGGGTGATTTCTAGGGCTTGGATTCCATCTCCAGCACTGGAGAACACAGAAGAACGTCGTCCCATGAGTTCAGACACCATCTCTAGACTCGTCCGTGACCTTTCCTCTGAAATGTCTGTAGTTCCATGTTTCTGCAGGACTTTGTAACTCGCAGAGTTCTCCAGATGATTCTGTGAAGTCACTTTGTGTTCACTTATAGAGAACTGAGATTCAGAGAGCTTTCATGTCTTGCTGGACAGCAGGTGGCAGCTCCTGACCCTGAGACGAATGCTCCCTTATCTTCACGGATATAACATTCTTACAGCTCGTCATAGACACAGGGCAGCTCAGCAGCAGGGACCCTGAGACGAATGCTCCCTTATCTTCACGGATATAACATTCTTACAGCTCGTCATAGACACAGGGCAGCTCAGCAGCAGGGACCCTGAGACGAATGCTCCCTTATCTTCACGGATATAACATTCTTACAGCTCGTCATAGACACAGGGCAGCTCAGCAGCAGGGATACAACATTTGCAGCATGTCTGTAAACACAGGGCAGCTCAGTGGATCCTTAAACACACCTTTGAAGAGATGAGCCAGGGTTGGGAGGGACTTGGAGAGCCTTTAGGTCTAAGTGAAGGAGAGCAGCTTGGGATGCTGGGGGATAGGAGAGAGGTGTGGCGAGCAGGAGCAGGAAGTGAAGCTGAGGGTGAAGTCAGGATAAAGAAGGAGTTGGGACTGTGGGTAGCATCTGTCTCTAAGAACAGCACCTCTTCCTCATCTTGTCAGACTCCTGAAGCCACAGGGTCAGAGACTACATGGAATTCCTTATTTGCCTTTACTTAGACAGTTCCCAGGTGTGTGTGTTTTGCACTCCGACCCTCATTCTTCTCCCACTGGCTGTCAGTTCCTCCTTTCCTCACTCTGTTTCACTTCTGCCTTCATGGCTATATTCTTCAGTTGTGGGGCAGAAGTTGAAAAAGGGATTTAGGCTCTTTCCTTTTATGGAAATTTTTATGGGATAATTTTAGGGGGAAAAGCCACATGGTGCTCCTCATGCTCTCTGAATGGACTGGTGGTATAGACCAGAAATGGCCAACTAGAATTTTCCTCCTGTCTCAGTTTCTATGATAGTCATTACCAAGTTCACATGCAGGGTGCCTAACACAGCGCCAGGGAGAGCCTGCTTCCTTTTCTTCCAATTTTCCTTTCTCATATGTGGGGTATGAGCATGTACACATGCTCATATGTGTGGAGTCTGTGTGCACAGGGAGCACATACGTT
This sequence comes from Chionomys nivalis, assembly GCF_950005125.1. NCBI lineage: Eukaryota > Metazoa > Chordata > Mammalia > Rodentia > Cricetidae > Chionomys > Chionomys nivalis. The sequence goes on from NC_080103.1 coordinate 60,484,816, forward strand.
TGGAGGACACATATGTTCCTTCATTTTATATTCTTTTGAGGCAGGGTATCTCAGTGGATCCTGGATCTTACTGAGGCCTGAGCCTTCCTAGCCATCCTGCAGCAGGGGACCGCTTATCTCTGTGGCCTGCATGCTGGCATTATAGGCAGTCACTGTGCCCACCTGCCCTTTATGTGACTTCTGGGACCCAAATTTCTGCTATAGGCAAGTGCTTTCCCTACAGAATCATTCCCCAGCCTCAGCCCTGCCTCCCAGAAGCTCTATGACATTGGCCATTCATTCCGACTCTCCTAGGCCCAGCTTTTCCATCTTTGAAATAAAAATGGGAGCTGCCTAGGCTGTCATTCAAAGAGTCACTTTAGAAAAATACACCAGTTGGGGTAAATTTCCAATGAATCTAAGTTTTTTATAGAAATTCATAATCAGGGCATTCTATAAATACACGGAGATTCAGCTAAGAAGACCGGAAGTTTCAGAAGTCCCCGACAGTACCGTCTTTCTTACAGGAGAATCATTTCGCGGTATTAACTGCTAGCAATCTCATGAGACAAACAGTCTGATTCAGTCAAAATGTATATTGGGGTGTCATAACAATGTATACTGGGATGTCATGACAATGTATATTGGGGTGTCATGACAATGTATACTGGGATGTCATGACAATGTATATTGGGGTGTCATGGCAACGTATACTGGGATGTCATGACAATGTATACTGGGATGTCATGACAATGTATATTGGGGTGTCATGACAATGTATATTGGGGTGTCATGACAATGTATACTGGGATGTCATGACAATGTATATTGGGGTGTCATGACAATGTATATTGGGGTGTCATGACAATGTATAATGGGGTGTCATGATAATGCTGCTCTTGGAAATCGGAGGCATTAGAACACGAACCCTAGTGCTAGGTGCAGCGGTTCCCCCTTCTGAGTTGTGGATCAGAGAAAGCTCAGGCCCTCCAAAAGAACACAAGCTATTGTTACTGCTGGTGGTGGCCTGTAAACAGAGGTGGAGCTTTTTTGGTACTGCTTGCTCAGTACCAACTAATCACACAAAAGCTTATATTAATTGCAAATTGTTTGACCTGTTAGCTCAGGCTTATTACTAACTAGCTCTTACAACTTAAATTAACCCATTTTTACTAATCTACATTTTGTAGTTTCCATGGAAACTGTAGCATGGATTCTTACCCATCAATATTTTAAGTGGGTTCTTTCATCTTCCACCCAGGTAATTTATGGATCTTGGAACACCGGACTCCAGTATTTCTCTCCCGTCTTCAAGTTCAGTGCTATTGTGGGCTTTCCACTTTTAAATGTACACGTAGCATCTTAACTACTTTTGTCTTAATACTCTAAACGGTTTTCATTGAGTTCATATTTATTACTTTGTTTGTTTGAAGTTCCTTCCCATTTCACCTGTCTGGGAATAGTTCTGCCAGAAGTCTTTGAACTTTCCTTTCATGTGAGTTTGCTATGGAGAAGTGTGCTGCGTGCTTAGAATTTTCTTGACCCGCACTCTTGGAAGTCATTTTCTCCAAGCACAGCACTCACCGCTGTGCCTTCCTCACTCGCTCAGCACAGGGAGAGAGCTGAGATCTGGGCTTTGTCTTCTGCCTCTCATCCCTTCTTTTAGAAAGTTAGTGTCAGCTGACTCTTGTTTCTTTAAGAGCATTTTCTCCCCTCTTTTCCCAGGATGACTGGAAGACTTTCTCATCAAATTTATCATCTGTTGATTCTTCTTTCTTAATCTAGATATGGAATTATTTCCCTATCTTACCAAAGAGTGATGAGGCTTCCTCTCCTCCTTTGTCCTCCTGTCCGTCCCCTCCTTTTTTCTTCTTTGTCTATTGGCACACAGATTTGTGCCTTAGAACACATGTTGAGGAGAGAGGACAGCCTGTGGGAGCCAGTTCCCTTCTTCCACTGTGCGGGTCCCCAGTATCAAACTCAGGTCATGAGTCTTGGCTGCAGACACCTCTCCTGGCTGAGCCATCTCTCCAACCCCCATTAGACTTTTCCCATGCAACTGAATTGTGTCTTTCAACTGCAGAAAATTCTCATCCATTTCAAATATGGTTTCTGCCTCATTAACTTTCTCTTCTCACTTTGGCCTGATGTACACACTGTTCTCTGAACACATGTACTTTTCTTCCACGTGTTTGACTTTTCTGCTAGATGCTTTGCATCTGGATAGCTTACTCAAACCAATTTTTGTGGAATGAAAGCACCATGAGGACAAGGATCAAGACTGCTCCACCTGCGGTTATCCCTCTAGCTCTGAACGGAATACCTAACGAATTCCTGGTGTTTAACTGAGGGTCATTACAAGAACAACTCAGAGAACCAGTGGTACTTGTACCGAAGGGTTAACTTATCAACAAGAATAATAAAGTCAATTTGAAGACAATTCAAAGAATTAAGTATTGACAGGCATTAAGGAATGCAGAGAAAGACTATAGGTTCTACCCCAATCAGGTTTATGTCTTCACAGAATACCATTTTCTGTTTTCTTTGTGTCCAAGGCAGAAATCACTCATCATTTTCTCTGCATAATCAGCTACAAGATAACACATAACGAACAGTGTTTGGTATCTTGGCCAGCAGTCAAGCAATGAAACCCACCCCAAGATAGTCAAGCATTCCTTGGAGGTTCTGCAGACAGTGTTCCAGGAAGCCATCAGAAGAACATGTGGTCTTCTTTTTGATTTATTTATTTTAAAACGTGGATAGTTTTATAATAATATAAACATAATGGCATATATACGTGATATCCTAGAACTTGCCATGAGCGAAGAGACTTTGACACAACAGTATTATGCTCATGGTTTACTGAGATTGGGATTCCCTGGTGCTGTGGACTTTTTCTCCTTCATTCTTGGGATATTAGAGTTGTGGGGAAAGAGTTTGTGAAAACCCGAGATTATGTTTGACTTCTAAAGGGCAGTTGGAAATGAAAGGTGACGTCAGAATAAATTATGTGGACTTTTGCTCATTTCTGTCTTTGCTGGGCTTACTTTTAAAACAGAATGTTGGATTTTAATACATACTTGATCAGAAAGAGTGGGGTCAATGGGTAAAAGAATTTGAGAAAATGGGACCAAAATTTCCTCTTGCTGGGGAGCCTAAGGATATGCCATTCATTCAGCTAAAGCCAAAGCCAGGTTCCCACCCCAGAGTGAGTCCTGGGGCTATAAAGAGTGGTCCAGTGTTATGGGTGGTCACATTCTTTATTTGTTATCATTTGCTACCATTCTTTCTTTGCTGCACTTGTTCTAACCTGAGAAACATGAATTAATCATTTACTTCTCCATAATAACTCTGATCAAATTTGAGAGACATAGATAGAATCTCAGCTTCAGTAGTGTGTGTGTGTGTGTGTGTGTGTGTGTGTATGTAATGTATGCGTGTGCTTGCTCATGTATTTGGACTCCAGAGATCAGCACTGGGTGTCATTCCTAAGGAACCATCCCCTTAGTTTTTATTTGTGTGTGTGTTGTGTGTGTGTGTTATGTGTGAATGAGCATTTTCATATGTGTATGTTGTGTGTGTTATGTGCATGTGTTATATGTATTGTGCATATTATGTGTATATGTGTATGTGAGTTATGTGTGTATATGTGTTACGTGTATGTATGTTATGTGTATGTGTGCTGTGTGTATATGTATATTATGTGTGTTGCACTATGTGCTATATGTGTTATGTGTATGTGTTGTGTATTGTGTGTATATGTATGTTATGTGTGTATATATGTGCTGTGTGTATGTGCGTTGTATGTATGTGCATGTTATATGTGTGTATTATATGTTATGTGTGTTGTGTGTGTATGTTATATGTGCGTTATGCATATTGTCTATTATGTGTGTATATGCATGTTATATGTATGTTATGTGCATATGCATATGTTACATGTGCATACATGTTAGCAAGTGCACACATGCCATAGTATGCATATGGAAGCCAGGGGACACCCTCATGTGTCTATCCTTAACTTCTGCCATGTTTGAAACAGTCTCTGCTATTTGCCACTGTGTATGCCAGCTTGACCAGCCAGCTTCCGGGGATTGTCCCTGTCTCCCATGTCACCCCAGGAGCACCAGGACTTTAAGCACCTGGTACTGATGGGCTGACTATAGGTTTTCGGGGTACAACTCAAATCCTCAAGTTTGTGTGGCACCAAGCTTTACACATTTCCTTCTGAGGTATGATCTTAGTTCTCTGCATCTACGTATTCATCTGTAATAACGTGTAGCTTATACAGTTTTAAGTTTTGAATGAAAGACTTGACCCCTAAGTCCTATAAGGCAGGATGCAGGCTCTGACAAAGTTGACTCTCTTCTCCTTTAAGTAAAAGTTATGATTTATGCAGATTTAGAGCCTAAAGAACACTGAATGTTAAGTAAGTGTCTTTGGATAGAATTACCTGGATACCAGAGTGTTAGATATTAAGTTATTCCTACATTCGTAAGTGAGCGCATTCTCAGGTAGAGTTGGTGAGTTTTCTGTGTAGCAGACGTCTGGCTGTTCACGGGGCTGTAGAGAGCTTCCTTAAGCTGGACTGGCATACAAGAATCCTTTATGAGGTACAGTGTTTAATGAAAGTGCAGTTTGTATTTTAATGACAATAGTGATCTCTGAAACAGATAAACATGAACTAAAATAGAAAGACTCTGCAGCCCTGCTCAAAGAGAACACCCCACTGCCCTCTGGCCCGAGAGCGCAGCAGCTCGCCTGATTTTGAGCCATTACAATCAGTGAGTACTCAAGCCGCTTCTCCATCTCCCTCCGCGGCAGCACCAATTTTCTACATCTTGAGAGAATTGCAGAGGAGAAGACAAAGGCCACATCCCATTATCTGCCGCTCTGAGAGGACAGGTTAAAGGGAAGTTAGCACCTCTGCCTCAAGCCCTGGTGCCACTCACAGGTGGCTGTCATGCTGTCTGGCAGGGCCCAAAAGCCTCCTGAAATCTTGCCCAAATTGCTCTCTTCACTTACCAGTAAATGCCCAGGAGCTGGGAGTCTTCGACTGTGCACGCTTGGGATTTCCATCACTTGAAGCTCTGGCCTGTACGGAAAATGGTTCCCTGTGTCTATCCATCTGCATCTGAACTGTCCCTGCCACCATTTTTTCCTCCAGTTCAGACAGCCCTCGGATCGATCCTCCTAAAATAGGTTTTCTATGAAGTCACACTTGATTTTAAATTCTGTACTTTCTCATAATCTAAGTGCCAAAGCTAGATAATGGCAAAATTGATCCTAAGCCGCTGCCAGCCTTTTCCCTGGCTGCATTCTCCTCTCAGGTATTCCTTCCTGTCTCCTGGTGCAAGGAGGTCGCTCGACTCCGTCTGGTAACATTTTACATACATATATGCATCTTCATGATATGTGACTGTGCTGCTGTACTTGTGAATTTTTCCCCTAAAAGGTTTAAGAGCCAGTAACCCTTATCTCCGTTTGATGAAACAGTATACCTCTCCCGTGGGAAGGGACGTGGAGGCAGTCACCAGGATTAGCTAGAAATGAAAGCAGAAGATTTGTGGAGGGAAGCAATCAGACACCTACAAACTAATCTCCAAAAGTGTTCTGGGTATCAAATCATTACCTCATTTACAATCCATAACAAACTAGGAATTTAGGATCATGAGAGTACTGAGCAGGGAAACTGAGGACACCGAGCTACATACCCCAATACAAGTACTCATTTCACAACTCTGATCCGCCAGATTTCATGACACAGCTTTTTGGCAGAGAACAGAAGACACACTGTCCTTTGCTTTTTTTACAGGGATGCTGTAGGGGTCGTCGGAACTCTTAGAAGGAAGAAGTACCACCAGAATCCTGCTTCGTTTGTTTGTTTTGTTTTTTGTTTTTTCGAAACAGGGTTTCCTCTGTAGCTTTGGAGCCTGTCTTGGAACTAGCTCTTGTACACCAGCCTGGCCTCGAACTCACAAAGATCTGCTTGCCTCTGCTTTCTGAATGTCAGGGTTAAAAGCATGTGCCACCATCGCCTGGCCAGAATCCTGCTTTTAGAAAACTAAAGACTAACATTTCTAATTTTTGAGGGGATGGAGCTCAGCAGTTGGATTCCTTTGAAACATACAGAAGAGTCTAGATTTCTGTTCCCAGCACTGCAGAAACAGAACAAAACTTTGAAGGTTTATAGCCTGCTGCAAAGAGGGAGCCTATGGGAACCAATCCTGAGGAGCGATGATGGTAATCCTAACTGGAGCTAACACCCACACAGCACTAAAAGGATAATGGTGCAGGCTGCACCATACGGTAACTCTGGTCCTGAGCCTGTCTATGTATTCACACATACCGAGGTGACTCAGATGTGAAATCTGCGTGTGACAGAGCAGGCAGCCCAAATATAGTGAGGGCTCACAGGACACTGGCTATCCCATGTGGTACTTATTCTGAAAGCTGCAAGGGAAGCAGAGACTGGGAAAGAAGCTGGGGGACCACGTGCAGCTTAGTGATCTGATAAAACATGCAGTCAGGTAGTGGGGCATGAAGTGATGAAGATGCTTGCTGAAATGCTTAGCCGGCTAGAGGCACATTCTATCTGCAATATTTATACAGCACTGATACTTTTATTTTTAAGTAAAATAGGAGGTTCCCAGGCACAAGGTCTTAATAGTATGGAATGGCAGCGGTGGTCGGGACGCCTTTGCCATCAGCATGGAGGAAAAGGGGAAGGAGGTCCCGCCTCTTACTTCCTGACAGCAGTAGTTTGCATTAAGACATTCAAACCATCACAGTGTCCTCCTCTATTACCCCACGACAGCGCAAATGCCCCACTCACCCTTACTAAGCAGCACTAGAAGTTCCTCTATACTTACCTCCTTTTTCCTGTACACTGGGGGTGGACAATCTTCTACAAAAGACCGTACTGCAAATAGTTTAGGTTTTGCAAGCCGTAGAGTGTCCATACCAGCTACTCAGCTCTGCTATTGTAGCACAAAATCAGCCAGACACCTCACCTGACCAGCCAAAGAATCCTGTTCTAATTATTTATAAAACATAGGCAGTGGCTTGGACTTGGCTTATGAGAAATTTAAGCATCCTTATATTATATCCTGACCACTCTGCCCAATGAGGACTCGACAGGCATTTGTTTTAAGGAATCCAAAGGACATTAGTTCAGCTCAGTCTTGCCAGGAAAATGGAATTATTCGAGTAATAAAGCAGTGTAATTTAAAAGTTACTTCCTGTCCATTCTTCCAAAGCAACCCACAGTCCTTACAAGCTTTCATTGGCTCATGCTTTAGTCTGCCTTTTCTTTCAAAGGTCCCACTCTTTATGTGTGTGCCCCCGCGAATGACAAGGTTTGCTGTGGGGCTGTGGCTTCACGTGCACTTTCCTAGCTGAGAACAGGAGCGGCAAGGACCCCCCCCCCCCCCCCGCAGCGGAGGCGGCTGTGCTGAGTGAACATCTGTGTGCCTTGCTTGTTGACGCCCCATCTCTCTACAGTGCACCGACTGTGGGATATACCAGGTCGTTTGAGGAGATATTGTTTATTTAGATTCATTTAATGGTGTTTCATGTGGCTTCTCAGACATGGCTTACTTCCTCCAATTATGAAGGGGAAAGGGGGTTTGAGATGATTCGACTTGTACCTTTGCCAGGCAATGAGTATAACACGGCATGGGTGAGTTGCTTGTCTGTGGCAGACACATCTTTTAACAGCCATCACCAAGACTTGGAGGTCGGTTAGCTTAGTTTATTCCTGGGAAATCTCATTACTCCTGGGTTATCTGAAAAGAAAGAAATACAGCAGGAGAGACGTCTGTCTTTGAAAATGACCCCATGAAACCATAATTCCTCCCACTCTTCCCAGGTTTGATGGTACCTTATGCAGCAGTAGGTGATTTTCAGTTGAAACAGAGTACTGTCAAACCCGAAAGAAACAGGCTTTAAGTTATCACACACTGTCGACTGGCCACGTGAGCCGGACAGAGGGAAGAAGCTCGGCTTCTTGTGCATAGGTCTGAGACTGGACAGGCCTTAGGACTCACAGCTCAGAGCCAGAGTCTCTCAGGACAAAGCAGGTTTGCGACTGTCTGTGACTTGCTGCAAAGGTTGGTTATGTTTTAAAGTAAATGCAGACCAGAAAATGGGAAGAAAGGATCAGTGCGAAGTTAGAAGAAACAGGAGAGCAGGAAGAAAGTCTGGGGCACAGCAATGCACACAGTGAAATAAAAATGAAACAAAAATAAATTAGAAATAATTTCATTTCCGTTTCTTTAACATTCCTCTGAACTAGATAGGGTTAATTACCGTTTTCTTTTGCTTGAAGAAACTCTCCTGAGAAGGGATTAAGTGGTTTGATCACACAAGTGGAGAAGCCTGTTCATGAGTCAAGCTCATTCTCAATCTGGGAGGGACTTTCAATATCGGAAGAATGAACTAGATCGGAGAATGTTACTATGGGATGATGGTCCCTTTCACCATTATTACAGTTATGGCACTATTAAAGGTATCAGTCATTTTCTAGAAAGCTCGTATTTGTCAGCCAGAGGTGTGAATCAGCACAGTGAGCACGGCGGGTTCCTGTCTGCCTGCACGGATATCCTCCTCCAGTTTCCTATCAGGGCGGCCTGTGAGCCACACAGGTAGCTGCCCCTGTTGGGTATTTAGAAGTTACACCTCTTTCTTCCACGTTCAAGTCCAGTTTCCTTGGACCTCCTGGCCGTTTCCCTTCTCCAGGAGAGGGCGAGTTTCTGGCTGATGGAATCTCAGGCCGCACCTGCTTCCCTCCCTGTGACCCGGCGATGCTCCGTCCTTGCTGCAGTCACGCCGTGTTTATTTGGATATGTCTCGGGAACCCTGGAAGTTTGTGTGCATGTTTTCTTCAGTTGTGCAGGCTCGCTCAGGATAGCCACACAAAGCCACCCTCCGCAGCTATGTAAACAATGACCTAACCACGGAGAGCATTTCCGATACAAACCCCAGATTCAGGTGCCTGTGTAGCAGAAGGTGCCCAGGGCCGCACGACCTGGACCCTGTGCGCTCTCCCACGTAGACATGGCGTTCTTTGTTTGCATGATACCTTTGTACTCACGCTTTCTGCTCCGTCTCAACACATGGTGTCCATTCCTCAGGCTCCCATCAATCATGGAGTAAGGAATTCTTTCATCTTGTGGTAGATATTTAACATTTATCTTCCGATATTCTTAGTCTGTTCCTCAGTTTCAAAGGAAACCCTAATCCCAGGGAAGACCTGGGTGCTGTTGCCGTCACCACCAGCATCTGCATTACTTTCTGCCAGTTTTCCAGGTCATATCCAGTTCACAATCAAAAGAATCTGCCTAAAAGACATCGAAACTTAAGTGAAACTTGCAAACACAGACGAAAATAATTTTTTTCTTTTCATAAGGTCGAGCAGTGAACAAGGGAAACTGATGTAGGTGAATTCCAAGAATAATAAATAATAAATCCATTCAGAGACGCCAGAGCCCTGAAACGGGGTTCCAGAGTCGGTTCCACCATCCTTTGGCCTCCCTCACCATCTCCACATGGCTGCCCTTTCTTCCTTGCCGGAGTCGGTGACCATAGATATGGGTTCTGAAAGGATGGATGCGTTAAAGCCAGGAAGCCTGGATTCAAGACATGACTCAGCCGCATGGATAAATCAATCAAAGCCTCTAAGTATGTTTCAGCTGTAAAATGGGATCAATGAAATCATCTGTGTGATTGGAGTGAGACAAAAGCAATGAGAAAAAAATATTCCATTTATTTATGTGGGGAGCAGGTTGAGCAGTGTAGGCCCGTTGCTTCGAGCAATCTCAAGGAAGCTCTGGAGAGAACCCGCTGGTCAGAGAAGACACCAGCCTGAGGCAGGTCAAGGAGCAGTTGGCTGCAAGAGTTACCAAGCCCTGCTCTGGAGCGGATCACGTGACTGGTGAGTGGCCTCATCACTCATGCTTTCCTTGGAGACATCTGAGTGGGCAAACCGTCACAGGTGGCCAGGCTTTTCTGTTCTTAATGGCAGTTTTACAAAATTGCTTTGTTCTGGGAGGAGAGAATCCATCTAGGAAACCTCAGATAATTGATGAAGACGTCTGTGAACACCACAGGAAATTTTGGAACAAACAGCATCACTAGTGGCACAGAGTCCTGGAAAGAACAAGGACTTGGGACAGAGATGAGACTTTCATCCTGGTGTCATTTCTGCAGCCCGAGAAACAAGTTTGCCTGAGATGGTATGTTACAGCTACTACATGTTTAGTTAAATCAACGTTTGATTTTGTGCACATGTGAGAGATCCGCTTTACCTTTCCAACTAAATGCTGATAGAAACTTTGATGGCATGCATGAAGCAATGGTTTTCAATTTAGTGATGATCAGGCAATGATCTCATTTTCTCAGGCATGAGTAGATGAGCCTTCTGACCACCACCTTGGTATTTTGACAGAACATCCACGCCTCAGGGATCCCAGGCAAAAGCCAGCAGACTTTCTGAGTAAGGAAACTGGGCTGGGACCAGTAACTTCCTTCTATCCCCAGTACATTGAAACAAATACCAACAGAATTAGAAGAAAATGTGAATAATTCAATAATAACAACCGGACCTCAGCAACTTCCTCTCAGTAGAGGATAAACCATCCAAGCAGGAGACAGAAGACTTGAACACCTATCAAACGCACCCCCACAGCAAGAGAATGCAGTGCAGCGTTCGCTCAGGGAAGTGCAAATGCCTCTCCGGGAGTGACCCTGAGTGAGGCCTTAAAGTGAGCCTCAGCAAATGCCAAAGGGCAGAAGGAAAGCCTTAGCTGAGTAGGAAAGAAGTAGAATCAAGTCCAAAAGGAAAAGTTAACTCAGGAGCGTAGACAGTGAATCATTCTAGTAAATAACAATGCAAAAGCAGAAACAATAGGGAGCTAAAATTACTCAGAGATGCATGAAATATGATGACGTAATACACCCAAACTCAGAGATGAGGCCTAAGACAAGCGTACAGGAGGATTTATGCCAGTAAAGGCACGTGCTGAAGAAGATGGGCTCCATCAGTAACCTAAACACTGGACAACCCAGAGAAACTTAGAGTGAAAGCAGCCACAATGAAGGACATCCAAGGATTAAAGCAGAAGTTGGAACAGAGCACACGAAGGCAACAGAGAAAAAGTCTCTCTGATGAACACAACCAGAATTCTTAGCTAGACTAGAGAGAATGACAAGGGTGGATTGCTGAAGTCTGGAATGAGTGGATAGATGGAATTTATAGACTAACTTCTAGAGAACATTCTGATTATTTCTGTGCTGACAGTTAGGTGATATTGACAACATGGACAAACTATGTTCTACACTGTAAAAAAAAATGTCAAATTTAAATGGACCAGCTCCATTCCCAGCAAGCTCTGTCACCAATAACAGAAAAAACCCGGTCCAACTCCCAGAGGGCTTCTGCTGTTTCAAGAGCTGTGCTAGGGACTGGGAACCAATATCATGGATCTCACATGGCGCCACAGGCGCTGTGGCTGTCACCTGACAGTTTGTTACCTGCCACATGGATGCACACATGTGAGTACTCAGGGAGGAGCCGCCTGAGAACACGGGTTTATACACTTGCTTGCATACCTGCTCACATACCTGCTTACACGCCTGCTTATGTGGCCTACAGTTGTAGGAGTTGGTTGCTCCGAATAACGTTCATTTATTGGTAGTCTTACAAGCTATTTTAAGGCCATTACTCTCCTTAAACCCCACCCCAGAACCATTTCTTCATTGCATATTATTTCTGGAAGGCTTCTAGAGAGACAAACATGGAGTAGGGAGTCCATTCCTTTCCTTGTATTGCTGTTTCTCAGGCTTCCTCAAAAGCAGTCTTGTTGGATCTTCTGGGAGGGCAGCGTGACTGAGGGATCTGAGGAATTTATGCAGACTTGCACGCGATGATGCATTGGTGCTGGGGGGAGCACTCCCCATCTTCTGGTACGACTTTCTCCTGTCGTGTTCTCTATTTTTTCTTTAAACCTTCAGCCTGACCTCTTTGGTAGCATAACTTTACTTAAAATGTCACTAAGAGGCTAAGGAGGTGGTTTAGTTTGTAAAGTGTTTGCATTGCAAGTGAGTTCAACCTCTGCCTCTCCCCCCTGCAAACTTACATAAATAGCCAGACACAGAGGTGCACATTTATAATCATAGTGGTGGTAAGAGGTGGACCTGAACGGGATCCCTCAAGCTTACTGGTCAACTCTTAAGGCCCACTTGGTGACGTTTCAGACCAATCAGAACAGAACACAGTCAAGTCAAAAGTATAAGGTTCTCATGAACAATATCTGAGGTTGTCCTTAATGTCTTTGCCACACGTGTGCAACAAATACACATGCATGCACACACACACATGCCTGCTCGCATAAACACACATGTGTGCATGCACATGCACACACAGACACACATATGCATACTGCCACTAAGAATGTAGCAGCAGTTGGGGCTGGAGAGATAACTCAGTGGTTAAGAGCACACAAATAAATAAATAAATAGAGAAATGCTGAAATTTAATAGAAGAAGAAGGTACAAAATGCAATCTGTTCCATTAAAGCAGAAGGAACCCATCCTCAAAAGCAGATGTTTTGGGGGGCTAAGGGAGATGGTTTGGTGGATCATGTGTTTGTTGCTCAGGTCTAAGGATTGAAGTGTGTATCTCCAGTTGCCCATGTAAATGTTGGTGGACATGGAAACCTCTGCTTACAAGTAGGACACAGGATGAGGGTTGTCCCTGGAACTAACTAGCTAGCTGGACCACTTATATAGGTGAGCTTTAAGTTCAACTGAGAGCCTTGCCTCAAATAATTTAGTTGGAAAATGATTGCAGAAGACACTAGATGTTCACCTCAGACCTCCACACATATACAAACATCCCTTACAGACATATAGGTATACAAGCAAAACAAAAACTATACAATCATGTTAGCGCTTCAATAATAACAGCCACAGTTCTTCCTCAGTTTTGAAATGCACCTGGTTTGGATGCCTGAGCACTGAGATTACACACATGAGCCAATATAGCCAGTTTCACGGCGACTATGCGCCTGAGCCGGTAGAGCTGGTTTCACTTTTTAAAAATTAGCACAGAATAATCATTCCATGGAATATATTTTTTTGATATGAGAGAAATGTCCCCACCTATCTTGTGTAAATTCATATTATTTGGGAGTTTCCTCCAGCCATGTCCAATTTCAAGTAGCAAATTCCTCTCAGTTGTTGAACACACATTTCAAATCTCCTGTGTACAAAGCCTCCAGGCCCTGTGGGATGCAGTCACTTGAGACATTGATCTCTACCCTTAGGATGTCTTAAACCAGAAAGGAATACAAGTATATACATATATATGTGTGTGTATTTACAATGTAATGCAGCTGTGTTAGTCCCACATGTGATTCAAATATAAAGTTTGCTGTAGACAATCCTGCAGAACTGGCTATCCAGAAGTGCACAGGGAATGGGCTGTAAGTCACCATTTACGGAGAAGCGTCTGGACTTTTCAGATACACATTGTCCTGGCTAGGATGGACTGGGTTACATGTTTTCTTTTGCAGAAGTACAAACATGATCCATGTTCAACTGAAGCTATTTGAAGCATGATTAATAAAAACTCAGAGGCAGAAATCGGGGTTCAATCTGAAGGTCAGAAAAGCAAAACAGCCAGCCACTGGCTCTTACTTCTATCTCAGTCCGAAATGGCAATCCTGCCTCCAGGAATCTCAGAATGAGACTGAGAGCCGTCTCCTCCTGTCTTATTATCCTCTCTAGTTCTGGGATTAGGGACATGCACCATTATTGCCTAGTTTCTGTGGCAAGCTAGTGTGGCTACTGGGATTAAAGGTGTGTGTCATTGCTGCCTGGTTTATAAGGCTGGCCAGTGTGTCTGCTTTACTTTTCTGATCCTCTGGCTTGCTTTATTTATTAAAATACAAATGAAATGCCACTACAGCTGTTGCTCAAGTTTTAACATTTGGTTTTGTTCTAGGTTTGTGATGTGTGATTTAGTATTCCCTCAGGACGCTGGGCAGCAGCAGTGAGTGCAGACCCAGGTCACCCAACCATGTGATCGAGAGTGTTGACATCTCGTTCACCACAGGCCATCATCCTAAAATCATGTCAGTCTTGGTAGATTAAGGCACAGTGTTACAAGACTCTTTTGACTTAAATGAATTCACGAGGCTGTGATCCCATTGTAGATGGAGGAACAGCTATCACGGGGACTTGTTCTCATTTTCTCTCTCTCCCTCTCTCTCTCTCTCTCTCTCTCTCCACCTACTCTGAGCCCTCTCTATGTAACTTACAGATATGATGGTGAGAATGTGGAGTTTGGACAATAGACAGGAAATACGTATTTTTCGATATGAATATCTGGATTTAGTTAGACCTGGTGAACTGAAATCAAATGTAGCTTTTGAGGGCTTGGTATTTTAGTCTACTCAGGGTGGTGGCCATGGCAGCAGGGCCTCCAAAGGGAATAATTGTGTTTCCCTTCAGCACACAACAGAAAATAATATGAAGGGGTTGGAAAGCAATTGTTTCCTTGCATTAAAATTTTTTACCTTGCATGGAAAGTGTCAGTTTTATTTTCAGGAGTTACAGCGCCTTTCAAAGCCTCATTTCACTTTGAAACTCCTTCCCCAGTCTGCCGATGTGCCTAGAAAGGAAAACCTTGGGTTAAGATATCTCTTCTACATATGGAGAATTGGGGTGGGGGTGTGCTCAGAATGCACCCAGCATGTCGGCCTCGTGGTAGAATCTTGGTGCTGAAGTAACACTCCTTAGCAAAGCAACCCAAGGAAGTGGGGGGAAACCACAGGATTTAGCCGAGAAAACAAAACAAAGAAAACCAGAGCCACCCCTGTGGGAATGGGGTTCTCACTGTCGATGGGTTATTGAACGTTTTCTGTGCCTGCGCACTTCTACACTATGAGGGCATGCTACACAGACCGAAATGGTAGGCACCGAGATACAGCTGATTAAGTTTTAACCTCTGTTAACTGTCTGATCTGAGGCAAACGGCAGAAGGCCGTTCGCCAACTGTGCCGTGTGTGAACTCTGCAGAACGGTAGTCCGTGTTTCATAGAGTTGGTCCGTGGATGGAAAGTATGTAGAACAACGCTTGTCCCAGGGGATCTGCAATAACATGGTAACTTTTAAATCAATCACCACTCTATTATTCCAATTGATGCTGATAAGATAGGAAAAATGGTCGTAAACTTTGTGATAGATTAAGTTACATCATAAAACGCTCACATAGTACAGAGGAAATGCTGAGTAAATTTCAACTATCACTTCCAAAAGACTTTGCAAGCAATTTGTGAGCAATTTCGAGGATACAGTGAAAGCCCGGGACAGAGAGCAGGGTGGACTCTCAATGGCCTGGCAATGTGGAAATACTTTCTGAACAAACTTAACTATGGAAAGATACAAATGGATCCCAACATTTTTACAGATATTCTCCGTAGCTTCGATGTAATGGGACACTAAGGGCAAGGCAGTGTTTCGTCACGTTGGTGTTGAGATTATCTATGGCATGCCCATCCTTTTCACTGCAGCCCTTACCATTACTGCCTCTGGTCCCCCATCACTGCAGCTGAGAAGACAGCTAAGCCTCCCACACATGTGGATCTTGGCAAGTCCGCCAGGGATGTCTTCACTAAGGGCTATGGATTTGGCTTAATAAAACTTGATTTGGAAATAAAGTCTGAGAATGGATTGGAATTTATCAACTCAGGCTCAGCCAACACAGAGTCCACCAAAGTGAGCCTGGAGACCGAGTATAGTGAACCGACTATGGCCTGTTGTGTACAGACAGCACCGTGGGCTCTGAGGTCACTGGAGGACCAGAGTGCATGTGGACCGAAGCTGACCTTTAATTTATCCTTCTGGCCTAACCCTGGGGGAAAATACTAAAATCAAGACATGATACAAGAGGTAATATATCAACCTGGGCTGTATGTGAACTTTGACATCTCTGGGTCCACTGGTTCTGGGCTCTCAGGGTTGGCTGGCTACTAGATGAAGTTCGAAACCTCGAAATCCAAGTGGCCCAGAACAGTTTTGCAGTTGGCTATAAGATGGGTGAATTCCAGCTTCATACGAATGTGAATGGCAGGACAGGGTTTGGTGGCTCCGTTAACCAAAAGGTGAACAAGAAGATGGGGACTGCTGTCCATCTCACCCGGACGACAGGAAATGGACGACAGGAAATGGATGACAGGAAACACTTGCTTTAGAACAGCAGCTGAGTGTCAGGTTGACCCCATGCATGCTTTTTAGCCAACACGAGCTGCTTCAGCCTGATCCAATCAGGGTACATTCAGACCCTACAGTCAGGCACCTAACTGACACTGTCAGCTCTGCAGGATGGCAAGAACATCAACGTGGTGTCCACAAACTTGGTGTGGCCTGGAATTCCAAGCATAAATGAACATTGTACAACTGTTAGTTTTAAACTATTTTGCAACATCGCTGCTTTCAAAATTTAGTGATTTTAATGTTGTGTTGGGAATGCGAGAACTGACAAAGATCATGGCAGAGCTCAGGCCAAGGATGCTTCAACTTGAAGGAGTTGCCATGTCAGAGGTAAAGAAGAAACCCCATTCCAGCGTAGATGTGGGTTGGGAAGGAGCCTCTCCAGTGACATCAGGCTGTAGGGGGAAGCTGGGAATGTGTGGGTCCTTTGTAAATCTGTGTGGAGTCCACAGATGAAACCGTGGATTCCTGGGCATCGAGCCTTGGTGTCCTAATCCTAACTGCTGGGAAGCATATGCACACCTAAGTGAAAGGGATCCCCATGCCCTATTCTATCCAAGTCATTCGGTTTCCTGTTTTACACCAGGGTGTGCTCAGCTATTTCTTTTGTGCCATTTTAGGGTAGAGAGGGTGGGCAGGATGCAGCTGGTCATTCACGACTTAATTCTTTCGTGTGTTGTAGTGTGGCTTTCTTTCCTTCTCTTTTCTTCTCTCCTTCCTTCCTCCCTTCTTTCCTTCCTACTCTTTTTTATGCCATTACACCAGAGTATGAAGTAGCTTCCGGGACCTCCAGCTCTGAGCTGGAGGAGGTGAATGTGGTCACACCATGATAACACTAGGGGTCTAAACTGACTCCTGTTACAGCCTCATAACTCTTTTTTAAAAAAAAAAAATTATGAACTCCTCTCTTTTTTGTGGAATTAACCTCCTCTTCAAACGCTATAATTTACATCACTTAAAATAAAATAAAACATTAAAAAAAAAATTCCTCACGTGACCTTCATCATCCACCCCCATTCTTAGGATTCTTCCAAACTGCTCTTCATTCGTGACGCCTGCGACTTGACCCCGGGAGGCTTCCTTCTTGTGCCGGGCTAGGTTTCTTTGGGAGACTGGTCTCCTTTGGAAATGACTGAAATGTTTTCAGAAAGAGCCTGATTTCCCCATGGAGCTGCAGTAACCAATATCATCATGTCGTTCCTGGTGCTCGGGAGACACAATCATGGCCTGGCCCTGCAACACATACCTCACCTGGTCTCTGCAAGCACTTAACCGGGAAATCACATTTGGGACTGAGAGGGCTGGGTTGTAAGCCCTGGGAGCTGGAGCGCGGGCAGAGGGGGGCACTGGAAGCGTTCCAGACAATCTGTTTATTTTAACTTTTTATTCCAATGTGAAGAACATGAACCTCCCAGTGCCACGGCCACGGTGCTTTTGCCAGAATTGCTCACACAGCCAGCTCACTTCCTGGGTTGTGTTCTCCTCCTCTTCCATTGAGCGATTATCTGCCTTCTTCACACCCAGCCACCTCCTTAGTTCAAGAACTTGGCGGGGAACACCAGGGGTGTCAACAGCTCCTCAGATGCAGGGTTTGGGGTCCAGGAAGGGATGGTTCTTGAGCCCCTAATGGTGGAGATTTTGCTCAACATCTGCTTGGCTCTGCAGGGGACAGGGGCTGAGCAGGGAGTGGGGTTGTGATCCTGGTCCGCATGTCTGTTAGTAGTCTTGGGTTCCCCAGGGCCACTGTGTGTTGCAGAAAGAACAATGGGTTAGCACTAGAACTGCATTCGCCCCCTAGCTGTGTCACTGTGTGTGCTTTGGACAAATTTCTTAGACCTTTCCAAGACCCCATTCCTGCTGACGAGAAAGTGGGCTTCATAAATTCAGATGGCTCTATGATGAGCCTGAGGAGCAAACTCCCCGATTTCACGGCTGCTCTTCCTGTTGCTCAAGCACGAAGTCAGAAACAGAACATTCTCGGACACTCTGAACATGGCTTCCTTGACGTAAAGCATGTGTCTGTCTACCTAAGAGTTGTGAGTGAAACAGGAAGATAGCTGGTCAGTGTCCGAGACATTCTTTCTCCCACAGCTCACAGACTGACGCCATATACAGTCATTTTTACCTCCCGCTCCCTTCTCCTCCATCACCACCTCTGCCATCTAATTCCACTGGTAAAGGCTGAAGATTTCTGCCCATTACATGCTTCTCCCTTCTGCCCACCCCGGCTACCGTGTCCTGTAGCAGCGGTTAATGCTGTCAGAGTGTGGCCTGCTGGAAGTGTCCAGTGCCGAGGGCCCGGGCACAGTGCCTGCCAGTCCTGCAGATGGCTCTCACCATCGCTGTTGTCCACTGCCGTGTTTATCAGGAGAGCCCTGTCCTTATTGATACTGAACTTACAAGTCTAGCCCTTGCCTAGGTTTTAAGGCTCCCCTGCACACAAGCTTTTGGCTTGCTTGATAATTATAGGAGAAATACCACCTTAAGAGTGCTCCATGAACTCAGTACTACTGAGATAATGCCCAGGATAGGGGCTGGCATCTCAAATTCAGCTCCATTCTAACACAGCATCAACTTAGTGTAAATTCAGGCACTGGTTCGGTCTCAAAGCTGAGAGTGAATAGATACGGGCAGATTTTATATAGAGAGATCTTTCCCCTGAGACTACAGCTCAGATATAACCTCCGTGTGTGTGTGTGTGTAAGCTGGGTCATTTCGAAAGATTACGTCTCTGTTAGCGCATGGCATGAGAAACGATAATTTGAAAGAGCTGCATAAAGACGCATTGATTCCAAGGGCATATTACAGAATACATCTTGCCCTTGATTTCAAAAGTTAGCACTTTGTAAACGCTGAGCTCTTGCCTTGGGCATCGTGCTTCAAGTTCCCCCTTTCCTTAGGTCCATGGGTTGATGTTCCCCTGTGCATCTCAAGCTCTGCCTGCCTTTGGATGCCTGCAGCCAGCTTGTGTGACCATTCTCCAAGACTGAGGAAGACCTCTCTGCACACATCCATTGCTGGCACCCGGCCCCCCTCAGACTGAGCAGATTCCTTGTGGGGCTTGTCCTTTCTCATTTCTATTCAGGGCCTGACTGGCTCCCTGGTAACCTTACTCTCCACCCTGTACAATATGGCCCACAATCCCCACCCATTTTTTTTAACAGAATTTTTAGAAAAGCTGTATTTCCCCCTCCTAAAGACAAGGTGATGCGGGGGAGGGGGTAGGTTCTGGCAAAAGGAGAATCTCTTATGATTTATTTGTGGCTAAGTACTACCTGTATCCAGCATTACTAGTTTGTGGCAGTTTGACCTCTGCCCTGCAAATGTGCATACCGAGTGTTTTTTCTTTCCTTCTGGGGTTTTGATAACAGAAGCCCCTGTGGTATAGCAACGAGTAAAGCAACTGCTTCTGGTCTACCAAGATCAAGAGTAATTATGCAAAAATCCTATCTGTGGCTGGCTGGATGACTGAGCCATTAAGAACACCTACTACCCTCACCAATGACCTGAGTTGGGTTCCCAGCACCCAAGTCAGGTGGTTCACGACTGCCTGTGATTCCAGCTTCAAGGGATCCGATGCCACCCCCCCCCCCCCTTTCAGGTCTCTGGATCTCACCCACGTTCACATGAATGTATGCACACAATAGACACAGAATTAGAGATAAAACCTTTAAAGCAAAACTTAACCCCTACAATAGGAAACAAAGATAGCAAGTTCTGTCTCTCACTTGTCACTCATCAGAAAGAATTAGAATCCTCTGGAGCCAATTGGAGAGGTACATGAGGGCAACCTCTCCAGGTGCTGAGGGACTGAACCTGTCAGACCTGGCGGGTCTATCAGCATTGACGTTTGTGAAAATGTGCATGAAGAAATATGCATCGATTGTAAATGGCATGCCACGAAAGCAAGCCTCAAAAATAACGCATTATTTTCCATCTTCTAGCTTAGATGGAAAAACATGTGTTTCACTCACATTGTTGTCTGGGGGAAATGCGAGCTCCCAGTCGATTGCATTCACATGCAGGCCCCTTTTCTAGATTGCTTTCAAATGGAAGCGTAACATATGTTGCTCTGTGCGAGAAATAAATAAATAAAGTGAACTTATACGATGTTAATTCCTAATATATAGGATTATGGGAAAAAGTCGTGTTGCTTCAAACCATTCACAGTTTGCCCTCTAGGTAGATTCGTGGGGGCTGGGTGGGGGCTGGGTGGGGGCTAGGTGGGGGCAAGTGATGACTTTAACCCTTGCATATTTTGTGCTACCCCATGGGGCCTGCATATGTTTCTGAATAACTTTCCTCTGTCAGGGAAGAGAGAGTCGACCTCAATAACCACATTAGGAAGAATAATAGGCCAAAGGCACATGTGTTGACAGATGTTTCTACCCCGTGGAAAGAAGATAGAGGAAATTAGATGATGAATTTTAGGGTCTGAAGCCTTTCTAAAGTATTATATTTTCCTGAGGTCACCAAATATGCACTGGCTGTCTTTGGCAGCTCTGCAGCGTCCTTGGAGTACATGAGCGAGCTTTTGAATTGCTCCCAGGATGGACTGCTGACCAATTTGTCTCCACTGGCACTTGGATGCAAAATTAGAAGCAAGGTCTTCCGAACAGCACCGTGGCCCATGCGAGAGCCCTGTGTGATTTATCCCCACTCATTTTCTCCGCTTTCCATGCTAAAATATTTTTACATGGTCGATAAATTATGAAGGCTGACATTAGTAAGATGAACTGTGGAAGAACATAGGAGACTGAATATTTATAAGAATGTGGAATTGATATTTTACTTTGACTCCAGCTAGCTCTGGCCTCGTAGGGTCTCTCGAACGAGGGCAACCACCTTAATTTGGATAAATTTAGTAATGTATCTGGAGAATTGATGAGTCCTAGGTCATTAATAATCAAGAAGGTGATTAGTACTTGGGTAGTTTCAGGGAAAGGAGGTGACATCCGATGGTGAGACGAGTCCTTTAGTATTGAAAAAGCGACCTTGAGGTTGGCCTGTGTGACCGTGGGTTCCCATCATCCTGTGGTGTCGACCATCCACAGGATCCAGTGAACTCTAAATAGAAGTCGCACCAAAGGAGAGGCTGAAGTTGCCGTCTAAGATGCCCCAGTGCTGGAGATGTTCCCTCTACTTAAAAAATAATAAGAGAAAAGAAAAAAGAAAAAGAAATGGAACTTGGAACAGGCAGAGGCGCTTAGAGTTGAAGGTATTGGAGAGGGCTGTGTGGCTTTGGGCTACAAAATAGAACTCTGCATGTTTTTTGAGACACCAAACACCACAAAGATAATCCAGGAGGCAACATTTGGGTTAACAAAGAACAGTCATTAGGAACTTAGGTTTTGGGCTGCACTTTCTACTCCGTTGCTTTCGCCTCGCTGAGATCTCAAGATTATGTTGTGAGGCAGGCATGTTTTTAGGTCCTTTCTGAATTTTGATCATGAACTCCGTCCTGCGACCTCTGAAGGAACTGAAGTTCCATCAGTCAAGTCCTTAAAAACCAGAAGAGAAAATCTTCACCAAATACTTCAGACACTATTGATTACATGTCAATTCCACCCCATGGCGGTCTGGAAACTCCATGCTTTCCAGCCTGCTGAGGACACTCTACTTCCTGGACTCCACTATAATCTAAACATCGCGTTCCTCTGTAAATGTCATCTTCCTAAGCTAACAATCTCTGACGTGACGCGTGCTGGATTGCATGTGATGCTGTGAGCGCTGGGATGCAGGAAATTTGTGAATGCACGGGCAGAGGGCAGGAGGGAGCCATTACCTGCCTCTCAGTTCCTCTGAGCTCCGTATTCTTGTTTGTGCTTACCTGGGACCGTGGCCATCTTTGTAGAGCTCTCCAGCTTTCACTCTGTCGCTCCTGCATGGAGAGAGAGAACCCTGTCTTTGGTTCTCTTTCCCATTCCTCCATAAGCCTGCTTCCTCTTAGGATCAGCAGACAGGAAGCAAGTACTGGAGAATTTGATCTGACGTCCCTATCTTCTGGTCCAACACTCACCATCCTTGGGAGGGTAAAGGATTTCTGACAGAGGAGGACTTTTCCTCTTCTGTTTATGGATTTTGCCAAGACTTGAATTATCAGAAATCCTATTTAGAAGGCACTGCCTGGTTTCTCTGTTGTTGCTAGAGAGAGTGCTAACTCCTGCCTTTTCACACATCTTTTCTAGATTTCTTTTTCTTCTTTAAACATGTTCATGGTCTTTATTTATTCTTCAGGTGAAATTTCACAGGAATATAAATGATTTGTGAAAATGTATTATTCTGAACAATAAGGAACTTCCTTCTGAGGAAGCACTTGCCTTTGGTGTTGGCATACTTAGCGTTTTGAACCTTTCTCTGTGCCCCCCTCACCCTTGTTCACACCGCTATAAGTCATAGCACGTGCACTGGAATTCATGTGTCTCGCTCCCCTTTTTTTCTTTGCTCTTTTAGAGATATATTTTTGCATTTATATTTATTTTGAAGTTTTTTTCAGCCATATTTGAATGCTTTTTGCAAAAGACTTTTCTGTTTCTTTTAGTTCCCTTTTTACATGTTTATAAGATAGTGTTTATGAACTGTTATGAGCATGCTTACTAGTGTCTTTTTAAAATTTTTTATTTTACTTTGATTGACTATTTGTGGATTTTTGCCATCATGGATTCTAAGCACACTTCTCTCCCTGTCCCCTGGTACCCTCCTTCTGCTCTTGCAACCTCCCCAACCCTCTCAAAAAA
Source organism: Chionomys nivalis (assembly GCF_950005125.1). Lineage (NCBI taxonomy): Eukaryota > Metazoa > Chordata > Mammalia > Rodentia > Cricetidae > Chionomys > Chionomys nivalis. The sequence goes on from NC_080103.1 coordinate 60,507,807, forward strand.
AAAAAAAACCCAATTTAAAAGAGACACCCAAAACCAAACAAAACAAGCACAGAAACAAAAATAAAACAAAAAGGAAAAATCTTACCGTGGAAGCTGTAGTGTGGCCCACTGAGACATCAATTGTATCTTTAAGAAATTAGCTGCTTTTCTTCTTTCCAGTATTATTTCATCTGACTTCAGTTTTTCTGTTTGTATATCTTGTTGAATTTGTTTCATGAGGTAAAATTTCTTTGAATGTCTGGGGAACTAGGACAGAAAAGCTGACATTTAGAACCAGAGCAGCTGGGCATGGTAACTCATGCATACCCTAGCACTTCCCTGGGAGGCTGAGGCAAGTGGGGTTTAGGGTTCAAGTCTAACCTAGACTACAGGTTATTAAGAAAACTTTTCTCTCACCAACTTAATGAGAGATCCTAAGTAAAACACCCCTTCCTGGGACTTACCAAATCCCAGACTCATTATAAAAGCAAAATATAGTTACTGCTCTAAGCTTTGCTTCGGTGGATTGCTAGGCGACAACTGATGACTAGAACACACTTTAAAAATCTCTTTCATTCTCCAACTTTCCAGGGCAAGGCAAGCTATGTATTTCTATTTCACGAATAAGGAAGCCACAACACAGGATGCAATGGACAAAGGCACTTAGACCAGCCCAACTCCCTTTTGCAATGATGTAGAAAGTTAGAGCTATAGAGGAGACACCTCAGTGCCACCATACCCACAGGCTGTGCACCAGCCCAGCCTTCTCTCCTGCCTTCTGTCCAACAGCCAGCAGTATCTTCATTCACAAGGCAGCGATGACTGGGATGACTGGCGTCACTTCCTACTAAGAGTGAGTAGGTTATGGGCCCTGTAAAGGGATTGCCCACTATGCACCCACAATGAAATTATTTAAGTTCTCTGACCCTCATTTTCATCGTCTATCAAACAAAGGTGAAAGAACGTGCTTTAAAACATATTTAAGAAACAAAGTCTAGTGATAACAAATTGCCTGGTACAGCGTTCAGTGCTCATCGGATACATTGCGTAGAAAGCCAGTCACAAAGTAACCTTTCATTAGTGTTGGTTTTCCATAGGCTGAAACTGTAACAAACAAATAGAAAACAATAATGCTGTAGCAAAATAATAGTAGTAACTGCTCCTTTGCCCTCAGAGCTCACATTTTCAGATGAGAACAGGCAGTGATTAAGTAACATGTCAGCTTAGGTGAAGGCTGGGATCTAGCTCTTGGCAGACCAGGAAGGGCAGTCAGCTATCTCTTAAAGTGTAAGAAAGATATACTGTTACCCTGCAGCTTCTCCTCCAGGACCTAGCTGGGGAAAACCCCTGGTGACTGCCAGCTCTTCTTCCCAGCCAGATCATTTCCCAATCTTTTTGGAAAGAAAAACAGATCCCCCTGCAGTTGCAGCAGACATGAATTCTGCTTAGGAGAACGTTTTCCTGCTGTGACTTGGATCTTCCTAGGGTTTTTAGTCCTAAGTTTTCAAGCTCCTTGGCAAAGCCCTGAACCTGAAATGTGCAGGCTTCAACAATGCTTTGACATGTATTTGAAAACCAAAGCAGAAGGCATCACCCCCAAAGGCTGTTTTAGGTTCAGAGAGGACCTGAAATATCCCTCTGGATGCTACTGTGAGTTTTAGATCAATGATTTGAGATTTTTTAGTAGTATGCCTTTGCTGTGACGTTAGAACACCCTGCCACTAGTCATCAACCATTTTGTGTAATGAGTCTTTCTCTGTCTCACTTGGCTCAGGCAGTAGAGGGTGATTATCTTAATCTTAGGGCCATGGGGTTGGAGCCCCACGTTGGGCATCATATGTAATGAGTCTTTCTCTGTCCTGCCAGCCAGCTTCCAAATAATGACAAGAAGATTTATCATTAATTATGAAAGCTTGACCTATACCTTAGGCTTGTCCCATGAGCTCTTATAACTTCCTTTAACCTTGTGGTAATGTTTTGTTTGTGCTGTAACAAATAAGGCTTCCCTAAAGATCAGAGAGCAGAGCTAGCCACACTAGTTAGCCATATTGGTGAGGCAGTGGACAGATACCTCTAAGCAAATGCTTTAATCCTGTAAGCTCAGCACTCTGGATCTGGAGACAGAAGGATTGTCCTAAGTTTATTGACTGAGACCATATCTCAATAAAACAAAGTAACAAGTATCTGTGTCAAAACACTAAACTGCATCAAAATGGTTTATCAAAAGGCAGAAAAAATGAAAGAATTTATAATCCTAAATCTGAAAATCCAAACTGTCCTCCCAGTCATATAGAACAAAGAAATATATTTAAAGTGATTGAAAAGTAGAAATAAGGATATAGGGATTTTTAAGAATGACAAGTGACTTTTTAAAAGGAACATTTGGAAGCAAATGCTAGAAATTGAGTGTATAAAAGAGTGTATAAAAGAGGCAACATTTGCTGCATCTAGAACTGCCATGCTGTGGGAGGAATGTGCACTGACCTGACCCTGGTGTGTGGTGATTTGGCCGGGAATTACAGAGGGGTGGAGTCTTTGCAGATGTGTGAGTGCCTTTGTATCCACCGGGTGATACAAGAATAAAGCCATATGGAAGCCAGGAAGAGAACGTTCATCCAGAATCCCACCACAAAGCATGCAAGGTGGCTCAGAAGGAAGGTGCTAGCCACCAAACCAGCACACACACACAACAACAACAACAACAACAACAACAAAAACAGCTCTGCAGCCTGCAGAAGTGTGAGACAAGCATCTGTTATCCAAGTCTCCCAGTCTAAGGTACTATGGTAGTCTGTTACAGCAGTTGAAACTGAGGTATCACAATACAATAGTAAACAAACGTACTCCAAGAGCTTCCTGGTGAATATATTATACAAAGAAAAATGCAAAAATCAAAGTGGAACAGCAACAAGTGCTGATGCAAAGAGGATAAAGAACAGATTAAGTTCAACTCAATAAAGAATCTGTTATGTGCCAACGAGAGTTAAGTGCTACCTGGAATATGCCGTAGGAAGCTTAGGACCTGTGTGTAGAGCAGTGTGCTTCCATATGTCAGAATGTCAAGGTTATAGAAGACAGAGTGAAGCAGGGTATGACTGTGTATGTGTGTGTGTCTGGGTTTTCAAGAACTACATGATAGACATGTGGGTAGCTGATGAGATGGACCAGTATTGAATTTCATTGCCAACCTAAAGAAACTGTCTGGATAGGCAGCATGACCCCATAAGATAAACTGATCCGTGGACTTGAAAACTATCAGGAGAGTCGGAACAGTCCACAAGCTACCCTTGGCATGGAGGAGGCCGTAAGCTGAGAGATGCCGTGGGGGTATCACTGGGCCACTCTCTCAAAAGCATCACTCAGCAAGAACAGCGCTGTCACACGGCTGCACTCAGAGGGCTTTCTCAGGGGTGACATCCCAGTCATTCGAACATGGCCCTTGTCTCTCTCCACCTCCATTCCTGAGGGAATCAGAACTCTGAGAACAGAAAGAGGAGGTTTAACAGAATAAGAGAGAGAGAAAATGAGATCCGTGTGCCCTCCTCCTCTAGATTCCCAGGCGAAGCAGCAGGAGTAGCCACCTCTTGGTTTTCGGCTTGTATTGAGACCACAGCTGTGCAGAACTGACTGGAAAGCCCTCAGGCCTTCCATGTTTTCCTCTAGCAGTGAAGAAGAGTATGGTGTGAAGAACGGTCACTTTTATAAACATTTTTGTTAGCTGGTGATTTTGGTTTTATTGCCTGCATCTTGCAGAGTTTGGTCCACTCGAGGTTCAGAGTGGGCTATTTCATTTAAAACGTCTGACCAAAATCAAAATTCAGGTCCTATTTTCAGAACGCAACCATGGTTTTCTTTTAAGAAGAGAATCCGTGATATTCCTTTGTATGATTAGAAAGCTTAGTTTCATTTCTGGATAATCATTTTTACCCACAGGACAAACTGTGCAAAGTGCTGGGTCCACAGAATGTTCTTTCTGGCAAGACGACTCAGGCCTTGGCTAACTCGAGTCTGGAGTTCCCCTGTACATGAGGCCAAGTCTTGGAGGGTCGAGGATATCCCTGGGGAGCCTAGGCTCATGGAGAGCACGGATGGTTTCCAGAGTGAAGACGCGGATCCCCTGGAGGACTCCCGGCCTTCAGGTTTTGGCAGAGAATGTTGTTTGGCTAGTGGAATGGAAGCAGTCCACATCCCAGGCCTCCCCTTCTCACACACCTCGACAACAGCCAGCACTGCCTGCCCAAGGATGCTCAGGTCTTCCGTTGGAGCAGGCGCTTTTCAAACAGATTTGGAGTCTGTGTTTTGTCTGAAGCCTCCAGGAAGACTTAGAGGGAGGCCAGAGCAGCGGCTTGGGATATGACATTGTAGCCCATCTGGTGAAAGGATCCAGGCCCAGGACTGCTGTGCCTTTGAAAGCTGGGGGGAGGGGGGTGGAGCCAGGTGCAGCTGGGAATGGGGTGAGGAAGGCAGGGAGTTTCCTGAGGATCCTCGCTCTCAGGTCGATCAGTGTGACGCAAACCTGTTAAAGCAGGGCAAAGGCTGCACACTGCAGAGGGACAGCAGGGGACAGATTCCCAAGTGCATGTTGGGAACACGAGTGGAGGATAATTTGTTCTTCCAAATACTGTGATTTAGTGTTAATATAATTGAGTATCCACACTATGACCAAGGAGATGAGTCAAAGTCACAGTGGTTTCTCCTTCCCCCTCTCCTCCTCCTTCTGTAGATGTGTGTGGCAGTATACATATGCACAATCATGTTTGCATGTTGGTGTATGTGTACGTGGAGGTCCGAGGTTAACGTAGAGACTTCCCAGATGGTTCTCTATTTTATATATTGAGGCAGGGTCTCTTGCTTGAGCCCAGCACTCACCAGTTCAGGTAGTAAAGCTGGACAGCTAGGTCCAGGAATCCCCACCCCCATCCCATCTCTATCACCTGAGCATGACCACCTAGCATTTGCTGGGTTCTGGGAATGTGAACTCTGAAAGGAAGTTTCTTTCAAGGAGAACTGGAAAAAGACAGGTCATCACAGCACCCTCCCCCTCACTTCCTTCACCCCACACCCACCCCCTTCCTCCTTCCTCTCCTACAGCATCCTGGTCTTCCAGGAACATTCTTCCTGCCATTTCTATTGTTACCTAGCTTACTGAAGAAGGCAAAGGTGCTTCCATTAGCTTTGCAATGGGGCAGGGGCAGCCAATGCAGTCCTTGTCCCACCCCTACTCCTGCAGACAGGCGCTCTCAGCAGCCCTGAGTGATGTGCAGCTAAAAGTCTGTTAACATAACTTCATAGGATGATGTTGAACAAAGGTAGGCGATTTTTAAAAAAATGATTCTTATTTTACGTTGTTACAGGCTCTGAGAACTATTTGAAATTGCATCAACATTCCTGACCTACACTGCATGCAAAACAATGGAAACATATACTTTTACCCAGTACTTTGGATTTTAAGTGGTTTTCTTAAAAAACAAGCAAGCAAATAAGCAAGCAAGCAAGCAAACAACAACACAAAAATGCTCCAAAACCAACCAACCAAAAACAAATTAAAAAAAACCCTTGAATATCGTGAGTGATTTCTATGTGCCTTGCCAGGATCTTTTCTCCTCCTCCTTCTCTTCCTCCTCCTCCTCTTCCTCTTCCTCCTCCTCTATCCCTGGGAACAGCACAGTTGGTTTCTTTTTCTCAATCCCTTTTCTAGCGATCCAGAATCAAGTGGCTGACTTATATAGCTCCTTAAGTGTGGAGAAGGTGACATGTGCCACCAGATCTGAGGTAGAGAGCGACCTGTGAAAGCCGCCAGGCTCTTTTCCATCCTCTATGTGGATGAATGCCATGGAGGACGTGGTCTGAAGGATGTTTGACTCCATAAAAGAAGGTGCTTGGAACAAAACTGACCCCATGAAGCAGGGCACCCTTGCCGGCTCACTGTGGGCGACGTGATTGCTAAGTCATTCCCATAAATCACATAGTCTATGTCTACAATTGTGTGAGCATGTGTGGAAGCGTGGGGATAGAGTACAGAAGGATTAGAAAGTAGACACAAAATAGTTAACATTGGCTGATCCAATAGTCTATGTACCAAATCCAAGAGAACAAAGTATTAGAAGCAATTAACAAAGGTTAGCTGTTTCTGAAAAGTGAATTCAATGATTTCGATTTCATTCATATTATATGTATATGTTGAAGCATTAAATGATGGAATGAACGTGATATTTATGTTTATAGTATTAACGCACCCTACATGATTTTCAAGAACAAAGCTAATCAAAATGTAAAATACTTCTGTGATGAAAGGTATAAAAATGACGCAGGAAAGGGTTTGCACATGGGAGGAAGATCTGGCTTGAGGGAGAGTGGGGTCCAGCATGAGCAGTGCTTCAGGGTTAGCGCACAGTGCCCCTCCAACGAAAGACTGGTTTTCCTATTTGGATCATGTGATTAGAGACTTTTAAATCACGTGATTAGAGATATACAATTTTCCAGAGCTGCAGAATGAATTGGTAAAATGGAGACCCAGTAAGACTGACAGCCAGGGCCAGCCCCCATGATATCAAAAGCAAGAGCGTCGATGGTCCATGGCGGGCTGGACTCAACCTAGTAAGAGTTCGTCTTTCGATCTGTGTCTGAGGACAGAAAAACAGCCAGGGTCCCAATAAAATAGCAATATAAGACAAGCATTCTGACTTGTTCTAAGGAAGCTATATCATTTTATTCAAGCCTTTAACTTGCTAGTTAGGTCACGAAGCACACCCATTTACATCAGAGACGGTCCTCTGCCTTAGCCAGATTCCAGTTCACGTGATACTCTTACTCAAAAAAGGCTCTTGTGGAACACTTAGAAAATATTTAACCAGGCACCTGAGCACTTCATGTCCTGATCAAGTTGACACAAAAAATTAACCATTATTTCAGATTTATGAAATGAAAAGGTAATATTAGCAATGATGGCATTTTTTACCGTTTGATAGAATTCAATTCTAAGCAAAAGCATATTTCAACAATTTGATAAATATATTCTACAAATAATGAAAGAGTAAAGGTACAAAAATAATTTAAAATATGGTAGAAGAGAACTATCATTTTGTATTAGTTTTCTTTGGCTGCTGTAATAAATTACCATCAAATTAAAGATTGAAAACCATACAAACACATTCTCTTAAGTGTTCTGTGGATTAGAAACCCAACATGGCTCGGTTACCTCTGGGAGCCAGAGAGTGGTGACCCTTCTGGGAGCAACCACAACAGCCCTTTTCTCGGCCTCATTCCCAGCTGGTGACTCCTCCCTCCATCTTCCTAAGGGACAACCGTCCCTGGTCCTCACTGTTCTGTGATGGCACCACCTCTGAACTGGTCACAGTGGCTTTCCAGTGTTTTGGATGAGCTTGAATCTGCCTGGGTGATCCCAGACAATCTCCTGTCACAAGGTCAGTTCTTCATTTGATCTCATTCGCAAAATTTCGCTGTGTTTGTACACATTTACATGTAAGTAGTTTCAGGAGAACAGCATCATTAAGTCAGTACACCAGTGAAGACAGGAATGTATTTGAGATCTACACCTTAAGAACTACTGGAATCCTACATAAAGTAAGAGAGCAACAAGCAAAAGCCAAGAGCAAGCAATCTTCAGGGGTGTGAATAGCTGCAGAAATAGAAAAGCATGCTCAGTATCATTAATAATCAAGGAATCGCAAATTAAAACTCCAGAGGTATAATTTTATAACTATTAAAGACAGAATAATTAATGAGATTACATCAAGTGTGGGAAATGTATTAGTAATACTTTTCTGGTGTTGTTGCTGTTATAAAATGCCAGATAAAAGCACCAAAAGGATGGAAGGGATTACCTTAACTCCTGGTCTGAGGGAATACAGCCTGCCTTAGTTAGGGCTTCTATTGCTGTGAAGAGACACCATGACCACGGCAACTCTCATAGGGGAAAGCATTTAATCGGGGTGGCTTACATTCTCAGAGGTGTACTCCACTATCAACATGGTGGGACATGGTGGTGTGCAGACAGGCATGGTGCTGGACAAGCCGCTGAGGGTTCTACATCTTGATGCACAGACAACAGAAGCAGATGTGAGCCACACTGGGTACAGCTTGAGTGTAGAAGACCTCAAAGCCTGCCCCTACAGTGACACACTTCCTCCAGCAAGGCCCCATCTCCTAATAATGCCACTTCCTTCGGGGACCATTTTTTTTAAGCCACCATGTTTCACTCCCTGGCCCCCAAAGGCTTGTGGTCATATCATAGATCAAAAACACATTCAGTTCAACTTCAAAAGTCCCCAAAGTCTCATAGAACAGTATCAAACTTATTTAAAAGTATGAAGTTCAAAGTATCTTCTGAGATTCATACAATCTTTTAACCATAAAAGCAAAATCAAAAAGCAGATCACATACTTCCAACATACAATGGCACAGAACCTACATTGCCATTCCGAAACATAGGAAAGGGAACCCAGTAAGAAAACCCTGGACTGAAGCGAGACCAGAGATCAGCAGGGCCAGCTCCAAAGTCTGCATCTCCATGTTTGACATCAAAGTGCTCTTCAAGACTCCAACTCCTCTCAGCTTTGTTGACTGCAACACAGTTTTTCTACTGCCTGTGAGCAGGTATCTCATGACTCGGTCAACTCCAGCACCTTGGGGTCTCCAAGTCAATCCAGGCTTCACCTGCACAGATCCACACAACGGCTCTCTAGGCCTCCGTTCAGGAACATCCCTGACACGCGCCTAAGCCTTCCTTAGTAGAGGAGTAACATCCCATAGCCCTTTCTTCTGCTCTTAAAGCCATAACCACATGGCCAAAGATGCCACGTTCTGCTGCTTCCTGGGGCGGGAGCATGGCCCCTCATTCAATTACATCTGCACCAGCTTTCTGCTTCCTATGGTTTCCTTCACTGCCTAACCCCGGCTATTCTGAAACTCGCTCTGTAGACCAGGCTGGCCTCAAACTCAGAGGTCCACCAGCCTCTGCCTTCAGAGTGCTGGGATTAAAGGTATGCACCACCACACCTAGCTCTAAGATTTTTGTTAATTCCTTTTCAAAAGTTGGGGATTTAGCTGTGTGGAACTTGCCCAGAAGTCACCACCCCCTTTATTCTATTTCTTAATCTGTTTATCTCCTTGAACATGGGATTTAGCTCCATTGCATTTCCTATGCTCCTTTTCTCCTCAAATATTTTACCTTGCTCAGCTTGCTCCTCTTCATTATACATCTTCATTAGAGCTAAAGCTAGGTTTATACTACGCTGTTTTGAGATTTCCTCTGCTAAGGGAATTAATCCAAAACTTTTCACTTTAGCCTCGGGCAGACTTGTTGGACAAGGGCAAAAAGCAGCCACATTCTTCACCAGCCATCACAAGAACAATTTCTAAGCAACATACTAAAATTCTTCTCTTCTGAAACCTCTTGAGGCAGCCCCCCACAGTTCAAATCACTCTTAGCAACACTGTCTTCAAGCTTCTACGGGTGGGTATGGCCCATCAAGTCGTGCTTAAAGCACTCCACTGCTTTCCTAACCCAGACTCCCAAAGTCCAGATTTCTCCCAACACAACCATGGTCAGACTTTTCACAGCCATACCCCAGTCCCTGGGGCCACATTCTATCTTAGTGAGGGTTTCTATTGCTGTGAGGAGACACCACGGCCAAGGCAACTTTTACAAAGGAAAACATTTGAATGAGGTGGCTGCTCACAGTTTCAGAGGTTTAGTCCATTACGGTGATGGTGTGGAAGCTGGGAGTGTAACAGTGTGCAGGTAGACGTGATGCTGGAGAGGGAGCTGAGAGTTCCCACAACTTCACTTGTGGGCCACAGGAAGTGATCTGTCTCGCTGGGTGTGGCTTGAGCATCTACGAGACCTCAAACCCACCTCCACTTCTGCCAACAAGGCCACGCCCCCCACTAGTGCCCCTCCCTTTGGTGGCCATTTTCTTTCAAACCAGGACACAGTCTCTGTGTTAGGGAGGGCACACCCACAGAAAAGTGAGGCATTGGTCACACGGTGTCTGCCATCAGTCACAAAACACAGAAGGAGAACTTCTGACTTCTGGTACTTAACTCACGTCCTACCTTTCGTTCGGTTCAGAACATCAGAGCACAGGAGGTACCACTCACACCCAGGGTCTCTCTCTCCAGGGTCTCTCTCTCTCTGCTCAACCTCCCTGGAAACACCCACACAGACACGCTTAGGGATGTATCTCCTTAGTGATTCCAAATCCTGTCATGCTGACAATAAACAACATCACAGTGTGATGGAGGACAGCAGGGACCCTGCTAATGACAGCAGGACCCGTCTCAGTCCTTCTGGGAAAGAATCGGGCACCATACAGAAAGGTTGAATGTTACTGCTCCACGACTTCACACTTCTCTAGAAGAACACGGGCGTAAACGTGTTTAACAAGCAAACATGATGTCCATTCTGCAAGCTGGGATGAGCCTAGTAGATACTGAGGCTGAGCCTTAGGAGAGGAATATGTCCCATACATAAAGGGGCAGTGGAGATCTATATTGGCATGTGTATATAGCTGATATGAATAAATCTTGGAAACAATGATGAAAGGATACACACAGCCCAAGGTCATGGAGAGAAATTATTGAGCAATTTCCACAAATTTGGTGTGCAGCATTTAGTAACACATGCCATGCAGTAGCGGTAGGAAGGCAGACGTAGAAATGTAATTCCTCAGGGCTGAGGCTGGCTAAGGGCAAGGATCGTGGGACGGGCCACAGCTCTATGCTCCTTAGTGGCTGTACGTGGCGATGTTAATTGTAGACTTACACCCCAAGCTAGGCTGTTTTAACATCCTCTTCACCTTGAGGGTAGACAAGAAGATCTGTTATATGACATTTTGTCCTTCTCTGTATGTTTTATATTTCAAGGAAGCAAAATCAGTGGCAGGCAAGAGACAAGAGGAAGGCTAAGGGTTGTAAGAAAATTCTGTTGATGTAAAAATCATCCAATCGTTTTTTTTCCCCAACAAACATTTGCTACACGTTTGCTCTGTGACTTATCTTTGTGCTAAGAATCTGGGTGGAATCCTATTTTAATTTAACCTGTGCCAGAATTATTTAGTAGGTGAGCATGATGCCTTGTGACTTCAATCAGCTGACGTCAAACCCAATAGAGAGGCTTTATTTTGTGTAATACAGACCAGAGCAAGCCTTGGGTAACTGCCGGACTGGGCCTGACTGATTGGATGGCTGCTGAATCTTTTCAGGACATCCTCTGCCCATTTGCCCGGCTCCTTCCTCATCATTCAAAGCTAAACCATCTGCGGTAATGAATGTAAGGCTTCCTGCTCTCAGTTGTCTCCTGATTCCTCTACTAAATGTTGCTTGTCGCTTTCAATTTAGGAAAACATCATTATGTTCTCCAATTCCTCCTGTATGAGGTTCCTACCAGAATCTCAGCCCCTTGCCCACGGAAAGGGCCACTTCAGTTTGTCCAGAAGTTTCTAGATGTGGTATTAGCCCCATATCTGTGCTGATCAGAGAAGCAGTGATTTTTTTTTTCTTGAGCTTACATTGTTCCTCAGGTTCAACGTGGTGTCTGTGAAGACGCCCAGAATGTTGCTTTGAGATGAGCTTGTACCTGGAGTGATTCAAATGCCAGTCCTAAGCGGATGCAGGGAGGAAAGTTTCAGAAAAATGTTTCCGCATTAAAATCCAACCCTGAACCTTGAGCTGGCGGTAACTGACAGGATGTCAGCCTGTTTCCACTATAGGATGTGGGCGGTCTCTGCTTTGGATGCTGGTGGGCTGCCCCCAAACTGAATAGAAGCAGAGAAGGAGGCGGGGTACCTGAAGAGAGGGTCCTATGAAGGCTTACAGAGGGTAGGAAAGGCTCTCCCAGGGAAGCTAGGCCTGGGAAAGGAAGCAAGAAACAGCTTAGTTGTCAGCTCAGGATGCAGCTGTGCAGTCTGTAGGCTTCCCAGGATGCAGCAGAAGTGGTCCTTGGAACACTGTCAGCTCATGACTCTTGTTGGCCGCCTTGGATCACAACCACCTCCCATCACTGGTTTTCCGAAACTCTATCTACATAGCACGGTTCAGCCCACTCAGTTAAGGACTGTGACTTCCACCTTCTCCCCTGATCAACAGAGGACACAGCTCGCAGCACCCTGGACCACACCTGAGTCCCTTCTTAAGGATGCAATAGTCATGGTTCCTTGTGAGTCTAACACTATTAATCCGGCTTTATTAGAAAAATAAAAGCATCAGCGGCTTGATTGTGCAAATCCAATCTTGCCATGTATCATAGAATAAGTTTCTTGTTCTCGGTGAGCAGAAACTATTTGTGTTTGCAGCACTTAATTAATTAGACTTAGACTCTAAACAGGAACATTCCAGAGAAAACTTGTGAGGTTTCGTTCTCTTGCCCTTTTCCCTGACAGATTTGGGTCTTTACTCCTTCAAGCCTCTATCTTAAGTCTCTTTGTTAGGGACCAGCAATAAATTACCTGAGGTCAAGTTCTGTTTATACAGTGGACGGTTCTGAGAGAATTACCTTCTTGACTTAATAGCTTCCTTTCGGGTGACATTTCTCCCTGAAAGAAGACAAATTGTCCAAGGTCAGCCTGCAGATCAGTTCTGAGTGTAAGAGGAAATTGTAGTGGATCAGCCAAATTGCACCAGCTCCTCCAACCAGCGTCGGGCAGCACGCCGCCAGTCAGGGGCTGCCCTGGGGGACGAGCAGGGCAGCCAAGGGCTCACCCTGCAGGAACGGTTTTTGAAACTTTCTCTTCAGGCTGCCCTTGGATTTTTGAGGTCATTCAGCCTCAGAAGTCCTTCCTGAGGTCTAAGAAACTTGCAGTGTTCTGCTGAGTTTCTTTAAAATCTATCTCCCTCCACCCAAGTCTCATTCATGCGTCTGAAGGAAAAGAGTGTGCACGGTAAGACTCAGTGTGGACTTGGACCTGTCTGGTTTCGTGTTGCCAGTGACAGAGTGAGCGTCAAATTGCCATTCTGACACAGGATGGAATTTGAGAAATTAGAAGTGGCCTTAAGACCATTGATCAATTCTCAGAGCAGGGAAAACAGAGGCGCTGTTCCTGAAGGCGGCTGTCCCTGCAGGAAGAAGTGACTTCAAACTCGTTTGTAACACATCCACATACCAGGGAAGTGGAAGATCGGCCATCGCTTCTCTCCCTCACAGAAAAATCTCCGAGAAAGAGAGAAAAACAGACTCGCACGTCTCCTTTTAATTAAGCATTTCGCCCTTTGAAGTTACTCTGATTTTTTTTCACGTTGGTGATGTAATTTATGTAAATAATCATCTATCTATGGAAGGAGTGCGTCTGTCAAGAGCTGAAATAAAAAACATCCGTCATTTTGAAGTGATTAACATTCTCCAGATGTCTGCATCATCAGGTTTCAGGAGTTTCTCTTTGTTGTGATAATGACATAGTATCCAGAGCAAGGGTGTTTACTTTTTTGCATGGGTCAAATGTAGATCTTTCACAATCCTATTAAGGCATGCAGTTCATTGTAATTGTGTGTGTAGATGAAAGCATATTCGGTTATTATTATTCCTCTTAATTGTAAACTGCTGCTGGTAATTTTACTGTAAAGCTCAAACAAAAGGAGAGCACTTGAAAGGCCCACCACTGCCCACTTATGTAATCAATTTATATATGTCAAGTTTGTACTGGGATGGTTATCCCCTTCTGTTACCAGACATGTGACACGCTACCACCCTGCAGCTCCAGGCCACGCATACATGCCTCTGCTTCCCCGTGCAGGCTGCTCGGAAATACAGTACATGTCGAAGATAATGTTAAATGACAGTTCCAAACTTGTTCCCTCAGGCCTGCTTGACCCTGGGGTTCAAGGTAAAACAGGAATGGTTCCGTTTACCTTCAGGGCCTGAGCATCCTCACGGCAGACAGATTAAACTCGGAGGCTCAGCGCAGGTCCCTGGAGGCCCAATTACCCCTGTTAGGGGACCCACTGAAGCATTAATGACAGATAGGTACTTCATTCATAAAGTCAGGCTCCACTCATGTCTAGCATTACCCCCCCGCACATCCCTGCTGGCTTCAGATCCAAAATGCTTGTAGGGATTTATTAAAACCGTTTGACTGGGGCACAAAATGACTACACGCTTATTAGGGGCTACCTAAGTGTGGGCAAGGCAGAGAGGGAGGTCTCAGATCCCAGCTCAGCCTTGCAGAGCTGGGTTAATTAAGAGCAAGAGGTGCAGAACAATTCCATGAAGACTGTTCATTAGGACTAATACGTCTTGTCACCGAACCTCCTGACACTTATGCCTCAGAACTTCACGTAGTCTTATCCCAACAATGGCCACACATTTTCCTCTCTCTTGAGCTCGTCAATGACAATGTTTCCTTTAATATTCCCAGGATAAAGCTCTATGAAGGCTAGATGTTACAGAGTCAGACAGAATGCTTTTTTTCCGACTGGAATGAGCCTTGGTCACAAGCTAATAATTAATAGTTGCCATCTGGTGTGCCCTGTGCACAACCTCAAATGGTTCTTCATTTGTATTTGAACACGCATACATTTCTTTTAATCATTCCATGGGCATGTAAATACCTTGATAAGCCTTAAGTTCCTAAACGGTCCAATCAGACCCATCTGATGCGGCCTTTGAATGAGAACTTCATTAAAGCCCAAATCCCTGTAATAAGTGATGGAGGGCTGGAATGTTGGGTTAGGAATCCTGGACCGTGGGGTCTCCATCTTGTCGTCCCCAAGCCTGTGTTCCATTACCTATCTGGACATATGTAATGGCTTCTGTCATGTAAAGATGGATGTCTTAACCATTCTTTCTGTGTGACCTTGCCTTTCCACCATGTTGAGTGCTGAGTCCAAGATTATCTTGGGCTCTGTGAACCACTATTTCTTTGTAGTAGAGAATAAGACACGCTTCAGAGTTTTTATACATCAGAACCTGGGTTTTTCTGTGTATCCAAAGGCTCCACATTGTCTTGAGTAAATATGTATGTATATGTATGTGTGATGTTTGTATGTATTATGCATGTATGTATGTGCAGAGCAATCTGGGGACATATCAAGACCCTTTTCCGCTCAAGCACCTCCTTTGCCATTAGCACTACTTTTCAGACAAGATGGACAGTGAGTTTTACATCTACCTTCATATCAAAGTAAAATGGGAATATTGACAAAAGATTAACGGATGGTCTACTAGGGTAAGTGACTCACTTGGGGTCTTACCTTTGTTTACCTACTGAGCACCCTTTTCCTGAGTAGTGTGCTTGCTGGCGACTGGGTGGTGATAAAGCCAGTCTCCAGCTGTGTCAGATGAAGGAGGATAAGCCTAGGAGCTTCAGGGGAAGCTTGTTTCCCTTTCCCACGTTTTCTCTCACATTTGGACCCATTATTTCCAAGTATAAAAAGGATTTGCATAGTGGTTTGCTTTTGAGAACAAAGCTCATGGATCAAACTGTGGCCACACCTCTGCAGGTGGAACAGGTGAAGGCCGTGAGACAGTACAGGCTTTCTTAAATGCTTATCCTTCTACCTCAGGATAGACATCTTGGCCACAGTTCCTGTCTGTGTCAACAAACCCGAATGAGGTTCTCTATGGTCATCCAAGAATTCCCACCTTCCTACCTGCTTGGCCATTCAAGAATTCCCAGCTCAGTTTTCGGTTCTCTTGCAATTCCATGGCCCCAACAGAGCTGGGGGATGTTGTCACTAAACCTCACCTTCAGTAGCTTGTCACTAACATGCTAGCGTCATGTAGTGTCATGCTACGGACCTGTGAAGTTCAAGGATGTATGAAGTTGAGAAACCATGGAGAAAGTATGGCTGAGTTCTCAAGGCCATGTAAGGACAAAGCAGGGACAAGACACTATGCAACCCCCAAGCCAAAGCATTTACAACAAACCTTTACAGAAACAGTTTTTAGCATGTGTTCCAATGTCCAAGTTTAAGCATGTGGCCCAATATCCAGTTTCTAAAACTGGGTATCTCATTGCATAAGGAGATATTGTAGGGGAAGCCCAGCTCAATGGGAACACAAGAGATGAAAAATTAGGCAACAGATGAAAAGTTTTCAAACTTGCAACAAACAAAAATTAATTCAGCATTGAATGCTAGAAAATTTGAGGTGTTTCTGGCAGAGCTCCTCCGTGTTGCAGGCATCCTTGCAGCCTTGGTTCTGAGACACAGGATACATGGGTATGCAGCCACATCACACGCATCACCAACAAATGCTGCCTGAAACTGCTAAGGCTCATATTTGGAGCTATTACATGTTATTAATTGTAGTGTTTTTAATACTCACACAAAGTTCCCTCCTCTATAGAAGCATGATGTTTTCATTATAGAACGCAAAGGCTTCTAATATTTTCCTACCATCGTTCCTCTGCATGTGAGTATCCAATTAGTATTATCTCTGGGTTGTATTGAATTAGAATGCTAGATTTTAAAAACTGATGTGTGAGTTGAAAATTTGAGTTTCATAAAATATATTTTGATGGATGTCGCCTTGGGATTAGAACGGAATATCTGACAACTTCTGAAATCGCCCTAGAAATGCTTCCATTATTTTGTACTATACATTTATATGAAGCAGCATTCTCATGATTGACAATTATAAATCAAAATACTGATTCATTCTGAGAATATTTAAGATACTCTACATCTTGCAGTATCAAATGTTCAGCCAAGACTTAATTCTTTGTGTGAAACCAAACAAGCACATCCATGTCATTACTCTGAAAACTCTCTGTCATCTCTAACAGGAAGTAAAATACAAAGACTTGTTTAAATAAGGGTTTTAATGTTTTGTTGTTATTAAATATTTGATTTATATGCCTTTGTAACATACCTCTATATCCAGGGCATCATAAAAGTTTCTCATGAAAAAAGGTTGAGATAGGAAAAAGCTTGAGAAACTTAGGTCTAATGTATTAGAAGCTGGTATATAAGAGAAAAACCAGAAATAAAACAAAAATGAAGGCATACTTGTTTATGCTTTAACCCCAGCATTTGAGAGGCTAAACCAGGAGAATCACCAGGAAGTCAAGCCCAGGCTGGCTATATAGAGATTTATCTGATCTCCAGCTAGCAAATGCTTTCCTAAACTTGACTCTAAATAAAAGTAACTGTAA
The DNA here is from genome assembly GCF_950005125.1 of Chionomys nivalis. Taxonomy (NCBI): domain Eukaryota; kingdom Metazoa; phylum Chordata; class Mammalia; order Rodentia; family Cricetidae; genus Chionomys; species Chionomys nivalis. Next base: position 60,524,894 of record NC_080103.1, read on the forward strand.
TTTATTTATATAAAAAAATCATAATTGTGAGGGGTTTTCTTTCTGATAAATGAAATAAACAGAAACAACACAACTCTACATGGAAAGTACTTGTGTGAGAAAAGGCATTAATGTCCTAAAAGGTTAATGGTATTGCTATGCACCAATAAGAAGGTTATTTTCACATAAAATCATCAAAATCAGGGAACAAATAACTTCCAGTGGAAGACAGACAAATGGCACAAAGTAGCTAAAAGGGCTCAATCTTTGTAACAACTTAAAACAAACATGGAAGTGATGCTTTGACTATATATAGAAATAAAACTCCAACAACTAACATTGATGAACTTATAAAAATATGGCTACTTAATATCTAATAATTAGCATTTAGTTAAATGACATAATGGCTAAGAAGTAGTAAGTTAAAATAAAAACAAATATAAAATATAAAGATAAAAATAAAATAAAAATAACTATAAAATGTTAGCAGGGTTGAGTAGTCATGACAGAGCTCTTGCCTAGCACTCAGGGCTTGGGTTCTATCCCAGCACCACAAAAATACTGAAAAGATATTCAGAATGATATGTTTAACATAACTAAAATAATTAATGAGAATATTTACAAAAATATATACCCAAAATCAAAAATCAGAGAGCTTTAAATATTGTTACCAGTGTTACCCAAGTACTCCCAAGTGAGGTAACCACACAAACCCATCGAACCATGAAAATGACACTGACTTCTTTGTCCTTGTCTTCCTCCATTTTGGTTGTGTCCCTAAGTGCCTATCCCAGCAGGCTAAATCTAGTTGACATGTTGCCTTGAGTTCTCAATGAGTCCCTTCAGCATGCTATCTCTTGAAACAGTCAAAGCATTTCTCAAGTTGTCTTTGACACTTCTGACCTTGACTCTTTTGACCTTTAGAGTGCCTTTCCTTAATGTCTGTCTGGTACTCCTGGGACTAGACTCTAGCTGGGCAATAGTGGCAGGAACATCTCAGGACCTGATGCTGTACAGGTTCTCCTCTTTGCTCTCTGGTAGCTGGTGAGTTTAATCTGTGAACACCATAGATCATATCCACTCTTATTCCCTTATTGAAATCATGTCCGCCTTTGTGACTTCTAAACTAGGAAGTTGCTCTTCTTAGCTGTAACCAAGAAGTATTTTTTGAAGAGAGATTCTGCAAATATCTAAAGCATTTTGATCCTCAAACTTCAAGTCACTGTGGGCATTGTTTCTTACTTTATTGCAATCTATTCATGACTCTACTCAAGCTTGGTGCGCAGTCTGCTCTAAGAGCGAGAACTCATTCAGGTCATTAAATGCTCTTTTTTAAGTTCCTTCAAACATTCACAGATTTTTTTTCCCTCTTTCTGTTCCAAGAAGACATTCTGAGCACAGTACACAAAGGGTTATGGCTTTGTGTCCTTACATTTGGGGGCTCCAGTGGTTGTGTGTAGAACTAGGAAGGCAAGTGGGTCAGGCTAAAGACCTTGATCACTGAGGGGAGACTGATCAAATTGCTTTATAGCGTTGATCATGAAATTTTAGGTTTTTTTGTTCTTCGTTTAATGTTTTACGTTGTGTTAGCTTATATGGTGATTACTGTGATGGAGACCAAAGCGTCCTTTCTCCACATCAGTCACTGTTCTTGTCCTGCAAGTGTGTCAGCTTGCCATGTTCATCATGTTCATATTCACTGATAATACCAGCTTTACCCACATTTCATGTATAACAAAACTCAGGAACAAGAAACTTAAACTCATTAAAAAAACTGCTGGGGCTAATTTTGATCATAAATAGTTCCAAGGGTCTAGCTTCTTGACCACTAAGGCAATTTTATAAATCTATTTACTTTTTTTTCTATAACACATGACCCAAAATTAGTGTTAGGGCCTGAATTAGCTGCCCAAGAATTTCAGCTCCATCAGCAAGGACTTTAGGTTAGCAATGTAAATTATTCCATCCTAGCTCCTTCAGGTCTAAGCAATTTTTTTCCCTTGTATCATATCATGTATGTATGTATGTATGTATGTATGTATGTATGTATGTATGTATGTTTATATCTATAGCAATGTTGCCATGCTTTGTAAGATGTATCTCATCATCTTTACTAGATGTTAGCCTATTTATGACAGTGACTTCATCCCTAATGTCATTCTGCTCATTAAAAGCAAGTTGGCATTTCACTCATACTCAAGGAGAGATTTTTCTAGAATCTGAAGCCTTGAGGGTAACCACCCTAGAGTTGTCTGCCTGGGTAATACCAGAAGAGTGGACTTGGAAGGACAAATAGAAAATACTTACCATGTTTGACATGGAAAGCATTCACTGAGTTCTACAAAGCAGAGAAAGACATAAAGGATAAAAAGTGATCTCAGATATTAAAAATATAACTGAATTTTAAAAGAAGTAATTATGCGTATAACATAACAGAATTTCAAAACCTGCTGAGATGTGATTAAAGTTCTGACTGTGTTTCTGGTCCCCAGGAATGGAGCACATCCTTCTGTCTCCCTGTAGTGCTGTCTGTGTTTCTGATACCCAGGAAGGGAGCACATCCTTTTGTCTCCCTGCAGTGCGGTCTGTGTTTCTGATACCCAGGAAGGGAGCACATCCTTCTGTCTCCCTGCAGTGCTGTCTGTGTTTCTGGTCTCTGAGATGGGAAGGGAGCACATCCTTCTGCCTCCCTGCAGTGCTGACTGTGTTTCTGGTCTCTGAGATGGGAAGGGAGCACATCCTTCTGTCTCCCTGCAGTGCTGACTGTGTTTCTGGTCCCCAGGAAGGGAGCACATCCTTCTGTCTCCCTGCAGTGCTGACTGTGTTTCTGGTCCCCAGGAAGGGAGCACATCCTTCTGTCTCCCTGCAGTGCTGTCAGGTTCATGTTCCACCTCTAGGGTCTGGCCAGCTGCCTTGTTCCCAGTGAGAGGCAGAATTTCAGGAAACAAAATACGTACATACATGCTTACATACATACATACATACATACATGCATGCATGCGTACATTCGTGCACACATACCTAACTGGCTGCTGGAGTGTTGGCTCAGCATTTAAAAGCCCATACTGCTATTACAGAGAACCAAGTCCAGATTCAGTATCCACTTCATATAGGTCACAATCTCCTGTAACTCTAGTTCCAGGGGCTTTGACACCCTCTTCTTGCCTCCCTGGGCACCTGCACTCACGTGTACATACCCATACACACACACACACACACACACACACACATGCATAATAAAAGCAGTTAAAAATATATTTTAAAGGACAAGCAAGTAGACACACAGTTGTCTCCCAACTGATTCTGCTATGCCTTTGTTTGGTGGGCGGCAGACCACAGTGGAGGAGTGGACCACGTGGTCTAGCTGTCTTCAGCGTCAATCTGAACCTTTAGCTCCTCTTGCTACAGTTCCTGTGTTGTCATTGTCTGTTTCCAGGATGGATGTGTGAGGCAAGTGAGCCTCCTCCCCTCCTTCAAACGCGGCAGGGCTGGCTCCAATGAGCCTTGTACTTCCCTGCTTCCGAAGCTGTCTGCTCCCTTCCCCATTCTCTCTGGCCTTATGATTTATGTCTATTTATTAGAAAGAAGAATAATGGGCTTCGGGGAAGAATTGAATGCAAATGTATGCTTGGCGCACCGTTTTTAACTTGAAATGACGGCTTGTAATTGACATCATTGATTTCACGCAGTATCAGGTTTCGTGTTCCACCCTATTCCTAGCGTGTTTTTCTTCCCTGGGAATGGAGGGATGTGATGCTGGGATATCACCCCCAACCCACTTCACCCTCCATCTGAACCCAGCTCTTCACACGATCAGGAGAACCATCTCTCTTGGCTCTCTGGGTTTTATTCTTCCTTCTATTCTGGGAGACACACTTACTGTCCCATACATAGCCTGCAGAGGATTTGGGGACTATGCTTTTATATCAGGTATCTCATTACATTACCAACGGCTGGCTCTTTAAATGGTGGACATGTGCACAGGATGGAGAAATGGCAAATGAAAAAACTGGGTTCAAAAATCTCTTGTTTAGAGGCAGAAGGACTAGCTTTGAATCCCTTGTCTACTGTTTGTACTTGCTGTGTGACACCTACTAGCCCAATTTCTGTGTGTGTGTGTGTGTGTGTGTGTGTGTGTGTGCAAATGGAGGTTTGAGTATCTTCCAGCAGCCCACACAGTTAAGAGTTGTGAACTTAAAGGAATGTTCACATGTAAGGAGAAAGGGACACAGCAGAAGGAAAGAAGAGGTGATGGGGTGAGGGCTGTTATTTCAGTGCACTGTCTCCAGGACCCATGCTGAAACCTAGTTTGCAGTGTGGTAGCATCAGGAAGTAAAGCCTTGATGACTGATTAGCTCAGAATGGCAGGCCATTAAAGAATGGACTCGGTGTCCTTGTAAGAAGCCCAGGGAGCTGTGTGACTCCTCCGCCAAGGGGAGACACAGTAAGAAGGCACTGTCTACAAACCAGAAACTGGACCCTCCTCAGATGCTAGCTCTGTTTGCACCAGAGCTCAGACTTCCTAGCTTAATGCAGAGTAATGGAATTTCTATTGTTCATAATGGATTAATTTATAATATTGTGTTCTAATGGCTCATGCAGACAAAGACAGAGGTGATCAAACACACACACACAATCTACCCAGGCCTTCATGGTAGCTTTGAGCAGGACAGTGGGCATAGCAGTGGTGGGAGTGGACAGTGCCTCTTAGCTCCTGTATCTGATTTGAGAAAGAGTTGACAAAATCAGTGCGGATGTGAAGGAAGTAGCTGAGTTCAGAACCCCAGTTCTTTGGTATGGAGAACGGAAAGGATGCCTTTAGCTAAGCCAGGGGTGCATGGGAAAGCAGGAGGGTGGAAATGACAGGAACTGAGTTTTAGATGTGTTATTTGTCAAATCCCACCTTTGCTTGTTAAAGTGTAGATGTAAGATTTACAATCGGCTGAATGTATAAATGTGGAACTCTGGGTTCTATGTTGATGATACAAATTTGGGGATTATTGGAATAGAAATAATATATGTTTTGTGGGTGTATGTGAGAGTATAAGTGTGTATGATTGTGTGTGTGAATGTTTGAGTGAATGTGGGTGTGTGAGTGTGTGAGGCATGAGCATGAGTATGTATGAGTGCAAGTAGGTATGCATGAGTGATTGTGGGTGTGTGAGTGTATGAACATGTGTGTCCATGTGTGTGTGTGTACAAGTAGGTACGTATGAATGAATGTGGGTGTGTTGATGAGTGTGAGTGTGCACATGTTATGGTGGAAATGGGAGATTTGTTGGGACATGATTGTCAGTAAGAGTAAGGTACACATACCCTGGGGTCCTAGAGCAGAGCTGTGGATGTCGCAAACAAGTGTTAGGTCTTTCTTACCAGTTCTGCCTTTCCCTACTCCCAGCAACTTCTAAATCGAAGCCTTTGTTACCAATGGTTTTCTCCACGTCCCCATTTGTCTGACAGGCTTGAGTGTTAGTCTGCTTTCCCCTGCAGTTATCAAATGTTCTAACTCAAGGCAACTTGGAGAGGCTGATGCTATCCTATTTTTAAGGTCAGAGTGCATCGTGGAGGGAGGTTGGGACAGGAATTGAGGCAGAAACCATGGAGGATGCCGCTTGCTTGCTCGCTCACAGGTTCCTACTCAGTTAGCTTTCTTCCACAGCCCAGCACCTAGGAATGGTGTGTGACCATCCTAAAGCGGTCATCACTCATGAGGACCTGTCACTGACATGGTCACAGGTTACAGGACCGGACGACTGTTGATGTGAGGTGTCCCCTCTTCCCAACGTCTCTACATCATATCAAGCTGACAGTGTAAGTGGGACACTGGCATCCGGTAGTGACCGTCCTTTCCAGGAAGATGCCTGAAGAATGACAGACTGCGCTGGGCCTTGGAGAGTGAAGCTCGGCATTCTACCCATGAGATGATTCCTTGGCTTGATAATTTTCTTTGGGCATTTGCTCTTCTTGGCAGTGCTATAACAGGGATTTCATTTTTTTTTTTTTAACTCAGGTTCATTATATATACATTCCTGCAAATAGCATGTGGCCAGGCAAGGCTGAAACTTAAGGTTCTACTCTAGTTTTATGATAAACATGATGCCAGCAGCTATATCTAGCAAACTTGTTCCCCTCATAACTTTCAGATTATTTTAAAGATTAAACAACCAAAGCAGGATTTCCATTTCTTTATTTGTATGCAAAGATAATCATTGATTTGCCTTAAATCTTTGGCTTATTGATTTTAAACAACAGTATTTAAATCTATTTGTAAATACTTATTTATTGTCAGTTCATGGGTCTGAGTAGACAGTGACTGTGGAGGCAGAAGAAGGCACTGGATCCCCTGGAAGTGGAGTTACATACAGTTGTGAGTCACCATGTGGGTGCTGGCGATCGAGCCCTGGACCTCTGCAAAAGCAGCCGGTGCTCTTAATTACTGAGTCTTTTTCCCAGTCCTATAATTGTATTCAGAACTGGTAAAATATTGTGCTCCATTACGAGTTTAAGAGATTTTCTCAAAGCTAAAAACTTTGGGGCTTCAGAGAAACTAGAAAGAAAACAAAATTCACAGACTGGGAGAAAATCCAGTGACTACACACCTGGTCACAGCTGGGTGTCCACATGTTATAAACAGCCCAGCTTAAAGATGGGCAAAGGGATCAATGAGACATTCATTTAAAGAAATATACAGATGTCTGATATGATTATGGAATGATTGCTCCTGCCATTAGTCACTAGTGGGATTGGAATAAAAACCATGAGGTCATGCTGTCGCCCACTGGAATAGCTGTGACAGTAACAAGTATCAACATGGACATGGTAAAAATGGATACTCGCACACTGCTGGTAAGAAAGGAGCCATCTGCAAAAAGTTTGGCAGTTTCTCTTCCTGTGTGTATGTGTTTGTGTGTGTGTGCATGTATTACATATATATCACCACAAAGGTTTGTGTAGGAATTCTGTAACAGCATATGAAATTGAAACACTGTTACAGCCAAGCCTCTTACATCAATGAATTGATACAATGTGATTCATCCACAAAATAAACTACTGCCCAGAAGTGAAAAGTAACAAAGGATGAAGCATAAAGATCTCTGCGTCTTCCTAAGCATCCAAGGCAGCCCAGTGAGAGCGCTGGGTAAGAGGAAGCATATACTGCACAACCGTATTTATAAAACATGTCCTCAAGTCTCAGATCTACAGAGACAGAAAAGATATTAATGCTGCCCAGGCCGTGGGTAGGGTAGAGAGGGGCTCAAACAGAGGACCTCTGTTTAGGATAACAGAAATATTCTGTCTCTAGATTGTGGATACCTAAGGGCTGCACAATTCAATAAATATACAAAAGTTATTGAAGCATGAAGCGAATGGATGAAAAAATATATTTTTTTAATTTTTAAAAATTGGAATTAAAATGGTTATAATATTTAGAAGCTGGTGAAAAGGCAGTGGGTTGTGAGTTTAGAGACATTGAGGAGTAGTGGCTTCCTGGGCACCTTACTCATGCTCCTGTCAATCAGGTTCAGTGTCACCAAGATTTGCAGTGTACTTGGAAAAAGATGGTTCTTTGGAAATTATTTTGACATTTTGGTTTGGGGGCAACAGGGACAGAAGAGGAGGGATAGGCAGGTTGATCGAGAAGTTGATGCACAGTAACTGAATCCAGAAAGTTTCCAGAACGAGCAGCCTTCCAACCTGGAAATGCCTGTTTTCTTGGGTTTCTGTCATGCACCTCAAGGAGTGAGAGATGCCCAACTTGACTCTTAAGCAAAACATCTGCCGCTCTTGACAACGAGGAATTCCTAAGTCAGAAGTCAACCCATGCCATAGCTAATTTTGACAAAATAAAACTTCAAGAATTTTAAATCCCTCCTTACTGCAGACCTTACACTTTGGGGAAGATTTACTAAACCTCCCCCCACCCCCGAAAGCCCAGACAAGGAGAAGGAAAAGTAGCCGTCTCTGTGCTATTTCCCCGAGAAAGAGGAAAGTGTGCATCCCGGTGCCACAGTCCCGACTCTGGGCCCCACCTGTTTATTTCTGAAGGGTTAAAGGGTGGAAATATATGCTTCAGGGCTCTTTCCAAACTTACTTATTGAGTATAGGAGTTCAAGGTCCAACGTGGTTGTTATCTCAAGTGAGAAACTTCTCTCTGAGAAACAGAAAATAGGTGCATTAGGTGCATTAGGGAATGAATGCACCCTGGTTACCTGCTCCCATCCCCCACTCGCTCTGGCTCTTTAAAGAAGCATTCTGCATGATGGTGACTAAAAGGTGGCAGCTGTGCCAGAGTCGTGGACCCTAAATCGCTGAGCAGAAGCGCGCGAGGGGGGAAGCTGTGATTGCTCACAGTACAGGAGTGAATATGCGCTCTCAACCACAAATCAAGCAGGCTGGAAGAAAAAAAGAGGCCCAATCAAGGCAGTAATGGCCTCCACTTCACAATCAGACAAGTGCTTCATACTTGAAAAATCCTACCATTTATGGCTGATTGCTAACCCTGGCCTCATTTCTAATCTAAAGGGCGAGTAATAATTTGGACAAGGAATTAGAACAACTTCCCAACAATTTAGCAAATTGTTATTATTTTGGGGGGATGGGAGGTGGAAAGGAGTTGCTTTTGTAATGAGTGTCTCTCGTGGGCTACCATTTTCATGACATCAAATCCCATCTCTGCCATGCTGGCGAGTAGCTAGCAGATAGTGGAAATAAGTGAAATAAAGCGGGGGACCGAGGAAGGGAGGGAGGGAGGAGAGAGAGAGAGAAAGAGAGGAGAGGAGAGGAGAGGAGTGTCTCCAATGAATGGAGAAACGGGGCTGTGGATTCTTTTGAAAACACTGACCTACAGTATCCCCACATAAATTTGGAAATTGTCACGGATGGCTACTGTTTTAGAAAGGGTGTTGACCTTTCAGAGGATCTGACTTCTTAAAACATCGTAAAGTTTCCACTGGGTGGTTGTTTTAGTAGCGGCAGATTTGAAGATCAGGGAAAGGTACTAATTCTAGAAAGTTACAACACAGCACGTGTGTGTACTCTTGTTTTAATATGTCTTATGGTACAGCAGTCCCTTTCTGTATTGTTATTTTTACTCATTAAACCGTGCACACACAATTATTTCATTAACACATTAATCCACAAAATTGAGGAGCCTATGATGTAGGTTATTTTGAGATGAAAGTAACTTTTCCACTGAGCATGGCATATTTGTACAATTAATATTACTCAGACATATCAAATTCAGTATCATACTAGTCAAAAACATGCTGTTTTCTATTTTTAATTTTATTTTTATTTATGCGTATGTATAGGTATAAACCATATGTGTATAGGTGCAGAGGCCAGAAGAGGATGTCGGGTCCCCTGGAGCTGGAGTTACGGGCAATTCTGAGCTGTGCAGTGGTGGTACCGAGGACAGAAAGTGCGTCCTCAAGAATAGCCAGTGTTCTTTACCACCGAGTTATCTCTCCAGCCCCTATCATAATTTTTTTCTGAAAAAAAAATATGACTGTTGGGACTGGTGGACAGACAGACAGACACACCAACTCACAGGCTCAGGAGAGACCACAGAACTGCTTGCCCAGCTTCTTCTCCTAAAAAGAACCAGAGGCAGAGGACAGGTAGGAATCTCAAGAAGAAGAAGAAGGCAGCAAATGACGGCTCAGCCTGAGGCCTAATGTCCTTGCCCACCACACCTTTTGTGTTGGGAGTCTTTCCGTCCTGAGTCTGCAGTCTCCTGGATGTGCACGGGCTTTAAACTCTTTTCTGGCTCTGGCACATGAGCCATCACGGGCTCTGGGGAAGAAGATATTCCTGAGGTTAGTGTGCAGTGTGCAGTCCACGACAGGAATAACCACCTTTTACTATCTACCTAAGGGAACTTGGATGGCCCAGAGAACACCTTTTGTATTGGGTCTGAGGATAACAACCTGCCAGCTTGGGCAGATACACCTCACTTTAGAAACTCTTGCCCATTTATTTCGAACAGACACTTGGTAGTAGAACACAACACAGCGATGCTCTTCCAAGATATCTGAGCTCCAAGGCAAGCGACCAACAGCAGGGAGGTCCCGCGGCTCTGCCTCCTTAGCTAAGCCAGGTAAATGACCCGACTGGGCATCCAGGCCATGCTTCCAAGCTAGAATAGGGAGGCCTTGGTGAACATTCTAAATAATTTATTCCTTTCTAGTGGACAAAGTGACTTTCTTTCGGTACTTGTATGTTTAGCAAATATTAGGTGTGGGAAATATATGTGGTTTTTGAACTCAAGGAAATATTTTTGTTTTAGACTGGAAACCCTGAACACAGCAGGGTGTCACTCCTGAAGCACGGCAGACTGTGCAGGTCTAAAACTCAGATTAAATGGACAAATACAACTTTTCTTCATTTCTGCAAGTCACTTCAGTAAGAAGACTGTACCTTTACGATACCCAGAATGAACTTACAGCTAGCAATTACCCATTCCAGTCCATGTAAACAGGATCATAATTCATATTACAGAGTCTACAGCGCATTTGAAAATGCCCACTGCGAATCTGAAAACAGCATATATATTTGCATAATTTCACATGTCTGGCTCCTAGTCTCCAAGCGAGTTTTTACAAAGAAATAAGTAATTGGTAGTGATAAATTCCAGGTAATGACAGCAAAGGTACTCTTTGAAGAGAACCCGAACTTTCCAACACCTTCTGGAGTAGAATGTCTGAGATATTATAAAGGAAATGGGAATTGTATTATGGGTGGAACAGAGCCCCGTCCTCATGGCTGTGTGCTGCACAGCAGTTTGAAATCTAGAGATTCCCCGTGGCTCAGGGGGTCAAAATATTTGAAGCACCCGGTCACTGTGACAGAGTGAGGATAGCCCCCATCCCCTACCCCCAGTCCCGGGTACCAGCCATGGCCGATGTCTGGGAGAATTTATGAAAATGAACTCAGGAGAAACTGAGAGCATTTTGTTTCACCTGGTCAACCAGGCTGGAGAGTAGGGATAACCTGGACAGAGACAGGCCAGGACCCTGTCCCTACCCTGCCCTTGGGTCTTACTCTTATTACCACAAACTGAAATGACCCCTAGTGTTAAAACACGGACTTTCTTTTCCCAGGCACCAGACATTTCTAAAGGCAGGGAGGGTAAACGCAGGTTTGCCAGCCTCGATCCCACTCCCTGCTCAGTCAACTTCAGAGACCCCATCGCGGCTCTGTAAAGGACATCGCTTTTTCTCTTGTCCATTGACCACGGGAATTTATAACCCTCCAGGACTCTCGACCGAGACAGATTTTCTTTCCAGAAGGGACTTCTCTTCCGAGTCACAGCGGATTCCTGGGACTCTGAGTTCCTAGAGCAGTAGCTCCAGAGCCAGAGGAAGGCAAACAACGAAATAAAACAGGGTTTCGCGATCTTTCCAGCAGCGTTGTGAAGTGCAAAGTGCGGAAAGCTTGCAAGGCAGGACTGCCCAGGCGCAGTCCCCACTTTAGGAAATCCACGCCGTCATGGAGGGAATGGAAAAATACTGCTCTTCTCAGCTGTGTAAATCGTGACTTCGCTGTGAGAAGGCGTTCAGCATTTGTGTTTAAAAGAGCTGTGTCACCAGCCCTGCACAAATTCTGCAGAATCTGTTTAATTGATTTTTTTTTTTTACATCTTAAAGAGCAAATCTGGGGAGAGGAATGTAGTACTAAGGGATTCAGCTCTCAATCATTCTCACAATGCAGCACAGTCTTTAGAAGGAAGTCATCTAAAACACTGCCACTGACCAAAGGCCATCTTGCTGGGTTTGCAACAAATAAAGCTGTTAAATATTAGTGTGGTTTACAGAAGGAAGACTCTTTTTTTTTTAAAAAAAAAAAAAAGCTTTAAAAAAACCTGATTCTAACTATGGCAAAATGAAACTGTGTTATGCATACAGGCTTCATAGAAAGCCGTTTATGAGATAAACACTTATTGTGAGCCAAGAGATTCAGTGATTGTAAATGAAAAACAGGAAGAAGCAAAAATAAGAACGAACAAAATGCAGGTTTGTAATACAGGCTGAAAATGAAAATTACCCAACGAAGTGTGATGTAATTAATTTCAGAAAATTATATACTGATGAATACTAACATATAAAAAACCACTTTCATATATATGCTTTGAATCAAGCTAAGAGTTTAATTTGGAAGCCTTTCTGGAGGAAAAACATGAATGTCCCAGTGTGTTCATTGCTACCAGAGTAATTATCTCCAAAGAATACTCCATGATGACAAACTTCATTACTCAATAACACTGGTAAACATTAAAATATTTAAAGAATAACGCTGTGCATCGTGGTTTGTTCTACTTAAATGTCACAATCACAGCAGCCTTTTATGCCTGTATTTCATTGAATTGCTAGGAATTGATGTGCTACTTGTGCAAGCTGATATTATAGTCATATGACCTAATTAAACATCAGGATTCATATTTTAAATATATAATTACCAGAGTCATCATTTTAAAAAATGTAATTACCGCTTTCTACATTAATAGCAGAAATTGGTATTCAGTGTCAACAGGCTATGGAAAGTTCCTGGATAATGTTTGTCTTTTCTGTAAAGAAACAATGAAAATAATTTTGGTGTGGAAACCCATTTTAAATATTATTTTCATAAAACAGATTGCCCTGTCTTTAAACGCTGAGAATTCCCGCTTTTAGAACCTTCCAGAATTTTCTGATGTCATTTGCTGTCATTTGTAATTCATTCATTTTTTGTTGGTAGAAGCACATTTTCACTCTGAGAGTTTGGGAAATCCACACACAACATCAGCAAGATGTCTAAGTGACGCAACATTCTCCCGTTATTTCAAAATAGAGCCGCTTCAAAGATTCGGGGGCTTTGGGGAAGATTTCATTTCTGAATTGCAGAATCAATCATCACGACCTCTTCGTGATTTCAATATTGCAAATCCCTTCTGATTAGCCCTCTTTAAGCGGGAGATGAACTGGCTTCGGGATTGTTCGGCCCTGTTGGAAGCCCTGTCTCAGAGAACAGCAGATGAGGTAATTTAATTGCATCGTGTGTTTTCCATAGAAAGAAGGCATGATTTGAGGACTGATGTGAACGATCCACTCATTCCTATATTTAGACTGCTCACGTCAGCAGGGCAGCAGGCCACGGAGCAACAACTGAGGGTCCAGATCATATGTAGCTTTTTAATTTTAAAAATACGGAAAGATAAAAAAAAAAGCAACTGAAAAATGGCCGATGAAATGTTCCCCCATTTAAAGAGCTATTCTTCATCCCTGGAGTGAAAGAACGCCCCATTTTCCCATTCAGAGGATTGATTGACTCAGACTGCAATCCAGAACTGTCTGGGGAAGCAGTTAAGCTTGGGATCCAATAAGGAGCCAGACCAGAAAGCAAGCCCTTCAAGTTCATGGAGGGGCGCCTGCCAAATTCCTCCTTAGTTTGTAAGTGAAAATACAAATGTGATATTTAACAAAAACGCTCCTTTGTCTTTTAAATGGAACGTGTAAACGAGAGATTACGCGGCTAAGCCAGATCTTATTTGAGCTCCATCTGGCACATAATAGCAGTAGCAAGGAGGTGAGTCATTGGCCGGTTCTCAGCATTGGATCACCCTCGTATTTACAGGAAGGACGATAGCTCTAACCAGGCTCCCCCTCTAGTTTCTCTTCACGGATTCCCACTTTTATACAGACCATAACGTTGCCCCACATTCTCGCTATGTTATACTTGAAATTATCAATGCTGCACTGAGTTGAAAAGGGTACCATTTACCCTTTAGCTAGAGTCACAGAGAGAAAGCAGTGTCCCTTGACACCAAGAGATGACACATTCTTGGGAGGGGCTGGGACGATGCTCAGTTGACAGGGGGCTGCATGTGCCACCGTGAAGTCCCGAGTTCAATTTCTAATAAGCAAGTAAAAGACCAGATGCAGTGGCGTGCATCTCACGGTCCTAACCTTGGAGAAATGCAGACAAAAGGTTCCCGGGTTCACTGGCCGGCCAGCCCATTCTGACTGGTGAGAAAACCTGCCTCACAACCCAGGGTGGATGGGTCCTGAGGATTAGCAACTGGGGCTCACTCTCTCCTGCTTTCTTCGATGCACAGGCTACGTGGACCCGTGGACCCATGAACAGCACCCTTCCTCCCCCCCCCACTTAATGAACAGGTGTGCATTGTTTAGATGGGATTATTAAATGTAGATATTGAAGTTTTTTTTTTTTTTTGCCAAGCGTTAAGCAACATAACGAGCATAGATAGACAGACTCTTATGAAAACTTTAGAATCGTCGGAGAAAACAATTTAAGGTAAAAATCTATAGTCCTGATGAATTTGACTATAATTATCCACTCATCCCAGGACAGCTGGAGATTTAATTCACATATATCGAGAGATCAGTTTCTCTAGAGGCCTATACACACACACACACACACACACACACACATATACACACACACACACAGAGGAGAGAGAGTCATCTTTTGAAATTATACAAAAGGATTCTGATTATGAATTTGTTAGTTTACATACCCAACAAATGAAATATACTTACAGTATGAAGACGAGCAGAACAATTATATATATACTAATACATATAATATATTTTACATGTAGAATATATTGTATGCATATATCCATATGTATGTGTGTATACACACATATATATATCTTTATCTATATACATATATATATATCAGACTAAAAGTTTGAAGCCGCTGTTGTTCTGATGATTTTTACCTCTTTTTGTGTGACAATCCCAGTGTTGTCCTTCAACAACAAGGCTAAAATGTCCCCAGTAAATAGCTTTTTGGTATAAAAAAATACCAAATGACTAAAATATGATTAAGTGATTTCACTATTTAAAAATGTCGATAGAAGTTAGCTTTCCAATGCACTTTAAAAATAAAGCATTAGCATATTCGAGGATTATAAAGAAAGCTCAGCCCAGCTCTGCACGTCCTGGGTGACTCGGCAGCAGTGTGGACTGTGTGTCCTACTCTGCCACCTGGTGGCCAAGGTGGGCAATTAGACGGTCCACATTCACCCCCTTGCTCTTCTCTCTTTTGTAAACTGGTTAACTAAGCTTCCTGCTGCTGTGATTCCTGACCTGTCGATGCCTTTGACAGTTCATGCAAATGACCCATTCCAAAGCAACCGGACAGACAAGACAGGTGGCTTTAGGAACCTACTCTTCATTTTTTTCTTCTTTGTTTTTAGAGTCAGGGTTTCTCTGCGCAGGCCTGGCTGGAACTCACTCGAGAGATCTGCCTGCCCTGTGTCCTGAGTACTGGGATTAAAGGCCATCACCTCTGGGCAGAAACCCATTGTTAAGATAAGGAAATTCAAAACAATTCTTTTATCTTTACGTGGTGTGTCTGAAGACGTAGAATGGTTTATTTTAGTTTCGTTGTACTTTGGAAGAGAAGCAGGGGTTTAGTCGTAGAAAACCGAGGAACAAAGGACCAGTAAGGACTTCTATGCACAACACTCCGGGCTTTAATGGGAACTTCTCACTGCCTTCCTAGAGAAGAAAGCAGCCCATGACATTCCTATCAGCACGTCTTGAAGGTGACGTGCATTGCAAAACCTAACCTTGGAATAATGATCATTTGCTAATAATTACCATGCACGATGAACAATTTCATAATTATATACAAAAATAACCCACTGTCATAAGTGCAGAAAACCTCTAGGCACAAATGTCAAATGGGCTGCAAACTCACAAGATGAGCCTGGAGTGTTTTCTTGTGCAAGGTAAGAAGACCTGCAAAACACACAAGGGACAACCGGGAGACTCCCATGGGCTACACCTCAGACAACGTAAACATTAACACAGATGGTAACAGCAACGACACTTACATCATTGAACAGAATAACCTACGTGACAAACGTGTGTGTGTGCACGTGCGTGGGCGTGTGAGTGTGTATGTGTGTGCGTGGGTGCCTGGGTATGCGTTCCTGAGCATGCACACACATGCTCACGGACAAAGTAGAACCCCAACTAATAAAAAGAAATAAGAAAGCAAACGTAATAATTGATTTTTATGATTGTAGGTGGATGGTGAATCGGGTCAGTGAGACTTTGATTAAAAAAAAGGGGGGGCATTATTCATAGATTCCAAATTATAAAAGCTCAAATGAATTTCCTTTTTTCTAGCATTTATTCTCTTATGTTTCTAGCATTTATTCTCTAATCATACAGGAGAACTCTCTCTACACCCCGTCCCCGGATCCCCCACTCCCTTTCACCTCCACAACGTTTTACTTGCCATCACTTTCATGTGTGCGCCTGCTGAGTCTTTGTGGTGCTGCTCTCACACACGTGCGTGCGTTTAGAAATGGCTGCTCGGAGCTGGGTATCCTTCCAGGGGCCTCTTTCCTAGAGGGAACTGAGTCTCCCTCTCTCAGGAGCCACTGGTTACTGTAGCCCTTAATCTAGAGGGAGCCTTGTGAGATTTCCCCATCCAGGCTGGCATCATTGCTCGGGGGACCATGCTATTGAGATTTCATGGGTGCGGCTCCCCTGTCACAGATAGAAGACACTGTCTCATAGCAGCTACCCTCATCCCAGCTAACCTCATACCTGGGCTCTTATAATCTAGAAGACACCATCTCTCACTAGTCACCCTGGTCCACTGGCTCTTACAGTCTTCCTACCTTCTCTTCTGTGATATTCACATTTCTTATGAGCTACAAGAGGAAAAAGTATAGATAGGATTGAGAAACAACACCGCATTAGCCAAGTTGTTTAAAGAAAGGAAATACAGTTAGCTATCACATTGGTAGGCTATGTTTAGGAAGCACAGTTGACCATCACATTGGTAGGCTCTATTTCTGTGAATTTGCCAACCACAAGTCAAAAATACGTGAAAAAGTTGCATCTATTCTGACTGCGGAGATCTTTTCTTGTTATTATTCTCTAAGCATTCTCAGGGCATAAAGCGTTATAAGACATCACAGTATGTTTTAACACTTATGGGAAGATATGCATGGGACATATGAAAATACATTGCCGTATTATATAGGAGTCAGACCACCCACTAATTTGGGTATCCAAAGGCATTCCTGATCATATTCCCCACAGATGTTGAGAGATGACTGCATACATTGTCATATGTGAGAGTTAAAAAAGGTTGGGCTTTATTTCTACGGTCAGAACTGGGAAACAACCCAGATCTCTCTCAGCTGAAGAATGGATCAAGAGATTGTGGTACATTTACGCAACGGAGAACTACTCAGCTGTTAAAAACAATGGCATCTGGAAACTCGTGGGCAAATGGATAGAACTAGGAAAAATTCATCCTGAGTGAGGTAACCCAGATCCAAAAGGACAGACATGGCATATACTCGCTCAGAAGTGGATATTATCTGTAAAGGATAACCGTGCTACAATTCACAGACCTAGAGAGGCTAGGTAACAAAGCGGGCCCGGCTGGGGGGTGCTTGGATCTCCCAAGAAAGGTGGACTTGGGTTGGGTGGGATGGGAAGATGAGGGAGCCATCAGGTTGGGATCGTTTGGAGGGAGAGAGTACTGAAAGACTAGAAATGAGGTGCATTTCAGGGTCGGGGAGAAACCTGGTGCAAGGGAAACTCCCAGGAATCTACAAGGATGACCCCAGCTAAGACTCGTAGCAACAGTGGATATGTACCCTGAACTGGTCATCTCCTCTGACCAGGCAAGACTTCCAGTGGAGGGATTGGGACACTAATCCAGCCACACAGCCTTGACCTATAGTCTGCCCAGTCTGTGGGATGTGCTGGGATTGGTACCTACCTCAATTGTCATCAGAGAGCCTTTATCCAGTAACTGATGGAAACAGATGCCGAGACCCACAAACAACATTAGGCTGAGCTCAGAGAATCCTGCTGAAGAGAGAGGAAGGATCGCAGAATCCAGATGGGTCAAGGATATCACATGAAAACCCACAGAAATAAGTAATCTGGGCTTACAAAGGCTCACAGAGTCTGAATTGACAACCAGGGAGCCTGCATGGAACCGACCTACACATAGCTGACAGTTGTATAGCTTGATTTACTCGTGGGACTCCTAACAGTGGAACAGGGACTAATGCCTTGTCAGGTTTTCTGAAACCTATTCCTTATACTGGGTCACTTTGCCTAGCCTTAATACAAGGGGAGGTGCTTGGTTCTCCTATACCTTCATATACCCATGTTTTGTTGATATCTGGGGAGGCCTGCCCCTTTCTGAGCAGAAACAGAGGAGGAGTGGATAGGGGGAGGGCAAAGGGGAGTGAGGGGTAGGCAATGGGAAAAGAGGAGAGAAGGGAGGGGAATCTGTGGTCAGGATATAAAATAAATAGTTAATTAATCAAGAAAAGGCTTGGTATGTGTCTTAGCTGGTAGAGTGCTTGGCTACACACGAGGCCATGGTTTCAGTTCCCAGCATGATACATCAGGTGTCACGGCAAGGAATTTACTCCCAGCATTCAGAAAGAAGAGACAGGAGAATTAGGAAGTCAAGGTCTTACTCAGCTATAAGAGAATTCAAGCACAGCCTGAAGATATTGGGGGTCCTACCTCAAGAAGAAGAGTCACGTATATTGAATACATTCTGAGATGTTTGCACACATTTGATTACATGCGTGTATACACCATCTACATACTTGTGAGCCAGGGGGCACAATCAGCCTTGGTGATTTTTTATGACTGTTGCTTTCCTTCAGTTTTGAAATTATCACAATATCAAACAGTTAAAAAAGACTGCTGAAAAACCAGAAAGGCCATGTCGCGTTAAGCTACAAAGCACACCTTAGAATTCCAGGGTCTGGATATTCTGTCAGGAAAACTGCATTAGTTATTTTCTCGGCACCAAGTGAGGATGCCTGAGGGCAGCGCAGTGGGGAGGAAGGACCGCTTGGCTCCTAGTTTACAGCGGCATAGCATTCTGTGATGAGTTCTGGTGGAGTTCATGATGGCAGGCAGTGCATCTGCAGCTGCTCTCATCCCAGGACCCAGTGCAGAGGGCTAGGGCAAGAACCAGGGCTTGACTGTAATCTATACTCCCCACCCCCCCTTCAGTGGTCATCTCTTCCAGCACGGCTCCAGTACCTAAAGATGTATGTCCTCCTCAGCGCCTGGGTGGCCAAGGACCAAGGGTTCAAACACATGAGCCTATGCAGGAGATTGCACAATCAGTTGATGACAAATGAGACCTAAACTATGCATCTTAAAGTGACCTTGTACCTTGTCAAACGAGCTCAGGGCTTTAATGTTATTTATCATATTCTACTATTGAGCTTCTCTGATCTTACAAATCGTAAACTAAATAACACATAACATTTATCAAAACAAAGTATTTGCTGAACACCAACCATTATCAAGGACAGGGGACACAAAATGACAGAAATGGTGCTTCCTCCCTCTACCAATCCACACTAGCAGGGCAGTGGTGGGCTATGTTTGTAACTCATAATCACTGACATACTGATTGATTTATGTAGTTGAGAGTCTAAGCAAAATGTGTCTTTGTAAAGACGGGGGTGATGTGGGGAAGAGGAAGGAGGAGGAGGTGATGCAGGACAGGAAGAAGGTGGTGGAGGTGATGTTGGGGACAGGAAGAAGACAGGAGGTGATGTGGAGAACAGGAAGTACAGGATGCATTCTGAAATGGCTTTGGCAGGCTTCTCAGAAGCACTGCCCAGGGTCCTGGTAAGCTACAGGGGCTCTTGATTTGGTGTTCTTATTCCTTGAGACAGACTTTCTGTACTGTGCTTGTTGGAGCCCAGTATGTAAACCAGGCTAACTTTGAACTTGAAGTGATCCTCCTGCAGTGGCTGATGCTGGTGTGTTTCAGCTGTGCTCAGTCACACTCAGCTGTCTTTGATGATGCTGTTAAGGAGGGCAGGAGGGGAGGGGAGTATGTCCTTTTCTGACTGAAGAGTGCCAGCTATTCATGGAGGGGGCTCTGTCCTGTCCTACCAGATACATAGCAGCTGCTCAATAAATACTTAAGGGGCAAATGAGTTAATAATGAAACATATATAATTGTTTCATACATATATAAGTGCAAAGTCAAACATTTAGTCACTGAGAGGTTTTACTTTTCTTTTGCAAAGCTTATAAGTAGCGTAGAGGAAACAGTTTTTTGTGGGGTAAAAGAGAAAGTCGTTTCTTGTGATGTATAGTCTGTGAAAAGTTTATGATAACAAAATCAACAGGCATTCTGGAAATGTGTTTGCAGAGAGGAAAAGCACTCCTGGCGTGGTCTCTGACAGACCTTCTATACATCGTCTTGAATCTTTGCAGGGGAGACCTCAGGAGGCCAGGCGGACGGGGCACAAGCTGGAAAGTGCAAGTGAAGACACGGCCAAGGAGATGCAGAGACACCGGAGAGAGGAGAACATGGCTGACAGAACTCAGGCTCCGAAAGAGAGGACGGAGGCGAGGGGCCATGAGAACTTGCACAAGGCATGGACCCTGAATAAGAACAACATTGGTTCGTGGGCCATGACAGGAGTGTGACACCAAAGCGGGGGCCAGAAGGAAGGGGAGCCTGGCATTTGAGAGGTGCTGTGCTTTTCCTTTCCGATTTTGTAAACCTAAAGCTGCTGTAAAATTTACATATATTGGAATGGATGAACACAGACTCACTACACAAGAAAGGAACAGACGCTAAAATCTGCAGTGAGTGCCACTGCAGCTAAGGTGCCCTGCTTCACGCTGGCCCCTCTGCTCTGTGTTGGGGTCCCGTTTACCCTGCCCCACGTTGGCCCCTCTGCTCTGTGTTGGGGTCCCGTTTACCCTGCCCCACGCTGGCCCCTCTGCTTTGTGTTGGGGTCCCGTTTGTTTTCTCATCCCTTTCACCTACATGCCTGGCAAACCATTCATCCAGAGTTTATTCAGTAATTCAGAAGCCACACCCCCAGACATTCTGAGCTCTACGTTTCCTTTCCCTGCCCTAAGTCTCGACCTGACAGGCAACTGTCCACGTGTGTACTTCATGTGCGGTTGCACAGCTTCAGGAGGACCACAGCTGTGCAAGGCTCCAGCCACACAGCGGCACATGGCACCAGGCCTTCCTGCCATGCTGCTTCCCAGAGTGAATGAAGCAGTGAGCAGTGTGAAGACAGCAGTTATCAGACACCCCTGCTCGTCCTACAAACACAGGAAATCTACAGGTCTGTCAGCCTCTGCCCACGGGACTTTCTTTCATGCTACCTTGAGTAAGGGTGTTATCAGTGATTCCTCAAAGTGCAGAGTTGATTTTATTGGATTCACTTGGATTTTTTTTTTTTTAAATAAAGATGACTATTATGGTCAAGCTTCATTGTCAACTCCCCAGCACCTGGAATCACCGACGATGTAAAAGATGTGTGTATGTCAAGCAGCTCACCCTTGCCAGGGTATCCGAAACCTCTAACCTCTGTGGGCAACTGCGCTCATGGATACATATCCACACTGATTATATATATAACTGAAAATAAGAAGACAGATCTTAATGAGAGGAGAAAGAGTAATGTGTTTGGGCATCAGACTGACCAAGGTTGGACCTGTGACAGTTTTGTCAATTTGGTGAGATTCGGAATCATCCAGGAGTCAAACCTATGGTGTCCTTGAGGTTTTGGAGAGGTTTAAATGGGGAGGGAAGATCCAGCCTGATGTGGGTGGTGCCATCCCATGGGCTGATGTCTCAGACTCAAGCACCTGTGTCCCTCTCACCCGGAGCTTCCCGACTGTGGGTGCAGACGCAGTGCCTCAAGCTAAACCTGGAGATGCCCCCTGCTCCCACGATGCTCCCACTGTGGTGCCATCGACGTCATCTTTCTGACTGGTGCATCTGAAATTGGGTATGATGTCACCTGTACTTCCAATGAGCACAGATGGCAATGCTGCAGTGGACTGCTAACGGCCAATGGTCTCCCGCTTTCAATCCGGCCCAGACAGCACTGAGGCGCGAACATAGCAAATGGGTTAGGACCTCTGACGTCAGAACTCAAGCTGGCAGAGCACACGTGTTCTGTTTTCTGGGGATGTCTGCATCTTGGTGATCTTTCCCAGGGAAGCTTAGGGAAGCTACATTCAAGTGTTGCCCGGGCTGCCAGGAACAAGCTCTGGTGATGAGGGATACATCAGAAAGAAGGCTCAGCTGTTTCCCTGAACAAAATGCCAAGGAGAACATTGGTCGCTTTTATTCACAAAACCGAGTGGGGAGGAAACACTTATCTGTGGTAAGAGATGCAAACTTGGACCTTCCCGTTAAAAAAAAAAGCGGTGGGTTGGGGTGAGATTGTTCCTATGGCTCCCACTTAAAAGTTCATGATGTTAAGGCTGCCTCAGAAGAGAACTGATCTTTTCCTACTTCACACAAACAGAAACCGGAACCAAAAAGACAGGCATCAAAAGTTGTAAGTTTATTTGTGGAGTGACTCCTAATATCCTTAAAAAGTGTTCAGAGAGCAAATACACAAAGCTACTTTGAAAAGCCATTTACACTTGCGAGCTTCTCTGAAACAGAGAGGAATGAGCTCTTGTACCCGAAGGGCACTCAGCAAACACAGCACTCTGGTAAAGAGCATCTTAATAATGTGTGTCGGGCACGGCCAGAGCCAAGTCTTAGTCCTCCGAGGAGAACACAGCACTGATTCCCAGGCCGTCGCCACCTTCCAGCTCCTTTTCTTTGTCTTCAGGGACAGATGGGTCATGTGCTTTTTCTTGGTTCCTTTTATTCTTATGAGTATAAAGTGGGTTATTTTTCTCTTTGATCTCAGAATGTGAGCTGGAGATGGTTTTTCTTTCCATAGCATGTTGTAGACAGTTATAAAACCTGTAAGGAATTAGATATATGGTTCCATATACTGACCGGCATTCTAAAAGGGAGTGACTGAAACACACCTAGACTTGATGTAGTTTTTAAGCTTGACAATGTCATGGTTTAGCCTGATAGATTATAAAGTCAATCAACTACAACTTGGCCTTCATCACTGTGAACTCTGTTCTCACTCTTTACGAATGCTACTCACAGACACCCGTTTCTAGTCCAGGGCTGTGTTCCCATCTCTGCATCAGCATGCCTCCCTCCTCACAGTCAGCTCCTTCCATGCAGGGATCTCCTTCTAAACCCCACCCAGGGCCGGGCCAGAGCTTCCCTTCACCACACTTCTGGCTGCACACCACTTTCTCTAGGGAATAATAGCACCTCATTTTGGAAACCCAGTGACTCCAAGGCCCATCTTGGGCGTTCACCATTCCCTGGGAAGAATTACAGTTACTGGTCAGAATGCCCAGCTGTACTGTTACAAAAGCTGAGGATCTACCTTGGGCTCCTCTCTCAACTGCACTGCCTAGCAGGCCTGCACACTCCAGTACCTTCTGAAAGAACACATGAGTACATATTCATCCTTATCCAGTTCACGGCTGTCATGACAATATCAGCACACTGCTGTTTCCTAGAGTCCTACTGTGCAGCCTAGGTGAGACTGTGGTCAGCACTGGGAGGGGTTAGCTATGAAGTTCTCATCTATGTGGAGTAGAGCTGGGGGCTGCAGCGGACAGAAGGGCGGCCAGAGAAACATTTCACCAACCCTTTACTCACTCAGTCACTAACAGTGTTGAAATCACCTGCTAGTTAAAGTAAATACCCATGAAAACCTAAACAAGAACTCAAACAAACAAATAGGGAAACATCACCAGACTGAATTTGGCAATGATGGCTTTCTTGGGTTTAATACCAAAAACAGACAACAACACAAAACCAGACTAACAGCTTCCTAAGAAGCTTAAACTTTCTGTGTAAAGACACCACTGCCAGGCGGTGGCATTTCCTGTAGGGAAAGCTGTAAACTGCCTATCAACAGATGAACAGGGGATTGTGGCTTCTCTTAATGTTTTATTAGCCAATGAAGTTCAGGAGTCAAATATTAGGGAATAAACCTGATGGATTCATGGAGCGAGGGAGCAAAGATCACTTCACTCTCTTCTCCACCACCATTTTAGTTCCCCTACTCTCCGCATCCATCTATCCCGTCTGCGTCAGCCAGAAAACTCTACAGTCCACACCACGTGTGGTCTCAGGGTGAAAACACAAACAAATCTCCCACAATAGGGAAACAAAATCAGATCCATAAACACAATGGGGTGTGGCCTGTCTGGGAAAGAAAAGTGACTGAGGCACCCACAGTACCGCAGCCTCCTTAAAGTCAGGGGTTGTAGCCGTGACGGTCCTCTTGCAAAGTATGCATAAGGCCTAGGCCATACCCGGTGCTGCGACAAACAAAACCACTACCGCGGGAGTACCACACGAGAGTACACCAAGACAGGAACTACACACAGGACAGACTGCGTGATCAAGCGGCTGGAGTAGCCACACTCACACACGCTCACACGCTCGCTCACACACACACACACTCACACACACACACACACACACACACACACACACACACACACACACACACACGGACAGCGGAATGCTGGGAGAAGCTGTAGGATGGAGAGAGGCCGGAGCTCAGTGTCTGCTCAGGATGATGAAAGCTCTGGAGATGGATGGGTGATGGCTACTAATGCGGACGTACACAATGCCATTGGTCAGAACAGCTACTAATGCGGACGTACACAATGCCATTGGTCAGATCGGTAAATTTCTGTCACTCATATTTTACCACAGTAAAAAGGTTAAAAAAAAAGCCCAACCAGTGCAAACAGATTACTTTGCCTTTCTGATTTCTTTATTCTTAACAATATTATATGCCAATATATTCAGCCCTTTATTCTGTTTTATTTAATATTTTATTACACAGTTGATGAAAAGAAGAACATGGTTAATTTCTTTCTACTCGGTGACCTGGTACTAACAAAGAACCCCTCCAAAGGCAGATCTACAAACCTCCGGTTTCCCCCCTGGATATCGTTATGTCTGATACATCTTTTGGTGTTTGTCGGTCCCTGTCTCCTCCAGTCTCCAAACTGGCTCTTTACGAAGCAGCCATGGTCCCAGGACTGCCCTGCCTGGCTCCAGACGCCCGCCGCAGGCTTTATGCTGCTCTGCTGGCTGAGCCCCTACCCACAGAGAGGCAGGCATGGGGACTGTTTTTCACAAACATGAATGTGACCTTTTCTCTATTAAAAGTATTTAGGGTTTGAGGAGATGGCTCAATGGGTAACAGTGCTTGCTGCATAAGTGTCTGGGTCTGAGTTCGGACCCCAGCACCACAGCAGAGGCTTGAGAGCGTCTGAGCCTGAGGAGCAGCTCTGTGAGGAGCTGAGGCTGAGGGCAGCTAAGGTCTTTCTGCCCCCATCCTACCGCCAGGTTTAGTCAGGGACTCTGTCTCAAGGCAGAGTCAGAGCAGGACACAAGACTTCCAGATCTGAACATATGTGCAGATAACACACATATATCATACATAGGCACACCTGCATAGATACCACCCCCCCACAAACATAGGCACACCTGCATACATGTGCAGATACTACACACACACCACACATGACACCACTCTCATACATATGTGCACACATGTAACCAGATACACATATATCACACTGACACATAAGGATGCACACTGACACACAAGCATGCCATGCACACATACATCATACCTTCATATACATATGCACGCATCTAACAACACATGCAACATATTTGTAAGTTCTTTAATTTTTAACTCTTTGTCATACTTCTAAAGCAGCTATTGTTGATGTTTGCTGACTTGAGAGCTCCAGTTCTATCTCAACCACGAGAAACATGCCCCCGCACGTCTTCCCCTTCTCCCCCCGCACCCCACATCCTCCTCTTCTCCCCCCCGGTGCCCCCCCCGCCAGCTGATGCCCTTTTCTCCTCCAAGACCAGGAGTTCTGTGCCTGCATCTGGCTAATGTGCAGACGGCTCCCAGAGGAGCACCTTAATTTGCTCACATGCTCTGAAGCCACACGTAATCTTGTAATCAGGATCTTAAGACACTTTTTACCCTTCTTTAATTTTTTCCTGATTTTATATGATGAGCCTGGCTCTCTTGATAGTGGCACGCAGACTATCATCTCAAAATACATTTCTGAGTCAAAGGATTTAACTCATAATTTGATTTTATGGTTGGTGAACGTGGCTCAATTAACTTCACCAGGTGTATAGTTAGTTGATCTTGGGCTATATTTATAATCTTGTTGAAATTCAGGGCAGAATATAGAGAAACTGAGCCGTTGCTTCCTGCATCTCCACAAACAGCCCCTGTGGAGCACATCTGTAGACTTCGACTCTGGTGGCAGTATGTGTCGGTTTGCAGTTCCTGTCTGCAGTCTGGTGGGCAGCCAGGCGCGTGTCAGCTGATCCTACTTTGGGTAGGAGTCCATGCTTTGTGGCCGGGTTTATGAGCAATTTTTTAAAACCAGGATCTACCTGCTGTAATCCTGAGACAGCCACTGTGGGTGAGGAATGGGCTTCTCACCCCTGCACTACTCTGAGATAGCCACTGTGGGTGAGGAACAGGCTTCTCATTCCTGCACTGCTCTGAGATAGCCACTGTGGGTGAGGAATCAGCTTCTCAGCCCTGCACTGCTCTGAGATAGCCATTGTGGGTGAGGAACGGGCTTCTCATTCCTGCATCTAATCTGTCTGATACAGGCCACACAGCTCCCCGGGGGGGGGGGGTTGCCTCTAAGGAGTCTGTGCTGGGTGGGATGACTGTATTAAGGCTCTCCTGTTCTGAGAGCCCACAGCAGGCACCGAGGCCTGCCACAAAGAACGTGGTGTTTAGTGATATCAGTAACTGTTCTCTGGGCTAGCATTTCCCCAGGTTAGTGATAACAAGACAGTGACTTGGTGGAGCGAGGCTGAGGAACTTGGTGGGACAGGGTTGAACCAGGCTGCTGTGGGGACAAGTTCCCACTGCCATCACGGCACCTTCGGTCTTAGCCGCAGCTGCAAATCTCTAGGTAGTTGAGGGGTTCTGGCAGGGATCAGCGCATGGGTTTCCTCTCTAGTATGGACAAGACTCTGACAGTAGTACAGAGACCAAAGGCAGACATCCTGTCTACACCCTGCTCTGAGAGGTTGTGAGTAAAGAAAGGCAATGAAGATGGCAGGGAAATGACTGGAGAGGTATTTAGGGAGTGATGAGAGATGGGACTGTCAAGAGGATGGGAAGGAGAAAGGGAAATCACAAATGATGCCAAAATGCCCATCGCTCTGTAACCGGGAACTGTGCAGCTTTGGCTGGTGAGCCACAGTGCAGTGCTCAGGGGGTAAGAGCACCTGCCACGCGAGCCTGAGGGCCTGAGCTTAGTCTCTGAAACCCACGCAACCCAGAGTTGTCCTCGACCTCCACAAGTGTGCTTGGGCTGCGCATGCACACTCACATAGCAAGTGCATGCATGCGCACACACAAAACAGCCCCCCCAAAAACCACACCAAAACCCAAACCGACAGATACATAGCTTGCCCAGAGGATTCGGTGGCACTGCTCACGCACATGGAAGGCAGTGTTTATACAAAGCCCTGTAAAAGGGAGCGTGTGCAGGTGGCAGAGCTGAAGAACGAGAACAGAGTTGTGAGCTGAAATCTAGTCTTCTTTCCAATGGGCTATGATGTGATTCCATATCTGCTCCATGGCAGTGTGCACAACCTTCCTTCAACCTCTGTTCCCACAGCTGCTGGACTCTCTCTCTGGTGCATTCTCCTGGCGGTCACATGTCTGGCTGTCTCTGTGAAGCCTCCCTCTGCAATCTCCGAGTGCCCATCAGTGTGCCCTAGTCCTCCCATGACCTCAATCATCTTTCTTTTCTCCACAGAAGGTCTACAATCACACAAGCAGTTTAGACTATAACCTTAAAGGAGTACGTGTCCCTATTTTCAAGAATGACAAAGGAATATATGAATTACATGGAAATAAATAATTGACTGTACCTTTCAATCCTTCTCTTGTTTTCTTCCATTTTCTGATTTGCTATAGTTAGTAGGAACTCAATATATTCCTCTGTAACCATCAATTTTCCCTTATGACTTAATGGAACTTCTAATCCATGTGTGCTCCGGACAGCCTAGAAGAGAAAGCAGTTTAGGTATGAAGAACGGAGCCCAGTGAGAGAGAGGTTCTGATAGAGCTCAGCCGGAACAGTTCCCTTCCTTAGAGTACGTAGGCCCTTGATGTCTGTAATTTAGTTAAACTCAAGCAAAGCGAAGGAGATGAAACAGAGTTCTGGTCATGTACAGCTTCTTTTCCAGAAGGGCATCTACACATTCTTCTCAGAGAAGCGGATAACATCTAAGAACCCAGTAACTTTGAGCAGTTTCAATCCCACTAGAGCCAAGAAAACTTTAGTACGTAATTTTAGAAAGAGAAACCAAAGAAACATCTGTAGAGAACTCAAGGAAAAACCAGTCTCTTCCAGCATCTACTGGAGCGGTGGATGGATGACAAGGAGAAGCCACGCTTCCTCTACTATGCAGCACATGGGGCTGCCTGCTCAGCGCATAGGGCCGGCAATCTCAGCAGCTCTGTCGGGGAAAGGGTCAGGATATCCCCCAAGGAAGCTTGGGAGACCCTGGTGTTTTAAAGGAGAGATTCTGACAACTATGGGTTAGGAACTGGAGAACTCTCTGGAGCCAGCCCATCAGGAGACAGTCTTAGAAGTGAGGAGACGGATGCTGAGCTCTGACTCAGATAGGGTATACAGCCTAGCTGGAAAGGCACAGAGGCGGATATGATCAGACCAGTGACTAACTGGACATAGGGGACAAAGGAGAGAAAGGTGAAGAAATGGTTGTGCTTTCTCTTGGGGACCAGATATTCTGTGGAGCGAAGGCTTTGACTTACTGTCTAGATGCTTCCTAAGTTCTTTGTAAGCCACCTCTATTTGGGAAATAGGCTATTTGTTAAAAACAGAGAGTGGAGAGAGCTAGAATAGCAGGAATTTGACATGTCCACACACAGTGTGAGCTGTGCAGACAGTGAGCACAACAGGATCTGGGCAAAATCACTATGGGTTGGCTTGGCCAGGAAGGACAAGGAGAATGCAGGGTTTAAGAACCTGGGGGACCATCTAGATTGAGGGCTGGTGAACCTTTGCTATGAAGGGACAGATAATAAATGTCCTTGATTTTTCAGGCCATACAGTATCTGTTACTACTCAGTTTTGATGGAATGGTATAAAAGAAGTGGTACCCAAGCATGAATCAGAAGGTAGAGTGGATTTGGTTTCCCAGGGGCTGGACATGGTCCAAGGAGAGCAGTCTGTTGACCTTCAAGCAGACAGCAGACCCCAGGCATCAAAGAGCTCACGCAGGTTATAAAGCATGGCTGTAATCAGGTCATCAACATGGAGGACTCGATACCTATGAGGCTCTCAACACAGGGCAAGCATACTCATTCCCTTATCCCCTGATGACTCAGGAGGAGGCGGGGACGCAAGGAACCAGGTTCAAGGTAAGAAGAGAAGGGGGATAGAAAACAGGACTCAAATGTAAGTCCAAACTCTGCATTTCTACGTAGGGCAGAGCCTGCCACTTCAGTAAGGCATTCTGAGCAGGGAGGGAAAGAGCAGGAGCAGTAACCGGTGGCTCCAGTGATCCGGATTCTGTCACAGCCCCAGAACTGTTCTTGCCGATGACCTTACCAGCATGGTCTTTCCTCGCTTTCCCACTGTGATGCCAGAGTTCCTGAAGCCAGAGTCGATGGCCACCGAATGCTGCAAGAAAACACAGCACCCTAAGTTATGCCAGCTAGCCAGACCCTCACTTATGTCCCATAAGGGGCAGAAACAGGTAACTGCAAGACTGGTCACTAATGTGCTTGGCTGTGTGCACTGTGTAAAAGACCCATCACAGTTCCTGCTACACGTACCTCAAGAGCAGCTCTGGAAATGTCATTAGAGAGGGTGAACAGGCTTCTGGCCAATGACCACGAACTAAAGTCTAAACCGTATTGGACAAACGCAAACTTCAAATGAAGGTGTTTTCTCTAAGAAAGAGCAAAGCTCCCTCAGATCCATTCCAGTCCTAAAGGAAACCATGAGATGCCACAGGACAAGCACTTCTGGGCCTGAACATGCTGAACTTGTGATGTCCAGCTGCCTGGCTGGCCTCTCTAGGGCACAGGCCTTCCTTCAGCTCAGCAGCTCTTATCTCGGCATGCTTTTGTCCCTCTGGGGCATCCTGCAACAGCATTTACAGGGCCGTGGTGGTGGTTGGGAGGCACCGATGTACAAGGAGTAGTACAGCCAGGGCGCTACCACAGCATTCTGTGGTGTAACACGCAGACTACACAAAACTACACAAAGCACGGTCTGGCTTCAGATGTCAGAAGTGCAAGCATGGAGAATTTGTTCTGGGTGGCTCTCCTTTAGAGACATCCATTCCCTGCGTAAGGTACCACATGCACTGTGCTGAGCTCAGTTCCCCGTGTAAGGCACTGTGTATGCATTGTTTGTGAGATTACTCTTCCACAGTGGACTGAATGTTTCTCTCTCAAGTCTTTGACAGAGGGTACTGTGGTGGATTGGAAGAAAATGGTTCCTGTAGGGAGAGGCACCAATGTGGAGGCCGGAAAATGCAGGTCCATTTCCACCTTGTCTGATGGTTAGAGAGTCTGGAGATTGATAGGCATATTGCACATCCTAACTCAGGTGATTACTTGGTTCTTTTGAACTTAAGACAGCTCCGTGCCATGCTGACAACAGGATATGCAAACATACTTCTGCTCCTTCTTTAGTAACTATGATCATCTGGGGAAGTGAGGTCTTCAGAATAGTAACCTAGAGCACCTTTGCTACCTAGACCACAGAATGATAGTTATTTGATGTCTCAGAGTGGTAAGACCACTGCCTGTGTGAGTTATCTTGTATCATGTTGATAAAGTCTTTGTTACTTTGTTACACCCCCCCCCCTTTATGTTTATGTTGGGTATAAAAGCTGTGGAAAAATAAACACGGGTAGTGAATTCCAGGATTTCAGTCACTGGAATGCACTCCTGATATTTTCTATGTTTTCTGTCCCTTTATTTTTATGCACCTTCATATTCTTTACTTATATTTATTCAATTCCAATGCCCCTACCCTGGTAAGAAATAATTTTGTCGAGGCCGGTCCCTGACATACCAATAGGAGCTAATAGGAGGTGTGGCTTTGTTCGAGTAGGTGTGTCACTGTTGGGGTGGGCTTTGAGGTCTCCTATGCTCAAGCTACTACATCCAGTGACACAGTTCACTTCCTGTTGCCTGCAGATCAAAATGTAAAACTCTCAGCTCCTTCTCCAGCACCATGTCCCACCATGATAATGGACTAAACCTCTAAAACTGAAAGCCACTCCAATGAAATGTTTTCCTTTATAAGAGTTGCTACAGCCTAGGTGTCTCTCACAGCGATAGAAACCCTAACTAAGATAGGCACCATCATTCATACAGTGTCTCAGGCGCCAAAGAGCACTTGCTTTAGCTTTTGACCCCTCTACCTCACAAGAAATTCCTGTTGCTTCTACCTTCAGCTCACACCTTGGTTCACCCAGCTCTCCATCTCTGTTCATGGACTTTCTGTGTTTGTTTTCATCCATGACCTTTAATCCTTCTTACAAACAGGCCACAATGGAGTCCAAATGCTATCCCATGATAAATAACATTCTATATGATTGATTCCCTGCCTTCCTCTCCAGTCTCATCTGGCTTCTTTTATGCTCTGAACACTCAAAAGTCTTTCTTGATAGCGGCCTCTATTTCTGTCATTCCCTCTGTCTGGACTAGTCTGCCTGTGCTAGATTCTTCTCATATGACATGTTCCCATTCAGTGGGAAGCCTTCTCCAGCAGCCCTCGACCAGGCCCTAATCAGCACCCATCTCAATGAGACACTGTTTGTCTTCTTACTGCTCATCTGCCTCCTCCGGAACAAATACAGATCCCTCTGGGGAGACAGCACAGGCCTTTTCTACTTCCCCCTAGCACCCGACAGACTGGGCGATACTGAGCGTGCTCTCGGGCGGAGAACATCTGTGGCTCCACTGTGTCAGCTCTGCATGTCACTCTCCCACCCCAGCTCTGACCCCGGAGAGTGCATCCAACAGGTAACGCCAGGATTAGTTCTCAGGGCTGGACCTGGCATGGAAACTGGACAGGTCAAGCTTAAGCATCACTGGTGGTATAGTCTGGAGCAAGAGGCGATTAGGACACATCCAAATCTAGAGGAAAAACTCAGGCTGCCGAGTACTACATCTTAACTGATGCTCAAAGGGCATCTCTAGGGCTTCACTTTCTCTTTGCACAGCTTTAAACAGTGCGCAATGGCATCTCTTTGGTGTGTTTTTTCCATCCCTCTACACAAACGCCAATCTCATCTTGGTGTTAGAGTTGAAGTGGCCTTCAAGGCATCGACGGCAGGCTAACCCAGCCACACCATTTGTAGAAACGCTTTTATGCTGGCTACGACTCAGCTGCTCTGTGAAGCACAGGAACGGAGCGCTGTTACTAAGTTACACTTGTAATGAAACGGCTCTGCGTGGAAGTCAAGGTGTAAAAACAAACAGGGAGATGGCATACATGCAGTCCCACAGCTTCCTCCTAAAACTTGGAAGAAACCCAAAGACGCAGGCCTGTGAAATCACCCGGAGGATGGTGAGGATGATGGCGGCCATGTGTGGGTTTGTATTTTATTTTCCCAGAGATGACCAGGAGTCCCTGCTCTTAACACTAGATAAAAATAGCTAGACTGACCAACCAGATGAAAACAATTAAATCAAAACAATAGCTAAATAAACCACCAATGAATTTCAAAGGGTGGCTTAAAGCCTAACGCTGATTTTGCCCACAGATGTTGATATTCAAGAGCTGGCACAAAGTCTTACCAGGGTCTGTGCGTCCTGCAGAGTCCGGCACTGCACGTGGAGGATAAACGGTTCAAACTTCAGAACGGCACTGCTGGTCGCACCCTGAAGAGCTGCCATCTGCAGGGACCGAAGGGCAGCATCAGGCATGGCTGCCCCGCCCCGCCAACCCTTCCCTCCTACCTTCTTCCTTCGCTCTCCGAGAAAGTCTAGCTTGCTAAGCACACGCTGTCTGGAATTCCTTTCCTCTGCTTTCTTGGCATTCTTTCATTAAGAACATTATTACAGCTCATTTTGATTATTTCTTTACGTTTATTATTTATTGGGTGGAGCTTCTGCATATGACACCTATGAGGGTCAAATGACGGCTTCCCTTGGTTCTCTTCCTTTACCACGTGGGTCCCGGAGATCAACTCGGGCCATCGGGATGGGCGGGCAGCAGGTGCTTTTATCCACTGAGCCACCTCATTTGCTTATTTTTTTAAAGGACTTGATTTCTACCTTTCCCACAAATCTGAGTCTTCTGTACCCTTTCTAGCCGCTCCAACTGGCAAAAGTAAAGTATTGTTTAATTTAGTTTCTTAAGGATGTAGTACCTGGAGCCTGTACTTGGAAAGCTGGTGACATGTTTCGGTGTTAGAATGAGACGGGGCACATGCACTGTGAAGACGCAGGCAAAGCCCAGTGCTTCCCTAGTGCGTCCCAGAAGAACGTTCTGCTGGGTACAAGATGGGCTCCTAAGAATGGAAACCGTGAGACACACCAAGAACTCAGAGCAGCCAGCACTTTTCTGTTCCTTCTGTACCGGTACAAGCCCATCTCTTGCAGATGCCGCAGGGTAAAAGAAAGGTCATTTTATTGAAGCACACAGTGGATGTGCGTACAATGGTCCTTAGCTGGAGCACAGCTCTACTAGCCAGGGTCCGCACAGTTTTACCGGCCGAGGCTCCACAAGGACATGGGCTACACCGTCTTTCCCATGCCAGGGTCTGGCTCTTACCCCTCATTCCTGCACTAAGCAACTATTATACCGTGGCCATCTAGTGTGTGCTGCTTGTTCTTAGCAACCTGAGTCACATACCAGTTTCTTTCCTGAGTGGCATGTGGCATATACAGCTGAAACAGTGGCACAAGGCAAACACATAATACTATATCTGAGCTAAAATCTATACTAGTTACTATTTCTGCCTGCCTGGTATTTGGGGGCAGCACCCTCTCACCTTCACGCCACTGATTCTAGTGAGCTGTCAATTATGACCCTAATCTCACTCTCCCTATCAACCAGCAGCCTCAACTGTCTGTGTCCAACCAGAGTCTATTATCAACCACTAGCAAAAGCCAGTCATTTAGCATGAAGCATCAAATCCGTCCAGGACAACTCAGAGTCCATCTTTGGGACTGGTCCATGGATGTTGGAAAAAGGGCATCTTCTCTGCTGGTATTGCTGGCAGTTTCCCTGCTGCTGCAAAGATCCTCTGCAGCAGAAAAGCAAGTGCAGGCATCAGGAATACATGGTCCACTCCCAGAGACACAGACGGAGCCACGTGCAACATGAGAACACCTGAATCCCAGCCTCCACCTCTGTCCTTTCATCTTTTCTGCACAGGATGGGACTGGATTTCTAAAGGACCAGGTGGGAAAGGCACCAGCCTGATACAACCTTCCATGCGCTCACCTCACACTTAAGACTCAGAGACACAACCGAGCACAGCCATGAAGGCTGTGAAACAGATCCACAATGTGTAATGATTTCAAACACTGAAGCCAGCATGCAGGGAGGGAAAATCTCCTTCTCCTTCTTTAATTTGTTCCAGGTTGCAAAGTTATTAAATAACCAAAATGGAAGACTTCAATTCAATGTGCCAAATGCCCACAGACTCTCTGCTGCAGAGAGGACGCTGTGCTGAGCTGCAGACACTGAGCTGTAGGCTCTCTGGTGCCAAGAGAATGCTCTGCTGAGCTGCAGAGGACGCTGTGCTGAGCTGCAGACACTGAGTTGCAGAGAGGACGCTGTGCTGAGCTGCAGGCACTGAGCTGCAGAGAGGACGCTGTGCTGAGCTGCAGACACTGAGTTGCAGAGAAGACGCTGTGCTGAGCTGCAGGCACTGAGCTGCAGGCTCTCTGCTGCCGAGAGGAACGCTGTGTCGAGCTGCAGGCACTGAGCTGCAGAGAAGATGCTCTGCCGAGCTGCAGGCACTGAGCTGCAGGCGAGAGGATGCCATGCTGAGCTGCAGGCACACGGACACTCTCAGCATAACGTTCTACAGCCCGACAGGACCAATGGAGCCAGAGTTCTCCAGGCTTCAGCATCTTCAGCCATTATAATTATACATGTGCATCTTCTATTAAAGTTAAAGGAACTGTGGAATTTTAAAGTTTATTTTTTAAATATTAAAAACTTACCACATCCTCTTTCACACAAGGCTTGTGTGTGACCAGCAGCCAGCAACAGTGCTGTTTCTGAACCCCAGAACCATTTGGGCTCTAAAACGACAAGCAACTTAATTATAGCATTTAACAAAACAAGTACAATGCATTGCATCGTATGATGAGCATTCTTAAATTAATATGCATAAGGATTACTAAAAATAGTTCAATATATTTTGGGACAAAGAAAACGAAAAAGGAAGATCAACTCAAATAACTTAGGGCTTGAATGGTAACAGTACTCGTGTGTTCAGAAACATGGCTGTGTGTTTGCATCTGTGTTTGTGCTAGGATGCTAGCGATGGAGCTCGAGGCCTCATGAGTACCAGGGGGGTGCACTCACCACGGGCCATATGCCATTTGGTCATGTTTTCATTGGAAGAGAAGGATGCTGAGGGGTTGGATGCTAGCAGCATCTGGTTGCGAAGGATGACGAAGGGAGGGGACCCCTGTAGAACAGGATGGCTGATACCAAGACCCAGCGTTTGCTTATACCTGGGATGGGCACGCCTCTGAACACATTCCTCATCACTTTGGGCATAATTTTGTGATTTCTATATTAGACTGTATTGGCAAAGAAGCTAGGACCAAAGTGTCAACTATTTGAAAAGGTTACTATTACCACATTGACTTAAATGTTGTTTATTTGCAAATCCTAGTAGGAATATACAGATCCTCCTCCAAGATACCTAAAAGTGAAAGGAGACAACCTTGCACATGGAGACGGCTGTGTCTCTAAAATAACCATCTATACAAGGGCACTGGAGGATGCTCTGCCATCTGGTCTCAGAAGCACGTCTCCTCAATAACTGTTTCCATACGAAGACTTTAGTAAGATGTGCTGGGCCTTGTGCTGTCTGCTACAAACCTCAGAGCCAAATGAGTGGTCTACATTTAACTAATTTACAGGATCTAACACCATGACTTGGGAACATCTCCAGTTCCTCTATGCTCCTCTTATCCTGGTTTTTCACTTTCCTTCTTTTCTAATAAGAATAAAACCAAAAACCAATAAGATACATACGCTAAGAGTCCAAAAACAGACCTAAGACAGTTCAGAGTGAACAGTCACTACTAAGTGGGTGTTAGGCTTCTGTCTGTCTGTCTGCACCTCTTTGGGTGTTTGTATAAGAGTGGAGTCTGGGGACTCATGTCTCAGATATTTGGGTTGAGGGCAAGCATTACAGAAAAAAACAGCTACTCCAGAAGCTGAGGCAGGAGGATTACAGGTTCAAGACCAGCCTGGCAGCTTCTAAATACCCTGCTTTAAAAGGTAAAAGGCAGGGATGAGCTGGGGACACAGCTCAGTCGCAGAACGCCTGCCTAGCACCTGTGAGGCCCCAGGTCTAGTCCTCGGTACTGCCACCCCTAAACAAAGAACACAAGCCAGACAAAAGCAGGTAACAAAAGCCAAGGAGAAAGGAGTTCGATTTTAGCAATTGGCTAAAATGGGGATAGGGCTGCAGAACAGAGTACAATATAAATCTGGATTTTCTGAAGAAATGTGCCCCAAAGTTTCAGCACAGTTGCTTAGCCAAGAATCCTGCCTTAAAAGGTGAATATGAAAAAGGACAAACGTGTTCATGTATGATAAGGTTTTGAGGAGAGAAACAGTGTTTCAGAGACTCATTAGGGATGATCTGAAAAAAAAAAAAAACCCAGATGGGGCAGTGGTAGAAGGGGTGGGGGCAGTCAGCGTTGGGTGCCCATCCACAAAACGTGATGGAAGAAATATAAACGCCTTGCTAACCCGGGAGTTCGGCAAAGGATTAATTACACTAGATCTAAAAACTGTACCCATGCATGCGTGCTCTTCGATGCTCTGGATACAGTAACGGTAACAAAATGAATACGAGGCAACTTTTAATAAATGGTAGGCCAGGCACCGCGACAAATGCTGAAAATAAACGACTCAATTTCCTCCACACGACATTCTATGCAACAGAAGTTGTCTAGGTATCCTCAGTTCTTGGGACAGCAGGAGATGGGTGCATGCACCTTTCCTAAGTCAATACGGATAACTGGTCAGCGTTCTCAGCCTCAGGCTTTTGCATCTTGTA
Organism: Chionomys nivalis; assembly: GCF_950005125.1. Lineage (NCBI taxonomy): Eukaryota > Metazoa > Chordata > Mammalia > Rodentia > Cricetidae > Chionomys > Chionomys nivalis. The sequence goes on from NC_080103.1 coordinate 60,562,100, forward strand.
CAGGTACTGCTGCATTTAGAGCTAAAAAAAAAAAAAAAACTGGGCAGAGCTGCAGTAGTGGAGTGGACCACTGGGTGGCAGTGACCCTGAACCTCAGCGCTTCTCATCTAGAAAGAGCAGGGACTTGAGGAGAGCGGCTCAGGTGAGGATTCGGGTGCATCCATCCCTCTAGCATCCCACAAATCCAATTCTCCTAGCGCCGAAGCTACTTTCACCATCCTGGGGGCACTGGTGCTTGTGAGAGCGGCGACACCAACTGCAGAATCGCCAGGTAGGTAGCCAGCACCGTTAGGAAGCACGGGGACCCGAGGAGGCACGGGCAGGGCGAGCCAGGGAGCCTCACCCCATCCAGGAGGAGGATCCGGCCAGCGCAGGAGCTGGTGGTGAAGAACTCTTCCCGCGAGTTCAGGAGCTCCACCACCGCCACCGCGTCCTCGTCCACGCTGCCTTTCCGGCTGAGGTCCGCCTTGCTCAGGCTCTGCGCCTTCCAGCGGCCGAACTGTGCGCCGCGGTCCATGCGCGGGAGCGACACGGGCTCATCCGCCTCGTGTCTATGTGGGCGCGGCCGTACAACCGCCACGGTGGCCGCGGAGGACCAAACTCCTGCGTTTGCGCGGTCAGCGGATGCAGGCCTCCGCCCCCTAGAGGAGGCGTAGCGACGAGGAGGAGCCCTGCAAAAATTGGAAAGGGTGGCCGGTTTATCTTGCCGAGGAACTTCTGGAGCTTAGGAGGTTTTGATTCTTACTCTAAGAGAAGGGTAAGTGGTTTTTAAACGTCGATCTCTCCAAATGAGCTGCGCTTGGTTTTGAATACTTGTATTTCCTTCCCTCTGTCCCGGTGTACCGGCTTCAACCTGGCGGTTGACCAGGGCTGCAAGCTCCTAGCCCTGTCTGCTGGGAGGCTTTTAAAGAGCAAGCAAGCAAGCAAACAAATAAATAAATAAAACAACTCACAACCACCACCAACAATAACAAAAACAAGCCCTAGGCTCGAGGAGGATCTACCCTTGAGATGTGCACAGCGGGTGGCCGGGTGGTTCAGTCTGGGTGATTTCTGCAGCCACCAAGGCTCATGTGCCCCGACTCCCCAGCTACAGGCAGAGAGAGGACTTTCTGTACTCTGTCCTCCAGTCTGCACGCAGCTGGCGTTGGTATCTTTCTTTAAACTCTGTGGCACCAACCCTACCATAGTCTTCAAAAGAAGAGGGACAGAGGGACAGAAAGGGACAGAGAGGAAAAAAAGTATTATTTTCTTAACTACATCTTGTACGTTTGCAGCTTCTACAGGGCTGACATAAACAGAAAACACATGTTAATGATTGATTGAAAGGCACAAAGGTAAGGTTGGACTGTTTGCCCTCAGCCCGTGAGCCCCCAAAGCCACCATGACTCCCTCCCTGCAGGCTCCGGCTCTTAGTAAAGGCAGCGGTCACCGTACCTCTCCCCACTGCCTCACACTGGAGCCAGGTCATCTCTGTGAGCACACAGCCACAAGAATGGTACTGGCCGCTTTAATTGGTATAATTTATCTGCATTTCCAAGTTAATAATAAGTCCACACGCTACGACGAGCCATTCTTGAACAGTGGCAGTACATCTTTTATTGGGTCTCTTTCTTAGCCTTCATTTTAATATACCTCCAGAAATTCTTATTTTATTCTGCTCTTCTTTTTAAAACCTATTTTATGCATATAGGCGTTTTGCATGCATGTCTGCACCATATGCATGCCAAGGGCTCTCAGAGGACAGAAGAGGGTGTGGGTTCTCTCAGACTGGAGTGAGAGTTGGTTTTGAACCTGATCTACCATGTTGGTGCTAGAAAATCCAAATAAAGTCCTCAGTAAGGGGACAGTGCTCTTTGCTGCTAAACCTAACCCCAGCCCCCTGTGCTCTTGATTGGTAAGGTGGTTTTACGCTGAGTTTGAGAACTGACCCATCAGTCTCAACCTTTTTCCTATCTTTTCAATTTTCATTTAAAGCTATGGATGAATTCAAGCATGCCCAAGAGGAGGAATTTTTAACTATGTATGTTCTAGAAACAAAAGTAAAATAAAAATAAACCAAAGCACTGTATTTGTAACATAGGTATTTGATAAATAGAAAAGTCATTTAACCACAGTTAAAAAAGCAAAACAAAACACAAAACCAAACAAACAAAAAATAAAGCAGACAGGCAGGGCGGTCCATGCTAGAAAGGCTGAGGCAGGAAAATCACCAAGACTCCAGTCCAACCTGGTCTACAAACTGAGTTCTAAGTCAGCCTAGGCTTCAGTGTGAGATGCTCCCAAAGTGGCAGAAAGCTCCGCGTTATCCTTCCTGAGACTATGGGTGATGCTAAAGCTTCCTGTGTTCCAGGCATCCCGCCTGGGGTTCTCTCTGCTGTTGCAGGTGATCCCCATAGGTAGCTTATGCAGAGAGTGCACTACCATCGGGTAGATTAGCTTTCCCAATAGACCCATATCCTGTGTGTTTCTTAATTTATAGGCATTTGAAGAATGCCCAGGTAGATGGCTTTGTTAGAAACATGTGCTTCAGTGAAGCGTCTATCTAATTATTCTTTGTCAATAGAAAATTGGGAGTCAGATATTGGAGTAAGAACTTGAAATGATCGGAAAAATAACAGAGAAGCCATCACAGACCTCCTCTCTGTTCCTCAGCCCAAAAGACTAAGCCCCTCTCTCAGCCCCGCCCCACTGCTTTCTGTCCCCTATCTGTCCTCAGTCCCTCCAAGACCTCTATGGTTAATTTTGGTCGGCTAGTGGCTAGCTCCGCCCTCTGACTCAAAGCAAACTTAATTGTCAGAGTGTGATCAACTACCACACAACACTCCAGCCTGCAGCTTGGTGACCCCAATTTCTCATCCATCCCAGGATTCATTTCAGAGACATTAAAGACAATCTAGGCCACTATTTCCAGAGGTGAGTTCAGAAGATCATACGTTAGAAAAACAGTGTCTGCCTACATTGAAGACTCAGGACTTGGGCTCTAGCTCCCTGTGACCTGTGTGACCCTGCCCAGGCCCTGAACCTCTTCTGGTGTCTTCTCATTTTCAAAGTAGGGGCTTTGCTTTTAGTCCTGCATAAGGTAACAGTTTTAGTAACTTTCCATTCTTGCCTATTGTGAAGATAATTAAATGTGTGGAGATAAAGAAAAACCGCATACGTTTTAGGAAAAGCTGAATATTAGGGCTTAAAGAATTTCATAATTGCTGTTGGTATATCGTGCTGTTTCTTTCTTTGTGATTCCCTTTGATACAGCACCAGGGTTACGAAGTGGATGATGATAGTGTGGTTGAGTTCAAAGGCAGAGAGTTTGGTGTGGAGCCTGATCAGTCGAGTGCAAAGGCTCAGCGGGGAATAAGATCAAGGGACGCAGAAGGGTGTTGCTATCCTTTGCAGCATTATCCAAAGTGGTAGGGGAGGTGAGGAGGGCCAGTCTCCTAGGCCTGGAACTGCCTTCCTGCCCCTCTCCTGACCTCCTTCCTTCCCCACCTCAAAATGTAAGAAAATAAATGCGTTAGCAACAAGAGACAGATCCTGGCTTAGAACAATTTTGATTTTATTATTACCATAGTCTTTTCAGGCTGGTAAGGGTGTCTGTTGGTCAGATGTGCTGGAAATGATAGAAACCGGAAAGTGAAGAAGCAGAGTGAGGTGGCAACATCCTTGAATCACAGCATTCAAGATGCAGAGGCCGTACGAAGGAGAGCTGGGGGCCAGCGTGGGCTGCGTAGGATTTTCAAGACCAACCTGGTCCACATAGCTAGACGCTATCTCAGAAAAGCTGGAATGGGTTGTAGAGCCCAGTTGTAGATGCTTAGCAAGCATAGGGCCCAGGGTCTAGCCACAGCCTGACAATGAAAAAAAAGAAAAAAAAGAAAAAAATGAGTTGCGTGTGAGTGCGTGTGAGCGTGTGTGTGGTGTGTGGTGTGTACAGTTCACGGCATTTTCTGGGTTTGGCACAGTAACTCTGTGATGTATGTGTGTGTGTGGTGTGTATGGTTCACAGCATTTTCTGGGTTTGGCACAGCACCTCTACTGGAAAGTGTCATCCTCTGAGCGAAGCCCCTGTGACCTGAAGCAGGAAGCTTTGACTACTTGTTTACGAGATATCCCCCAAGATCATGATGGGTGACTGTTGACATTCCCTCATAGAAAGGTGGGGTTGTAGGACCCTTATCTGATATTTCAGCCTCTCCCCTTCTGTACCTCAGGGCCAACTATATGCAGTTCTGCCCTAACTGTGCTCGGCCTTATTGGCCCAGAAGGCCTAGAGTGTTTGTCAGGTGGAAGCTTAACTGGGGAGGGTTTCTGTCTGTCCGTCCGTGCTGGGTGGGACTTTCCAGTGGTGTGGTTGGTGTGCAGTCAGTCATCTGAGCTCTTGTACGAAACCCCTCACCCATGCTCTTAAGAAACCCCTCACCCACACTCTAAGAAACCCTTCGCCCACGCTCTGTAAGTCATTTTGCAATCGCACGCGAGCCCTCCGTCAGACGTGGCTTATGCTGAGGCCCCATAACGAGGTGGGGTAATTGTTTACATCTCTCCAGGGAGAGTTTGGCCACACTCACATTTAATATTGAAAACGTGTCTGTTGAGTGAACAACCACCAGTGCATGCGTGGTATTAGTGTTTTGCTTGACTTCTTTTCTGGACTGGATAGAAAACTCGGCATTTGTTTTTCTCAGGTTCAGAGGATTGCTTCTCTGATATTCCTGGTGTTTGGGGGATGTGATTCTTCTTCCAGCTAGCAAAACCTCCCAGGTCATAGCAGAATCTATTTGATTGGATTTATTTAAAGAAATTATGAAAAGGCGCAGTTAAAGTTATGGGGCTATAACTAAACCCGTTCATTACTTCTCTACCCCTTTGGTGTTCCCAGTTACATAATTTTATTCGTTAACTAACCTTGCTTTTCTTAGAGTTTATTTTTAACTGGGATTTTTCTTCCTTTTAATAATAACAGGAGGGCAGAAAGGTTACCCGGACCTTTGTAATGTATAAACAACCGCACTGTTTTCTAGGTTTAAATTTTCTTTCTGTTTTCGCTACAGTGAACGACAGAGGGCTGTGAGAGATGATTCTGTGGGTAAAGGCACTTGCCACCAACGCTAACCACCTCATTTTGATCCCCGGGACCCACAGGGTGGAAGGAAAGAACTGGCTCTTGGCTGTTCTTCGTACATGACTCTGCCCTGCATGTGCCTACACCTTCTTTTACGTACGCACACACGCGTATAAGCAAATGTAATAGAAAGCTACAGGAAGTCTAATGTTTCCATAACCTGATGAATTTCAAAAGCTGGGTGCTAAAAGGGAAAAGGAAATACCAAAATTTAGTACAATTCAAAATAAATAAAGTTAGTAAATATAAACTAATTGCACACATTACTCTTGAATGCACATAAACACACCGGGCAGTTACTAGCATTGGATTTATGGTACTAACCAATTCTTCAAAGTGTGGCTCGAGCTGGCTGGAGCATGAGTGCAAAAGGCTTCAGTTATGGCTATAATATTTTAGGTTATTTAAAGGCTAACTTGTTAAGGCTAGGCATAAATATTTATTCCTTTTTTCCTCTGGACTTTTAGCATTTCATAATCTGACTGAAAATTCCTAAATCTAATGTTTGTAAGATTTTTAAGACACCACAACCCAATCTAAACAAACAAACAAAAGCCATCAGATATGGTATCTTGCTATGTTTTCCAGACGTTTTTGTTGTGTGTTGTTGAAGGCACTAAACCCCACTGGAAGTGGTATGGCGGATTTTGCTTTGTAGCTGAAGGATTTTCAGGATGAAAGGTCCTTGGATGTGAGAGGGGATCAGTGGGAAGCTTCTGGTGTAAACTGCTGATGAAACTTTGTTTAATCTGTCCTCTCTGGGGGAGAGAAAACAGTGGCAGCCTGGGTACAATGTGATAATATATTAATGTTGTCTTAGTCTCTAGGCCACCATGGCAACTGGACAGAAGTTGATGAGGGCTGTTCGAGTGTTTGAGTTTGGTGGACCTGAAGTGCTGAAACTCCAGGCCAACGTGGCCGTTCCTGTCCCCAAAGACCATCAGGTGAGGATAACCATTCCCTGCAGGTGATGCTTGCTCTGAGCAGATGCACAGCAATCTACAAAGGTGCTGGACTAGGATGCTGTTTAACTGTCTCTGTGAATCCTGACAAAGTAATGCACATGATAATTACTGAAGTAGACATTGAAAAGGAATGACCCTGGCTACCACTGATGTGGGATTCCCCTCTGTGTGCTGTGAATACCATTGGTGAATAAAGAGACTGCCTTGGCTTTTGATAGGGCAGAACTTAGGTAGGTAGGGAAAAACTAAACTGAATGCTGGGAGAAAGAAGGGCGGAGTCAGAGAGACGCCATGTAGCTCCACCGGAGACAGATGCTGGAACTTTACCCTATAAGCCAAAGCCTCATGGCTATACACAGAATAATAGAAATGGGTTAAATTAAGATGCAAGAGCTATCGAAGAAGAAGTTAGAGCCAAGCAGTGATTTAATTAATACAGTTTCTGTGTGGTTATTTAGGTTCTGGGCAGTTGGGACGAACAAGCAGCCTCATATGATGCTACCACAACATTTCTAAGGCTGGACATCACCTTTGTGTCTAGTAATGGGGTTTCAGTGTCGTCTTGAGAATTCTGAACATGTTTGTTATCATGAACCTCCCTGATTTTTATTTTTCACATGGTGGAAAAGTAATTTCCCCTCTACATTATTAAGAGAATTCAGTTATTCAGTTATAGGATTTTATTGTCTCTAGTGATCTGATTTTTAGCAATATTTTTTGATTCAAATTGTGCATATATATGCATGTATGTATATGTATATCAAGGTGCATTCCATACCACTAGTCTAATATCCTTAGAAAACCTTAGAAGAAAAAAAATTTTTTCAGCTTATCCATAGCTCATCTTTCCAGGTTCATTCCTTATTGCCCTCTCAGCAGACTGTAGCAGCCTTAAGTTTATCCAGTTTCTTCACAAGACTCTCTTTCCATCATTGTACACATTCCTTGAACCTGAAAATAACCCCTCCCTAGTCCTACAGAGTTTCTACCTGTTTGTTAAGTCCTTCTGTCAGACCTCCCTTTACTCTTACAGCAGAGATAGATACTCACTGTATTCTGAAGAAGACCATGCTTTTCTGCACTATGGGGGCTTGAACCCAGGAACTCCAACACACTAGGTAAGCATTCTGCTGATAGTCTACATCGCCAGCCCCCAAACTCAACTTCTTTCTAGCCTCACAATCTCAGTGGTCCACCAACAGAAGATTGCGCCCCGATTCCTGCAGAGCTGGTGGGGAGCCATCCTCCACCAGCGACTTGGGAACCCAGGCCTCTTTCATTGTGGGCTTCGTGGACTTTAGCAGGGAGCTTGCGTGGAAAGAGAAGGTTTTGGGGGAGGTTTTGCTGGACCAAGCCTGCAAGTGACTGAAGTACTTTGGCTCACTTTTCTGTGCTTCCACCTTGGTCCCTTGGCTCCTCATGTGTGAAGGAGGACTGGTGTCTCAGTTACTTTTCTATTGCGTGAAAAGACACCGTGACCAAGGCAACTGCTAGGAAAATGACCTTACTGGATCTTACAGTTCCGGAGGGGGAGTCCATGGGGTTTCTGTTGCTGTGGCGAACCTTCCTGACCAAAAGTTACTTGGGAAGAAAAGGGTTCATTTCACTCACACTTGCATAGACTGATTCATCACTGAAAGCAGAGAGGGTAAGAACTGTAACCGAGAAGGAACCTGAAGGCAGGAGCTGACGGCAAAGACCATGGAGGGCGCTGCTTACTGGTGTGCTCCTCATGGTTTGCTCAGCCTGCTTTATTATAGACCCCAGGACCACCAGCCCTGGGATGGTATCGAGCACTGGACTGGGCCCTCATACACCAGTCACTAATTAAGAAGATACCCTACAGACCTGCCTACAGCCCAGTCTTGTTGGGGCGGTTCCTCTGTTGGGTTCCCCTCCTCTCAGAGGACTAGAGCTTGCGCTGAGTTGGCATAGAACCAGCCAGCATAATTCACCCCTTATCAATTTGATAAACAACATCCCTGGTAAGCCACAACCTTTCCTTTCTCATTCATCCCCAAGATCACAAGCTAATAACAATATAAAATATTTTACAAACTTAAGAGCCCCACAGTCTTTACAAATTCAAACACTAAAATTCCAGTCTCTTTAAAAATCCAAAGTCTGTGTAAAACTTCAAAACCTCTTTTAAAGTTCAAAGTTTCTGAGCTATGGGCTCTTGTGAAATCACGGTAAGTCTTACTCCAAGAAGTATAGTAACCTGAATGAAGCAAAACCAAGCTGCAGCAGTGCCTTCCACATTCCCCCAAAACCCAGCAGGGTCAGGCCCATCACCTATCCTCGGGTGCCCACTTGTCTCAGGGTTGCTATTGCTGGGACAAAATATCGTAATCAAACGCAGCTTGGGGAGGAGGAGAGGCTATTGCACTCCCTGTACCATATCACAGCTCATACAAGCAGTGAGGGCAGAAATGCAAGCAGGTCAGGAGCCTCAAGACAGAAGCGGATGCAGAGGCCATGGAGGGCACTGCTTACTCGCTTGCTCTTCATGGCTTGCTCTTCCTGCTTTCCTATAGCACTCAGGGCCACCTGCTTAGGAATGGCACCACCCATAATGGGCTGAGCTCCCACATCACTATTTAAGAGACTACCTTCTGGGCTGGTCTCCAGTCAGATCGTGTGGAAACAGTTTCTCGGTTGGTGTTCCCTGCTCTCAGATGACTACAGTGTGTGCCAAGTTGGCATAACAACTACTGGCACATGGTATAGTGTTCCTCATACATGTCTAAGAAGAGGAAGTCGCTCTTGTGGACACCTAGAGTTCGCTGAAACACGCCTCTCCGAGCGTCTTTTATTGTTTCCTGAGAGTTTGGAATAGCGTGTAAGCCAGTCTACCTTACTTCTTAATGTACACTTAGAATGCAGACTTGTTGAAAGCACAGGCTTGTTGGGTCTTGCTTTTTTTTTTTTTTTTAAATTTTCCTCAGTTTTTCTAGCTCTGCAGTGCCACAATGCTCTGTGTGACCTGAATTGTATTGTCATTACAGGTTCTAATCAAAGTCCACGCCTGTGGTGTCAACCCCGTAGAGACCTACATTCGCTCTGGCACCTACAGCCGAAAACCCATGTTGCCCTACACTCCAGGCACCGATGTGGCGGGGGTCATCGAATCTGTTGGAGACAATGTATCTGCTTTCAAGGTATCTTCCATTTTTGATGATTTCTATTTTGACTTAGTAGCATTCTTCTGAAATTTAATTATAGCTTTAAAGGCTTTCAAAGGTACTGGTTGCACAGTTTCTGCTAGTTGGGGGACCCCTAGCCATGAAGAAAGTATATCGTATCCAGAGGCCTTGCTTGTCAGCACAGCTGGGAATCAATACTGGGTAATTTTGGTGTCATCACGACTCAGTGGATGAGCTGTGGTCTGTTTAGTCTAATAGAAACTTGTGAGTGAAGAAAACACATAGGGATGTGTAGGGACATAGCCCCACCCATTGGGGGCGTGTTCGCCTCGGGCTAATGTTTATGGATAAAGCTGCCGGGCGTGAGCCCAGCAGCCCTTTTTCTTTTGCTCTGCTTTTCCAGTGCTCCGCGGGAACCTGTGGTCCTGTAAGTCTATTTCCTTATTAAAGCTGTATATATCTATATAATCTGTCTACATTCATTTGCTCCGCCACAGGGATGTCAGACGGCCCCGGCTCTTCTCACACAGACAGAACACACAGGGGTATCAGATGGCTCGGCCCTTCTCACACAGACAGAACACACAGGGGTGTCAGACGGCCCGGCCCTTCTCACACTGTTTCATTTCTTCTCACAAAGTAGAAGAAAGGCTAGCTCTTTTGGAGAATAAATAAAACACGAGCATGTGCAGCATCTCTCTGCCGTGTCAGAGTTGAGATCAGGGCTGTGGTCATGGCTGTCGTTACTGTTCTGCCAAAAGACTTGCCCAGCATGGATCGTGTTTTTGGAGGATGCTTACGCCTACCCTCCTCCAACTTCCTTGACCTGCTCAGCTCTGGCAGCATAGTCACCAAAATGGGGCCTCACTGGAGAAACTTAGCGTGCCCCTGTGCAGGGAGTGGGCAGATCCCTGCAGCTTTCCACTTCTCGGCTTGTAGCAATGTGGTATCTGCCCCCATAGTATCTCTGAAACTCTCTCGCTAATGCCAGTAATCCCGGAGTCAGTGGGCCCTTCTATGTCATTATCATAACTTCCCAATGACACTTGACACTTTCAGTCACTTAACGTTTTCTTAGACAGCAAAAGCCAAGCCCAGCTTTTACTCTGGGTTCCCTGTGCAGCTTACCCTTCCTCCAAGCATCCTTGTTTGCCGTCGTTGCTCTGTGAATGCCACCTTAATCCTGCTACCCTCTCAGTCCCACCCAGCCCTGCCTCCCATGTTTTCTTGCTCTGCCATTGCCTGTCTCCCTTTCCCTCCCCTCCTCTTAGACATGTGCTGCCATAGATATCCCCCTCAGGACTCCAAAGCAGTGTTCTCCTTCCGGCGAGTTCTTCACGTCCGAACCACACGGACATCAATAGGGCGTGTTTTCAAGTCATAAAGCAGGGCTCATCTACTTGGTCTTCCTTGCTCATTCCCAAACAGCACTGCCCTCACACTGGCCTTTGGTGCTCAGTTTTCCTCCAAAGCCTTCTCACATCCACCCTGCAGCACAGTGCTGTTGGCTTTTCATTTCTTTGTAAGGGGGCCAGTTGAGTATACGGGGGCCATCATTGCACAGTAGTTTATTCTAGGGTCTATCTTTCTTCCTTCCTCCCTTCCTCTCTCTCTCTCTCTCTCTCTCTCTCTCTCTCTCTCTCTCTCTCTCTCTCTCCTTTTTCCCCTAAAGATGTAGGCCAGGTGTTGGGTGGTCAGCCATGTCTCTAGACACATGGGACATGTTACCAAAGCATGTGCTTTCCTATGGCCGGGGTGTAGCAGGTAGCCATTACCAGGGGGCCTTGCTTCTTGCTGAGAGAGGAACTGGGGTCTACTCTGTCTCTCTCTGCTATTTCAATCTTAATTGGAACTTAAGGGCACTCCAGTTTCCTCATCCGTCGGCAATGATGGAGCGCGCATGTTCCCTAGATCACTGTGGTGGTTATGTAGAAGGCCACGGCTCCCAGCTTAGTAAGTGCTCAGCAGAACTACAGTCCTGTTCCCCTGCCTCCTTTAATGCTTGCTTTTTTAAGTTCCCACTTAGAAAACATGCATAGACGTTCAGTGTTTCAGTTGTGTGCATGAGATGCCGAGTTGGAGATGCCCATATATAAATGAGTATTTCTTGTCTTCCTGTAAGGTTGGCATTGTAAAAGTCTCGTTCATCTTGTCCTAATAGGAATCATGGCTGCATGCACTCGGTGATCTCTTTTTCAGAAAGGGGACCGGGTCTTCTGCTCCAGCACAGTTTCTGGCGGTTATGCAGAGTTTGCTCTGGTAGCGGATCACACTGTCTACACCCTGCCCGAGACGCTGAACTTCAAGCAGGGCGCTGCGCTTGGGATCCCATACTTTACAGCCTGCAGGGCTCTGTTCCACAGGTGAGGTGGCGCTGCTGCTCACAGCCCGCAGGGCTCTGTTCCACAGGTGTGGAACATCCTTCACAGCCCAAGCAGGCGGCTCTCCCTACCTGTTTCTTGCTTGTACCGTGGCTGCTTGTCATTTGCCATGAAACCTATTTGGGGTCATGACAGTCATGGAGAGGGCAGGAGTTTGACCATTTTGAGTAAGAAAGAGGGAATTAATCCCTCGAATAGAGATGATTTTCTCAAAACCTGGGAATCAGGAGGGACATGTTACAAGATCCTGAGCTATCTTTCTGTGTCTTAGTCATTGTGCTATTGCTGGGAAGAACCACGATGGCCATGGCAACTCTTACACAGGGAAGCATGTGATTGGGGGTTTGCTATGGTTTCAGAGCATCAGTCCACTGCCACTAAGACAGAGGGCATGGCCGCAGGCGGGCATGGTGCTGCGGCTAAGAGTGCTACGTCTCCCAGGCAACAGGAAGTGACTGTCACACCGAGGGCTGCTTAAACAAAAGAGACCTCAGAGCCCAACCCCACAGGGACACGCTTCCTCCAACAAGGCCGCACCTCCTCATAGTGCCTCTCCCTTTGGGAGCCATAGTTTTTCAAATCACCACATACATTGGGCAAATATTTCAAGAGAGTCAAGTTTTCTGATCAATTAAGACTTTTTTTTTTTTAAGATTTATTTATTATGTATACAACATTCTGCCTCAATATATGCCCGCACGCCAGAGGAGGGCGCCAGATCTCAGTACAGATGGTTGTGAGCCACCATGTGGTTGGTGGGAATTGAACTCAGGACCTCTGGAAGAGCAGCCAGTGTTCTTAACCTCTGAGCCATCTCTCCAGCCCCCAATCTAAGACTCTTTGGTGGTGAGATGGAACCAGGCAAAGGTAATCAGAGCGCTGAAGAGAAGCAGCAGCCAAGGGGGTGGTCACTGCTGCAGCAGTGGCCCTGGTGTCTGGTACTTCTCCGGTTATTCCCGTTGAACATGGAAGAGAGTGGATGAAAGTAAGGGAACATCGGACATGGGTGCTGGGTATTCTTCATGAAGGGTGAGATCCAGAACACAGCTCGACTGGGGTTGAGTTATTAAAAGACATAAGAGTTAACAAGTAAACAGCACAGGTTTATACAGTGACGATAACTGTTGGTGTTTAAAAGAGCATAGTTACATGGCTCAGGCGAAAAGCCTGGACATTCACAAGATTTTCAGAGGTGTGGAGAGGCAAGGACATTTTCTTAGCACTGCCAAAAGCAGCCCACCTGCTATTACCTGGGTAACCCTGGACCCCAGGATAAAGACTGAGCTGTAGAACGCTTGTCTTGGGACACTCTCTGTGGGGACACCCGGGCATGAGGGACTCTAGTTCTTCTGGTTCAGAATTTCCACCAACATCACGGACTGTAGCCTAAGAACTGCAGTGTGATTTCTGCATCCAACATGGACAGAGGCAGGAAACAGATACCCAGTGGCATCTCTTGAGTGGGTATTGCATAGAAGAACTATTCATCCTGACTCTGGGAACCATCCTTTTGAGCCTTGAGTTAAGAGGATGTTTGACTCCATGTCAGGATGCAGTAGCTCTTTGAGCGTTGGCTGGAGCAAGGGTAGAAATCACTCAATGATGATGGAAAACACCAGCTCTTGGTTAGCCTCGAAGGAGAGCGTAATGAATGCTCCTGTTTTGTTCCGCAGTGCCCGGGTGCGAGCTGGGGAAAGCGTCCTGGTTCACGGGGCCAGTGGAGGAGTAAGTATCTGTCTTTCTAAGTCTGTTTAAGTGAGCATGGAGTTACAGGTCTCATGTAATAGTTCATGAAATCTCTACCTTTTTACTTTTTAAATTTTAAAAAGTTATTCTTTGAGCGTTTCATACATTGCATTCAGTGGGTTTGATCTTACCCCCACCCCCCACCTCCAACATGACTTTCCCAACTTCATGTTCTCCTCTTCTTCTTTTAAAAATAACCCATTGGGTCCAAAGTCAGTGATACCTAGATGAGAAGCCGTCTGCAGGAACACAGTGGGCCCAGGAGGACCACACGCTGCAGAAAACTGTCCCTTCCTCCCCTAGCCGTCATCAGCTGCCAGTAGCTCCTCAGCTGGGACAAGGCCTGGTGCACCCCTCCTCTCTGTGCTGCGAAGCTAACATTGTACACAGTAAAGTCACTTTGAAGAGCCAAATTTATAGTCATGCTCCCGCTCCCGGGCCTTTCATGCTGCAAAGCTTCTTGAGATGCAGTCCCGGAGTGAATTCATGGCTGATGCTGTAGCATTTCTGGCTTAATAAATTCAGCAGGACACCTGATAACATGGTGGGCAGTGGTGAACTTCTCTTCTGTCCAGCCCTCCTCTCCCCGCCCCACCAACACAATGCACACTGTGATGACATCCAAGGAGTGCATGGTATATAGCCGTGTCCTCAACTCCACAACCCAAGGCTTCAAATGTTAGTGTCTAGTGGGGCAAAGATTCAGAACCTAGAACCTCAGCCCCTGTAGGAAATCACCAAGCACAGCACTGTTGAAGCCTCCTCAGCGAGCTTCCTGCAGCCTGTCTCCAAGGAGCATGGAGGGAAAAGCAGAGTCGTGCATTTGGGATTTGGTAACTCCAGCACAGAGAGACTTTGGAAATGTTGGCGAGAAGATTTCACGTCGTTAAAATCCAGGACCTGGGACGCAATGGCTCACCTTCAGGGAGCTTGTCAACCCTCAGTACTGGGGGCTCTGGGTAGCTCATGGGCACAGCATGACTTGGCCTCTAAAAGTGCCAGGTAACTCAAGAAGTCAGGGCACTCTGTGTCTCTTTAGAGATGAACTTCTTGTTTCATCTCCAGCTTCCTGAATGCCTCAAAGAAATCAATCCTGGGGACTTCAAAGATTAGACGATTAATCAAAAAGCCCAAGGTGTCTCTGTGGCTTGAGGAGGCACACCAGCTGAGTTCACTGATTACCGTCACCAAAGGCTGGTTTGGATGAAATTTAAATTTAACCTAATAACCGAAGGTTTGAAAAGCACATGTGTTTATATTGCTGTGGCTTTCCCAGAGCCTGCCGCTCTGTAGAGAGGAGAGATTTTGGTACAGTGGAGAGACAGGGGTTTAAAGGAAATCTCTTTATTCCCTTCACCCTCCTGTAAAAAACCCCATCGCTTCTGAGGGATTGGTTTGCTTTTTTAAAAGGTAAATCCAAACTGTTGGTTTTCGGAGCTGGTTGAGCCCGCTAAATCCTGGCTGGCTGGGACGGGCTGACAGCCCGCTGTGTGAAGCACCTGTGATCCTCCTGCCCTATCAGAGGGATACAGAGCCCTGGCTTTCCCTGGCTTCTGTCTGTACTCTCTGTTCTCACTTAATTCCCGTTCCTGCGGGATTATGTTGTGGGTTTAAGATGACGTGGATTTACGAAACAGCCATTGTCCTAGTGTGTTGGTAGGGAGTGCCTCCTTTTACTGCTAGCTAGCAAAGTAAGTTGGAGACAAATAACTGGCAAATAATGGCGCCTAATCTCCTGGAAAATATTGTGAGTCTAATTATTGGCAAGGAAATAACAGCCAGAACCACGCAGAAGACTGAGAGACCCATCAGCAGAGGGCGTTACATGGTATGTTTGCACTAAGTCTCTGCTCTAAAATGGGATTTTATTAGAGCCAGAGTGTTAGTAGAAAACTTCAATCATTGGAGTCGATTGTGATGACCCCTTAGTGCAGCTTTCACCTAGTGAGCTGGCTGTCTCCTGCATTAGTGGAGTCCTGCGTTCTTGTCTCTGTTAGAGTATAGAATCCCTGCAATAGCCTGACTTGCATAACCTCGTCCACCCCATGGACCTTACAGTCTTTAAACCTATTTCAGCTCAGGAGGCTAGAATTTCTCCTGCTCTAGTGAGTTTCTCTCATTTTTCTAGTAGTTATTTTTTCTATCTTGCCCAACCCTGTTGGCCTTCCTGATCATAGCTTCTTCATTTAAAAAAATTTTTTTTGTATTATGTATACAGTGTGCTGTCTGTATGTTTTGCTGACACGCCAGAGGAGAGCATCAGATCTCATTGTAGATGGTTGTGAGCCACCGTGTGGTTCCTGGAACTGACCTCAGGACCTCTGGAAAAGTAGTCAATGCTCTTAACTTCTGAGTCATCAAAGGCTTTTCAGGAACGCAGAGAATATGTTACATCAGGCTTGTATTCTCTTTTCCAGGTTGGATTGGCTACATGCCAGATTGCCAGAGCTCATGGCTTAAAGGTTTTGGGCACCGCTGGTTCTGAGGAAGGAAAAAAGCTTGTTCTTCAAAATGGCGCTCATGAAGTGTTTGACCACAAGGAAGTTAATTATATTGATAAAATCAAGGTAAAGTTTTCTAAGTTTTACATAAGTCAAATATTGCTTCTTGGAGATTTACTTAAGTTATTTTAACTACTACCCTTTTAATGAATAAATAAAATCTTGCTTAATAAATAAGATTGCTTCCATTTTCATATCTGTACTGCTCTCATCCCATGTGTGTTTTAGTTGACTTAAAAGGCACAGGCTTGCCGGGCGGTGGTGGCGCACGCCTTTAATCCCAGCACTGTTCCCTCCCTTCCTCCTTCACAATGTAGTTCTGCTTTTGTGTCATTTGATGTCTTTGGAGGATGTATCTCAGGGGTCAGAGGTGAGTCTTTGTCACGAGGCCGGTCTTGTGTCTGTCTTCATCCTCAGGAGCATGAGACCTTGACTGTGTCTCCTTGAAGCTGGCTGTCTTGCTACACACGGACATCATTTTAGCCTCCTTCCTCTCGTGCTGTCACACACTGTGTCTGAATGCCCTCTGTTGTCTCTGCTGAGTTCTATTCCTTTGGGCCCTGGTGTCATTCTCTGCTGACCTTCACCTTATAATCTGGCACAGGCTGCAGTGGACCCAAAGCTCACCATGTCCTGTAGACTGGCTGGCCAGTGAACTGGGGTCTATGAATCTCTGCCTCCAACTCAGGGTTACACCTTTTTTCCCCCATGGAGATGGATCTGGAGAAGCCTGTGTAGCCCACGGTTCACCCCAGCCTTCTCCCTGACCAGCCCTGATTATGCCAGTTTTAAATCACGTTCTTCCTGCTGCCCTCCAGGTTGCCCAGATTACTCTGCCAGTTTCGCCCCTGAAAGCTCTGCCAAGTCCTTGTTACCCGGTGCTTAAGCCTCTGTTTCCTCAGCCTTGATACTTGTAACTGAGCTCAGAGCCCCTCTGTCTTCTATTGCTCCCAGAGATATTTGTTCCTTTAAATAAATGAAGAAATAACTAGAATAAATCGCTGTTCAAAGAGGAATTTTGACCCCCCTGTTCTTATTGAGCTTCTAGTACTTAAAGCATTGAATTATGAACACCCAAAAATAAAACAAAGGAAAACGCATAGCCCTTTCTGTGGCATGCAGTTCAGATGCTCAGTTTGGAACAGTTTGCATTGCCCTCCCCTACAAAGCTGTGGCTGAGGAGGCAGAGGTCTCCCCAAAGGTCTTGGGTGTAGCTTTTCCTCACCTTCCTTTTTGTGTTTAGGGATCTCCCTTTCATCCTCTGGGCCACTTTCTCTGACCAGTGTAGGCAATTCAACTCTAACTTTTTCATTCTGTGACTCATGACTTAGGTCTGCTAACGTGGTACTCAAGCCTTACATGAGAGCTGTGCTTGTGGTATTCTCTTCCCCAACCCCTGGCTTTAAGTGTGTTGCATCCATTCTACCCAATGCTTGATTTAAGTATTCATTTCTGTTAAGACAAAATAAAACAAATGTAATATAAGATAACTAACTATAATATTGCTGGTTCTTCAAGAACCATTTTGAACATGAAGAACCAATACCCTACAGTGCAGACAAAGAGAATTAGTATAGCAAACAAGTGATAAACCACTAGTGCAACACTGAATACGTACCCCACCCACAGAAACGTACTACGGCCCCTCCTCAGCCCAGATGCACAGGTATCCACTTATGCATACATATTTGCACACACAAATATAAATATGCATGTGCACACGCGCGCGCACACACACACCCTGAAAGGCCAAGTAGCTAGTACTTACTTATTTACTTCTTTTTGTTTGTTTGTTTGTTTTGTTAAAAATGGGAGACCCCTAGGGTTTGGGAAGCTTTGATTTATTGTTTACTCTCTGTAAACATTTTTTCATAATAGGAAAATTTTAACTAAGAAAAAGGTATTGTAAATGGAAGTTTCTGTCCCACCCTGACCTGCAGCTGTTCATTCCCAAAGAAATGCACAGAGGCTTATATTAATTATAAACAGGTCTATTAGCTCAGGCTTATTGTTAGCTATCTCTTACAACTTAAATTAACTCATAATTCTTGTCTGTGTTTAGCCACGTGACTTAGTATCTTCTCTCAGTGGTGCATTCTCATCCTGCTTCCTCTGCATCTGGCTGGTGACTGATTGACTCTCTGCCTTTCCTCTTCCCAGAATTCTCCTAGTCTGGTTACCTCTCCTATACTTCCTGCCTGGCTACTGGCCAGTCAGCATTTCATTAAACCAGTATGAGTGACAAATCTTTACAGTGTACAAGAGCATTATCCCACAGCCAAGTATTTTATATTCATGCTGACTACACACACACAAAGAATTCATCAGATTTCATCTCATTATGGCCATTTATCCAGGGCTTCTTAGTCTTCACACTGCACAGGGCGGCTGCTTGCTTGGCACAGCATCATTGCCTTGTAATTAGATCATTCTAAAGCAGCCATTGTTAGTCCTAAAAACGTAGCATTTACATGCCATCTCAAAGGCATTTCTGTGGAACACGCTGCCGGAGAAGCGGTTTCACAGCAGCTCACCTTTATCTTCTTCCTTTTATTGTGCAGAAAGCTGTTGGTGACGAGGGTGTTGATGTGGTTATTGAGATGCTGGCGAATGTGAACCTGAGTAATGACTTGAAGCTCCTGTCCCGTGGAGGGCGGATAATCGTAAGTACTGTTCCTCATCGCTTTGAGTTGCCTGCCGTTTGCCCCATTCACAGTAATCTTCACTATGGGCCCGATGTTTTCACGACAGGTTGTTGGCTGTCGAGGCACTATTGAGATAAACCCAAGGGACACCATGGCAAAGGAGACGAGCATAATTGGAGTTTCTCTCTTTTCATCCACCAAGGTACAGATGGACGTGGTTCTGATGTTGCTAACTTAAACACTGGGAAATGTGTCTATCAGCAGATTGACAGTAGAAGTAGTTGTTGAGCTTGGTGACCCGACTAGAGCAGTAGATACCAGTCACTAGATGGTGCCATGTAATTCAGTCTGTGTTTGGGAGAGGGCATACTAGTCATAGCTATTTCAAGACAGTATTTCATATACTAACACTGTCCCAGGATGTGTGATTGACAGAGAATTAAAAGGTAGTTCTGGACAAAGTGCCAAATCCTGCACATTTGCCGGAGGACTTTTCTGGAATGGCTCTAGATATCCAACCAAATGCAAGTCCTGTGGTCCTTGCTGAGAAACAAATGACAATAAAACACAATTTTAAATTATTTTTCTCTCTCTCCCCTAGGAGGAACTTCAGCAGTTTGCAGGCATCCTCCAAACAGGAATGGAAAAAGGTTGGGTGAAACCCGTGATAGGTTCTGAGTACCCTTTGGAGAAAGTGGTCCAGGCCCATGAAGACATCATCCATAGCAGTGGGAAGACCGGGAAAATGATTCTTCTCTTATGATGACCAATTCTTTCTGGGATGCCCTGTGCCACTGTGACATCTTCACTCCCAAGTCTTTCTGATACCATCTTTAATCAGCGTTCATTTCATTGAGTTTCATGTATTAAAAACACTAATTTAGGGAGTAGACAGTGGAGTAACACCATAGCAGACAGCAGTATGTAGTCTTGCGTGGTGTTAGCATGCATCTCAAAACTGTTTTTGCTTCTCTCTCTTTGTTTTCTTTGTTTGGTTTAGTGTTTCTATTTTGTTTTGAGACAGAATCTTGCTCTGCAGTTCATGCTGGCATTGAACTCATGGCAATCCTTCTGTCTCAACTTTCTGAGTGCCAGGATAATAGTCCTGGACTGCCACACAACTTCATTTCAGAACTTCTTAATTCTTTAACTTCATGCCTTTGCCTAAAATGTACTAATTCAAAATAAGACTATAAATCTGCTTGGACTTCCAAGCCTACCTACCTTTATTAAGAGTCACCAGTCCTCTGAACGGCGGTGACTGTTTGGACTCTGCAGGCTTTCTGGGCTGAAAAACATACTTCTAAAATGAACATCCTCTCAGCCTCTGGGAAGGGCGAACATGAGTAACGCTGGGGACGCTGTCAGTCTGTTTTCCTCACATTCCCGAAAACGCTGACAACTCAATGAGCGCTGGTCACCAGCCACGTTCCGGGAGGTCAGCAACCTTATCTAGGTCTGTGGTGTTCAGTGCAGTCCTCCATTAAATGCCTCATGGTTCTTTAGGGTTTCCTGAGCGTGTGACACGAGTCATATAATTTGACGTAATTTCACCTAAAATTGTAAGTTCACACATTTCGCACATGGGCAAGGTCTGCTTTAGTTCTCATGGTTTTGTAACCTGGAATAAATTCTGTAGAACACTGAAGCCTGCGCCTATCTTTTTCATGGGGCATAAGCCTCATTTCTGCATTGTTCCCGACCTTGTGGCTGCTTAGTAGGCCTGTTCTACGCTGTGATTCGTTTAGACTAAATAAAAGGACGGCCTTTTAGAAATCTTACACCAGTATTCTGTCCAAGGAGATGAGGTTCCCTCATTCACTTTGGGCTTTGTGTTCTCCACATGAACGCATCGCCCTGTCTCTAGGTGCACTGTGTGGATGACTGTCCTGTTTCATCTGTTCTGTTGAACAACACTCTGCCGTCTGAATGTCGACCCCTGCTAAGTCGTAAGCAGACATCACTGTTCAAGTTGGGGGACATGGCCATTGACGTATGTGCTGTGACCAATGTGTTTTAGTCATTAGCATGGTCTACGTTCAGCCACCGTTATCTTACTAATTAACGTCCTATCAAATAGCATTCAGCAGAGTTTCAGAAAGACGATGTCTTGGATCCTCAGAGTAGTATTTTATATGCTTCCTAAAATGGAGGGTTCTTTGTTTATGCAAAAAGAAAAGGGGATGATGCTTGTGTGAGCAGCTTGATCTGTTTGCAGAACTGTGAATGAGCTAACACACAGCCATTGCTATAGGCCAGTTCCTTGTGAGGGCAAAACTAACCACACTTAGAGTGACCTGCCAGGTTAAGGCGCTGCGGCACCAGGTGTGTTTCTGCGTGAGTTTCTAATTCTGGCGCTAGTCCTGTCCCAACTTCCAGATCACCAGTATCACTAACTAGGACCCAGATCACCAGGGGCTGTCCTCCATGAAAGGTGGATAGTGAGCATTTCAGTTCCCAGCCTTCTATATTTCTGTCCTTGGCTTCTCTGAGTTCTGTGCCCAAGACTTGTGTTGGAGAACAGGATGATGAGCTGCTCTGATGGCCAGACCATGTGCAAGACGCATAACCTAGACTCGTGACCTGGCCTTCCCTTTTGTTTTTGATGTTAAACTTCAAGCTCTTGCTTACCTCTCAAGGTCTTTGGCTTTCCTGACCATCTATTCCTCTGGCTTCCATAGGCATCCGACAGCCTGCTTCCCAGCTCCACTCCATCGGGTTCCATAGGCGTTGAGTGGCCTGCTGCCCACCTCCACTCTGTGTGGGTTCCTCCCACTTTTCTGACTCTGTTCATTATCCTCACCTGGCTTCACTTGCTGTTTTGCTAGCAGTCACTGAGACTCAGTCAGTTCCTCAGTGGCCGAGCAGCCATCGATTACGTGTGTGGGGAAGCACTCTGCTGGAGTCAGATGTGACAAAGACACATAAAACATAACTCATGTCCCGGTCTCCATTGTTGATTGGGGATACGACCCTGTGAAAAGTTTCTCACCATTGCGGGTTGGGGGTGAGGAATCTGTCAGGAATCCAGAGAAACATTGCAATCAAGGCACATGTTAAGAGGTTAGAATTCCCTCAGGCAGTTGTGGGGCTGGTGTGTCGGGGCACCAGGCCAGAGTGGGGTTGAACTTTTCACTCTGGAGTTCTTTGCGGAGTTCCAGTTTTTGTTCTAAATCCTTCGACTCATTGCAAATGGCCTCCCCATGCTACTGAAAGAAATTTCCCTAGAGTTGCAGTAATTCATTTTCTGTAAACAGATAAAACATGACTATGTTGACATGGAATCAAGCGTCCCAGGTGACATGGGACACAGGGCAGTCACTTACTGTAGCTTGGAAGTTCTACCTGTACATTTAACTCTTCTGATACCCTGTGTCAGCTTTTCATATGCCTTGGCCATAGAACCAAGGCCACGGACAACCTTCGGTGCTTCTGAAGGTGAAAAGAAAACCAGGAAACCTTTCACAATGTCCTTATGTAAACATTAAAGCAAGAAAGTACCTGTGTCCCTGGGATGTCCGTGATTCTCAACATAAAGAGCCTTGTTTTTTTTTTTTTTTTTTTTCCTGTATGAGGCAACTTCCAAGAACAGTGAAACCTGTCAGGTCAGTCTGACCTGATTTAGCTTCCTCAGTCAGCCACATCCTAAGACAGGGAAGCAACCCAGCACGATCCTTAGCCATCTCTAATAGTGCCAATTTTGAGTACAGTGCTTTTAAAAATGCCATTTTAAATTGTCATAGCAATTTTCGCTGCTTCAAAGAGCCCATTTTTGGAAACTTCCTCTACCCAAGGAAAAAGGCCTAGGGAGTGTTATGTCATAGAAAGCTGGGTTCACTGTTGTCTGCCAATGGCCTGTCAGGCATCCATGATGGCCCACGTGTGGATATTAGTGGGGTTTGTTGTTGTTGTTTGTTTGCCTTTGTTTTTTTTCTGTTTGTTTGTTTTGTTTTTTGTTTGTTTTGTTTTTGTTTTTGTTTTTCGAGACAGGGTTTCTCTGGTTTTGGAGCCTGTCCTGGAACTAGCTCTTGTAGACCAGGCTGGCCACGAACTCACAGAGATCCGCCTGCCTCTGTCTCCCGAGTGCTGGGATTAAAGGCGCGCGCCACCACTGCCCGGCTTTGTTTTGTTTTTTATTTTGTAAAACAACCAGAAGTCCTAGTTCCTGGTTTACAGTTCTTAACTCTGTGTAAATACTACCTGCAAAGACTGTAATGTTAGAAACTAAAGTGACACACCCCACCATCCACTGGGAATTTCTGAATCTATTGTCGTTTGAATCACTGAACTAAACTGGGTAGGGAGACATGGAATTTCAGCCATCGCCTCTAACTCAGGACACAGTACCTACAGTCCTGGAAAGCCACACCCTTATCACCCAAGGTCACCTGAGGCAGGGGTAGCTAGCATAAGTGCCAGGCCACTGTATCCATCAGTTCTTTCTCTCTGCATTTTGGAATTAATTTCCAAAGCAGTTGCATTTTTGACCTGCAGTGTCCCTCAGAGGCAGACACGTCAACTGCTTGCTGGGTCCTCTGCTTGGTGATACTGAGAGGTGGCAGGACCTTCAGTAAGTGGAGCTGTTAGAGGGTCCCAGTCAGAGGGTGCACCATCATGGGGACTGGGACTCCAGGCTCTTCCTTTAGAATCTCAGTAGGTGTGACGGGCTTCATCTACCACATGCTTCTGCTGTGATGAGCACTAGGTCACGGGCTACAGCCATGAAATCAACCACTCATGGGCTGACAACTCCAAAACGGATTTCAGAAAACCCTTTTATACCATGGAATAGGAAATATTTATCTTAGTGGACTGTCTCAGGTGTTAGCATGGTGATCTGGTCAACCCAAGTTGGCAGTTGCTACCCAGAAAGTATTTTGCACACCAATCTTGATTGGAGGATCCTCGTGTTGCAGCACAGTCTGGAAGGGAAACCACATTTCATCAATGACTGTCCTCTGACAATCCAAGCCAGATTATTCCCAAACTGGGAAGTCCATGCCACGGTACAGGAAGCACATGGATTGACAGAGGAGGCAAGAGGCTGCTTCCCTACAGGTACAGAAATGACTGGAGCCTGCTATGCATAGGACGGAGGGGCCATGTGCATATATAACCCCAACACAGCTCAAATCAGGGTTCAGAAAAGTAGGAGACCTAGCTGTAAATGCCATCTATCGCCAACTGGAGCTAGCTATCTGGAACTGGGGACAGTGATTTAATATTTAGAGCCTCAATTTTGTAATATGCAATGGGAGAATTACCATGTAGTCTTTTGTGATCTGCCTTACACAAAGATGTGTTTAAATGACATTTAATTTTTAGTAGCCATGAACAAAGGACACATTGAACAAGAAGGAGAGGAATGAAGAGGGATCATCCAGAAATAGAACCAAATTCCAGTTCCCACTGGAATTAGAAATGAATATAGCTACAGAAAACTTTGTTTATCACATAGAAAATCTTGGCAATGCTCTTCTCAAGAAAATGTTGGCAGAAAAAAGAGTTGAGAATAAATATGACACAAGGGGCAGCTTTTGAATCACGGTAGTCTATAAAAAACCCTTCACACTCAAAATATAGATCTCCTTTGACCCAACATTGTTGCCTCCACAGGAAGCTCTCCTGAAGAATCAGGCTTGTCCACAAGTATAGAAGAACACTATAAAGTAGTCCCACACTAGTTCAAAATTCAGTTCAATAAAGGGTTCTTTATTTAGGGGTAGACTTACAGATCACAGTCCTCTGCATGAGTGGGGAACCGAATCCAGCAGCAAAAAGGGGATGGGGGATAGAAAGAGAGAAAGTACCCAAGGCTACACCCAACCTGGTCTAGCATCTCAAAGGCCATTGGCTGAAGGAGTTTTTCCAGCACCTCCCCCTTTTGTCTAAATAAGAGAGTTCCAAACCTAATACAAAACTATATACAATAAAACAGATATTAAGTATAAAAATTAGAATTACCAACAGTATAAACAATATTAAGCAAGAAACATATGCTAAATATATAATAATTATTTTATCCTAAGGAGTCTAAGTCTTGTATTAGAAATGGCTTGACTAAGTCATGAGAGGAAAGTAACTATGACTATCTAGTCTTTAACCCCATCAAAGATCAGAGAAGGAAAATAATATTACTTGAGTAGGCAGGAATCACAATCAAGCAACTTCCAAAATGAATAATAAATGACAGAGACAATTAGCTACCTGGGCAATCACCCAAAGTCTCATTTGCAATACTGGAGCAACCAACTTTGGCTA
Source organism: Chionomys nivalis (assembly GCF_950005125.1). Classification (NCBI taxonomy): domain Eukaryota; kingdom Metazoa; phylum Chordata; class Mammalia; order Rodentia; family Cricetidae; genus Chionomys; species Chionomys nivalis. The sequence goes on from NC_080103.1 coordinate 60,586,867, forward strand.
AGGCCTAGAGTAACTGACAGACCATTTTCAGAGGCAGGAAAATTTTCAAAACCATCTTACCCTGTCTTGGCAAGTTTTGACAGTCTTTTTTCTTATATCCTGCTTGAGCAGTCCAAACACTGTGCATTTTGTCAGTGGTCAAGACATGGGCAGTTCTTTGCCCAAAGGCCAGTTTTGCCAAGAAGTAAACAAACTCCAAATGGAGTGTCTTTGGTTCCCAACATTCACTCAAGACTATATCAGTGCTGCCAGGAGCAATCGTGTCTCACATCAACAGAACCGTAAGCTATTTAAATGCCATATTCTACAGTTCTTTGAAGTAGTTGAAGATTATTACCTATTTATGCAGAATACAATCTCTATATATCTAAAGAACCTGATTAGTCTAACTATAAGTATGACAAACATGGATAACTATTGACCAATAATACTTAATACCTACATAGCTTAAAGACTAAGACTCCATCTTAGAATATGAAATAATCTTTAAACAATTGTGCAGCAAATGAGGACAAAGACCACAAAATGTAAATAATGTATAAGTATCTTGATCAGAGTAGGAGTGTATAGTGCAATATGATAAATATATCCTAAAATTGTATCAATATACAAAGTATCTTAAGCAAATGTAGAAGCATGCATGCATGCAATATTACAAAATAACTTTGCCTAGATATACAAAATTGTAGACAGAAATAGGAACATATTCAATATAATTTGAATTTGTATCAATATACAGGAATTTATACCAATGTAAATTGTCCATAAATAACATCTCACAAATATTCACCCTAGTACTCACTATTATTATTATTGTAAGCATACACTAATCTACCAATTATCCATCCAATACATGTGAAGGTGATTTTCAGTCTAACCATTCTAATAGTAAACAATTGGAAACAACCACATTTCCATCAGTTGAGTGATTAACATGCTGTTATAACCACACATGACAGGTGCTACCCAACCAAAAAACACCCAAGGAAAAAGAAAATCCATTAAAGAAAAAGGCTCTGAGCTAAAGAGCAGAGTAGTTTATCACCCAGAGACCACCCACGTGCAGGAGTCAGTTCTCTCCTCCCACCATGTAGGTCCCAGGACTTAAAGGCAGATCATCAGTCTTAACAACAAACACCGTTTCCCACTGAGCCGTCTTGCTTTTTCCACTTCATTTTTTTAAAAAGGCAGAATAGCTGTCTGGTGATGAAAACTGTCTGATTAACAGGGAAATTCCATGTTCGCCTCTCTAGGAGTGAGCTATTAGCCGTCCCTTGTGGTTACTCTAAAGGCTGAGATGAACTCGGGCTTCTGTGTTGTCTGGGTGCTTTCTTTGCTCACAGTTTGAGTCATAAAATAGTAAACATGGCTCATCCTCAAAGTGCTTTTGGTAGCATGATGACTGCATTTCAACAACATGGAATCTGCATCTTATCTGGGGAAGCATTATTTTATTTAGAATTTGTTACTAAATTCTGTCTTGCTGTGTTTCCTTTTTGTTAGGGCTTTTATGTGCCCTGTGGTTCATTACAGTGTAAGTTGTGGGTTTATTAGGTGATTTTGCTCATTCTTGTTTACAGGCCATTACCATAGCTTCTAAGTGCTCCTCAGATTGTGTTCCCATTTTATGTCTCTCAAACTACACTTCCACATAAACCAAAATTTTTAAGTTTCTGGAATTCTTTATGTCTTTATTGCCAGCCTGCTGTTTAACCACATGAAGAACACTCTTGCCTTGCATTTCCTTCCATCCAACAATAAACAATCTGACTGTATTTCTTCTTTGCATTTCCTTCTATCCAACAATGAGCAACCTGACTGTATTTCTTCTTTGCATTTCCTTCTATGTAATGATGAGCAATCAGATTGTATTTCTTTCTCTACAAAGAAATAATAGCACTTTGTAGTTACAAACTTACTTGCATCCCTTTGTCCCAGTCTGGTTTGTATAGATGTGACATCCAAGCCTGTCTCCGAATCACATCCTTGCAGTCTCTTTGTGAACGTGGCTTTGTTGAGTCCTGGATCTTCTTCCTCTGTAACAATACAAACCTCTCACTTCCTTCCCCCCACCTGTCTTCTAGAACAGGAGTCTCCTTTCCCTGAGCCCCTTCTTCTCAGTCTCTCTTCAGCCTCCTTTTCTCGACTCCCTTCACCACTGGTCATCATTTAAGTACTCCCCCAACTGCTCGGAATTGCAGTGCTCCCGAGAAAGTGCCTGCGACACTGTGCCCACCTTCCAGTGTCTTCTGTCTCGAGAACAAGGAGCTGTGTGTAGTTAGCTGGGCCTGAGCTTGTCAGTCTTCCCTCCGACTTCTGTGTTCAGACTCAATTCTTCCCCCTCCAGCTCCTGTGTTCAGACTCAAGTCCATGAAGGAGAAACAGCAGCAGGGGACTACATGGCTTTGTCCCCGGCAGATCAGGGCGGGATGACTAGGTCTGTACAACTCTGGGCTCTTGAGGAATAGCTGGCAGCGGATTTCCAGGGGTCCATCTAACTCCAACCAGACCACAGAATTATGGGACAGTTGGCATTGTTGCTAATGTTGTGGCCTCACCTGTCTCACCATCAAGTCCCTAGGTGATGCGGACTGGTAATTGAGGGCAGGTAAAATCATTCTGGCTGCTGTGATAAAACACCCTAAATGGGTGTTTTATAAACAACAGGGTTTGTTTCTCATGGTTGTGGTTTCCAGATGAAGCTGCCAGCAAATGTAGCATCTGGTGAAGACGTGTTTGACCTACGGTGTCTGCCATGGAGAGCTAGGTTATCTTGTCATGTCCTGCCATAGTGGAAGGGGAACCTGTCTTTCTGGGTACTCAGGATTTCATTAACTTCCAAAGGCCCTAACTCCCAGGATCATCGCATGGGAGGAAAAGGAATTTTTAAAAATTTTTATTGTATTTGTGTGTATGTGTGTGTGTGTGTGTGTGTGTGGTCTATGTGTGTGTGTACGCATGTGTGTGAATGCCTATCAAGCCCAGAATAGGGCTTGAGATCCTCTGGTACTGGAATTAGAGGGCATTTTGAACTGCGAAGTATAGGTGCTGGGAACCCAATTCCAGCCTTCTGGAAGAGCAGCAGAGATGACATGAGTCATCTTTCCAGCACCCCGGAGGAAGGATTTTAATGTATAAATTTTTGAGGGACACACATATTCACATTAGAGCAATCATATGTTTTTTTTTTTTTTTTTTTTTTAACTACACTTGCCCTTTGACCTCAGTTCCCTCTGTTTATTTGACCCCTTTTGGATATCTTGGCCCAACAGCTTATCCAGCTCTCAGGGCACACCTAGGCTGCTCACCTGAAGACCTTAATATCTTGAGTCACCCTCTCCCTATAGCAGCCATGCCGTGAGACTCAACTCCAAATCATCTGCCTCAATTTCCAGCTTACAGCAGTTTCTACCCCCATGGGCTCCTGCCAGTACGCAGTGGGCTCTGGTCAGCCTTCCCGTCCTGCATTCCCAGCCCCGGCATCTTCTCATGACACCTTCTCCATTGGTTACCATTTCCCCAAGTGAGTCTGAAAGTCAGTCCTCGGTCAGTTTCAGGTGGACCCGTGAAGATCTTTGTCGTCATGTTCAGAAGATGTGCAAGACACTGAGTAGGGGAGTCATTCAGCTGTTACTCAGACCTGAGTGGAGGCGGAGGACAGAAGCAGATCTGGTGAAGCGGAGTATGGCGAGCAGTGTGTTGACTGGGAGGACTGAATATTTCCCCCTTCATTTGTGATTGATAAGCATCTGTCTCTGAAGAGCAGACCTGGGGCCCACGCCACTTGGGCGCTTGCCCTGGGCTGCACGGCTCCTAGCCTTTACTGCTTTTGTGCTCGGACCCAGTGCGATGGCTGCAAACGAGAGCGCCGGGCACACGGCGGGGTTATGAGCGAGAATAGATGGGCTACAAACGAGAGCGCCAGGCACACGGCGGGGTTATGAGCGAGAATAGATGGGCTCTGGAGCTTTACTGCTTGTGGCGTCTTCTTTCTTGACTCCACTCAAGGAGACACACCAACTGTAGCAACAGACTTGTGAAGGAAATCTATTATCTTAAAGTGTAGCCATTAAACAGACAATAAATGAAGTTCCAACCACATCACAGAAGAGCAGGTAGCTGTGGATGGAGAGAGACTTACACATTAGTTGTGAGGTAAGTGTACTTGGTGCAAGGGTGAAGAAGTTGGCTTAATGTGGTAGCCAAACACATTTCTGGGTACCTGCCATCTTGTTTCAGGGAAAGCCCTATTTCCGACTACTCATGGCAAAATTGAACTTAAATAACTCTAGTATAACAATCCGCTGCGACAGAGTTTTCCTTTATTATTATTATTTTTTTTTGATGAAAGAGTCTACTTCTCATTACCTGATTTAAATTTACGTTTAAAACTTTTAATGATCCAATTTAAACTTATATTCTAAACGCTGGAAGTACATAAGACAGGTCAGCAATAATTTTAAAACGTCAATTCAGCTCAGTAGAAAGAAGCAATTGCTGTGCTTCTGTGATGAGCCTGCTTGTTGTCACTTGCTGCACGGGAGCTCGCAAGTCTGTTTAATTGGCATGTAATTTAATTGCCACATGAGTTATTTAATTATGCGCTATAAATGGGAAGCGTTGTTTGCAGGCATCGTATCTCTTTGTTGGAATCTGGAATGCCAGCTCCTCCTCTGGTCTCCTGGTTATCTCTGATCCGTTTCTCTAGGTCATCTGTGTTCTGTTGTGTGACCTATTAACTGATTTTGTCATCGTCTCTCACAGGCGTGTGTGCATGCATTTGTATTTTCCATTTTTAGTGGCAAATTAAGCAAACCGAAAATTAATCTCCTTCAGTAACGAGAATGGAGACATAAAGGCTTGTGTTATTTCTCTACTGAATTATAATATTTACTGTTTCAGGCCAGCAGACTGTACATTCCATCCTTTCCAAATTCCACTTTGTTCCTTTGGAAGATTTATTGTAAACGTCTCTTCCAATGGGAGGCCTTCCTTAACATCACTGATGTTTAGATCTTTTTTTCAAAGTACCAAAGTAGCAGGGTCAGAAGGAAGCAATGTCCAGAGTCACCTTCTTAAGTGGGGTGATGCTGGTCTCCCCTGGGGAAAGATTCGTGTTACTAGGTTATATATGGACTAATAAGTGCTCATCCAGTTGTTAGAGAAAACACTCTAGCGAAGTCTTGTGATTCTATACAATCTTGGAACATAAAATAATTTTTAAATCTTTATTTTCTCCTATAAGTGTCCCATAAGAAAAGGTGAACGAGTGGGTGGATTCTGATGACAATCGTCATACTTGACTCCACTGTTCTGTTTGGTTTCGTTAGGGATTTGTCTGGAAAACTGCATTTCATGTAAGGAAGAGAATAGTGTCGGCGGCAAACCAAATGGTTTGGTAAACCAGGACAACCTCTGGCATATTAATATACTAAAACTTTCTATAAACTCCAAATAATCATCGCTTATTTGACGCACGTGTGTTAAGCATCTGCCCTGGGCCAAGCTCTGTTCTGTGTCAGGTGACTGGTGTCAGGTGCATCTCTGCTTTCACAGCATTTGTGTTTCCATGGAGAGAGACCACAAACGTGGGCAGGTAAGGCTGCAATGCTGAGACTAGACAGAAAGATGTGGCAGGAGCAGCCAGGAGGGAGGGAGAAGGTGGAGCTGGTACTTTTTAGACATATTCAGGAAAGCCCCATTGTGTCTTAGATTGGGGTGCACCAATATACCGATGATGAAATCAAGCCTGTAGCAAAAGCTGGTTTTTGAAAGGAGGGTAATATTTGAACAGGAGACTTATTGGAAGTCCGGCCCTGCAATAGGAAGCTGTGTGGATCACTTTACAGGTAGAGGAAAAGGAAAACGCCAAGAGGAAGGAGTGTGTTTGGTTTGTTTCAGGAGGAGCAAAGACCTGGTATAATTTTAGAAGGAGGGGAGTCAAAGGTGACATCGGCAAGGTCTCAGGGAGATGTGTGCACAGATGAAAGCATCTAGATTCCAGTCTGAGGGAGATGACAAGTGTGTCCGTAAGTGCTGGGTATAGAGTTAGGAGCACTCTGACATTTTAAACAGAGGATGATCACACAGAAAGCGTGCTCAAGCTTCATTAGAAGAGTAGAGCATGGTTTGGGGGCCTCAAGACTGATGCCCAGATCAGTCCTTACAACAGACATTGGGCATTTTCTGCTTCTGCCCTTACCTAAAATGTAAGGACTAGGACTCTCCAGGCTGGGATTACAGGCACACTCTGCCACGCCTGACCTTGGTGTGAGCACTGAAGATCAAGCTCACCCTCATTCTGCGCAGCAGCACTTTCCTGTCTGGTGCCTTCCCAGCCCCTTGTGACTATGTTAAGAAAATACATACATGTGTACACACGGGTAACATGCTTTGGGCTGTTTGGTTATTGTATGACTGGACCAGATTTGCTTACCTGGCTCAGGTTGGTCTTGATGTTGCAATTCTCCCGCCTTCACCTTTCAGCTGCTGGGTTCGCACGCTCAACCCATTCATGTATGCCCAATCTCTTATACGTCATTTTTTTTTTTTTGCAAAGAACACTGCCTGAGGTGACTATTCTTGTAGATCATACAATATATGTAATGAAACAACTTTAATAATGCACGTCTGTGCATCTGCATACATTTTATAATCTGGGTTGCTAAATCAACAATGTGACATTTTTGTCCTCTGTTCCGAGGTTCCTATAAGCTATGAATTCACATGCGTGATTAAGAAGTAATGCTCTGTTGCCAGGCACTGAGATGGAGATGAATATAGGCCTACGGCCCGGCTTGGGAGCTCAAAGTTTATACTTTTATGTTTTAAAAAATGTTGATTTTGGTCATACAGTCCTGCTGTTCAGCTGTCATAGGTCAAATGTTTAATAAGGAAGGCATTTCGAGTTGTCTATTTCTAGGCTGTTTTACATTTTGTGGATAGAGACTCTCGTTAAGGGATATAAATATATACATAGGTATATATATGTTGTATAAACACATCTGAGACTATATATACTGTGATAGATGGAGCTGTCTATTCCTGGAAGACACAGCTGTCATGTTATTTTAAGATATTTGTCTTCTGTGACAGCTCATATGTACATACAGCTGTTGGAAAGGAATACAGTGCCATGCCTTTGCCTTGATACCCAGTTGACAAAATGGAGCTTTTTTTAAAAAAATATATTTAATGTTACAATTTACCATCATAGCTGCTCATATAAAACTTGGTCACCTGACCAGAGCCTTAGAGTGACCCATACGTCCCAAGCATTATTAGAATTTTGCTGTTGTCATTATGTTCCTTTCTGGGGAGCTCAGGGACTATTGGCAGACATCCGTGTCGCTGGGCTCTCTCACTGAATGTTGTTCTGGTTGAGATCAACAGTTTCTCTAAAGTCTCCAAGTTTAGTTTATTATTGCTCACTTGAATTTGTACAGCAATTATGATCTCATACAACGCCTTAACTTGTCCCAGTGACCAAAGACAAAGAAGAGAAAGAAACTGCGTTTGAAAGCTTGTTTCGTTCAAAGAAATGTTCCTCTTCTTTGCAGCCATATAAACCTGTAGTGTCACTCAAAATTCTGTCATCTGTCTGGGTACACATTGAAACTGCTCTGAAGTCGTCTACCGGGCGGGTCTCAGCCACAGCCCTCTGCAGTGTCCCTCCCGTTGCCTGTCATCTTCCTGGACCCTGCTGGCCTCCCCCTGTCTTTCACAGTGCAGTCAGGGTGGTATTTCTAGTGTGAAAGCAACTCTATGCTTGCCTCGAACACGCGATCTGAAATTGCTTCTGGTCAGTGAACGTGCCCTGTGTGCTCCTGTTGTAGGTTCACATTGTTACCAGTTCTGCCCTCCGATTTCTCACATTGTTTCCCCGAGACTTTCTCATCCTGCGAGACTTGCATCAGCAGCTCCATGGGCTATTTTTGAAATGATGGACACACAGAGCCTTATGTACTTGGTTACAGATCATTCAGGAGATTGTCCGGTGGTTAGAAGCGATGATTCCCTGGAATCCAAACGAGTCTTGGGTGTAAGTACGAAACCTTTCACTATCACGTATGTAAGTGACCATCACAGGGCACGAATCACACCAGATACCCACGAAGACAATTTGTGGTCTGAAGTAGCTTTCGCGGCTGCTGACGTTTTTGTCTTACCAGCAGGTGGCGCGCGAGTCCCACGCTTTAAGCCTCTCCCGGCTTTGTGATTTGAATGTAACACACTAATTGGGCTGTTAAGGGAGGAGATGATAATTTACGCACTGTTTACAGAATAAAGCTGATTTATCCTTCAGTTTTTCTATAAGCGTTTTCTTTTTCAAACGCAGCGTTCCAACTGAAAGTAAAATGGAAGACTTCAACTTGAAAAAATGACTGGAGAGAAATAAAAATTTAAGACGGGTCCTCAAGTAAGGAGAAATGTGAAGCATGAAATCAACACTTCGGGATGGGAACAGCGGGATCACAGCTGCAGCCACTCACACAAGCAGCTCCCAAGCGAAAGGCAGACGGTCTGGGGCTTGAGCCAGAACACGGAAGGAAAGACAAGGCCCCGAACGCAGCTCTTAGGTATGAAGAGCTGGAACCCTGGGTGAAGAACTTCCCACGGTGTATCTGTGAACACCACCCCGCGACACTTTCACAAACTGAGAGCCACGGAAGGCTGGAAAGCAAGCACAAAGGGAGCAGCCTGGGTGGCAGTCTTGGAAGATGTGAGGATGTCAGGGGGAAGAGAATTGTTGAAGAGAGTGATGGGGGCTCACAGCTCAGGGTAGTGAAGGAAAAGTCTTGATAGCAGAAGGTCCACATTGGACGTACTTTCCAGCAAGCGCTTCCTGTGTGGTGAGGGATGGGTGGGGCTGTTCTCTAAGTTTGTCTGCTTTTGAGCATTAGGCATTCAGCAAAGGGTGTCATGAGAGAAAAGACCTGTGTACTAGCTGGTTTGTGTGTCAGTTTGACACAAGCTGGAGTCATCAGAGGAAGGAGCCTTAACTGAGGAAATGCCTCCATGAGATCCAGCTGTCAGACATTTTCTCAATTAGAGATCAGTGGGGGAGGGAGGGCCCAGCCCATGGTGAGCAGTGGCATCCCTGGGCTGCTCCTCCTGGGCTTTAGAAGAAGGTGGGCTGGGCAAACTATGTGAAGCAAGTCAGCAAGCAACTCCCCTCCATGGCTTCTGCATCAGCCCCTGCCTCTGGGATCCTGCCCTGTCTGAGTCCCTGTCCTGATTCCGTTGGTGATGAACAGCAAAGCTGAAGTGGAAGCCTCGTAAACCCTCCCCAACTTCCTTCTGGTCACGGTGTTTTGTTGCAGCAATAGAAACCCCAACTAAGACAACACATGAGTTCGCTTTGTTTTTAAAATGCTGCATCAGTGTAAGGTCCGTTAGAGAAGTCATCACAAATAAAAACAGACCCTCAAAGAACAGCAGCATTTATTTGAGAATAACACTGCAAAGGGAATCCACATGCCATAGTGAACTGTGGGCACATTGAAAAAGTTGAGGGTTGAAACTCAGATTATTTTGTTTTTGCGGTTATTTTTTTCTAGTTCTTGCCATTTCCTCCTCCCTCCCTCCCTCCCTCCTTCCTTCCCTAGTCCCTCCCTCCCTCCCTCCCTCCTTCCTTCCCTAGTCCCTCCCTCCCTCCCTTCCTCCTTCTTCCCTCCCTCCCTCCCTTCCTCCTTCTTCCCTCCCTCCTTCCCTCCTTCCTTCCTTGGCAGGGTCTGATATAGCCCAGGCTAGCCTCAAACTCACAATGCAGCTGGGATGACCTTGAACTTCTCATCCTCTGACTTTGTCTCCACCTCTCAAGTGCTGGGTTCTGGTTGTCTCTCCACACAGTCTGGCCCCTGCAATACTGGTGATTAAACCCGGGACTTCGAGCATGCCAGGACAACCACTGTACCAACAGGGGTATCTCCAGTACAAAGGAAAGCTTTAAAAATGAAACAGAGGCGGGATCATCAGATGCTATGACACAGTAACCCCGACCAAATGGTTAACTGCAGGATCCCCTCAGGCTGAGGTGGAACTGAGAACTGCTGGGCAGATGCCCTGTAGAAGGACATTTGATATAAGGCTGTGGTGGCTTCTCTGTGGGCTGTGGTCCTGGCAGTCTTTCCTGGTGGTTTCCGTCAGGCAGTTGTGTGCAAGAGCCCTTGCTTTGCAAGTTCCTGGGTTTGCTCACCTTATGTTGCTAGAGATGGCAGGAGCATCTCTGCTCTGATTCTGACAGCTCTCACATTATTTTTGTACACAAGAATACGGGAACCTCCGATTGCTCATCAGTCACGTCACATGGGCAGTGCTCGGCACTTCACATAAAAATCAAGAGCCCGGTGCCAGTGGATACATCTACATGACACTCCTCCTCCTAAAGCTCAGGGGACATTACAGAAGAGGTGGCAGAAAGATTGTAAGAGCCAGAGAATCTGGGACTTTGCTACAAGATTGTGTCTCCTAGGAACACCTAAACTACACCCGTAATGTCTTACCCCTTGACTACCCAAACATAAGTAGAACAAGATCTACACTAATGGAGGCCAGAGTAGATGTGCAAATGTCACCAGCCTCAGCCTTACACAAAGAACTATAGGCAAACGAGAAAAGTGGATCCGAGAGCCTGGGCACTGCGGACCCACAGACTCCCAGTGGAGCCTCTTGGAGATAGCCAGTGATCTTTCATCAGATGAATACTTAGGTCTTTTAGGTATGAGCACACAAGACTTTCCATTTTTAACTTAATGACCTCATCTATTGAAGGGGCGCTCCAGTTTTGGAAGACAGCCCTGCCTTAATACGTAAATGCTTCCTGAGAAAATGGAAATCAAAGTGTGTGTTGGGCAAGGGCAATGATCTGTATTCTAAGGTTACTTCAGTAGATGCACAGATCTGTAAGTTTCACTGTGTTTTTGTAATTTGCATTTAAGAAATAAGTGCACTTGGCCTGGCAACGTGTGTGGTTTGGCATGCACACACTCTGGCATGCATGGCTTCCAAGACCGAAGTTACTCTAACTTCACATTGACTGGGTAAAAAGAGAGGAAAATAAAACAGCAAAAGACAAAAGATCCAAATTTTATTCAGTTTAAGTTGATAGAAGAGAATTTAGCAGAAGTCCATTTCTTTGATTCCTCCATAACATTTTTCTTCCATTCATATTTGGCATTTTATATAGGTTATATGTGAAGTGTTTGCTAATAAAAGAAGCCAAACAGTGTAGGAAATTAGGCTTTGTAACCCCTCCCCCACACTGTTGAAGTTTGGATCCGAAGGCAAACACGGTGAGGATATTAGAAACCCACGTAAGGAGCTGCGACTTTTATAGATCGTCTTACGCTCTTCTTCAAGCATTCGTTATCTTTTTTCCTTGAACGGGCTCCGTGTCCTGCTTCTAAAATGCTGGCCAAACGTCCTGTCCAGGGCTATGAGCAGCCTTGTGCCCCAACAAGATGACCAGCGCTGCTGTTTGACGTTCTGTCTGGAGCAGAATTAATTTTCTCCCCGGAGGTCATGATGATGAACGAAACCTCACGAGCACAGCCGACGGTGGGGCCACATTGGCATTTTATCTGTAATCAGAGGCTTCATCATCACAGATCCTGTCAGCTACCCCCAAATAAGTTGGCTTTATTAATACAGGTTGTTCCTTCTTGTTGCATAATGAGCGCCAGTATGGGTAGCTGCTCAAAGACCCAGCACAAAGAAAAGCCGATCATCCGTCATTACAGAAGGCAGGGGAATCGGATGGGGCTTTTAACTCCAAGCCACTGATGGAAATTTTTGGTTGCTTGCCTGAGTTGCCTGGAGCAACAGAAAACATCACCTTAGTTTTATTCAGGCTAATTGCCAGCCCGTGCATTGGTCCTAAATTTGAGGAATGATTGACAGCCCGATACATAGCTTCAAGTTCACAGTCATTAGCACACAGTCACTCAGGTCTAGTCTGCCCCAAAGATGTGTATGGAAACCAGCCACCCACTGAGCCCAAACAGCACTGGAGGGAAGCAATACATCCTTCCTTAGGGGTCCAAGCTTTCTTCCTGCACTGGCCACGTCTGCACAGAACAAGGCCTGTTTGTGACCCTGTTCGACATGCATTTGTGTGCAGCGGCAGTTCAGACTAGATGCTGTCTGTTCTGACTCGGCCAGTTAAAATAGACGTAGTCACAGGACTGGCTCTCTTTGTTGATGGATTCCTGGAGTAACCAAGTGTGTTGAGCATTGACTAGGTTAAAAATAGTAGCATGTAAGCCTACGGGTTGCTTCTCGTGTTTCTTTTCATTTTAGAAAGATTGACACTTGCTCTGTGACTTCTTTGTCATTTTAAGGGTCACACATACTTGCAGAATTGGTGTCTGTAAGGTCTAGATAGTATTTTCCTCTTTCCCTTTAAAGCATAAACCTTTATTCTTTCTCTATTGCACTTTTGAGCTGTAGTCCTCACGCAGTGAAACACAATTATTTTGTGCCTGTCATCTTTTTGGTTCTTCAAATGCTTTGTTGTGCAATTAAACTTGGACTAAAATTAAAATCCCCATAAACCAGCTGTCAGAGGTTGCATCTGCAAACAAGGCGGATGTCAAAGGTGACATCTTTGTCAGGAAAATGCATTGCAGTTATATAGCAGACTTTTCCCTGGGAACTCGTGGGTCTCAGCTCCTCCCCCAGAGTGGCTTTCCTCCTTCTGGATCCTGAGAGTCTTCCTGTGCCCTTTAGGGAAAATGTCCTCCCGACACAGGGTCCTGCTTTCTGAGGAACGCTTCTCCCAGTCTTGCCTCTCAGAGCATTGCATGCAGGGATGTCACGCTAACCAACCTTCTCATGCCTTTCCCACAACTGATTTGTCCATATTTTTCTTCATCTTCCATCATCCAGTATTTACCTGCTTGTCCCACATGGGGACACAGGACAAGCATGGGGTTCACCCATCTCCTTCCCTGTTTGCACAGTAGAGTTCTGTCACGTGACTTTTCAAACTAGAGCCCAGTGGAAAAAAATTCTGACCAAGGATATTTTTGTTCGCCCTGCATAGTGTTCTAAAAATTAGAGAATTTCACCCAAACCATCTGGATTTTCAGCTTCTTTGGAAAAACGAGAAGATGCGTTCGTCTCAGAAGGCATTTCTAGAAGATGCTAGCTGAGCTGAGCAGCAGCCGACCTTGACAGGCGGTGTTGTAGGACTAAGCCCTCCAGTGCGGTCTATTCTTCCCGCTCTGGGCTTTTGACTTCTGGTTTAAAACCGCAAGGAAGAAGAAGAGCTTTCTAGATCAGAACTGCCTCTCACAGCAGAGTTCTTCCAGAGATCGCAACACTGGCGGAACAAACAAAACTCTCAAGGCAGGTCCTCTACTGGCCTGTAGGCTTCCTGCGTCTTTCTGCTTCGGCATGTAGAGCCGGACAGAAGCATCCAGGTGTGCAGACGGAAGATGGGGATGGAACACACAGCCTCCTTCCCGTGTGGCTATTATGAGTCTGTAACAGGTGCCATCAGGCTGATGAAAAACAAGGAGACAGTTGTACAGCCGAGGTACCTGTCAGGATGCCACAGACAGTTGCTGCAACACAGAATGACTTCATTTTCACTTCCCGGGACAAACATTTATCAAGAGAACGGAGACTTAGCCAGATATCTTGATATCTTATGTGTAAAAATAATTTCTTCTTAAGCTGAATTGGAAGCAGTTTTCTTCAAAGGCAGCCATCACTGGCTGAATTTGCCATGCCCTGGCTAGGATCTCACTTTGTTTTCTCAGCTGACCAATCATTAACCCTTTCAAGCCTGACTGATTGCAAATGCGCCGTGAACATAATACCTACTCAGAGCTACTAAGAACTAAATGAGATATGCGTGGGTGGTTGGCACAGAGGAGGTATCAGGGCTCTAGGACTTGCCTTCTCTGGGGACTTCCCATTCGTATCTTGCTTACCTCCAACTACCCTGCAGGGGGCAGTGTAACACCGGGACTGACGGCCGAGAAAGGTGGTGTCTCTTCTTAGAAATGAGTGACTTCAGGCAAAGAGCTCCAATTCACCGCTTCTCAGAATCATTCTCTGTAAAAGAGTTGAAAATGATAGCATTTGAGTTTAAGATGAGACCTGACATTTAAAGCATTTGGCACAGATCCTGGCCCACAGTGTGTGCCCAGCATTGTTTTTAAGGGTCATTACTACCACCCCTCGTAGTGCCTTGGCAGTAGAATTTATTCGCTTTGATGGCAAGGCCCATGAGCGTCCCCCAGAAATCTGGACAGTGTCCCTTTGAAACCCCCTTACCGCTGCCCTTGTTCTGTTGCTGACGGAAGGCCTTCAGCTTAGTCAGCCTGAGAATAAAGAGTGGATTTCCAGCAGGGGAGGTCGAAGGAGGGATGGCCACAGAATTCCCTGCTAACTCTGGTCTCTTGAACCTACAGTCTCCCGCTGACTCCTTTGAGGTAGATCATCCCCCAAATTCTAGGTGTCTGGGCTCCAACCTCCAAAATAACAGCCGACTTGGATCCTTTCTATTTGGACCATCAACCCTTCCTCTAAAGAGCTGATTGGAGAGGGGTGGCCCTCCATGCAGGAGGATCCTAGTCATTCTCCTGTCGGTCTCTACAATGTTGCTCTGGCTCCTACGTCCACCACCATCTGCGCCTCCTGCTTTGGCTTCCGGGTTCTTCTGGCTTGTGAGGACTAAGCTGCAAGATTGAGGAGAGCTATTTCCAGCTCACATGACTTATATTTGAGACCTGGAATGCAATATTAGATAATAGCCCTTAAAACCCAGCATGCATTGGTCTGATGTTAGACTTAGGTAGCACCACAAGTCTGATGCTCTGGGGAAACAAGACTATTTTTATTAAAGAACAACAAGAAATGTCTTCATGCAGGAAAGACAAATTTAGCAAATTTTGATGCTGTGTTTATTAAGGGAGGACATTTGTGTCATGATGGAACTGGCTAGCAGCATCATGGAATCTGGGACATCCTTCAAGCAGCCCTGTGCAGGCTTGGCTTGGTTATACATCTTAATTCCAGCTCAGACCCACAGAATGAGAGAAGCTGACTTACACCCCAGTCTAAGCTTAGAGACTTGATAGTTGCTGGAGAAGAGGTAATTACAGTTCACAAGCCAAGTAACCTGGGGTTCTGGTGGCCAAGTCCAGAAGTGGAGGGGAGTCCTACTCCAGAAGAGAAAGGTTGCCAGTCATCTTCATGTGTCTTTTCCTTTTCCATTTTGTCTGAATCCCAATGTGACTTGACGGTGCTGACTACAGTGAATTTGGTCTCCATCAACTGTTGTGCCATTCCCTCTGGGAACACAGATGTGCCCAGAGAGAGAGCCTCACCTGTCATCTGGAAGTCCACCCAGTACAGCTGACACCTATGACTGACCATTACACCACGGTAAACAGTGTAGTTGGGAAGTGACATCATTATATGTGGAGGGTGTGTAGCCAGACTTTCTTTGTACAGCCAGCTCCCAAATAGTGACATGGAGACTTCTTATTAAGTGTGAAAGCTTGACCTTAACTTAGGCTTGTTACCAACTAGCTCTTATAACTTAAATTAGCATGTTTATATTAATCTATGTTCCACCACATGGCTTGTTAGCTCTCCTCCCTATAGTTTCACTTCTTGTGTGACCTGCTGGTGAATCACCCCTACACCCCTGCACACCTCAGATTTATCCCAGAGTTCCTATCTCTGCCCAGAAGCTCCTCTTCTCCCTAGCTATTGGCTGTTCAGCTCTTTATTAAACCAATCGGAAGATGCATTGACAGAGATACATCTTCACAGTGTACAAAACGAGTATCCCACACAGCAGAGGTGTGTGGCTGGTGAGTGATGGATATGGGTGTGACAGAAATGCAAGAAGGTACATCAGTATGGCGCTTTAGCTTCTCTCTCTCTCTCTCTCTCTCTCTCTCTCTCTCTCTCTGTGTGTGTGTGTGTGCGCGCTCATGTGTGTGCAGGTACATCTACACTGGCGTTTGTGTCTGTGTGCTCATGTGTGTGGAAGCCAAGGGACAACCTGGGTACCAACTTCAACAATGCCATCCATCTTCCTTGAGAAAGGGTATCTAACTGACCTGGAATTTACCAGCAAAGGTGAGACTAGCAGTCAGTGAGCTCCAGCAATCCTCCTGCCTCCTTCTCCTCAGGGCTGGAATTGCAAAGGTGTACACTATGCCCAACATCTTTTCATGTGAGTTCTGTGAACCCAGTTCAGGTCTTCATGCCTGAGAAACAAGCGTGTTGCTGGCTTAAGCATCTCCCTAGACTCTCATTTGCTTTTTCAGAGATTACTAAGGGAGGGAATCTGTGATGGGTGCTGGGAGAAAAAACAAAACAGTGAGGAACAAAACTTCTCTCAAGGCCCTTGAATAAGCTGCCTTATTGATTGCCAAGTTGACATAGGCCAGAGGCAACTTTCTTAGAAAACATTCTGCGTGGATGTGTGAAAGAAGTGTGAGTATTCCACGTTGTGTGCAGCATGGGTCACTGTAAAAAGCCACTCCACTCTACCTTCATGCATGGGGGAGACAAGGGTATGCCTGGAAAATGGGTGTGGTTCCCCTCAGGAGAGCTTCTCAGATACTGTAAATTTCATATAATCATCAATTATCTTATATGACTATTAAGAAACCCTCCATCATTCTTATTTGATGACTGAAAAAGAGCAATCAGGCGTTGGGCTAGCACTAGTTAGAAAGCCACAGTCCTCTTCTAGGATGGCCACTGAGAACTAGACCCATCAGGGAATGCAGAGCTCACTTGCCTCGCAGCATGCCTCTGCCTCTGCCTTTGCTGTGCCCTCGGTGCATGACCCTAGCTCCTAGTCCACAAATCTGTCCTCAAAGCAGAAACATCTGCACGTTTTCTGGTGTCACTGGGCACATCTGGGGGCTTGTTTTGCAAGAAAACAAAAATGACCCTGGTGACTATTTGGTCCTGAAATGATTTTAATTTAGTTTTTTTTTCTTTATTCCCTTACCCTTTCTCCACAACAGAAATTAACATAAACATTCATTCCTTCTGGCTAAATTCCCAATGCACTTCTTCACAGTGAGCATTTT
This sequence comes from Chionomys nivalis, assembly GCF_950005125.1. Classification (NCBI taxonomy): domain Eukaryota; kingdom Metazoa; phylum Chordata; class Mammalia; order Rodentia; family Cricetidae; genus Chionomys; species Chionomys nivalis. The sequence goes on from NC_080103.1 coordinate 60,603,939, forward strand.
CTGAAGTGAAAATTAGGGGCTTCCTTGCAGTTCTGCTCAGGAATGTGAAACCATGCAGCTCACAGGGGTGGGGAACTCAGGCCCATTTTAAAATTAATTCGTGCTGGGAAGGATGCCTGCCAGAGGATCCTTTCTGCAGAAAATCCAAGCATGTGGGTGATGTGTATTATTCTCCTTTCTCATCCTATCATCGACGCAGTATCATTTGGTATAGGAAGAAATTTATTGGCACTGGCCCCTGTGGAGGACCGCACTCTCTATGCCATCCCTAAGTTCGCTAGAACCTGGGGTGAGTAGCAAGGTCTTTTTCTAGCCCTCCACCTCTTCATCTTCAGCCTTTTATGTAGCAGAATCTAGAATCTAATGATGATGAATAAATTGGCAAGCTCATAGAAACACTGCAGTCCAGTTTGGTGGGGAAGGAGCAGACTTCTGCCTGTCTCTAGTTCTAGCCATCTGGTTCCCAAAACAGCCTTGGGTCCTTCAGACTGATGATCTAAGCTGGATCTAGGTGAGTCTGTTTGTCTGTCTGTCTGTCTGTCTGTCTGTCTGTCTGTCTATCTATCTATCTATCTATCTATCTATCTATCTATCTATCTATCATCTATCTATCTATCATCTATCTATCTACCTACCTATCATCTACCTGCCTGTAATCTAGCTACCTACCATCTTATTATCCATTGTCTTAGGGAAACACCATGATCAAAGGTTTTTTGGGGAGGGAAGAAAGGGTTTATTTTGCTCACAGTTCTATATAACAGCTCATCATCAAAAACAGCAAAGTCAAGAACCTGGAAGCAGGAGCTGATGCAGAGGCCGTGGAGGAGTACTACTTACTGGCTTTCTCCTCACGGCTTTCTCAGTCTTCTTTCTTTATAGAACCCAAACCCGCCAGCTGAGGTCTAGTCCCACCCACAATGGGCTGAGCCCTCCAGCATTGATCACTGATTAAGAAAATGCCTTACAACTGGGTCTCATGGAAGCATTTTCTCAATTGGAGCTCTCTCCCCTCTGATGAATCTGGTTGGCATAAAGCTTGTCAGCTAGCTATGTCAACTCAAGTCAAGAAAGCCTGCCAGTAATCTATGCATAATCTATCAATCATTAATCTTTCTACCACCTATATATCATCTGCAGGTCATCCATTTGTCTATTCACCTATCTGTCTACCCAGTTCTACTCTTGGGATATCTTCCATATCTAAGGTCTGATAACTGAGATTTTGCATAATTTAAATTCTGCAACAATTTACGGGAGCTACAGGGAGAAGAAAATCACACTATAATGATTTAAATTCCATTTTTTTTTGCATCAGTTACATCTCAGTTTGAATCTTAGTTTCTCCACTTAGAGACCAATGTAGACTTTGGGAATAACAGTCAACTTCATTGTGTCTCTGCTTAGGCAGAAGGGACAAACTCAGTGCACCCTGCAGCTTGGAAGAGAGTTCCTTTCCCTGATTTTGGCTCCAAAGTTTTGTCAAATTGCTTTGTTGCTTCTGAAAGCACAGAAAAATAAATATGCAAAACAGAAGATCCAAGCCTCAACCAGAAGGGAAGGTGCTCAGGTGTGTTCAGGCATGTTTGTATGTTGTGTGTGTGTGGGGGTGGGGCAGGAGAGGAAGGGAGAAAACAGCTGGGCTCCGTGGGGCTTGAATGTGTAATATCTCCAATACATACGCACACATGCACACACACACGTGTGCACCAGGTTCCCAACTGGTGGGGTTGTTTCTGGAGGCTGTGGAGTCTCTAGGAGCTTAGAATGGGGGGGGGGGGTGTCATTGCATATGCCTTTGAAAGGGCCGGCTGAGGCTCAATTCTCTGCTTCCTGATTTGCTTACATGTAGAAAGCACAGCAGCAGGACATGGCTGTACAGACCAGCCTACTGCTACACCAGCTCACAGTGGCAGGTTGACACCCCCCCCACACACACACCCAGAACAGTAGTGAACGATCAGCCCCTCTTTCCTCCGGTTGTTTTGTAGCAGTTTTTCTGACATCACCAAGGAAAGTCCTCCATACGGGGCTCATCAACAAACCTGAGGATGTTGAAGAAGGCGGTGTTCAAACTGGGTAGCAAAGGATGCGCAGAAGCTGTCCAGGTGGTCAAGGGTGGGATAACATTCTCATATGAGAAGGACGGTGAAAGATTTGGATTTTGCTAAATTTAAAGGCCTTCAGGTGTAGAAAGTGTCAAGGAGACTCTGATGGAAGATGCTGGGGAAGATGCCAAGGAGACTGGTCTCTCATGCAGGTGGACTTTTGTAATATGAGCGAAAAGCAGGGTGCTAATGGAGCAGATGGTGGCTCTCCCGCCTCCCATTGGGAAATAGTGCTAGAAGGGAGACGGAATGGAGACCCCGTGTAGCTCAGCCACCCTTGCTGTGTCCCCACATTACAGAAGTCACTCAGCACGTGATAGCTGACAAAGCAAGGAGACCAGCCACAGGTCATCTCAATTCAGGACCGATGGTCGCTCCAAACACTGCGCTCCCTTTAAACCCGTCTTCTTCCCCTGGGTTTCAACCCACAACCTCCCTAGTCCTTACAGCAACCCTTCCAACCTCTGAACATCTCTGAGCTGCTTGCTGGCGTGGGGACCTGGGACGTGAAGATGGGGACCGCCACGGAGGAAGAAAGCCGATGGCAATGCCTTATAGCTGTAGAAATGTAGAAACAGAAGCTGTGACCGATAAAGAGGAAACTGGCTGGCTCCATCCTGTTGCCCCTGCTCTCCTGCCTGCAGACGCCATCCAGTCAGGGGCCTAGTAGGAAGAAGCTGGGCCAGAAAGGGCTGTGTGTGTGTGTGCGTGTGTATATGTGTGTGTGTTTTCAAGTTTCAGGTGCCTGGGGAACGGTAACTCCAGAGCAACCAAGCGGGGGCCGGCAGGACCTCCTCCCATATCCTTCTATATCACTGGCCAGCGATCAGGTTGGGAGCTGGTTTCTTTCCCAGCTTGTCCAGGCTTGATTCCAGCAACCCTGCTGCTTCTTCCGGTGCTGGGTGCTCGCCTTTCCTCCTCTCTTAGCAACCAGGAGTCTGTGGACGCCACCAAGCAGCAACTGGGAGGCTGCAGGGAGCCCGAGCGAGGAAGGGAGGCACCCAGCCCAGCCCAGGTGCTCTGAGCCCCACCGCTGCAGAGCAAAGCCGCCGCTAGCCGCATCTGCGCCTGCAGCGGGGTCCAAAAGGGATTCAGCAAAAATGAGCCATTCTCACCCCGCTGGGTAAGTGACAACTGGAGCTTTGCCTTGCCGAGACAGGTGTCAGCTCCAGCCTGCGGCCCTCCTCCTCCCTCTTGCTGCGGAGCTCAGGGGCGACAGAGAGCGAGGGAGGGTGGGCTGAGCGAGAGGGAAACATGCTGATTCTAGGTTGCAAGAGGATGGCAGAAATCCCAAGCGTCCTATCTCCTCCCTGCCCATCCTCGCTTCTTCATAATGTTCCCCTCTCTTGAAATTCTCAGCCTGGAAAGACGGGGAAAATGGATGTGAAAACCGCTTACAGTAAGCAGGGATAGACGTCAACGCCAACCGGGATGCAGATCCCTCAATGTGGAACACAAGCGTTTAAATGCTAAAGCAGAAGTTACCAAAATACGCGTTTGTGGGGGAGATTTGAGGCGGAGATAAATTTTTCTCCATGGCTTCTCTGTGTCTTGTAAACAAAGGAGAGGTTGTTTTTACGCCCAGGGTCTCCCTGTAGGAGGGAGAGACCCCATATGTCAGAACTGTGTCTTCCCAGTCACAGAAGCACCCTGAGGGTTCTTTAGAACCACCTGGACCCAGGAACGTGGTGGATATGGGAAAGCAAGAGATCAGGGAGTGAGGTGCCCACGCACCCACATATGGTCTCCTGGGGATAAGGCAACCCTTCCGAAGGCCTATTAGCAACATTCAATGCATTGCACAACAGTCTTTGTTGGTTATTTCACACTCCAACAAGGTCCCCGTTATTTGTGCCTTCTGAATTAAGCGTGCGATACATACACACCCATTTTTATTACCACATTACTATTAAACAGATTGCTCCCTTCCCGCTTCGGTTTTGCGATTAGGTTGAAGCTTTTCAGCTGCATTTATTACACATGTCAAAGAACAGCCGGTTGGCAGAAGACCCTCTATTTAGGATCGCTGGGAGATGGTGGCGTCTGAGAGACCATGTTCCTTATTGCTCTTAGGTCTACAACCAAACTTGAAGATTTCACTTTTTAATGCGTTCTCTGAATGAAGGGACAAGCACCAGTAATGTGTGAACAATCCAAAAATGTCCTGTGGGAAGTTAGCTCCAGAACATTCTAGAAACCAAGGGCATTGTGGTAAATTGAATTTCAGAGCTTTAATGTTTGGCTGCTGAGATCCTGAGCAATTGTCCCGTGGGATGGGGCTGATATGTGTTCTGCAGATGCACTTGGCTCTTTGTCTGAATTCAGGAAGATGAATGTGTCAGTCACGGTCCTTTCCTATGCTTGTCAAGTCCTTGGCTAGGCTCGCATCTGATTAATCCATTTATTCATCTATGTGAAAATGCAGACAAACCTGTAGCTGCTTATTAAATTGCGCTGAAATTAAAATTTCAGAAACTGAAGTCCAATTTCTCTGAAGCTCCAGGAGTTCTGAGCACATGGAGAAAGGGGCCCTAATGGAAGTGGGGGCTGTGTGGTAGAGGTTATGTGGGAATACAACAACATCTATCGTGCCCTAAAATGCAAAGTTTCTTGAACTATCAGCCCCATGCCTTATATGCTTTATCTCCCTGTATCTGGGACCGTTCAGGCTTAGGTGAAGCTCAGCAATGGTCACAAAAGAAAACCGTGTTAGGGCTGCTTCTTGGTACTTCCATATAGCCAGAGTCCTTTCTGAGGTATACATGACTATCTCATTCGAAGGCTCTCATGACTGCCATTTCCACAGACAATGCAGTTTAGGACGGAGAAGTAGCTAACAGTGGTACAGCTTGGAAGGGCGAGGGCTGAAACACAGGGCCAGCATCTCCAGTCCACTCGTGTCCTTCATCACTCCGTTCCACAGTCTAACAGGCATGACCGCGAATGTCGAGAAATTCCATCCAGGATGGATCAGCATCTGAAGGATCACAGTCATAGGGATCAAGTGTTTTGATATATGATGTCAATAGTTTTGTAGCAGTGCCTAGTACATGTGTAAATGTGTTTTGTTTAGCTCATAAAAATAAATGTATGTTGAGTACAGGCCATACACTTAAATACCAGCACTTGGGAAGCAAAGGTAGGCAGATCTCTGTGATTTCAAGACCAACCTAGTCTATACAGTGAGCTCCAGGCCAGCCATGGCTACACAGTGAGACCCTGAAACTCTGTTTCAAGACAAGGCAATAAACAAACAAACAAATAAATGGAAACAGTGAACAGAAACATATTTAGTGTACATGCCTTAAAATTTGCCCAGTAGCAAAAGCATCCTAAATTGCTCAAGTCTCCCCCTCGAATAAAGGGAGTAATAATTTCTCCTGCCTGTTACCATTTGGAAATAATAAAAGTTTGAGTAGCAAATAAAAGGTTTCATCAAAGCTGAGAAGTCTTCTCCATCATTACTGAGGCACTTTGTACTTATTACATTTTAAAGATAAAGTGGTCATAAAGTTAAGTTTTACAACAAAGATTGTAAGTCTGAAATTTCCCCAGTCAGTGAGTGGTGTCTGGTGCCTTTTCTTGGCCTCATCTTTGCTCTGAGTTACTTGCCTACTTAATTATACCATGAAAACACAGACTATAAAAATCACACAGGCCCCACGCTGGCTTCATTCAGATGGAGTTTGGGAGTAAATAAAACCGATCCTGAAACATCTTTCAAAGACAACAGAGACTTCACGTCTCAACTGCCTCTCCATTTGAAACCTGATTGCCAGTACCACAGTCCCTAAGGGAAGTGGTTTAGACTGGACGGCTTTATTTCATGGCCCCTCCACTTTGCTCGGTCCTACCCATTTGCTGTTTGTGTTGGTGGGTTGGGCACCATGCCTCAAGGTGGAATAGGAATCTTAAATCCCGTCACCATGGATGAGAATAAAAGAATATAGCTCTTCATGTGCATCAGTCAATTCATGCAAATTGGGCTCTCTGTGTGAGGGGTCCACTTGACTTAAAATAGCATCGAAGATACATCTTTGAGCAAAAAGGGGAGGGAGTTTATACCCATGACAAGGGCAGCCAATGTATGTGCTTCAGCGCAGTTCTGTCTGATAGTTCCAGAGAGCCAACACGCTGCCCTCTGTGCATTTCCAGAGGTGTGTGTCCTCACAGGTGGTGGTATAATCTACCAGGTGTTCACAATATGTGTGCCCATTACCTCTGAGGGACCTTTGGGGTCTTCCTCTCCATTCTTAACAATGTAGTCCTCTGCAGAAAATAATTATAGTTTGTTGCTCACATCTATCCCCCAAATCATCTCAAGTGCAGAAATATTTGATACTTTAAAATATTTGAATTCAAATTTGGCAGTTTTTCTTAGCCTTGTCAAATGCCTACAGGCTAGCTCTGAGAAGCAGGTTAGCTCCAGGTGGGTTTAACAGACTTACTTGTCTTGGCTTCTCCTGATGTGTCTCAGGTCTTATTCTTTTTAATATAGATACCACCCAGCCTTCGGCTGAACACACCCATTCATGCACACAGATGGGGATGGAGAGGCATTCGTCCTGAAAATGCTAAGTACTTTGAACTCCTTCAGAGATGCTTATCAAAATTACTGCCATCTGTCACCGGAAATGTTCCTGGTTAGCTGTGGATGACGACCCAGTGAGTTCAAGTGCTCTGGATGCAGTGGGCTGGAAGCGATTGGATTTGGAATCAGACTTGTTGCCCAGGATAGAATGTGCTTGTTGTGGCAACATCTAGAATATCCTTCAAAGTGCCTCTTTGCTTTTCTACTTTGCTAAGTTTGATGCTCCCCTACGGGACACTGGATGGCGAGAGCCACCTTCTTTTCATGGAAGTAGAAGGGCCTTCAGCATTTATAGTAGGGCAAGCGTGAGGGCTTAGGAATGAGAATGACTGGACAGACATTTTCCAGAAGGTTCATTTCAAGAAATCCCAGGAGGAAGTTGAGGAGCAGAGCAGGTTTCTATCAGTGGTAGTCTTGCCAAATGTCCTCAGGGAAGCCTGCTATGGTGCTTGCACGCCCTATGAGTGTGTGCATCCAAGTTTGCAAACTGGCTTAGAGAACAGTGGTGCCGTAAGGTCCAACGGTAACTTCTGTTCCCATCCCTTCTCCAAATCTCTGCTTAGGAATGCCGGGAGGTGAGACAGTGTTCTCCAGGTTATTTGGACTAAGAGCAAAATGGGAAAGTACATTTTCTCTGACTGGATTCTTAACTCTTAAGACAGCACCAAATAACCTAAGTCAAGGGGATGTGGAATTTTGGGCCTTCAAGTTTCCAGCAATATTATTTCTAGTGAAAACCTCAAATTCTCTAGTTGGTGCTGAGCCTTCTTCAGTTCATGTCATTGCAGACCAGGATATGTGGAAGAACTGTGGCTCTTCCTCAACAGCTCCCTCACTCCCCAGACAGATCGTAGGAAGACTGCACGTTGTATGGTGATTTCACAGATGCCGAGGGTAAAGGGAAACGCTCACATCTAAGTGGCCCTGAAATCACTCCAACATTTACACTCTTCTGTGAGTGTCTTTGTCATCTTTCTTCAAATTATAAATCCCAAAATGGTATGACTGTGTGCATAATTTACTAAAAATGGCAGAACAGTTGATTAAATAAAACTCTTAACTAGCAAGGAGGTATGTGTGTGTATATATATATATATATATATATATATTTATACTTTCTGTTCAAATACATGATTTAAGGCAAATATATTTGAATACTCACTCATTATTCATTTTGCATAAATGACTACTTTTTCTAACTGCATTGAACAAGAAGGTTGTGCAGTGTCCCCAACATATTTTTACTTTCCTGTTTTCTTCCTTCCCTTGGTGTTTTGTTTTTTTTTTTTTTTATTGTCCAAGTCAAGCACACAAAGAGCTACTGACTAGTGTACTATGGGCAGAACCCATGTTGTGTTTTACAGGTTGAACTATTGTCAAGAATTTGCTCCTTTACCCACATAGTCTGAGTATTCCAACTTCCCACAGGCTGTTGTTTTCTCCACTCTGTTCCCTTTCGGGTCCAGAACGGAGAAACACCCTTCTCTAGCAAGGTCATCACCTCATATAGATTAGAAAATATCCTCAGGCCAAAGTAGTTCAGCCAAGAGTTTTCCTTGTGGATCAATGTGTATTCTTCAGAGAAGAGGGGGGGGGGATTTGACAAGTCAAACAGCATGGTATGAATAATTGTGCTTAACAACGATTCTGTTGGTAATAGGATTTTAGGATTTTAGGTTTCTGGAAAGCTATTGTTGTATCATCACTCATATACTGAGGCACACAGAATAAACATTAACAGTGAACAACACTGGATGGTACACACACACACACACACACACACACAGGGATTCTTTAAGGACTTTCCATTGCCTTATGAGTCCCCTCTGGCCCTTGCTCTTCCCTCTCTATCTCCTTCGTGTGGCTAGCTCTTGGTCTGTGGGAGCTCAAAGTCGCATGGCTTCCTTGTCATCTTCTCTTCCAGCATGGATGGGGTAGGTCAGAGACTTCCTGTGCCCTTCCAGATGCTCGGTAATGGTCACATTCTGTTTGTGAGCATAGAGAATCCAGAACCCAGCTTTCTAGGCGCTCAAGAAAGACATTTTTAATTTCTGGGCAGTAAGTCCATGTTGCCTACACAAACTGGTCTCTGTTCTGGTTATTCCACTGTTATGACATCCCACATCTCAGGTTATGACTGCATTTGGAGACAGATCTTTAAATAAGTAATAAGGTTAAGTGACCACTAGCTGTAAGACTTCCTACAGCATGATATCAATGCAGTGGGTCCTAATCCAACCTGCCTGTGTCCTTACCATAGACAGAGATTAAGACACAGGCACGCATGCACGGAGAGAGCTAGGAACATTACAATGAGGTAGTCCTCTATGAACCAACGAGAGAAGCTGGCATTGCCCTTTCCTGTACGGCCTTTGGGAACCACCGACTCTGTAGACACGTGCCCAAAACTGCAGTGCTGGAAGATAAATGTCTATTTGTAAACCACCTGCCTGGTCTGTGATACGATTTTATGTCAGTCTTAGAGCTAGCCAACCTGTCTGTAACAGCTGATAGCTTTTATTGCCTGGTCCGGAAAAGCTGGAATAAGTCATTATAAGAGATGCAGAGTCACAGAAGACAAATAATTGATTGATTGATGGCAGTATGGTAGTAATGAGTGTCTTACTGCATCTAAATTATATATAATCCCACAGACCGAGTGGGTTAGAAACAACTCAGATGTATTTCATCTGGAGGGTAGGAAGTTCAGCATGGTAGGCTAAGTGTCTAAAAAGGCTCTACTTGTTTATCCACAGATGGTCGCCTTCTGTCTGTGACCATATGCTGTTTGCATATCAGGACCCTTCGGGCGATACTCTTCCTTGCCTTTCTATTATTATTATTATTATTATTATTATTATTATCATTTTATTAGTCTATTCTCATTTTAGAAGAGGGGTTAACTCTCTGCTAAAACTACTGTCACATTGGAGCTTAGGATTCTATTCATAGAGTTGTGTGTGTGGTGTGTGGTGTGTGTGTGTGTGTGTGTGTGTGTATGTAAGTCCATTACATGATGTAGAGGTATTTGAAGGCAGAAGTTCAAAAGGGAGCCAAGATCTAAACCTAGCCAACATGCGAGGGAAATACCAGTGAGAAGAGGTCTTAGGACAGCAGAGCGGTGACCTCTGTTGGTGTGTGCTTATTCAGTTTAGCACTCAAGTGACACCCACCCCTCAGTGCCTGGCTCTGATTGAGATATAAAAATCGATCATTTTAAACTGGTGATCCATTTTTCCGTGACTGTTACTATTTTTCTGCCATAGCTATAAACATTTATAAATTAATGAAAATACTTAGGGCAATATACCGAAGGAAAGGAAGAGCAGCAGGGAACTAAACAGGCAAAAATAAATTGTACAAAGTAGTTATGAAAGAGCGTTACCAACTGTGGGTTTCAAATTGAATCAAATCATGATGTTTTATAGTTGTTGTTAATTTGGCATTCTCTCTGTGCGACAGGCTATCATATTTCATATTTGTGATTATTATGTGGCTTTCATATTGAGCAGTTTCTTCTCCACATCACTTGCTTCGAGATATTTACAGGAATATCATCTCTATTGTTTAGGATCCAATAAAAATAATCTGTGGTAAATTAGAAAAGTAGAATTAGTAGGAACTTCAAATTGTTGGCTACAAGGGATACAAGTGGTTTTTAATTTTCCTCCCTCCACTTCTTTGTTGTTTGAAAATTTTTCTGCTCTGAGATGACATGTACCCGGAAGAGCAAAGCTCCTCAGAAATCCGTGCTCAGAAGGGATCGTGGCCAGCTTTGTTATGTTTTTCCCACTCCTCGTACTTATGATTTACCCGTTTTGACAAAACTATGCTAATTGAAAATTTGTTTCCGGATTGCTTTAAAATTGCACCAGCACAGCATCTGAGTAGCCTTTCCATCTCCTACGTAAATTGCAGGCTTGTGTGGTAAGACCCACATCTCGCCATGTCTCTGGGATTTGCCGTATCTCGGGTATTGGGCTTTGAACTTAGCTCAGTGGTTGCTCTTGGTTACTTTCTGCATGGAAGGGACTCAAGCAGCCCAAGGCAGGAAGATTTTATTCTGGATCACGGTTTAATGCTACAGTCCATCACGGGAGAAGAGATGGCTGCAGCGGCAGGAAGCAGCTGGTCACATAGCATCTGTGGCCAGGAAGTGGACCTGTGCCTGCTGGTGCTGGGCTCGCTTTCTCCTTTCTGTGAGGTCAGCATCCAGCTCCTGGCGCTGCCTCTGTTTAAGGTAGAGCTTCCCTTCCTTAATTAGCTGAATCCCAAACTCCCTCACAGTCACGCCCAGAGATTTGTTTCCATGGTGATTCTAAGTCCCTTCAAGTTAGTTCAAGATCAACCATTACACAAATGAACACTTACTTTGGTTGCAAGAACATAGTCACTCATAATCACTCATTCATTCTGTTTTGGTCCCCAGAGTGTTTCTGTGTGGTAATGCCACATTTAGGAATTATGATGGTCTAGAAACAGTTTGCAAGAATCCATCTGATTCTGGATATTATAAATAATGCTACTATGAGCATAGTTGAACAAATGTCCTTGTAGTATAATTGAGCATCTTTTGGGTATACGCCCAAGAGTGGTATTGCTGGATCTTGAGGTAGGTTGATTCCCAATTTTCTGAGAAATCACTATACTGATTTCTGGAGTAGTTTTATAAGTTTGCATTCCCACCAGCAATGAAGGAGTGTTCATTCCCTTTACTCCACATCCTCTCCAGCATAAGCTATCATTGGTGTATTTGATCTTAGTCATTCTGACAGGTATAAGATAGTATCTCAGAGTTGTTTTGATTTGTATTTCCCTAATGGCTAAGGCTGTTGAACATTTCCTTAAGTGTCTTTTGGTCATTTGAGAGTCTTCTGTTGAGAATTCTCTGTTTAGTTCTGTACCCCATTTTTAAAATTGCTCTTCAACCGAAGAATGGATAAAGAAAACATGGCACATTTACACACTAGAGTACTACTCAGCAGCAAAAAACAATGGCATCTTGAAATTTGCATGCAAATGGATGGAACTAGAAAAAAACATCCTGAGCGAGGTAAACCAGACCCAGAAAGATGAGCATGGTATGTACTCACTCATAAGTGGATACTAGCTGTAAACAAAGTATACTGAGCCTATAGCTCATGATTTAGAGAAGCTAAGTAACAAGGTGAACCCTAAGAAAAACATACATAAATCCACCTAAAAAGGGGAAATAAACAAGATCTCCTGAGAAAATTAGGAGCATGGGGGGTAGGAGAAGGGAGGTTGGGAGGGGACAAAGAGAGGAAAAGAGGATGGGGAGGAGAACTTGAGGGAATGGGATGGTTGAGATGGAGGAAGGACAGAGATGAGAGCAAGGAAAGAGATATTTTGATTGAGGGAGCCATTTTGGGAATAGCAAAAAACCTGGCACTAGAGAAATTCCCAGGAAACCACAAGGATGACCCAAGCTAAGACCTTAAGCAGTAGAGAAGAGGCCTTGCCCTGTAGTTAGATTGATGAATATCTTAAATGTCACCCTACAACTTTCATCTAGCAACTGATGGAAAGAAAGGCAGAGACCCACAGTGGAGCACTGGGCTGAACTCCCAAAAGTCCAGTTGAAGAGAGGGAGGAGTGAAAATATGAGCAAAGAGGTCAAGACCATGATGGGTTCACTCTCTGAAACAGTCTACCTGAGCTAATGAGAGCTCACCTACTCCAGCTGGACAGGGAAGGAACCAGCACAGAATCTCGTTGGAAGACAATGTGTTCTCTCAGAAAGATGACTGAACTGGAAATAATTGAGGTTCTACAAATAGAGCAATGTCTGGTTGCACACACGCAAAGAACAGGGCATGCTCTTGTGTGCCCATAATACTAGGCATAATGAAGGAGACCAAGTCAATGCTTTCACCGGGTTCTAGGAAAACATGTCAGGGAACCTGGCTCTCCAAGCACCAGGAAACAGTAGTTGACTCCAGGCACACTTCCTAAGAGCACGGTGCCAAACTATTCGCTCTTTGAGGGAGAGAGAGGAAGAAAGAGGCTTTCGGTACAGATTCTTCTGAGGAAGATTTTCCTGTTAGTGTTGAAATTTCCATGTGGTAATTGCCTTCTCAGGATGACATTTTCTGTAGGGAGGTTAGTTTTATCTGGATCGCTTATCAGTAGAGAAGGAGGGTCTATGTGCTCAGTGAGCTCCTCTAACAGCCAGGCAGCATTCACCTCCTGCTGAAGAGTAGCTGGGTTCTGCATACATGGTCACCCATTTGACACTCGGACTCTCCAGGGAAGGACAATTTTTATGGTTCTTTTCAGGGAAGGATATGAAGGAGGGAAGAGCTTGTATGTGGTCACCAATCTACTAAATGGATAGGGTAAGTTTAAACCCAGTGGTTGACTCAAGCAGGCGAATTTTGATTGCAAAATGCTAATAATCTTCCCATGTGTTTCCTCTTTGGAACCTCTATGCAGCCAACACAGAAGCCCCTGGTCCTAAGAAATTGGGCCACACTATCTTATAGGGCATCATTTCATTTCCATTTAAAAAAATTTTTTCCTTGAGAGAATATCTTACTCTCTTTTGAGATTTATTTTTATTTTACATGCATGGGGATTTTGCCTGCACATGCATCTGTGCACCGCATGCTTGCAGTGCCCACAGAGGCCAGCAAAGGGTATCAGATATGCTGGGATTGGAGTTACGAATGGGCGTGATCCCCCATGTGGGTGCTGGAACTGAAATCTGGTTCTCTGGAAGAGCAGCCAGTGCTGTTAACTGCCGGGCCATATCTCCAGTCCCACCTGTTTGATTTTAAATAACATACTTTTAATTACGTCAATGTACCACCCCAGTATTCATTGTTTTTGCAGCCTCTCTGCAGGTTAGTCCTTCAGTCGTTCACTTCACTGACTCCACAGGGTCCCTTCTCCAGGATGACCTTACAGAACACACTTCACTACAGTTGTTAAAGCAGAAGGATCCTCAGTCACGGGCTGGCCATCTCCACACACTGATTGAATGCCATGAGATCTTTTATGTAGAGAAAGATAACAGCGCTCTATAGTCAGCTGTGAGAATGAAGTCATAAGATGCATGCTATCTAGAGTGTTTACTGTGTATGCTACACATTTTCAAGTAAGCTCCCCACAAATGCTCCTGATAAACATGATTGCTTTCTCTAACTTCCCTTCCTTTTGTCTTTGCATTAACTACTTCATTATCTTCTCTAACTTTGAGTTCTTTTTTTTTTCCATTAGTGCATAGTTTTAAGTGGTTTCATTTTTTTTCCTGTTTAAAGATCTGGAAAATTTAAAAGGAAAGATATTAGAGCCATATAGCACATCTTACTTGCAGGCACATTGCCATGCAAGGCTTCCTATTGCCTGATCTCTGAGTTCTGCAAAACAGCCTTGCTAGACTCCGGCACAGTTGGAGACCTGGTTGTTAACTAGTCATTTCAAACCACTGTATTAAGGCTATAAATAAAGCAATATTATGGCTCTCTTCTGGATGCATTGTTAGAATGAGCTGGGAGAAATTTTAAATCAATATTTAGCATAATTGCTGAGACCTGGTAGGTTTGGATACAAATGAAACAGAATGAGTGATGTAATATGAGACCTTTGGAATGGTATCGGTTCAATCACCCCCTACGAAGTAGCAGGTTGCAGAGTCTGCTCTGATTTTATTTGGCAAAGAGTTTTCTTATAAAGGGCTGGAAAACAACAAATCTTCATGTCTGTTGTTCTGCACTGGCCTTCCTTCAACTCTCCTTGAAAGGGTGTAGTCCCCCCCCCCCCCGCCTTTCAGGAAACTTTGTTCTGTAAGTGGTTGCGTATGCTCTGTTAAGACACTCAGCACTGCCACGGTGATGACCCACTGGCACATTCTGCATGTTGATAAGCCAGAGGAGCTACAACATGACTGCAACCCTTTTTTCCCCTCCTATGATGCTGTCAGTTATTGCTCTGAAATAATAAAGGAAGGCTATGACCTCCCCTGTGGCTGTTCATAAAGGGATATGAATATGTATCTAAGGATCAGACAATGTATTTTGTTGCTATTGACTGATTAACTCTTTTGCTGGCTAAGAATTTAGTGGGTGGTACGAGGCTTCAGATAAGACACTGTGGAAGCTGTCTTATTCCGAAGGAATCCAAAGTCATTGAGCATATCTATGACCGTTACTCGAGTAGAGGCAGTAAGTCAACAAGTACCTTTCTGGGGCAGTCTTGCTGGCTTTTAACCCTTTCATGTGTGTCTATCAATGGACCACACTCGGTTTTAGAACTTTTAGTATCCTGAATCAAATGACTTTGCTAGCCAGATCCTGGGTGTTCATTTATGTACGCAAATTTTATATGGAAATGGTATCATAGTACTGCCAAATAAATATCTCTTCAGACCTGAAAACAAATTCTCTCTGCTGGAAGTAGGCATTGATGAGCAACAGGGAACGAAGACAGGATTCCCCAGAGCCATGGGGTGAGTGTGGAGGTGGGGGTAGAACTGTGTTTCTTGTTCTCCGCTTGTGTTTATTTCATCAAATTTTGCATTAAGAAGGAAGCAATAGGGATTTCTCTGCTGTAAATAATGGCAGAAAAATTATTGTACCTCTTCAGAGGTGCTGTCTGGTCTCGTGTTTTCTAAATTTTCTAACATTTACATAACAGTCACGAGGCTGACATTGATAGAAAGCTAAATTTTCTAGAGTTATTTTGTTTCACTTACTTGTACCACTCCTGGCTATTTTGTTTGGAGATATTTCATTTTAGGTACATTTACTCTTTTGTGAGGAGTCTCGATGAGTTTCGAACTTAGGCTTGGTTGACAGAGAAACATGACAGGTTTGTTCATGGAGCGGGAATTGCATGTGATCTTGTGAATTTTTGAGTAGACAATGGGTGAAGAATTTGGGTCAAGAGACAGAGCCTTCCTGTCCTTAACTACAAGGTGATGTACAGGCAGACAAGTCAGTCCTGTCTGAGCTTGACTGAACAAGCCTTCCCAACATAAGCCCTTGGTTTGTGAGCTGCGGACACATTCCACTGGCTTGACTTAGAAGCCCATGTGGGCGGCAGAGGTTTGACACAGATCCTCTTTGAACACGATGGAACTCTATAAATTGCAAATTTCATGTCATCTGAAATGCAAATCACCTCTCAACCAAAGTTTTCATCTTTAATAATAAAACTGTGCTTATTCTCCTAAGTCTCACTTGATTTCTATTCTATTCAGTATAAAATAGTGTAATCAGTTTTTCCCGGGTTGACAGGCAACGTGCAGCTTTTCCTTTTATGGTAGTGTAAAGAAATACCTTTCATGATGTTTCCTGATGGAAATGCGGCTGAAAATGCTCGGTGCTTGGCAGCATCCTGGTGTTCTTATGTGAGAGGTTCTGCATGTACGGGCCAGCAGCGTTCCACACACATGTCATGAATCGTGAGGTCTGCTCCCTTGAGTGTATCTCATCACTTTGCATCTGTTCAAACTTCTAATATGCTGGTAATCTGGATTTTCAGGAAATAAAAAGAGCCTTGATTTGTGATATCTGTTAAGTCCTATGGTAAAATGAACCCACCAACTTCAGGCCACCAATACATTGAAAAGAGACTTTTCAGAGGCACAATAAAAAGCCCTCAAAACTCTTAATTGGGTTGATCACCATAGCTGTCAATAACTATCTTGTGTACATCATTACCCGTAGCTCTCCGGTTATATCCGTTTTCCAGAAAACGATACAATTTCACTCATTTTTTCGTTCACCTATAATGAGTCATTTTATGACTTGTCCACTGTTGATACATCTTCACCGAGATGGTAGTGCAGGTACTTCTGCACTGTGCTGACGAGAGTCCCGTGCGCAGGACCCTGCAGGTGGTATAACTGAGCCATGCGGAGGTCCTAGCTGTAGTTTGCAGACCCTCCGCCCTGGTCTCCAGTCCCACCAGCAGTGTGTGAGGGTATCATTTCTTCGGCAGCTTTTCTCGTGGCTTGGTGTCTGCGTGGGTCACGCTTTGTATTTCAATTATTGGCATTTGTACTCCTCTAGCCCTGTCACCTACTTATTGACAGGATTGCTTGTTGTTTTAGAATTTAGTTTTTTGTTCCTTGTGTGTTCTTAATGTTAATTCTCTCATATAACTTGCAAAAATTTCTTCTGTTCTGTCAGCTGTCTCTTCACCAAAGACTGTTATTTTTCCTCTCTAGGTTAGTTGTCCTTCTTGGTCCTATTTTCTTGGCAGTGTGAGTCTTTTTCTGTAGTTCCTGCCTATGTTCATACTTCATGCTATTTCTTTGCACTATTTCAGGTTTGTTAGTTAAGGCCACTGATGTGCTTTGATTTATATCAGGCCAAGAGGCAGGTATTTGCCTTCTTCCTTCCATTTCTGGAGACACGATTTTCTGAGAAGCATTTGTTAAAGAGGCTATTTTTCTCCAAAGAATGATTTTTGACACATTTATGGGAAATCAGTTGTCTCTGCACGGACTTGACTCCAGGCCCTCTGTTCCGTTCACTGGTGTTTGCATCTATTCGTGAGTCAAGACTATGTGCTTTGATTATCCTGGCTCTACAGTATATCTTGAGACAATTTTTTTTTCTTTGTACACAGGGAATAATTGTGCTTCCCACATGGTTCTTACTAGTCTTCAATCTCTTTGGGAAATGTCACTGGAATTCTGATGAGACTCACAAAGAATCTGCCGATCATGTTGGAAATGTGACCATAGCTACCATATTGATTCTGCCAATCTGTGACCATGGGAAGTCTTTGGAACTTCTAGTGTCCCCTTTGATTTCTTTCTTCAGTGTCTTAAAATTGTCTTTGTAGGGGTCTTTTACCTCCTTCATTAGGCTTTTTCTAGGTTATTTTTTTAGCTATTGTGAAGGAGATTTCACTGACTTTTTTCATGTTGAGGTATATATATTGGTATAGATATTGAGATGACTAGGTGATTTTTGTCCTTAATTAATGAGCTATATTGCATTTATTGATTTGTTCATGGTGTACCATGTCCGCAGCCCTGGAAGGATGTTCCCATGGTCGTATGAATGATCTTTTTTTATTATGTGTACCTGGATTCAGTTTGCAAATTTTTTTTGTTGAGGATTGTTATATCCATGTTCATCAGGAAAATCAGTATATTGTTTTCTGTCTTGTGCTCATTCACAGCTTTTCTGTGAGCATAACACTGTTTTCATGATTTTGGAGGTATTTCATACCTTTTTATTTAAAAAATATATTTATTTATCTACTTATTGGTATGTAATGGCATGGTGCACATTTGAAAGGCAGATGGCAAATCTAGGGAGTCTGTCCCTCCTCCCGCCATCGTGGTCCTAGAGCTCGGACTTAGGTTGTGAGAGCCAGTGGCGCCTCCCCCTTGTATTCTATGGAATAGTTTGGGGAACACTATTTCCACTTCTTTAAAGGTCAGGCATGAGTCAATTAAGCCTTAGGTTATTAATTTATTTATTTTAATTACCAGACTTCTTGTTACTGCTTTAGTCTCAATGCTTGCTATTTTAATATTCTAGTTTTTAAATATTTTATTTTAAATATTTAATATTTTAATTTTGAAAATTATTTTTGAATATTTTCACATTTATTTTAAATTTGTTAGACCATTTATGTCTATGAATTTATATATTTCATCTAGATTTTCCAACTTATTGAAATGTGGTTTGCAGAGCATGCCCCAACAATCATCTGAATTTCATTGGTTTCCATTGTGATATCTTATTTTTTATCTCTAGTTGTGTTATTTTGAATCCCCTCTCTCTGGCTAGTTTGAATAAGGGTTTGTTGATTATATTTAGATTTTTGAAGAACCCACTCATTGTTTTATATATTCTTCATATAGTTTTCCATTTTATTAATCTCTGCCATGACCATTATTTCTTTCTACTTAATATTTTTCTGTTCAGTTGTTCTTGATTTCAAAGACCTTGAAATGAACTCATTGAATTACTTGAAAATTCCATAATTTTTTTGTTTATTTTAGCATTTGTGGCTCTAACCTTCTACCTTAGAACCACTTTTATCCTGTGGCAACAGTTCTGATATGTTGTATTTTCACTTTCAATCAAATACAGGAAATTTGGAAGCTTTCCTCTGATTCTTCAATGGTCTATTGTCATCCAGAAGTGTTGCTGCACCTCTCCCTGCTTGTGAACGTCCTGCAGTGTCTTTCTGTCCACTTCATTTAATTTCACTGGAATAAGATGAAAATCAAGAAAGTTTTTAATTGTTTAAATTTTGTTGAAGCTTGCTTTGTACCCTAAGATATATTCTGTTTCCTAGAGTGTGGCCTGAGTTGCAGAAAAATGTATATTCTGAGTGTTGAGGCCGAGAGGGAAGTGCTCAGGGTGGCTGGTCTATAAGGTCATGGAACACTTTGGTTTTATTTTTCTTTTCGTCTGGATAACCTGTCTATAGGTAATGGTAGTCTGTTAAAATCACCCCTGTTATTGTTTTGGGGTCAGTTTGTGCCTTTATATCCAGTAGTTTTATGAAATTGAATGTCAATGCTTGGTACAAATATGTTTAGAATTGTGATATCCTCCAGATAGATCGGTCCCTTTACCGATATGAAGCAACCATCTTGATGGTATCTGATCCATTTTGTTTTGAACTTCTTCCTCTATGGTTATGATTCATGGGTTTGATTTTTCTCATGAGTCCTATACTGTTTGTAAGCTTTGTTTATACTTTATTACTGTTTTGCCTTTGCCATTGTCTGAATTTTTAAAAATTCTTCAACTTTGTCTTCAAGTCCTACTAGACTTTCTTCCACTCACCAGTTTCACAAAAATAGACTCCAAAGAGAGCAAGTTCGGTGATGTTCTAGACAAAGAATTCAAAAGGATAACTAAAGAATGTTCATCAACATGAAAGAGAGCATGAAAATCAATGAACTCAGAACACACACAGCTGAATGAAAGAAGGAAGCAAACACAGATATGAGAGAGGAATTTGGTAAAGAGAAAAAAAATCTGGAGAAAAATGAAAGTGAAATTTTGTAAGTGAAAAGTCAGTAAGCAGAGGGGACTGTAGGGTGGCAATTGACAACGTAAGAGGACAGTACCCCAGGAGCACCGGCATCTGGAGAGCAGCAAAGAAAAGGAACACGACTCTCTCTCAGAGTCTGCAGAAGTATGCAGCTGTGCTGACATTTTGGTTTTAACCCAGTGAGATGCATTTTGGCACTTTTCATCTCCAGGAAATGTGTAACAGTGACTTTGCACTGTGTAAGCGACTACCTTTGGTAAGTTCTTACAGTCGCAACAGGAGATGGGTACTGCTGGCAACGGTTCAGGGGTCCATTGTCACATTTGGTTAACAAGACTGCACTGGTTGTGTCAAACTCGCTCTCTCTCTGAGAGGATTGCCAGTGTAGCTCTAGCTCACCTTGAATTTATAATCTTGCTTTAGCCTCCCTACTGCTGTGATTACTTATGTATACCATCGTGCCTCAGAAAAATAATATTCTTTCTCGTCTCTCTAAACAAGTCTTTTTAAAAGCAGACTGGAACAACATACGTTTAAGATATTGGATATTTTAAGGGTTTTAACACATCGTTTTGTCGTTAAAGGCTAGTTATAAATCAAAGTATTATATTTGTCAATTTAATTTATATGAATTTTCATGTCGAGCTGAGAACATGTTTTAATCCTTAAAGCATGGACCTGAATTCAATCCTCAGAATTCCTGTGAACAGTGGGGTGTGTACCAGTGGGGAGGCAGAGACGGGAGGCTCCCTAGGGTCTGCCAGCCCGTTTGTCCTACCAAAGCAATGAGCTGCAGAATCAGTGACACACTGTCTCAAAAAATAAGGTGCAGAGTGATAAAGACACCAGACAGTGACCTCTGCTCTCTGCATGTACACACACACACATACCTCAATGGCACCTGCACATCTGTGCCCACACACATTAACATGCACACACACATACATATTACACACACAATAGCTTTCCTGTCTTTGTGCTTAGAGATTGGTGGAAGCACATTTCTGTGTGTATTTCACAGTTAATTTTTTTCTGGATTATACTTAGCAGCCTCCAGTCGCCGCTGTAGCAAGACCTGGAAAGAGGCGTTCACGCTTATTTGATAAGCATCAGAGAAAAAGGCTCCCAAAGCTCATGTGGGCAGTGACTTAAGCTAATGCGCGTTTCTTCACCTGTGAAATGCGGTGATTGTGCCTTTCATTATGGGCTGAATTTGAGTTTCTCACAACTCACGTTGACGTTCCAATCTCAGATGTGAATGATGGTGTTTAAAAGTGGGCTGTGGGGAAGTAACCAAACCACGGGTAATTGTTGCCTTTCTGCAACCTGGAAGATGTTGCCTTTGCAGTTCCCTACAATTCGAGGCCTCACTGAACCAACAGCCCCTCCCCTGGATCTCCGCAGCACAGGAGCTAGACCTCATACTTTCAGCATCCAAAGCTCCGGAGAAATGAGAAATTCATGTCTGTTTGTCCCTTAAGCCTCTTAGGTTGTGGTATCCTGTGGGGCAGCCCAAGAGTATTAAAAACTGGTGTTGAGGATAAGGTGTGGTTGGAACACGTGCCTGTGGGTATGGGCTGCTTTGCAGCTGGGCCGAGAGCATTCTGAGGGGCTAGGTGTGTGCATTCATTATTGTCCCCAGTGTTGATACAGAACATTTGGCAAAAGCATGAGGAAGGCAAGGGTTATCTTGGGTCACAGTCTAAGAGTGAAGTCTGTCATGGCGGGCAGTGGATCACATGACATTCACAGCCTGGAAGCAGAGAGGAAAATGTTGGTTCTCAGCTTGCTTCATGCTTTGACCTGATCTCATGGAATGGTGCCACTCAAATTTAGGACAGGCTTTCCCACATTTATTAACACTCTCTAGAAACTCTCCTCCAGACAAGCCCCTGAGGTTTGTTTCCATGGTGATCCTAGGTCCCACCAGGCTGACTTCAGAATGAAGGAACACAAAGGAAAAGCCACAGATGGGTTGAAGGTGCATGAAAGCAGATGGGGAAAAGGTTTTCATCTTGCTAGCGAGCATGTTCTCAGACACGGAGTCCAACGTTACAAAGGGTTAAAGCCCTTCCGTGCAGCCGCACACGGAAATGAGGAAACAATTTGAAACTGGACGTAAAGCACCCTTTGTTGTTAATTGGCAGAGCTCTTGGCCCATCTGCGTTTTTACGCTACTGTTTGTGGAAGCAGAACTGAGGCAGAGGCAGTCAGGCTGTCTGCTCCTGGGCCAGGGCTGCTGTTGGTGGAGGTGGACCACGTGGAGGCTGGACTCTTAGGAGTTATCTACCCTAGCCCCTCCCAAAGGGTGACGGTGCGTGTGTGGGTGGGCTGTGGTGAAAGGGTGACGGTGCGTGTGTGGGTGGGCTGTGGTGAAAGGGTGACGGTGCGTGGGTGGGTGGGCTGTGGTGAAAGGGTGACGGTGCGTGGGTGGGTGGGCTGTGGTGAAAGGGTGATGGTGCGTGTGTGGGTGGGCTGTGGTGAAAGGGTGACGGTGCGTGTGTGTGGGGAGTGGGTTGTGATGTGAGGGTGATGGTGCGTGTGTGGGGGGCGCTGTGGTGAAAGGGAGACGGTGTGTGTGTGGGGGGTGGGCTGTGGTGAAAGGGTGACGGTGTGTGTGGGGGTGGGCTGTGGTGAAAGGCTGCTACAGCCTGGAGAGATGGGCTCATCAGTGCGGCTCGGGAAAACATATTGTTGACTTTGGGAGGAGCTCTTAGCACCAACCACCATGGAGCAGCCATCCTGTCTGGGAGGTTTACAGCTTAGAATTTGGGATAGCTGCCATGTTACCTGATGCTCATCTCTCAGGACCCTAAATTAATTAATTAGTGTGAGTGTGTGTGTGTGTGTGTGTGTGTTTAAAGACCTGCAGACTGCACATGCCATGGTCCTCATGTAGAGGTCAGAGAACCAACTCTTACGTGTGTGTTCTCTCCGGCCACGTATGTTTTTTGGTGGTGATCCTAACCTTTAACAACTGAGCCTTCTCTCTTGTCACCATGTGAGATCTTGAAGTCAGACTTGGTTGTCAGGCCTGTGTTTAAGCGCTGTATCCACCAAACCACCAAAGACTTTCCACAGCGGTCTTGAGTGAATTAGACCAGGATGGAGGTAGAGAGTGACTGTCAGTTCACGTAAGCATGCATGTGTGTGCGTGTGTGTGTGCGCGCGTGTGCATCTCTGGTGCCTTGGGACTCTTGAGTACAGTGTTTGTGGCATCTCTGCACCCACTTTTAGAGAATGATCTAAAAATATCAGGAATCTCAATCGAGGTTGGTGACTAATGTTGATTACTACGTCTTTCCTTTGCTTGAGGATTTTATGGGACAGACTTGCTGTTTGGGGCCAGATGGAGGAACTGTTAGGAATCGCTGAGTTTTGCTTCTGTAGATCCCGGTTTGTATATCCTGCCTGGTGGGTGGTGAGGGTTCCGGGTGTATGCTGAAAAGCCGCAGCTGGGAAAGCAGGACTCAGCCACTAAAGAGAGAGGGTGTGAGGGAAGCCGGGACAGGAACCAGTACAAGCAGAAGCATGTTTTGTCCCCTCTCGATGCTCTCCTGGTACCTGAGGCTGGAGAGTGGACCTTCCCCACCAGAAACCAGGGATTGTCCATGGCGTCTAGACCAGTCTAGACAGTGATTGGTCAGCTCTGTGCAGCTGGCAACACCCTTGAGTATGATCCATACAGGATCAGTGATGGACAGTGAGTGAGTGAAATCACAGGTCAGCCACAGAGTTCATCAGGAAGGTGAGTTTGACAACTGAAGCATATGTAGGGGAGGGAGGACTCCAGCCACTAGACCTGGGTCAGGTAATCTTATCTGACCCAGTACAGAAAGCAAAGTCAGAAAATGGATAATGAATAGTTCTGCTAATCATGTCTGTGGCCTGGTCAGTCAAGCTCCTATAATTGCACTGATATTGTTATCTACAAAGTTTATTCTCCAGAACTGACAGGACACACACATACACACATGAGTATAAGCATACGTGCATATGCATGTGCACATACATGTTTATAATTTTGTGTTGAGTCACTTGTGGCTAGAAACAAAGGGAGGCTATCTATGGTCCCATACCAAACACGTGTAAAGAGAGCAGAAGGATCCAGAGAGACCATAGTCTCACCTGTCCATACTGGGGCTTTTTCTGAGAAAAGGAGGCTTGATAATAAGAACGAGGCTGACATTAAGTATCTATGGAAAACTGACCATAACACTAGATGTACATCATTTACTTCTTACAATGTATTATTATCAACTAATTTATCAATTTATGGTTCCAGCTTAAATACAAACCTACTCAGTCATTGTCGAACAAAGCAATTACTCATGTTGGTGATGTGTCTGCCAAGTTATCACAACTGTTTATGGGACACGTGGAAGGAATTATTTACAAATAAAATCCCAACTGGGGACTTTAAATCAGAATAAAAAGAAAGCAGATGAATATAAAAGTTTCCAGTTTGCTGTCTTTCAGTCTCATGGTACTGGTAGGGGAGGCAGCATGCACACACAAACACACACACTCCTCCAGCCTCAGTGGACAAGGGGTGGGATATCCTGCACACACACACACACACACACACACACACACACCTCCAGCCTCAGTGGACTAATGATGGGCTATCCTACACACACACACACACACACACACACACACACTCCTTCAGCCTTAGTGGACTAGGGGTGAGCTATCCCGCACATACACTCCTCCATCTTGTGGGACTAGGGATAGGATATTCTGCACATATATTCTTCTGAAAGGAACTGAGAAAACAGAGGAGGATTATAATTGGGTGGTACAAAAGTTGACTGGGCATTGCTATTAGGATATAAATATTTTAAAAGTTACAGACCCTGGATTAAAGGAAGAGCTATTTTGTTTACCATAGTGTGGCTGAGGCCACTACCTTCCCAATATTTTAACCTCACTTCATTTAATCAGGGTTTCAACACTCTTAGCTATTCCAAAAGTATTGATTTTTATTTTTTTTAAGCGTAGATCTGCAAGACAGACAAAAGACTGTATATGATATTCCTGTAATGACTTATCTTAAGAATCCGTGAACTGTGCAGTGGTGATTGTTAGGCCTGAGAGACACCTGCTCACCTTTCAGAAACGAAGAGCTGAAAAGAGATTCTGAGATTCAGAAAGGGTAAGGGATATAAGGCTGACCTTTCAGAGACAGGAAACCTTTGATGAACTGTAGGACACCAAGACAGTTCATTTAAAAGATGTCTTCAAAGCAGCACCGAGGCTGGTTTTGTGTGTGCCTCCATGAGACTCTTGGCTTGTCTTTCTACGTAAGCCCAGGGAAATAATGGTTTCTGCGGTGTTCGTGTCTGCCGCCTTCATGTGGTACCTTGGTTTCTTGGCTTTGTTACTGCTTTTCAGTCTCTTTTGTCGACAAAATTAAACTTGCCTAACCATTTGGCAGCATGGAACTTTCCTGCGATGGATTGTTAAGGAGAAAAGAGACAGGAAAGGTCACCAATTTAATCTCCACATAATTAAGGTCTTGCAAACAGCTAAATAAAATTGTGGCTAACATTCTCTCCAGACTATAAGATGAGACACTACTGTGGTCTCAGGAAAAGTTAGAATTCAGCTGTTGCATCAGAGTGCAAATCTTTGTTGTATTATATGAAATTTTAAGGACTGGGCTATGGTGAGAATTGCTTGCTGTGTATATACATATGTAAATGTCTGCATGTACCTACGTATATGTATGTACACATTTTTTAAGGTGCCTAATAACTAGATTAAAAGAGCAGTTTCCTAGAGGAGGAGTGAATTGAGGGTGGGAATTGGGGGGGGGGGAGAGGGGAGAGGGACTGGGAGGAGAAGACAGAAGGGAAACTGTGGTCAAGATGTAAAATAAATAAATAAATAAATAAATAAATAAATAAATAAATAAATAATAAATAAACAAGTAGTTTCCAGTTTCTAACCCTAAATCATAGGCTAAACTTAAGCATGCATTAAGGTATAGTATGTAGCCAAGAATTTAGTTTGCTCAAAGTTGAGAGAGTCTCATTGTATAGGTCAGGTTGGCATATAACTAAAATACCTGCTTCTGTGTCTCAAGTGGAGTATTGGGATTTCAGATGTGCGTCACTATATCTGGTTTCCTTTAATCTTAGAAATAAAACATCCTAAAAATCTAAGATAATCTATACACTAAAGTTTTTGTAATAGAGATTAATGAAATTGTCTAGATAAATATAAGTCAACAAATCAAAAATGGTAAGTTAAAAGTTAGGATTTATATCGATAAAAATAATGGAATAAGGAAATAATGTCTTAATTTTCTCAGCAAATTCCTGCTTGGGATCACAACAGACAACATCAGGCACGGTGTTGAGATGCTTTCTGAGGAGACACTGTGTGTCAACAGTCGGCCGCTCCGACAGCTGGAGGCTGGCCCTTCACTGTGTGCCCTGCTGGCCGGAGAGAGGCATGGGGTGTGCGGTATCTGTGTTTAGGGTGCACAGAAGAGGCCGACGTGAGTGGAGAGGTTGTTGCTTTGCTGTCTCACTCCACCGCTACGTTCTCTTGGAGGTGGTTTCGTTTCCTAAGACTGGAGGCACATTTCTGCCTTGGGGCTTTCACCAACATTTGCGTGTTCACCCGTGTCTAACTTTACTACCTCTTATCATGGGACCTGAAATGAAAAGGCTCCCAGTTGGCAGGTAAACTGGTGCATCGCTGGCTTGGCAGTGCTGCCAAGAGTGGCCTTGGCAATCAAGCAGCCGTCATAAGACAACAATGGCTTCTCTTCTCTGTTTCAGATTACTTGCCACATATAATAGCCTCACAGACAAACACCTGGCTGGGTATTTCAGCAATACCAGGATCAGGCGGCACCTCCTAAGATCCGGGCTGGTAAGGCTGTTTTGAGCTCTGCCCACCTTCTTGTTCAATTAAGTCTGAAAACTTCCTACCTTTCTTCAGATTTCCTGTAAGTCGGTGACATAGTTTTCTCTATACTAATTTAGAAAAATTACTTCCTTTTAAACCTCTGATTTATTTATTTGGAGGCTCTTTCTAAAAAAAGAGGAGAGAAGTTACAATGGCTACTAAGGAAACATAAATTATTGAAGAAAAATCCCTGTGAGATTTCAACGGCATAGTTGATTTGCTTATTTATTCATTTATTCAGTACATATTCTGTGAACCAGGGACTGTTAAAGAGCAGGGGCAGAGAAGACCTTATTGTTTCCAGAAAAATATTGTCTTTAATACTCACAGAATATGGTGTGGCAAACACGCACAGTTCACTTCCTCCTGTGTGTATTGTGCATTTTGATTTTCATTTCCCTGTGATGGTTTATTGATACCCAAGTGCCTTCCATCATCTTCAAAGCCCATCTTCCCACGCACGCAATTTCCGTTTCTTTAAAAGTGTATAAGGGAGAAAATCTACCTCAAAAACCCCTATGGTTTTCCTTTGAAAGAAAAGGGGTGTGTTTCTTGGAGTGTTGGCTATTTGCTTTCTTAAAGCCCAGTCTTGCCAGTGGGGCTCACTGTGTTTCTAATTGTTATTTGTGTGCTTGGCACCAGCTGGGTGGAGCTGGAGTAAGAAAGTCCTTCTCAGCCTCCTGGGGCATTGTTATCAGAAGGGTCAGCTGAAACCTGGCTCTGCCAGGAATAAGACACCCACTCACACCCCTTACAGCCCAGCTTCCTCAACTGTGAACTGTAGACAATGGTACCCTGCCTGTGGTGTGGCTATTAATGTTAGGAACCTGGAATGAGAGACCCTGCAATTACTGTGTAACTAGGAACATTTCTAAGCAGGATACTAGTTGGGCAGGACTTCGTGTTTACTTAACACCACCCCTAAACACTCAGGGAAGACTTGTTAAAAGCCTGGTAACTCAAATAAGGAAGACAAGGACTTTCTCGAGATTAACAGAGCCAGCAGCAGCCCTGCAGCCTTCAGGCACACCTCACAGAAATTCCTCAGAAAAGTGCAAGTCTGAAGCTCGCAGGACCTGATCTGTGGGATTTGCTGTTTCTCAACACCTCTGGGGGATTCATATCCACCTCACTCAAGTTTAAGGACTGTGGCTCTCTAGGAGCTTCCTGTCCAACTGGGGAGAGCAGATGTAATCCCAGAGAAGTGATAACAGTGACATGTGCCAACTACCACCAGTATGGAGAAAGCAGTCAGGATGGTCTAACATTAGGCCCTTCCCAGAGACAAGAAATCCTATAGCTAGCGCATTCTAGACACTGTAAGTGGGCTATCTGCACTAATATGTTGCAGCAATAATATAACAATTATAGCTAGAAAATAAACAATATGAATGTGAGGACAGGAAAGATGGCTGCACGGTGAAGAACATGTACCTGAGTTCTGTTCCCAGCACCCACACCGAGTAGCTCACAAAGGCCTGCAGCTTCAGCTCCAGAGCACTCAACACCTGTGGCCTCTGTGGGTACCCATACTCAGACGCACATAGGCACACACAGACACATACACAGACATAATTAAAAAACAATACTTCTAAAGGTACAGAGTGTAGATGTGGTTTGCATTTAAACGTAAGTGGAACAAGGGAAGTGGGGACGAAAACAAACAGCAGGAAGGATAGCAAGCAGCCTCCTTTACTACGGAAGAGATCAGAGAACCACAGGAAATAAAGGAAGGAGTCAAATGAAGCAAGGGGTGAGGGCAAAATTGCTACTCCAGAGACACACAGCGATCCCCCACTGTGGCCGATATCGAAAAGTCTATCCACACTCCTCCATAAACCATAAAATTCTAAATCACAGCAATTAAACCATATTCTGGCCTGAAAAGTGCAGGAAGAAAAAGCAGGGAGCAAGCAGAGTAATGAAACCAATTATTTGTCAAGACAAACCGAAGGCTTTCTCTACCACTCGCTTGCCTTTTTCCTGCTGGTGTTTCCCGTGAACCACAGCCAGCCTGCGCCACTCCTGTGCGCGCCTCAAGGCAGTGCCTCCCCTTCCCGGCGGGGGCTTTCACGAGAATGAAAAGAACACCTGGACTCCATCACTGGGAAATTGTTACTCTAGTGAAAACCTTGTTTTAAACGTCAAGTGTACCACCTGTGTGTGTTTTCACACTGGCAGGTACTGGAGACTTCCTTTCTCCTTTCTGCTGAAAGGAGATGAAGAGATGAAATAGTCATTAAAAAACGGAAGTTCCCAAGGGACAATGACAGTCTCCTTTAGGCTTTGAAAAGGTCACTTTCTTATCTCTCTCTCTCTTCTAACATCTATTTGTTTGTCTCTCTATTTCTCTATTATCTATATATCCATCCTCTATCAATCATCCATCCATCCATCCATCCATCCATCCATCCATCCATCCATCCATCCATCCATCCATCTATCTATCTATCTATCTATCTATCTATCTATCTATCTATCTATCTATCTATCTATCTATCTATCTATCTATCATCTATTCATCCCCTATCATCTATCTATCTATCTATCTATCTATCTATCTATCTATCTATCTATCTATCTATCTATCTATCTATCTATCTTCCCTCTTTCTTATTATTCTCTCCCTCCTCTGTCTTTTTTTGGTACCTAACAACACATTTTCCTATCTTGTATTTCTGTGTGTATTTTATTTACCCATTCATGATTTTCCTTTATTCACTGCAGATCACGAGAAGTGGGAGGATACTTTCTGAAAAGGAACAGAAAGCAAACACCATGAAGCGGGATCATCAGAAACACATCCGGGAGTGCTTAGCCCAAGCCATCTTCCACAAGGTCCTCGACATGGAGGTGGGGGCATTTCTCACCCTCTTTGTGATGAACTGGCCACTCTTCAATAATGAGTAACGATTGGAGAATTCTTCCTAGACTTCATGGAAAAGGAAATGGGCCAAAAAGAATTGGAAAATTCTGGTTGATTTCCCAAGTAGCCAG
Organism: Chionomys nivalis; assembly: GCF_950005125.1. Taxonomy (NCBI): domain Eukaryota; kingdom Metazoa; phylum Chordata; class Mammalia; order Rodentia; family Cricetidae; genus Chionomys; species Chionomys nivalis. Next base: position 60,633,558 of record NC_080103.1, read on the forward strand.
GAGCCCAGAGACCCAAATTTTCCTCTTTTTTAGTGCAGAAGAAATATGGACATGATTACAAAGTCTGTGATATTTAATTTTCTAAATGTAGATTCTTTTAATTCACAATGGCTACCCAGTCCTCACCATCTGCACCTTAATTTCCATTTGCTAAAAAAAAGTGACATCTGTTTAAATATCAGTAATTCCACTGCCATGAATTATCTAGGATCTGTTATTCATTTAAGGCTCCATAGCTCGACCATATGTTAAGTTTCACAGAATAGGCATTGAAACATCTGCTGTCCCTCCTACTTTTGGACACATTGGTCAGCACGATTTACAGCCCGAGCATCAACACGTTTTGAGGAATCTGATATTGCACTTTTAGTGGGATATGTAGCTAACCTGAGAAATTATTGCAGCCTTGCTCCACAAAACTGTCCTTTCAATTGTCAAGCACTGTTTTAGTATCTGAGAGAGGGTGCCACTCTGGGCTCGACCATGTAAAAGTTACAGAGAAGTTGACTTAGAAAGCTCCACACCTGTGGGTCCAGTAACATTTATGAACAAATGTAGAACTAAAGCAGCAACAAGTTTAGCATCAGTGAAAATATTTATTATTATACTGATATCATCACATTGCTGTTCACTGAAGATGCTTAATGCATGCAGTTTCTGCTGACTTAGGAATTCATTTTTTACCTCAGCTTGTGCCCATGAATTACAAAAACACATTGTTGACAGTCCCAAATTTGCTAATTTACAAAAGTACTAGTGGGAACGGTACAATCCTGCTTAAAAAAAAAAAATAGTATGGCATTAAATTAAGCCCAACCTAGTATTTAACTTTGGGAGTGCAGCGTTCAGTGTTGGATCAAGTCCTTAGAGTTTGGAGGCAGGACACAGCATAACTGTGCATGTATTGTCTGTTATGTCTCATGTATTAACAACACATAATCATGTTTAAGAGAATGCATAATTATAATATGGAGTTTCACTTTCTCTAATTGAAACATGGGGCTGGGAAGACAGTTCAAAGGCTGGGAACATTTACTATACAAGCTGAAGGACCAGAATTTAAATCCTCAGCACCCATGTAAAAAACCCTGTGTGGTCACACTCACGCCAATAACTTATCCCAGAGAAGGGAAACTTGCTGACTGCCAGTCTAGTACCGGACTGAGTGAGAGACCCTGTCCAGAGGGACTGGCATGGCAGAGGGCAGAGCAGGTCGCCAGTGTCTTCCTCTGGTCTCTCAGTCCGCTCACTGTGTGTTGCACACACACAAACCCACGTGCAGGTGAAACAAAAAGAAGTAGGAGTTGCTCCAAACTTGTAAACATTGTAAGCACTGGCTACACTTAGAGGTTTCAGGATTCAGCGGACTCTGCGTGTTCACAGTGGGGATGCTTAATCAGTAAACTCAGCAGATACCTGTAAATCTGAAAAACAGTGAAATCAATTTAGTTTCTAACCATGCTTCAGAAGACTCACCTAAACGGCTAATACACTGGAACAACCAGTAGTGCCTCCACGTTGCCACAGTGCTTCCCATTAACTGGTGCTGCTCCAGTTTTTCCTGATGTCGTAGGTGTTCACACATTCACCCGTGCAACCTGCAGTAGCAGACTCACTGTGTGCCAAGATGGGACCCTCTCTGGTGGGTGTAGGACACTGTTTATTGAAACACTAGACAGCAATTGCACAGAAGAGGGCAGTAGCAAAGTGAATTCTGCAAAGGAGGGGGTGACCTGTGGACAACAGAGCAGGGTGCATGGAGGTCCTGCCACTATGAGACACCTTGAAGAGCTAAGTTAGGAGTACAGGAAAGGAATTCCAGAGAGGGAGGACTGTCATACACAGGATACCTCGGATGGAAAGGAGGTCCAAAGACAACGCAGGGGGCAGTTTGGCGGGTGGTGACATTATCTGGTAAGTTGCAACTTTGTTTCTGGAAAGTCTGGAATTCCCAAGGAGGGCTGCAGAGCAGGCCATGAGGCGATGGATGTTTTTTTCAGCAGAGGAGTGAAATAAATGGGCAGAGCTGTTTGAGAGGTTGCTGCTGGAGATGTGGAGGATGGATTAATGGGCTGGAAAAGATTGGAGGTGGGAGGTCAATTAGGAATCTGTTGCCAAAGGGTGCAGCTCACAGCCGCAGAGAGTGCGGGAGAGGCAGCTGTCTACAGAGACAGTGGAGAAGAAGAAAGCGGTAAAGAGAAGCCACTGTGTCAGAAGCAGGGGAGATGGGGAGAGCTTTGGGGACTGAAGGAGGAGCCCAAGGGAGGAAGGAGCAGGGATGTGGGACCGGAAGCTGATCACATGTAACAGACAGACCTGCTAGGTGTTGCCCTGGAACCCAGGGGCTCACAAGCTCACAAGCAGCAGGATGTCTCCAGTGGGGATGGGCCCAGGAAATAAAGGCTCTGGAGACTTGGGGAGGGAGTGTCAGCCATGGGGAAGAGGAGCCTGGCATCTGACTGGAGAGTTGTGGACCAGCGGTTTTGGGGAACAGGCTGATGGTAAATGTAAGAAAGCTTGTTGCTGAGTGGGTTTAAGACCCGAGCAGGAGGGAGAGGGACAAGAAGTGCCAACAGATAATCCATGACAACCAAGACTGGAGTGATTGCATCAGTAGGGACCAACTCCAGAGGAAAGGGTTTCCCTGAGGAACAGTAAAACCACAGCAACAAAGCCATAGGGACTGATTTCAAGTCTGATTGGAAGAAGATGATTTCAATAGGAGGTGTATTTCTAAATCACCAACTATTACACTAACATAATTGGAAAGCACAGAGGAAAAATCATAAAACAAAATAATTGCATAAAGTTTCTACTTTCAAATGTGACCATTATTAATGTACATTTCTTTTTAGAATCTTCTAGTCATATTTATACAACAATAAAATTATGATATGGCCAAGGGAGGCAGCATATGTGCAGAATGTCAGCTTTCACAATGCCTCATCAGGAGAGTGCCACAAATTTGAAGCCAATGTGGGCAATGTAGCAAGTTCCAGGTCATCCCAAGCTAGGTTCCAAGACCCACTCTCAACAAACAAGCAAATTCCAAAAAACACAGTGGGGTTTCAGCTGTGGCTCAGCCCTTAGGAGCAGGGACTGCCTGTGCAGGAGTTCAATTCCCAGCACCCCTTCCAGGCAGCCCAGGACTGACTCTAATTCTAGCTTCAAGAGGTAGCCCCGCCCCCTCATGTCCACAGACACAAAAATACAAACGAAATCATCTTTTTTAAAACAAGAAAGGACATCATGATACACTGTGATAGGGACATGGGCTTGTGGCAATCAAGTGGGGAAACAGGAGAGACCAGAGTACAAAGCAGTGAATCTGCCTCAGTGTCTCTGCTTGTGAAATTTGACTCCTGGGACCTAGTGGTACAAAGGAAGAGCCTCCTCACCGCAGGGTCCTCTGGAAAGACTGTCTCTGCCTTTACTCGATTTCTATGCGGTTCTGCATCTTGCTTCCTCCTGTGTTATTTTCACCTTCCATTAAAAAAAAAGAAAATCAAAATCCTTAGGAACCTTGTTTAATGATCCCATTCTGTTCCAGCAGAGGCATGTGCCAAACATTTAGCCATCTTTTCAAATTTTATACCACGATTGCATCCTTTTCTTCAAAGAAATAAAGGGGTGGGGCCATCTTCAGATGGTATCTTTTTGTGCACAACACTTAAAAGTCATTACTCAGTTTTCTTGTTCAGACCCGGAATGAAGTTTCCTGGTAAAGGGCATGGATCCTTTTAGCTAAGGTGTGTAATTGGCTCTCCTAGAGCAGTGGCAATCGATATCCCCAGCTGCACACTTAGGCAGGTGGTTCTTCTCCACCTAAATGACAAGAGGGCTCACTGAAAATAAAGCTACCTCTATCAGGATTATTTTCCTCTAAAATATTCTTGGCTCTAACTAGCATGATTCTGTCTTCCACAGCGCTACCACCAGCTTGAAATAAAAAGGAAACTGGATACCTTAGCTCGGAAGGAGCGGATTCAGAGGCTGAAGGTAAACTCTTTTACCTTTTAATAACATCTTGTGATTTCAACAGTCCCCGCTCCCCTGCCCCTGGCAGTTATTATGGAAGTCTAGAGGCACCTACTTTTGGACAGCACACAGAGCTGAGGTCAAGCAAATGCTTCTACTGAGCCTGGATCGCCACTGCCATCAATATAGATGCTGATAGAACAGGTTCTGCTCCCGAGAGATGCATTCTGAGCACGAAAAACTTTCCAAGACAAAATTAAAAATAGCCAAATTTGAAAGGTGGCTTTTTGTGTGGCAGAAGCCAAAGGATATTCGTGTATCTCGAGAAAATACAAAGAGACGCTAACGTTCGTATGTGAAGGAAAATAAAACATTAGAAGAATTATACAATCACACATTTCCATTCGAATGTCACCCTTTAAAGTTCTGGTGGGAACGAGCTTCCTCGGTAGAAGAAAGCGTGATCAGATCTAAGACATTTCGTACTAGGTATTTTTAACCCTCTTGGTTGTTCTCTATTTCTGTTCTCTGCAGTGAACTTACAAAATGCATCCATTTGAATCAGGAGATGAGAGATTCAATTAGGCATGTTTCAGTTGAGGGTGGCAGATTTATTTGATTTTTTGAGCTATTTGAAACCATGAACTGTTTGTTCTTAATTGTCTGTGGTATTACAAATGTGGAAACATATTTCACAAACTGATAAGTATTTGTAAAGAATTCACAGGGCAACCTGTCTCCTTAAGACTAAAATTTTCCTATGTGGGTTGATGGACTCAAATTTGTTTTATTGGGGTCAAAGGCTAATCTTGTTACCAAAGTGTTGGCCAACAGGATATAGATAGCTTCTCAGGGCTCAGGAGAATGGGGGTTCAGCTTGGCTGGCTGTGCCTCGTGTCACGGACTATTACAGGTTGTGGATGCAGTAGCTAGAAGTACTGAGTTCCAGTGGGGCTCGTGTTTCCCTTCCTTTGCCTTATGCAATTCAGACGAGGGACACTAAGTGGGAAGGCTGGGTCATTGGGAGAGTACTGTGGCCACTTGGGTTCCTCCCATTGGACACCTCTATTGGGACTGTCAAGGCTCACTGTGTATTTGTAATTGTCAAAGGCAGGTTTTAGGTTCCTTCTATTTAATATGCAAACTTGCTTCAGGGCATTATTGAGTTATTGTTTTTGTGTAAAAGGAATCTTTTCTGGGAGTCTCTTCTGGTTGGAGTAATAAGGTACAACAGGCACGTTGTAGTGGTCCAACAAGCATTATCTGAAGGAAAGGGTACTCAGAGTGACTCCTTCATGTGCAGCTGGAGGAGAATCCGTTTTCTGCCACTCACCACCACACCAGTCCCCGACAGGGTTGTGAGAGCCTTGCTAACCTCCATGTCCAAACACAGAGTGGCCTTCTTCATGGGGAGGGCTTTGATCTCATAGCATGTTGTGTATCAGGTGCTAAGCTAACCCCATAATCTATACATCAACTTCACAAATTTCTTTCTCATTCTAGGGAGAACGTACAAGACGTTTTATTGAAGATAACATGCCCATTCTGACACCCCACCCCCCAGCTGGCCCAAAGAGTAACCGTGGCTGTAGCGTTCTGGCTGAGGAAGGACGTTCTAGTCCATTAACACTGGTGAGCCCTATTAAGCACTCTGTCCCAGATAATTAATTTATGATTTCTCATTAATCTCAGAAAGAAGGCTCTATGGGAAGCATGTCTGCACAGCCCTATAGCCTTGAAAACACAGTCAAAGGAACAGTTGGAAGCCACAGCCTCCTAACTGCTCAAGTCTCCATTAACAGAGCCCCCTCCAGCCACAATCCCTGAACGTGCAGCTGTCATAGCTTCTTAAGTGGAGATCACGTATGCTTAGAAACATACCCAGCTCCCTCCGCATCCCCCCACCCCTGCTCTACTTTACCCAAGGAAAAGAGCAAAATCTACCTGGTGTCTAAGATCCCACACTATGAGCTGAAGATATCTATCTCAGCACTCACCCTTCAGCTCAGCAATGTGGCCCCGTTGGGACCATCCGTGCTATGTCATGCCTGCTCTGTGTTTTCTGATGTCTGGGTATGGTTCTTGCTCTTCTGTGGTCTGCCCGAATTCAACAATGCCATGCTGCATGGTGGTGACATTATACCATTTCAGGCTATCAAAAAGTACATGCTTCTACTCTGAGATATTAAATGTGGTGAAATCCCACCTGAAGAAATCATACACTAATATTTTCATCCCAGAATACATTGTCTGTTGCCCATGGTAAGATTTGCTGGAAGGAGGGCACAGTTCTTCAAAACAATGCAGATTCAGGAAAGATTAAAAAAATATAAAACCTGTTTGCTGGAGGTCGGTGGTTGAAGCAGGGCTAAGCTCCCCGCCAAGTCTTTACTCTTGGTTTTCATGGCTGAATGCTTTTCCTTGTAAACTCTGATCATTTTTGTTTGAGTTGCACATATTTGTGGAGAAATTATAAAGCCTTCATTCAGACTGTTGAGGAAGTCTGTCCCATAAGGCCTTAAGCTTCAACATTCTGCAAAAAGTAGACGTGTCTTAACCTGTCCTGGTTGAACAGCCCAAGTCTTGCTAAGCCTGCTTTTCTCTGGACTGTTTCTCCTCTTCTGGGTCTGATGTGAATGTAGGTGTGTACGCACAAATATGTCTTTGTTGGACAGCAATTCACTAGCCTCTTTCAAGCTTTCCCCAGAAGGAAATAGAGCTGCTTTCTGTCCTCCATCGGGTTCAGAGAGGGGAAACCCCTTTAAGGGCTGCTTTTTGTCCTCCACCTGGTTTGGAGAGGAAAACCCCTTTAAGGTTTCTTTCAACTTTGCAGGTAACCCCCCTCAGGAGATCGTCTGTGTGTTGCTGTGCAGGAGTGAGGGAGTCCTCTGGAAATCAGAGGCTATACTGCCATCGCCGGACACTTCAACACAGGGCTGCGGCTTGATGACAGGCTGTGTCCCGTGCACTTTACTGCCTAGCTACTGTGATTCTTAGGTGGATTTCCTGCTTCATGGAGACTCAAGTCCCCCTTTGTTTTGTCCCTCCTGTCCTGGACATAGCCCTTCTCAGTTTCAGCCCTGGCTACTAACAGTCCTACGGAGACAGGAAACCTTACAGGATGTCACCATTTTCCTTGAGCTTCCCTGAGGAAACCTCCGGCACCACGTGCTCCTGCACTTGGTTGCTAATTGCCCTAAACGTTCAGACACTGTGCAAGCATTTAGCTGTGCCATCTCCATTAAAACCAAGAGCCATCTCAAGTGAGTCTGCGCATTTTTGGGAAATTCACTCCCTGGGATCCTCTAGAGAATGAGCAGAATTTGGCTAATCTAAGTAATGTCCAGGTAGCCAATTTCAACTCACATCTTGGTACAGGTTTGAGAACATTAAGACAGTGCCATATTTATTAAAGGAAGATGTATTTACACGTCGTAAAAATGCAGCAAACTTAAGGTAACCTCCGATATGAGTTATGAGAGTTCAGGGCTCACAGCTGGTAGTTAATGGGAGATTTGTTTTCAAAGATAAATGTGATCAGTTGAGCATTTGACTGCCACATCCATCTGACAGGATGATCTTTGTGTGCAGATGCACGGCCGTGACATTAAGAGCACAGCCCCCAATAGATATTCTGATTTGTACTAACCTGCTTTCCTCAACTTCTACACAAGATTTTTCAACAGGAGACCTCAACGGCATATATGGGTCCAGTAGAGTCTACACGAGTTCCTTTGGGTGATCTGAGTCTCTTATTCAGAAGGGTCTGGTTTCGTTTCTGCATGTGGTTTTTAAGACCTCTCTTGGGTTCATCTCTTGTTTTCTCTGAGATCTCTGTTATATCAGTGGATCCGTGTGTGTCTGTTGTGCTTCAGGTTTGCAGAGATTCTGTTCATTAATTTTCTCGTCACCGAGACCAAAGGCCTTTGAGAATTTGACTGAGGCAGGAAAAGCTTAGGTGGCTTCCAGTTTGAGGGTGTAGAGTCCATCACGATGGAGAAGGTATTGAAGCTGGTGACACCCCGGTGGAGGGAGCATGTGGCTGGGGTTTTTCTCCTCCTCACAGCCTTCAGACCAGGAAGCAGAGAGAGGACTAGAAGCAGGACACTCAAGAGCATGAAGAGCTGCCATTCAGAGAGAAGCCTCTTCCCTTCAGCCTTTGCCTACCAAGGGATTCACCAACTCCTGAAAGAGCAGCTCCAGTTTTGGACCAAGTATTGAAACAGCCAGTGGGAGGCATTTCACATTCAAGCCATAAGTGATTCTAAGCAGCAATGGCTTAACCATAGGCATTCATCCCCACCCCAGGCCAGGCCCATGAGCCTCAGGTGACTTTATGAAGTCATCAAACACCTGGACTCCTTCTGTGTTGCTCACCTACCAGCTTGGGGTACCTGTTTCATCCACAGCTGCCAGGGCTGTGTATCACCATGTGGATGCTGCAGCCTGAGGCAAGGGGTCTGCTGGAAAGTAAGGACATGCTCCCCTTCTCTGAGTGTGAATAGGGTGTGTCACGAGAGTCTCTTTTGTTCACATTTTACTGGCCTGAAGGGAGAGGCCCATCTTTGCACAGAGGCCTACGGAAGTCTGGGAAAACATGCTCTCTTTGTGCCAGACGTGTTTCCAAATGAGAATTCTGTTATCAGAGAAGAAAGGAGAGCAAGTATTAGGCAGTATTATCTCTGTTGCTCCTCTCTGGTCCCGGCTCAGAGCCGATGCTTCCTTGGCTTTTAGATCCCCATCTCCCTCTTGCCCCATCATTTGGATAAATTTTTAACTGCTTCTGTGAGAACTTAGTTTTCCTTAGAGTTCTTGGTTAACTGTAAATATTCTAAGAATACATCATTTCACATTCTCTTCACTGGCAACCATCAGTCTGATTGACTAATAGAATCTTTGGATGTTAAATATTACTTTTTAGCTCCTTGCTTGGTCTAAGGTAAGTATTCAGTATGTGCCTACTGTTGAAAAATCAGAAGTTGAACAGTGTGTGCACACATGCTTCTCAAGATGCTGTGAGAACAAGGGCTTAGTAATAGTCACTGGCTGCCCGTTTTTTACGTGTGTATTTATACATACATTTGCGGAATGGAATATTTGTGGCTCACCATCCTTTCGAGGCAATGTACAAAATGCTGTTCATGAATCATTCATACACTGTCCTTCTCATACCCCTTTGCCCAAACACGCATGTCCTGTTCTTAGCATGTTTTCTACTGTCTTCGTATAATAGGACAACTGGGCCAAAAGTTTCACTCCTCCCTGCTTTTGACGCATTGCTAATCTTTATACTAAACTTATGATATTCTGTTGACGCCCCCCCTCCCCCCCCAGGCACTTACAATGTTCCACGCTGGCACTTTTTGTATTCACTGCAGTATATTCTCGACTGGAAAGTGTCTCTGTTGGGGGCTCAGCAGGAAACAGATGGCTCATACAAATAGAGTAATTAGGAAGTTGTTTAATAAAGAAACTATTTAGGAAGCTACAGCAGGGCAAAGAGAAACCAACTAGGGATGGTAAGCCCAATGGGGTCAGCACCACGGGAAACCACAGTCCCTCGATTGAAGGAGGGAAAGGGAGGGAGTAGATTCCAGAAACAGTAGGTGGGCCCCCAGCGGGGAAGGCTCCTCTACAGAAGTGTAACACTTAGGTGGCAGGAGCCATTTCTACCCTGCAGGGATGATGGGAGAAAATCCTTCATTTTATCTTCCCTTCTTCTCTGATGTGATTCCTCTCTTCGGTAGAACCCAACTGCAGTGCTGAGGTTGATTGGTAAATTCTTTGATGGAATCCCTTCCAGGGCCCAGAGCGCCGCAGCCAGAGACCTAGAAGAACGAATGGAAGTGGCTCAGTGTGGAGACGTTCATTTTTACATAGTGCGTCCCAGCGTTGCCAGCTATAATTTTTCATTTTGTTTTCTTACATTTGTAGGGAGCAGTTGACGACACGTAATTGGTGGTGTATTATAGCCGAGCACCTGCCTGTCCCGTTGTCTGCTTTTACTTTGGGTGCCAACCCTGCGGCATAATGAATTCAGAGTGGATTGTATATTGAAAACATTGGAACCAAAATGAGTCTGTTCCAATCATATCATTTAAGATCTCTCCAGTAGGAACATTATTCAAATTCAGCAAAGCCATTCTTTGCAGAAACGCAGTACTGCCAGGAGTTTACAGTACCAGCAAAGAATACGGGAGTATAATAGAGGCTATCTCCTTTGTCCACGAGGCTCCATCCCTGTGATATTTGGTTATGCAGAGGACTCCAACACCATATGTTTAACAAATACTTTGGGTCAGAAGGCTGTGTATAATGGAAGAATATAATTAAAGTTTAATCTGTTCAGTTAAAAAGACACCATTAATTACTCTGGGCAATTTGTTGGATTATTAATTGGTTCTGGAAACATGTCAAGATACTAATTTAAATGGAACTTTCTCCCCTAATTGTCTAGACAGCCCCTCGGCCATATACTGCCCCAGGAAATATGCAGCCTCCGATTCGATTGCAGCCTCTTCTCAGTAATCACACAACGAGAAATGTTTCAAAGATAACTCCAGAGTCCAAACCCAAAATCTCATTGTTGGAAAGCGAAACTCCGTTTCCTATTGGGGTAAATGCTATTTTCTTTAAGAAATACATTCTTTTAAATTGTTGATTAAAGTCTTGTACCGTCAAAGGTTCTGAGATTCCATATTTAGTTCATCCATACACTGAAACTTTTCTGTGCATCCATTAAGCACTTACTGTGTACTTCTGATGAACTCGTTCTGTGACAGGAAGACCTGAGGATTATGTAGTTGAACAGAATCCGTAAAGGGTGGGTTCGTAATGATGTGTAGTGCCAGCTCACTATGAAGAAGATGGAGGGAAAACAAAGAAGTCTTCTCACGGGCACAAATGGCTGTCCTCAGACGTTACCCTGTGTGGACTCCTTGCAGATTTAGATACAGGAAAACCAGACAATGGGACTCTGCATGGCTGGTCTGTGTTTGCACTGGAACTAGCTTTCCTATCAGTGTGTGAAGTTACTTGGAGGTTGAACTCATCATACCCAGGGGGTCCCTTTCAAGGTTATATCTTGGATAATCTTTGGTCTTTAAAAAGGCTAAGTATGGGTACTGTGAAACAGAATCTACCTAAACAGGGGATAACAAGCCAGACCATTCCCACACTGAAGAGAGACAGTTTGCGTCTCTAGCTTGCAGAACCATTTGCTAGTTTAAGAGTTTGTAATTGCCGTTAAATGGAAGGTTAATTCCTTACTAGGCAATACCACCCACGAACCTAAGACATTGCCCCCTTTCACTGACAAATGCCTTTCATGCAGATAAATGAGCGCTTGCATTTCATACTAAATATACACGTGCAACCGCGGCATCCCAATGCATGGGATGTGGTTCTAGCTTATGAGAGTGCTTTACACCCCGTGTTCAGTTAATTTACTGGTAGCTTCTCAAAGGCTAGAGAAGTTTAATGGGAAGCAGTGGCTTCTAGTTTGCACAGCTAGGAGTGAGGCAGGCTCCTGGGTCGGCGCATCCTTGCCATTTTAGCCACTGTTCAAGAGTAGCCAGGTCCCACGAGACTATTTCAGGCTACTTAAAATAACACACAAGCAGGATCCTGTCACATTATAGTAATCCGAAATAGGAGATTTGTCCTGATCATGGGCCATTAATCCACCAAGCATTATCAAGTGGCCAAAGCTTGTAGGAGCAATGAATGTTGTTTCCCTGGTTGGCAGAGCCCCTGGGGAGACAGGATCACAATGAGGAGGAGGTTGCTTGGTGACCAAAGAATCAGAACAGGGCTGTGTCTCAAGTGTTCCTGGCTCAGGTTAAGGCTTCCTGAGGCACCCATCTTGTCTAGGAATGGGCTTGCCAAAAGTACCAGAAATCTCACAGGTCTTTGCCTAAAACTCTCTGTGTCCTCCGGGGTTAGCTTTGCCATTAGGGCTGGACATACTCAAAGCCTAATGGGTAAGACTTTCTCCCCACTAGGTGGTGCCCCAGTGGGTGCTTCCTGTGTTTTCTTCCCATGCGTCTGTAGTTCTGAGTTCCACTTTGGTAAATTTTCTTCCTAGACGTAAGAACACTGATAGTGAGAAGACACATGGTTTTTACACCCATCAGATGTTTGTTTTGCGCTCAGTGATTTCCCCCCAAATTAACTCTGAGACACTGGCTACCAGTAATAGCTATATATACACCTGGTGACATATAATAATATAATATATAACTCAGGTGTTGAGAGTATGGTCATTGAAGGAGAGGCACTGGGTAGCTCTCTGCACCAACAAGTTGAAGATTAATTTCATGTTAGTTCCAATTACCTAAATGTTTAAATATTTTAGGCACTTAAGACAGGCTAGGTACTGAAGAAGAACAAATATTATTATTATTATTGATTATCAAGATAGACATCAGTAACTTACTGGAGCTTACTATGTAATAGACATAAACAAAATAGACCATGAAAAGAGACATGCTTTTATTAATAGTATTGATGGTGAAAGTGCTACCAGACAAACTCTTTATGGCCTGCATTGTTGCTAAGTATGCATTGGACCCCTGGGTCGACCCTTCCTGCCTTACTGAAAGAAGGGTTTACAGGCATAAGGACTGGAAGTACCACAGATAAAATGAGGTTGAACTTGTCTTAGCAGTCCGAGTGAGCATCTGCAGGAAAAAGTGATGCACATGGCCAACAACAGGTTGGCTTTGATGCCACTAATCACTTGGCAAGCATTGCCAGCATTCAGAGGGAGCCTCTCCTGCCAGAGGAAATCCTAAGTGTTTTCAAAGTCCTGCATGGAGGATCTGCCACCGTTTTAACGTTGGGAATCTCCCCAGGGAACAGTGTACATGTATGCAAAGGCACATGTATGCAGAGGCACATGTATGCAGAGGCACATGTATGCAGAGGCACATGTATGCAGAGGCTCATGTATGCAAAGGCGGAACCACCTATTTACAGTAGTGAACAACTGGGAAAAGTTTCCCCTAATGAAGTATAGTTTAAGATGTTTAAGTACATAAAAATACACTATGATTATATGTAATGGTTTATAAAATCACCCAATGTACCTTCAGTTAAAAATAGAAAAAGAACAAGATATTAATTTTGAAAAAAAATGATTAAAATCATTTCCAAAACACGACAAGCACCTGATACCAGTTATGCTATTTGGTTTTTTTTTTTTAAAGGAATTAAAATTATCCAAATTCTCAGTATTCTAGGTAGTTAATTCTAGATCATTAATTTCAATATTTGTATCATGCACATTTACTTTTAGTTTGATATTCTAGGCTTAATGCAATGTATTGGAGAATGAACTAGGAAACAAAGGAAGAACACTCAGTATAATTTAGATTCCAACAGTAGAATCTGCTTACATAACAGTGTAGCTTTTATTCAAAATTTGAGCTAGACATATGCTCACTTACTCTGCTTTTATTTACTTAGTAACCAGTGCTCTTTGGAGAGCTTTCTTTCCCTGAAATAATTTTTCATTATTAAGCACTTCAAAATTTAGATGAAATGAGCTGAAAACTAATTAGGAATACAAAATATAAATGTGCTACAAATTTATAGTGAGTCAGTATAAATACTTTTAAAAATTGGTGTAAAAATGGATAAAAATATCTAAAGATTCCTTAAAATTTGAAAATTTATAACAGATACATGAAATAACCAATTTTTAAAAATGTTTGGACTCATGTCTGTCTGGTAAAAATTATTAGTTTTATTTTTAAAGTTTTTAAATGATTGAAGAGAGGCATTTTGATTAAACCCTCAACAACATAAAGATATATCCCACAATAATAAATTAATGTTTAAAATTTTTCATTTGTTCTTACTTTTTAAATAAAAATCTACATAAAAAATCACTTAAAAGAAATGTTGCATTATACTGTGCATAAATATTCTCATGTTTTCATACTATTTAGTGAGAAATACATAATCTAATTAAAAAAACCAAGCAAAGTTTAACAATTTGCCTATATATGGATTTTTAGGGTGACTGAGCTGAATTTATATGTACGTGTGGACACACATACTTAATTCACATACATATGTGTGTGCCCAAATGCACGTTCACAGCACAGTATTCATACTTACACTTAATATTAATAGTAAATCTGATATGGGTTTATTCCTGTTTGCAGGATTTCTGGGTCAAAGAGTATTCTCTTTGAAATTTGGTGAATATTTTTGTTTGTCTTTCATTATATTTGAAGTAATTCCAATAGTCTATAAGCGCGTGTTTGATCTCAGCCTTGCTCCTCCTGCCTGTTCAAACCTGGGGATGTGTGAGGCCAGGGTGTGAGGGCAGTACTTCCTATCGCTCAGTGAACTGGTCAGCTGTACCTCAGAGTCCAGCCCTGCATCCCTCCTCGTGTGAAATTAACTAAATGAACTCTTCCTTGAGTGGTGTTCCTAAGTCTTCCATTAAACTACATTTTCACAAGGTTAAAAACGTGTGCTTATGGAATTTGCAATGGATGCAGAGTGTGACTGCAATAGATGCAAATGTGTATTTGGGGTTGGTCTACCGTTTTCAACTGGGTTTGTGTGCACTGTCAATCACCCAGGCTGCTTGTGTGTCCTTGGGTCTTACATTGTGGTCTGTGATTGCAGGGCAAGAAGGCGATGATGAAGTTCAGGAACTCCATGGACAATTCCCAGAGGCTGGATGCCTACCAACTTCCAGACATTAACATTTACCAGATACCTGTCCCCCCGACACCCCAGCCCCAAGCAGGAAAGATCTTCAGGGAGAACAGGTTCGAGCCTTGGAGGAGGAAGAGGCTGCGTCCCATCACCGCTCCCAATGGCTTAGAGCCCCTCTGCACCAGGGTGATTATGGCTCAAATGTTCTTTTATTACTGTAACACCGATGATGTCACACTAGCTGAGGTCTTTAGTAGAAGAATTTTCTAGAATCAAGGACAAAACTGCATTGCATAAAAAATACAATATTTTTGTAAGTGCAGCTATCAGCATGAGTGAGTTAAAGGAAACTTCTGGGTAGTTCAGCCGAAAAGCTAGTTTAGCATCACTGATGAGAGAACCCTCATGAAGTCTTGTGGCCAGATTCAGTTTGACTGACTCCAACTTTTTCCCCCTTAATTAATTAACATTTAATTCATGGATTTAGGCATAGCTGGAGAGTATAATAAATATTATCAAGTTTTACTTTTAATGGTTTATTGCAAATTAGTGAACATTGCCTACAGTTTTTTTTCAGGGTTCTTTGAAAATGCTGCGCTTTGTCCCACATTCCCCAAAGCCTTGGTACAGCACATGTTTGTAAGCTTAGATGAACTTTAGACAGCTCCAGTCTTGTATGAGAGCAAAGGACCTCTTCTTTTTCATTTGGTAAATACACAAATTAATTACATGGGATCTCCGTGACTCTTAGCAGATAGTGGGATTGAAATTTTCCAGAGTGAACATCGAGTGGTGAAGTACCCCTTTGCATCCACCCCCTGCATTCGCACTCCCAAGCCAGTCTTGTCTCCAGCATCCCTTTCCACTCTCAGCTGCTGCCCTCCCCTCTAACCTTCTCAAAAGGCCAGGACTTCTTTTCCTTGCAGTTTCAAATCTCCTCCTTTCAATTTAGTTTTCCACAGTTCTCTCTCTCTTCCTGGTTCTATCTCTGGTAAAGCCTTTTCTGTCATCTGTGAAGACTCCTTCGCCCTGTCTGCCTCATCTCTGACTGATACTGTTCTCTGTAGATTGTGTCTTTGGCCTTCTTGGCACAGTGTCTCTGCTTTTTACACAGTGTTATCAAGTCCTTTTTATGTGGACTGCACCTTAGACCGATTTTCTCTTTTCTTTTACATTTTAAATATTTATTCTTTGAAAATTTCACACTTAGCATATTTTATGTTACATACTCCCAACTACCTCTCTCCAACAGACACTCAAGCATACCAACTAACTCTGCACACAACTTCATGTCTATTATTATTATTATTACTATTATTATTATATATCTCCCTGGGGCCATCAGTGCTGATCATTTATAAATGATTGTGGAGCTACTACTGGGGTGTGTGTAACCTATCAGTGACCGCATACCCAAATAAAAGTGACTACACCTCCCTTAGCACCACCACCAACTGTAAAAAACTCCTAAGTTGGGGTTTGGGGGAACTCAGACACTCATCCCAACCCACGCTGGAGCAGTGATTGGCTTGTGCAGGCAACCACAACTGTGTGAGCTGGTATGCTCCATCACTATCACGACTATGTGAGTGGATGTGTGCTCAACACTATCACGACTGTGTGAGTGGATGTGTGCACCAACACTATCACGACTGTGTGAGCTGGTGTGCACCAACACTATCACGACTGTGTGAGCTGGTGTGCTCCAACACTATCACGACTGTGTGAGTGGATGTGTGCACCAACACTATCATGACTCTGTGAGCTGGTGTGTTCTCCAACACTGTCATGACTGTGTGAGCAGATGTGAGTACCAACACTACGGAATTTTAGCTAATTAATTAATTATTCAAGACAGGATTTCTCTGTGTAATAGCACTAGCTGTTCTGGAACTTGAATTGTAGACCAGGCTGGCCTTGAACTCACAAAGACCCACTTACCTCTGTCTTTGAGTGCTGGGATTAAAGGTATGTATCCCCACACCAAGTGACTTTTTAAAGATTGTCTCAAGTGTGTCTGATAGATTTTTGGTATTTTGTATTTTCCTTGACTCTAAAAATTTTATTTCCTTTTTAATTTCTTCAGTAACCTGATAATCATCCAGTAGTGTGTGTTTAGTCTCCGTGTGCTTGAGTGCTCTACGTACCATCTGTACTTTATAGTGCTGAGGGTGTCTAGCTTTGTTCATTGTGGTCTAATAGAATACGCTATTCTAATTTTCCTATGTTTGTTGAGACTTTCTGTGAATCCCAGTATGTGGCCAATTGTGGAGAACGTTTTCATGGACTGCTGAGAAGAATGTCTGTTATTCAGTGCTTGAGCAGAATGTTCTATAGATTCCTTGTAGGTCCTTTGGATTTGTGATGTCATTTAACTCCAATGTTTCTCTCTTTATATGACCCATCTACTGTTGAGAGTGAGGTATTGGAAAATATTATCACTGTGTTGGGATTGTTAATTGGTTTTACATCATTTAGTATTATTTAATGAAGTTGGACATGCCTGTGTTTTGTACATACATAGTTACAATGATGTCTTCCCTTGCAGAACATTCTTTATTGGGTATGAAGTGCCCTCTTACTGGGGAATTGAGGCCAATTAATTTACAGAGTTGTTATTGAGATATGTATATTAATATCATGTATATTGATATCTGTTATTTTGCTGATTGTATGAAGACCTCACTTGATAAGCAATTATTCTGTATTATTATTAATTCTCTGGGACCCTTGTGTGGTTTTCCTCATTTCTAACTATTTTGTATAGAGCTAGCTTCGTGATTAGAAATCCTTTAGTCTGTTTTTATCATAGAAAATTTTTATTTATCCTTAAGATGTATTAGATAGTTGTGGTGGGTAGAATAGTCTAAGTTGACAATTGTGGTATTTCAGATTGTGGAATATTCTTTTTGGGCCCTTATGCCTTTAAAAGTTTGTGCTGAATAATGAACAATGATTCTGGTTGACGTTGACTTGGTCTTTCTGGCAGTTTCCAATTGTCAGTCCTTATTCTGTGCTCTTAATATTTTAACTATACTATTCCACAGCGAGCTTCTTCTCAGAGTTTATTTAGAATTCTTAATGTCTATATACAGGTGCTCATCTCTTTTTCTTAAGTTTGAAAATTTTCTTGAAAATACTTTCTATACAATTGGTATTATAATTTGTTTGACCATTTCCACAATCTGAAAATTAGTTTTTTCTTCTTTTGCTGTTTGTTTAGTTCAATCTTAGCCTTTGGTATATCCCCATCACACATGCAAATTATCATCCAGGAAGACTCAGAATGCTCACAATTTTATGGGCTACACTCCCTGGCAATCTTACTTCTGCAGTGCGCACTGATAACCTTTGATTCACAACTGCAGAGGTAGTTCCAGTTCATGGGACTGCTGGGTGTACGTACAAACATGAGACCTCAGGTGCAAGCTCACTGGGTTTTATAGTGTCTTAGGAATCTGGATGCGTGTTTATATTGATGTGTTAGAATTAAAGCTCTAAGATAAAGCTGCACATCACTGAGGAGTAGAGAAATAGCTGACTCTACTTTAGAACTGTTTTCACTCCGCCATTTTATTTTAGTTAGGAGAGTAGAGGACTTGGAAATGTTTATCTCTGTATTAGCATTGGATTTCAACTCAGATGACAGCTGAAATTTTAGCTACTAAACTTTCCAAACTAGGAACTGGTGTACATATTACATGATAAAAATAATGATTAGGATATTTGGTCACCTATAAAAGATAAAAGCAAGGAGTTAAATATCTGTATCATCTATCTATCTATGTATCTATCATCTATGTATCTATCATCTATCTATCTTCTATCTATGTATCATCTATCTATATATATCTATCATCTATCTATCTATCTATCTATCTATCTATCTATCTATCTATCTATCTGTCTATCTACAGATCTATCTATCTATCTATCTATCTATCTATCTATCTATCTATCTATCTATCATCTATCTATCTATCTATCTATCATCTATCTATCTATCTATCTATCTATCTATCTATCTATCTATCTATCATCTATCTATCTATCATCTATCTATCTATCATCTATCTATCTATCTATCTATCTATCTATCTATCTATCTACATATCTATCATCTATCTATCTATCTATCTATCTACATATCTATCTATCTATCTATCTATCTATCTATCTATCTATCTATCTACATATCTATCATCTATCTATCTATCTATCTATCTACATATCTATCTATCTATCTATCTATCTATCTACATATCTATCATCTATCTATCTATCTATCTATCATCTATTTATGATCTATCAATCTATCTATCAATCTATCATCTACTAGTCTTCCAGATCCCTCCATTGTTCTTTGTATATATTTTAAACTTATGTATTGTAACTGTCTGATCCAGTTTTTCTCCTTTGTCCTCTAGGCCTGATACTCTGTTTCTACCCAGTCTATCCTATTGGGAATTTTCCCCCTGAGGTTTTCATGTGTTTTGTGTGTATTATTAAGCTTTTCATTTTCGACATCGTTTCAGGTTGGCTTTCTTTCCTGAGTGTATCTCATGGAATTCTGCTTTCATTTCCTGCACTGGCATCCTCATTTTATTCATCTGCTTTTCTTCTGCTGAAGTATGGTGATTTTTTGAGTTGTGATAATCACACTTACACACATGTATGCACACACATGCACACACATACAGTCATACACACACATGATCGCGCACACACACGTATGCTGGCACTGAAACACACATGCATGTGCACCTACGTTTTTCATTTTTGGAATTCTCTCTGCTAAGGGTAAAACTATCCAGTCTACCCTCTAGGATTCTAATCATCAGCTTTTCTCTCCTGCTTTCTGCTTCCTTGTACTGATGCCTTTCTAGCTGGGGGAAATCTTTTTTATTTTCCACACATTCTATTGAGATTTTTGTTCTGATGCCATATTTATTCTGTTCTTGTGTGTTCATTGGCCATCCTTTTATAAAATACTTTATTTGGGGTTGGAGAAGTGCCTCAGTGGTTAAGAGAACCTACTGCTCCCGTAGATAACGCTGGTTGGATTTCCTGCACTCACAATTATTTATATATATATATATACACACACATACATATATATGTATATATACATACATATATATATTATTTTAGCATTTTGGAATTTTAGGTATAAATCCTGGGTTTTAAATGTAGTCTGTTTTCAATATAGTGGCAGGTGGTTTGTGTTTAATTCGATTTGGGTATCTGCCCCATTAATGACTTTTACCCCACCATGTTCGGTATTGAGACATTTTTTTGGTAACATCCCTCGTGCTGTACCTACCCCTTTCCCGAAAGCTTTGCTTCTTCCCTTCCAGACACTCCTTGCCAGGCTCATTTCTCTTACCTTGTTCTCTCTCACCCTCAATCTGAGCATCACCATGACTTCAGCCTCGATATTTCCTTCTCTGTCCTGGCAGCACCGTCTTCTCCTAGGGTTTAACAGTTTGCACATACCTTCTCCGGGTCAGTGCAGCCTGAGATACAAAAGCATCAGGATGTTTCTTCATCCACTAATGAAAAAGATCTCAGTTCTGCCCATCTTCCAGTTCTCTCTCCCGCCCCTTCCAAGCCAGCCTGAGTTACTACTTCAGCTGACCCTCAATTTCATGATACTCTCATTTCCTCAGGAAATAAACTTACCTTCAAACTACCTACTGTTTTTTCTTCATTTAATTGTCTGTTCTTCTATATGTGCTCTGTGAACTTTTAACAAAATAAGAAATTTTATGTTTAGTGCCAATGCTAATGGCATTTATTATTTAGTGAGACCTTAGAATATAATGTTTAACATACCATATATGTAATAAACCTCAAAAAGGACTCACAATTACTTAACTTTGGAGATGAAGCAAATCAGGTTAAATAAATGATCCATGATCACAGAACTCATTAATATAATCTTTAAACAGCCCAGCAAGCTGAACTGTTGTTGCAATCATCAAACCCAAAAGTGATTGCAATTTATTTTCTCTCATTCCTTGAGATTAACTGTAAATGGTCAGCTATTTTCTTCAACAGAGAAACCAATTAGATTTCTACATGATAATCCCAGGCACTTGATGTACATGCTCATCTTTCTTATAGGGACCCCTGAAGGAGTCATTGTGTCCAGGCACCTCTCAGAATGAACTAAGACAAGGGTCTATTGTCTTTGCTCACTTGTAAAGATGAAGTGATCACGTCAAAAATTGTCATTGTGTCTTGATCAATATGAACTCAAACCAGAGCATTAATATTTATTTCGTTCATTTGTTTGAATTTTTATTTGAAAAGTAGCTGAAAGAGTCAAAAGTACTTTCTAACAGAGGAAGAGAGGAATTGAGAGAAAAAGAGAGAAGTGAGAGAGAGAAAGAGAACTTAAAGCAGAAAATAACAGAATTTGATCATATCTCTATCATTTACAAAATTCAAAGCCTAATCTGTATGCTAAAGTCCTTGAGGAGAATTTATTATGTGACTTTTTTTATTCTTACACTTTGTTTGCAATGACCTTTTATAAATATTTTCTTATGGGATGCTTGAGAATATATGTCTCTTTTCTTCATATTATAAAGTCGTGTGGGAACAGGAGTCCCATGGGAAGACCTGCAGTCACTAAGTCTGCATTTTGTCTGTCCTAGGACCCAGGGAGGATTTACAAAGCAGCACCGCACAGCAATGCAGTTATCACAATGATCTATTTTGGGAAAAATGTGCACCTATCTTATGAGGACACAGACTTTCGAGATGAAATCAAGATTTACCAACAGCACTGTGGAGGAGAGAACCTTTGTATCTACAAAGGCAAACTGCTGGAGAAAGGTACAAACCAATGTGAATTTTAGAAAGAAGTGGTTGGGTTGATGATCCAGATAAGCTGCTGTTGACATAATATCGAAATGACTTCAACCACTTTGTGAAATTATGCATATCCAGGGAATTAGAAACCAACAGCTGCCTAAAAGTCAATCTAGATTCACAGCTCCTTGATTGAAACTTAGCAGCAATTACTCCTGCAGATTGTAGAAGAAGGAATTTTGAGTTGTTTAACCTGGTAACAGATCAATTTTGGGACAGAGATATATATGATCACTAAGATGTTTCAGGAATATGTTGTCTACAGAATTACGAGTTAACTATTTGATTTGCTACAGCAAATGATATTATAGGTTTTCATAAGAAAAAAATACAGGTTGCAAATCTGTTCTTTAGAATACATGGGGGCAGAATTACAAATTAATACACTCGATGATGAGTCATACCTAAATAACTTGATGTAAAATTTTTCTAAATGCCCTTTTTAGTATTTTAAAAAAATTTCCTTTGATTCTAAGTCCATCCTTGTCAGAATAAGATGCTTTTATTAACTCACATTCCTATGCACTGTGGTCTTTCCTTGAATAGTTTGCTTAGTAGGGCAGCCATGAGAGGCAGAATGCTTACAAAACCGAGCTCAGTTCTTGCTCACATAAGAGAAATTCTCTTCAGAAAGCACTGCTAGTTTTCATAACCATATAAAAAATCTTGAAACAGACTGAGGAGCTGGGAAAGGACTTCAGTACACTTATAATTCTCTTTCCTTTTAAATTTCTTTCTCCTATCAAAAGGAGTGATTCGAAGGAAAACAGATGCAAACTTTCGAAGCTACAAATACAGTGACATAGTTTGGAATCACGTTTTAAGCCTCTCAAATAAACAAGACACTAGAATGTTGTTTTCAGTTAAATTAAAATGAAACATGGCTCTCAGTTTGCTGTTAACTATTTTTTACAAATTTGTCAAAATTGTCTGAATTTCCTCTGGTGTTGTGTAGTCCATTTCAGAGTTCATTCCCATCACTACAGATGAGGAAGAAAAAGGTTCTCTGAGCTGGAGTAGCTCTTGCAGGATTTCTGCCTAGCTCTGGCCGGCTTGGGTGGGTTCTATGAGTCGGTGATACCTCAGTTGTCCTCAGTAGCTGAAGTACCAACCTTTTTATAGAGAGAAGGTTGTGAATTCCAGGGAGCTTGGCATAAATTGGGGCACAGTCACACATCCTTCCTTCTCTTAACTCAAGCAGGTTTGACACAATTATTCTTTAAAAGTGATGTTTGGGTATTAATTTGGGAGAACTGATGAAATTAGCTATTATCTAAAGTTAGAATGTCTATGTTTAGGTATCTATGCTTAGAAGAGTTTCCTAGCTTCTATTGCACTTGATTCTGTATTGCACTTGATTGTGGAGAATCAACAAAAAACTTTATTCATACTTTTGGAATAATTCACTGATTAAAATGTGGCATGCTCTGGTTTTCACCAGGCTCTCTTGTCTGCTCTGTGCCTACGGAAGATGCAGGTAGACTGGATTCATGGAATAGGTGGAACCCACTCTAACCCAGGCTGCTTCCTGAAAACATAGGCTGCATAGCGAGCTATGGACAGTTGCTGAGGCAGCCTCATTGCCAACAGCTCCCTGTTAAGGTCTGGCCTGTCGCTTTTAATAATTAAGGCCCTTGTCTTTGGGAACCTCTGACCTTCCCTGTGAGCTGCTTGGAGATAGCTGCTTATTAGTGGAAATATCATAGGCCAAGGGTTTGTTGTCTTCTGCACCAAATGATATCAGGCTCTAGGGGCCAGAAGCTTCTGGGAGTTTTCCTTCCTCTGACCATTTAGAGTACTGGTGTGAAGACAGTGAGTGTGGGGAGAGAGAAGCCCTGGGCAGAAGGACACAGATGCTTTGTCTTCTCTCCTGAAGTCTGATTTTAACATGAAGTAAATGTGACCCACTTTATCTTGTCAGTTTATCTCCAAAGATATATTTTTAAGGAAAAGATTTGATGCCCTTATTTTATAATCCAGTGCATTATTCCTCTGAGTCTGAATTATAGATTCTTGAAGGAGATCTCTGTACACCAAGTATCTCTCTCTCTCTCTCTCTCTCTCTCTCTCTCTGTGTGTGTGTGTGTGTGTGTATCATCTATTTATCCATCCATCCATATGGAAGAGGAGTCTTCTGTATACACAAATCTCTCTCTCTCTCTCTCTCTCTCTCTCTCTCTCTCTCTCTCTCTCTCTCTCTCTCTCTCTCTCCATGTGTGTGTCTCTAATATTAAGTATTACGACGTGAATAGACTGGGGACCTCCAATCCCTGTCATTCCCAGGATCATCAGTGAAGGACTAGGACAAG
Source organism: Chionomys nivalis (assembly GCF_950005125.1). Classification (NCBI taxonomy): domain Eukaryota; kingdom Metazoa; phylum Chordata; class Mammalia; order Rodentia; family Cricetidae; genus Chionomys; species Chionomys nivalis. The sequence continues at coordinate 60,657,401 of NC_080103.1, forward strand.
GACTCCAACTCCATGCTGTCTGGTCTGCACTCCTCTGTACTCCACAAAGAAATCACCAAGTCAGGGGTGGGAGAAGTCACGATATGTTAAGATATAAAATTCTAAAACAACAGAGATAAAGGCAGAGGATACCACATCTTGTTCATTAAGTTTGAAAGCTATGAAATAATCAAATCATTAATATCAGGGGGGATGGAGGCAAGGCAAGGGACTGTCATGTCTGGCAATTGAGTCCCCATGCCCTTCCCCTAAATTTTCCCTTGAATATTTGTTTTGTTTTTATTTTATGTGTCTATATCTGTGTCTCCATGTGTGTATGTATACATCTTTGGAGATTCTGAGTGAGACCAGAGGATGTTGGATACCCTGGAGCTGGAGTTACAGGGAGCTGGGAGCTACCTTATTGATGTGGACTCTGAACTCTGAAACAGCAGCAAGTGCTCTTGACTGCTGAGCTATGTGTCCAGCCCTTCCAGTATTGTCTTAAGTGTACCTTTTCCTGGTGGGCACTTGAGTTCTAAGGAACCAGCTGAGAACAAGGGACTGCAGCGTGTGGATACAGGTTCAGCTGCAATGAGATTAAACTGTTCCCAGCCTCTGATCGAGGAGTCTGTTTATCATTGATATTGGTAAACCTTTGAGGCCATTGTTTCTTAGCTTTTCCAGATGCTCACCTTTTTCTTAGTTTAATTTCTCATCATGAATACTAAGGTGTACAGGATAGGACTTTCTCAGGTCTAACTCTTTAAGACAGGCGGCATTAGCGACATAGCAAGGTTCCACGGCTCACAGTAACATACCCACAGACACTTTCAATAACTCAGCAGGAAAGAGGTTCAAATGATGACTCACAGTTCATATTTGGGGGCTCCTTTGCCATCGTGGTTGGATCTGACGGAACCAAGATGAGTAGAATAGCGTTGCCATCCCAGGTTTTACAAATACACTGTACTGCTAGCAGGCATCTGAACTGGGGCTCCAAGACATGAGGCCTCCAGCAGCAGCACCTGGGAACTTGCTAGAAATGCAATTTAAAAATATCAGAATTTGTTATCAACTCTACTGCAACCCTTTGGAGTGAGAAACTCTTCGGAAAGGGTTGACTGTCCAGCTTTTAATGGTGGTTCCACACATTAAAGTTTAAAAACGTTCAGTGCAGCCGTATTTTAACAGATTGTAATAAGAGCTAAGGTGGGGAATGCATGTGTGGCAGAGGGGTGGAACCCCTTGAGGGCACCCCGGAACTGGCATGTGCAGCCAGATTTTGAACTATACTGTAGAGCATCTCTTAAGTGGGACTTTATTATAGACAGCTGTAAAGATCTAGAGTGATTAAGATAGCATTATAAACATAAATGCTCAATTTCTTGGTAGGATGCTTTAAGAAGGTAGGGAGAAAAAGAATCTCGAATGCAAACAGAAGTAAGTGTAGCTCGGAATTGAAATAACTCTCACCAATATAATTGGTATCACAATTAGGATGTCTAATGCTGGAGTTGAAACATAATACTTGTGTGTAAAGGTCTGTGGTGTGTGTGTGCTCATGTGAGTATTTGTAAACGTGTGTGGGAGCCAGGAGGTGACCTTGGTGCCACTCCTCTGGCTCCATCCACCTTCCTTTCTGTGAGACAGGGCCCATCACTGCCCTGAAGCTCACCAAGTAAGTTAAGTTGGCTGGCTCCCCAGTACTGGGATGATAAAAAGGCTCTCCCACCCTTGGCTTTTGTTGAAAAATACTCTCTGGAGTTCAGTTGGGCTCATCTGCTCAAAAGAAAGCATTTGACCAGCTGAGCTTGGCAGCACAGTGACGGTCCAGCACATTGTGAGGTCTTGATGTCACTTCCAGTCTAAAACAAAGTTCTCGGATAAAAACCATATTCTGTAGCATAATATATGTTTTGAAAAGAAAAAATGTAATTTATAAGACATTGATACGAAGCCAGTTGCTCTCAGGAACGTGTGTTTTTGGTTTCCAGACACCTTCCAATTTATCTCCAAGCGACACCATGGCTTCCCCTTCAGCCTCACCTTCTTCTTGAATGGGATCCAGGTGAACAGGCTGAGCTCCTGCTGTGAGTACAAGCACCGCAGGAGCTCGAGGCTCGGAGGCAAGCGAGGCTACTTCGGGTTTGTGAGTGTGGAGAAGGCATCTCCCTGCTACAGGTATGGAAGCACATGTCCTCGGCAAGAGTGACCGCTTTGCCATGTTGCTTTTTGCTGATGCTTTTCTCTACACAGTTCTTAAATCACTATATACAATCATAAAATACAAGTTTAAGATTGTCAACTGTAGCCATAAATGCTTGATTTTGAAATTATAAGGTGTAATTTCTAAACGTATTATGTTTAGAATGGTCAAATTTTATATTCTGTCTCTCTTCTCATCTCTTTTTGCCTCACACTGCCTTAAATTCCACCTGTGTAGGGAGAGGGGCCTTTTTCTTCATTTCTTCTTGTTATTCTTGATAACAGCCCAAGGCAAGCCCCCCCCCCCCCCCATACCCATGTGGTGTGTTATCATCTGCCTGTGTGTGTGTCATTTCCAGGCTATGCCTACTGGAAACATGTCCACACTTCTAGGTCACCTACTTTTATATCCTTGTCCTTGATGTGGTGTTAGGTGTAATGACTGCTCTTTTTTATCAACTTTCATGCTGGACAGCCTGAAACTTGGAGGCGTTCTTTTAGTTTGTTTTTTCTTCAAAATATTCCTGAAGAATCGACTAAATATCAAGTTAGGACACAATATATTCACGAAACCATGACACTTCTTCCTTTTCCTGGAGGCAAGACAACATACTAATAATCTGATCAATACAGGTCTACTAAAAATAAGCATAAAGAAGAAAATGAGGCAGGGGATTTATGGGGTGAGCAGGACCAAGTTGGGGGAGGGTGCTGTGCAATGTAACATAATCAAGAAGCAGCCCAGTAACTTCCTTTGGCAGAAAGCAGAAAGATCTCTTCCTCCAAATAGCTTCTCAGCTGGAAGCCCTGTGGGGAGGGCAGAGGAAGCAGTGTTCTTGGTGTATTCAACTTGTTGATCAGAACAAAGCAGAGAATGGAATAGCGAGGGAAGAGGCCAGAGAGGCAGTGTGGAGTCCTGAGAAGTCCTGAAGTCCTTCCGTGGTCTTTGAGTTTACTCTGAAGTTAGAGAGTCTCTAAAGGAGGTGTTGAACAAAGTTCTATAGTTGAAGAAAACAGTGGCTCATGGAACTAAATGTGTGGGTAGGTTACATATCAGTGTGGTGAAGACTGGTGTTCCAACTTTTCACACTGCTGTGAACAAGTATCTGACAAGAGCAGGGGGTGCGGGGAGGAAAAGGGGTTTCAGTTTGGCCCGTGGTATGAGGCAAAGGCCAGTATGGTCAAGGAAGTGCAGCAGCAGGAGTGTGCAGGGGAACCCGGTTAGGAAGCAGAGAGATGAATGATGATGCTAAGTCAGACCCTAGGCTGTGGGATGGCACTGCCTATTTTTAAATCCTTCCCTCTCTGCTAATTCTCTCTGGAAAAGTCCTCACACACACACAAAGGTGAGTCTCACTGATACCATAGATGCTTCTTAATCCTCTCGGGTTTGACAATCTCAATGCCCCATCCCAACAGGAGCCTAACTGTCAGCTCAATGATGCTTATTGGTGATTTTGAGACGAGTTATCCAAGCAAGGTGGCAGGGATGGGAACTTGATCACAGTGGCCTCCCAGTGTAATGAGTAAAATAACATTAGAGAAAACTTCTTGTGGGGAATCTTCCTTTCAAAATGGTAATTGTGTGCCTCCCAGGACTGAGTAGAGTTTGAAGGGTCTTTTAGTTTTCACAACAGGAGATCATGGCATGAATTTATGTTAACGGATAGTACTGGTGCATGGAAAAAAAAACTTGAAGAAACATAAAGAGGGAAGTTAGTAGAGTTTAATCCTTTGGTAGATTTGAGAAACTGGAATCTAGAGTTCAAGCAGAATTTTTCAGTCTTGATTAAAGGAGAAGAGAGACCCGTGCAATGGGTGTTAGATGTTATGTGTGCCAGCCCCAACTAGGAAGCCCTGTCCATTCTTGACATTTTCTAGAATAAGAATACTTTTCCCACTTGAGGTTGAGGAGGGGTTGGAGGTTTTAGGGAAGGAAATAGGTGTGAAAAAAATCTATGGGCTAAGAGAGTTCAAGGTCCAGTGCAGTAATATCTGCATGGTCTCTGCACTCACTGGGTGACGTTCTGTCTCCAGTTCAGACGCCCGTTTGTGTGCAAGTCATTTCAGAGATTCCCACTGAACTCTGGAAAATAAATGAATTTATCCTCAACCATCTGCATGAAGACAAGGTGTTTGCGTGAGAAAAGTCCCCTGTTAGGCTCCTGTGTTTGAACATGGAGTTGGTGTTGCTGTCTAGGAAGGTAATTGAACCTTTCAGGAACAAAGCCTTCCTGGAGGAAGTATGACATTGGGGGAGGCTTCTGAGGTTTTATATCCTGGCTCCACTTCCTGTTTTCCCTGTGTGTTTTCTGTGTGGGTGAAATGTGAGGTCTCAGCTTTCTGACTGACTGTCCCTCCTTTCCTGGATGGACTATATTTCTCTATCTCAATAACAGGAAAGTAACTAATACACAGAATATTCTCTGTGTAGTAAAAATTGGGAGCTGGGGCATGTGACTGTTGACATCCACTTTTCTACTCAATGCCTTCTAGTTTTTTTTGCAATTCTCTATTTTAACATGTGGCCTGTCTATTTATTCTCTTGCTCTTTGCTAGAATATAAAAAATAGTTATGAGATTAAAGAGTGAGGCCTTTCACCTTCAAGTGATTTACTTACAGCTCTCTGAGAATAGTGACAGTTTTTTTTACTATTAACTTCAAAACCACACCTTCCAAAGACATCCGTGAATGCTTGAAGTAGTCTCCTTGGCTGTCTCCCTGTCACAGTTGAGGTAAAGGTCCCCTCATAGTGACAGAGATGAGCAGGGTTGGGTGGACAAGACAAGAGTCCTGTTTCCTTGACTTATGCTCCACTTGAGGTGACTTCAACTATTCCAATCATTTATTCGAGCTTCGGTCATCAGAACCAACACTTTGAATTACACCCAGAAGCTAAAGAGGGAGTCGGTGATGGAGGAGCCAGATGTTACTCGCTTTGTCCAATTCCCTTCGGCAGATGGGCTATAAAAAGTCTGAGCTTGCAATTGGGAGGTCTCAAAGTCTTCACACAGCCACAGTGCACATTCAAAGTAACAATGAATCACAGGCTTCAGGCTCTGAGTGTGTTGCCACGGATCAAGGAAGAACTGTTTGCACAGAAGAAGATGCTAGTGGGGAAAGCCACACATTAAACACACCATCATGATGGGAAAAGCCCTTATCATGCTTAATTTGGAGGAGACACTTGGTTCTCCTCCTCTCATGCCTGACAGCCGGTCCTCTCACCTTTATTACACAGGGAGGCACTCAAGTGTTTAGTGATAGAATTCAGTTCTTACTTTTTTGGGGGTAAATTGATTAAGAACAATTCCCATTCTACTTGAAGACTGAAGATGGCTGAAAATTCAGTAAACTCTTCAGTTTAAGAAATTACCTGTAGGCAGTAACTTCCTGGGTCAAACCTCCTGTCATATCCTTGAAGGAGCAGGGGTAGGTTTGAATTCTCTGACCTTTGGTCAATATGGAATGGATCCACTTCTGTGTGTCCTCTCAATACCTAGAACACCGAGTAACCACACCCTAGGTCAGGGTATCTTGTTTGTAGCCACACCTTGAGTCAGATGCCTGGTCACTAACCTTGAAAGAGCAAGAGTAGGCTTAAACTCTGACCTTCAGTCCAGGTGGAGCAGACCCACTTCTGTGGGCCCTCCACATGATATATTGAACATGTCTAGGTAGCTGACCAAATTTGACTTGCCATGACTTTTACAGGTTGCTTCCATTTTTGAAGAACAGAAGCTTACGACCAGAGAATCCATAGGAGATTGCAGAGAAGGGCTTCAAAAGGCACTTTTTAAAATCAATAATGGAAATTCTGTTGAAACAAATGCACAGACTCCCACGATACTTAAAGGGAACAACAGTGGATTGACTTTATTTCTTAAAGACTAATCACACATGTTGAACCCATCTTAAATGCAAGTTGTTACCATGTTCTTAGAATGACGAATTTCAAGGACAATAGCATCTTTTTTTTTCTGGTTATTTACATAAGTATTTTTTAAGAGCTTCATCTTTATTTATGTGTACTTGTATGTGTATTTCTGAGTATATGACACATGCGTGTAGGTGCCCTCAGAGGCCGGTAGAGGGCATTGGATTCCTTGGAGATAGAGTGACAGATGGTTAGGAAGCACTCAACTCATTCTGGAAACCAAACCTGTGTCTTCTAGTCCTCTGTGAGAACAAAAGGACCTCTGAACTACTGGGCCATATAGACTCCAGTCTCTTGAGTACATAATACCTAAGGACAGATGATCTATCTATCTATCTATCTATCTATCTATCTATCTATCTATCTATCTACCTATCTCTCTATCTATCAGTCATCTCTCTATTAACGTATCTACCTATCTATCATCTATTTATCTATCTATTGAATCACTACCTATAGTATCTCTCTATGTATATATAAATTACTATATATATAAACTGTTTCCTGAGGCTTTAAGATACATTTTTTTTTTTAAAACATTTAATACTATAGTTCTTGGCTGATGAGAGTTTTAAATTTCTTCTTATTATGGTTAAAATTAAGAATCTATGTTCCCATACAAGATTTTTATATTAAAATAAAATGCCCCATTTTAAATCAGTGTATGAACACACAATTCCTCATAATTTTTATTAGAATATGATACACATAAGTTATAAAGTGTGTGACTCTGCCAGTCTACTAGAAAGGTTAATAAAGTCTTCATGCTGTTATTTCTCACAGATGCATTATTGCCATGGGCCTTGACAGAAAACCATCTTCAACAAAACCTAGGAAGGAAAAGATTGCTGAGAAGAAGGAGGAGCCACTGAAGAAGAGTCAGGGGAAAGTGAGGAAAGACAGAGAGAATGTACCATTGAGAAGGAACGAGATGGAAGGGAAAGAAACCTCACTCTCAGCCACTTTTTCAGCTGAGGAACTAAAATCAGTGGTCGGAGAAGTGAGGACGGCTATGGAGGAGATGGAATGGAAGGGCAAGTCAGGACAAGATGTCTGGGAAGAGGACCAGGAAAACACCTTTACATACGGTAACTAAGAGCAGATTTCTCTTGTTGCTGTTGCCTTAAGCATCTGAGGATCATTTAAGACTTTCAGATTGATCTGTGGACTGTTGCTTAGCTGTGATCTGTAGGCAGCTGGGCCATGCTTCTTTTACTGTTTCCTGTGAAGTTCCAAGTTCTTTTTCTGGTCTCAGAAGTGTTGAGGTGCTTTCTGTGGGTAGGAGGACATAAGGAAGCTTCTGTCCTGCTATCCCGAGTCAGAATCCACTCCTGTAGAGACCGTTTGTCCAAAGGGAACTTTGTCTATTTCTTTAGTTTTTGAATATGATTATAGGAGCAGCATCGACTACCCACTTCAGCATTGGTGAGTACAATCCGTGGGAGCATTGGTTGCTAGGACGTTACACACGGACAGCACCTTGTATGCAGTTCCAAGTCCTAGAACCTGTCTCTCTTGTATTTCTCTTTCCCTGTCTCCACTTCTTTTCTCATACAAAATGTAGCTCTTATATTTGGCACAAGAGATGAACATCAGTAACTCCAACAATAGTATAATTATGAGAATACCTAGTGAGGGTAGAGCTGGGGTTTAGCTCAGCGGTACAAAGCTTGCCACTATTCACAAGGCCCTGAATTCAGCTTCCAAAGAGCAGATGGATTCTCTAGTAAAAAGTCTTTTTATTTCTGGAAATTTCCATGTAATATTTTCTGACTGCATTTGAGCATGCGTGAGTCGAGCCACACAAAGTCAAACTATGGATACAGGGGAAACTGCCCTGGGTACAACTTCACATAATTAATCATAAGAGACTGGAGATTCCTTCATGTATCTTACTGCTAGGTCTTTTTTCCCCCTCTCTTTTCTTTCTTTCTTTTCTTTTTTTAAAATTGCACTTTGATGCTCTTTCACACAGAAAAATTTCAGTTAAAGCTTACTAATTAATTAATTTAATTAATTGAAGTTTCAGTTAAGTCTTATGAAACTGCCTCAGGGGCTGGAGAGATGGCTTAGCTGTTAAGAACGCTTGCTGCTCTTGCAGGGTACCTGGGTTCAGTTCCCATCACCCACCGCAGGTGGCTCTCAACCACTTAACTCCAGCTCTAGAAGATCTAAGGCTCTCTATGACCTGTGTGGGCACATACATGGCACACAGGCACAAAGACGCACACACACACACACAAATAAAAATAAAATCTTACAAAAAATTGCCCGGTAAATTGCCCAGCGTTATTTGAATACAAATCTCTTTACTGTCTTTCTGTTTGCTCTTTGCATGTTGGAGCATGCACTAAACGCCTCACCCCATCCTTTCATCTATGACTTTGTTTACAGGTATTTACACTCTTTAGGTGTGCAAAATCTCATGTTCTCTCGGTGTGCCCACTTCGCTATTATTTCTACCACACGTTTGTTCTCACAATGTAAACACTTTCTATGTGTAGGGCACCCACGTCAAAATTAATTTTCTTTGATTGCTTTGAGTGGGCAGTACTCGAGAACATTACCCAGGAGGCCCCACCACCAGAAGAGATGGAGTGTCTAATAACTAAAACACATAAAAATTGGGAAATCTTTATTTTCTTATATCCTTTAGGTTGAGGATAATTGTTTACTTGCTTAATTGGTTCTGCATGAGCGCCTCTCGCTGTCTGTCACTGGCATACTGTCACTCTGAGATTTTCAGTGTGGGGTGGGGAATAAAGAGCAAACAATTAAATATGAAAGGTGAAAAATTATAACCACGAGAGACAGCTGGAGCTTATATGATGTGACAATTTGCTTTCCCTGGTACAAATTTGCTCCATCCCTGTAGGGAATGAAGTAAATCGGAGACTGTGACAGCGATGTTCTGTTTCTAGAGTTTTGATTCTGAAGCTGTAATTATTTTGGGCGTCGTATGAGTGAACACTGTACATGGTTCCTGTTCTGGCTAAGCTATAAAGCCATCTTTAAATCTTTCCTCCGTGTCCATTTGGGGTTCTCAACATGCTATTCACATACTATCTCTCAGGTCCTTTGGATGTGATTAATTGAATTTTTCCACTTCACTATTCATTAGAGTGATACCCAAATATTTTGAACAATCTTTATATGAAATATGACCTCACTAGGTCTGCAGATTAACTTCCATTATTATAATCCTGTTTTCTTCATTTTTAATTTACTTCCAATTTATCCTTCATATAAAGTTCCCCTCTCTCCATTTTGGTCACTGTGGGTAGTGGTGTCCATTTGTAAATGAGCCCTTATTAGCTTCCAGCCTTGTCATTTAGGTTTTCATTTCTTTTTGTGCTCTTGTGTGTAGCTGATTGCAGTCTTTGATCATCTGCTGTTAGTCCTCCCTGTTCCATAATTGTGTGAAAAAGCAACAAAGAAAGACCCAGAAAAGAGAGGACAATGGAGCCAGAGTTCTCATTAGAGGGAAATGGTTGAAGCTCCCAGAGTTCTGTTCTCATTGTCACTGTGCGGAGTTTCTTCTTTCAGACTATGAAGAAGATTTCGAAGTGGATGAGGAAAAGCAGGATGAGAGAGCTGAGGATGAGGGTCAAGCTGAAGATCAGACGAGCATAACATCCAAGTCACCCGTGGAAGGAGAAAAAGATAATTTCAGCCTTGAAAAGGAGATTGAAATCTCTTCAGAGAAGGCACCCGATGCCAGTGCCTGTGTGAATGGCGAGGATGACAGGTGCTTGGACAGTGAAGAGGAGGATAAACAAGGCAGGTTACAGAGTGTGTCGGGTGCTTTTGACTTTGCTTTCTGTAAGGTTAATAAGACAGAGATGCAGAGTTACCTAACCCAAGAATCCCCCAAGAATCCCAGCCAGCCACGCCTCAGCGAGTTTCCGAATTGAAGATCTCTTCCTTAGTCTGTTCGCTTTTCTTAGTTTGGGAGATTTTAGCAAGACATTAGATTGGGCTTGCAGTAACCTGTGCTCTGTCTAGTTACATTTTTTTTTTTATCTCAAACTATTTCAACACACACACACACACAGAGAGAGAGAGAGAGAGAGAGAGAGAGAGAGAGAGAGAGGAGAGAGAGGAGAGGAAAGATTCCAAATAGTTCCCTTAAGGGTACTCCAGAGGGATACTGAGGCAGACTTTCCTTTTGGGCAAGAAAAGTCAGAGAAACAGTCCGCAGTACGGCAGGTCCGCTCATAGTTTCCGAAGGTCTTATGTTATATGATAGATGGGTAGCCCATGATACCTGCTGCAGCCAGATTGATGCTGGTTTCTGGTGCAGACAGAAGAACATTTCAGGCCATTAGTAAATGTTAGTCTCTTATACTGGACATACAGCCAGTAGTCTTGACACTCAGGACATCCTAAAGGCCCTTTGAGGCACTGGGACCCACAGAGACTCACAGGCAGGCTCTGTCAGGATGGTGCCTGTCATTTCTCCCTGACAGTGGGAGTGACAGAGTCAGCTCTGAGGGTGGAGAAAGAGTCTTCTGCAAGTGGACATGACCGGAGTAGCCCCTGGCCCAGGCTTAAGAGCGTTTATTCACTGAAAGGATAAACCAAGCAAGGTTTGTGCTTTGGGCTGTTTCTCTTGTTTGTATTTCTTTTCAATTCTGCCATGAACACAGACAGGGTGCTGAGCCACTAGGTTCATAGGAGGGTTTGCAGGTTTAAACTCTTTCAGCTTAAAATGACTGTAAGTGTTCAAAGGAAAAATAAAGATCTTTTTAGCTAGGACAAGACTTTTTAAAAGATATTAATTCACTTAAATTCTGTCTAGTGAAACAAGGGACACATTTCCTATTTTGTCATCTGAAGGTATTCGGCCTATGATCTGTGTCTTTTAGTTAAAAAATTCTCTTGGCACCTCATGGGCTTTTATCAATAATGATAAGAATGGTTCACACTATATTTGAGTTTTTGTGGCTTTGGTATTTGTAACTAGAGAATGGGGTCACATTATGGGTGTATTTTGAGTTGCTGAATTTTTTAAAGCTTGCTTTTCATTCCAAATTATTTTCTATATAAAAATATCAAATTTTGATTTCAGGAATTATTAAGATACTATAAAAATTAAGCCATCAAATTCATTATGAATAAACATTTAGTTTGTAATTCACTCTCTTCAAAATTAATTTATGATGTTTTTCTGTTAGCTTAATGGGCGCACATGAATCTACTGATATTTTAATTATCATCTTCTGCCCCACAGCCCCTCCGTTAGTGCCTCACCACCCACTCAAGTCACAGTCTGGCAGTGCTTCTGTTCCCACAGCTCCGGCTCAACTGCGGTCATGATATGTAGGTTTAAATTAAGTCTCTATCATTCTACTTATCAAGAAGACTCAGGAGTCAAGGCTGGAGTAAAACCTGCTAGCCCAGAGAGGCTGAGTAACAACTAACTAACCTTGCTTTTTTTTTTTAAATTTATTTATTTCTTAAAGATTTCTGCCTCTTCCCCGCCACTGCCTCCCATTTCCCTCTCCCTCCCCCAATCAAGTCTTCCTCCCAACTCAGCCCAAAGAGCAATCAGGGTTCCCTGCCCTGTGGGAGGTCCAAGGACCACCCACCTCCATCCAGGTCTAGTAAGGTGAGCATCCAAACTACCTAGGCTCCCACAAAGCCAGTATGTGCAATAGGATCAAAAACCCATTGCCATTGTTCTTGAGTTCTCAGTAGTCCTCATTGTCCGCTATGTTCAGCGAGTATGGTTTTGTCCCATGCTTTTTCAGACCCTGGCCAGCTGGCCTTGGTGAGTTCCCGATAGAACATCCCCATTGTCTCAGTGTGTGGGTGCACCCCTCGCAGTCCTGAGTTCCTTGCTCATGCTCTCTCCTTCTGCTCCTCCTTTGGATCGTGAGACTTCAGTCCAGTGCTCCAATGTGGGTCTCTGTCTCTGTCTTCTTTCATCGCCTGATGAAGGTTAATATTCAGGAGGATGCTTATATGTTTTTCTTTGGGTTCACCTTCTTATTTAGCTTCTCTAGGATCACGAATTATAGTCTCAATGTCCTTTATTTATAGCCAGACCTGGAAACAACATAGATGCCCTTCAGTGGAAGAATGGATGAAGAAAGTATGGAATATATACATATTAGAGTACTACTCAGCAGTTAACTTGTTGAATTTTGCATACAAATGGACGGAAATTGAAAACACTATCCTGAGTGAGTTAAGCCAGACCCAAAAAGAGGAACATGGGATGTACTCACTCATATTTGGTTTCTAACCTTGCTTTTTGGCCAAAGAGACCACAATAGACTTCTTTACTCTTCCCAGAGCCAAAAGAGTTCATACTCTAGTCCCCTCCCTTTCCTTCCCTGCATCTTCTCTATCCAAATTGCTGGCTTCTCTATGGTCAATTCTGGTCAGCTGATCACTGGCTCCGCCCCCTGATTCAAGGTTTAACTTTGTTGGGCAGTCTCTGGAATGTCAGAGTGCCATCAAAATATCCTACAACAAATTTAAGCAAGCTTGTTCTAACAGTTAATACACACGAATTAAAAACAAAAAAGTGCAGCCTTACATAGAGTAAAAGAGAAAACAGTTTTGTTTCAAAGCAGGAAAGGGTCCATGAGGATGTGAACAGCATCTTTAGTACTAAACTGCCCGACAGTCAAGGTAAAAAGTGAATGACGGTGATTTGGTGTATTTGCAAATAAAACTGACGTTCATATTTATTATATTGCTCAAACATTTAGGTATTTTAATATGTTGAGATGGATCTTTTCTGTAGATATTTGCATTTTAAGTTTCTTACACAAAATTTGTGTAAAATATAATGTGTCAGTTTGAATATACGTATGGAGTTCAGTTCATAGTTCTTTATGACTCAGACCTAAATAATTCAATAGAAAATGGTGCTATCGTATAGAAAAAATGTTTCGTCTTAGTCGATATTTTCAAAGGAATTATCCAAGTGATTTGTCTGTCTATAAATACATTAAAATGCATTTGCTATAAGTATAAGCGATTAGGGACACAAATGGCTTGGTTTTTCATGTCCTCTGTAACAGGGTGAAAATATTAGGCTGTTGCTGTCGCAAAGATCCTGTGAACTCCTTGACTATCTAGTTGTCTGAGCTTTCTACTTTCTGGAGATCAAATAGATTTTCCTAACATAATAAGCTTTTATGTTCACCAAGAGAAAGGGATGGGCAGATCTTCTTTTCTTCCTTCCAGGGGCAGCTCCGATTATCTGCGCCATGACTACTGAATACCAATAGTGATGGTGAGTCTGGCGCTGGCCGCTGCCATGTGTACCTGGCCGTGCTGTAGCTCACCTGGTGACCCCTGCTCAGAAAGACTGAGTTCCACAGTGCCTGTGGGGGGGGCACATCTACCTTAAACAACCTTCAGAGCAATTACTTTCCCCTTTTATCTACATTTTGCAATACGCAAACTCGCAAATAGTGGAATCAAATAATTCCAAAGTCATATAGCCAGGAAGTTCTGCAATTCAGTCGCAATTATAACCAAAGCTCCAAGCTTGCACTTTGGAGGAAAGATAGGTTTCCCAAAAGCAGAACATATCTATCTACCTACAATTAAAATCACCATTCAGCCTGGTGAAAGAATTTGTTTCCTGCAGTTCTACAGCTCAGAGGCCTTTTGGCTTCTTTTGCTACTTCTGCTTTGTTTTTACAAAGGGGAAGTAAAAACAGAATTTCTAAATTTCCCTAGATCGTGCTTTCTCTCCATGAATAAATCCTCTCCATTCCTAGGCCTTGTAAGGTCTCCCTTCAGTGACTCTGTCCACTGGGGCAGATTGAGTTAATCCCTTTAACCCTATCCAGTAGGAGGTCAGTTTTCAGACATTTTCCATGTATTAAATGTTGTCTCTCAAATTACACAGATGATTAGCACACACAACCATGCTAAGAAAACCAGGATGGTGTGTTGCTTTGCTATTCTCTTAAAGACAGTATCACAAGAGACTTTGTAGATACGTTTAAAGGGCATATTTTGACATCGCGCCTTCTAATGTACTTTGGCTGTGTGATCTCTGGCTAATATTCATGGTATGTGGTTCTTAGTCTGAACTGAAAAAGTTACGTAGAATTACGTAGAGGCAGAATAGATAATGTTTTAAATAGTTATGGAATGAGAGCCACCAGGACAGTCACTTCACAAACGCTGGGAAACTTTTGAGACAGAATTGAACTGGAAAGCTATTTTCTCTTGTCATTTCAATAACGGAATTCTCAGAGTCCTTTCGGGGCCCGTCCAGTCCTGAGTGTGCATAGACCCTGCCACTTTGCCAGTGCTCTGAGATACAGTTGTCTCACTGCTTGTCTGTGTCCTCCCAGGAGGCCTCCTGTCTTCTGGACCTTCATTTTAATCAGATTCCATTGTGTTGCTCAAAACTAGGCTTCTTAGTATGTGATGTGTAAGAGTTAGCGATTTCATCCAGCTAATACATAGCATTTATTAGAGATGACAATATTGTGCAGTGGATTTCATGGAAAACGCAGCATTTCACCTACAAAAGAGTGAGAGGCATAGCATGGGTGCAGAATCCCAGACACCTGTGCATCCCTCTTATTGACATGATTAAGAATCTTGCTGTTAGTGTTTGGATGTGTCTCATTTGAACCTGCCTGCACCTGTTCCCAGGGGCAAACAATTGCCCAGGCTGTCACTCTCGTGACAAGTCAGCCCTGTTTAAACTGCCAGCTCACAATTGCGCTGCACACTTTGATGAATCCACTGTCGAGTGGCCCATGAGTGATGGAGGAGAGCCGACTCAGAGAGGACCCTGCTCCAGGAATGGCGTGTGCTGCTTCCTGCCATTTCAAAGGGACAATGGCTTCTGATCTCTGCATTTGTGTTCGCAACCCCGGACACTAATTTACCAGCAGAAAATGCTTTGTTAAAGATGAACGCTGTGAGTCTGGTAGGGAAAACACTGTGTGACCAGGAATGCACTTTTCCTGGGCAGTTTGGAGGTCAAAGCTAAATAATTACTCATGAGAACAAAAAAAGGGAGAGGCGGTGAAGACAGACCGGAGAGCAGGAGGAAGACAATGTTGTTTCTCCAACTACTCAAAGAGCCAGATTTGAAGCACATATTTGTCTTATAATAGTTCACTTGTGTGTTCTTCAGTCTGATAAAGCCGATGCCATAGACCTAAAATCTCAGAGTCGCCAAACATTCAATTTACTGCAATTAAGATTCTTACCATCTTGGGGTTTTATTTTTTTGCTTAAATATATACTTTGAGGATTTCATAGATGTACCCAGTGTATTTTGGTCATATTGGCTATGAACTTGAAGAGAAACCCATGGCAAGTTCCCCTTCTGCATTAATATTGTATTGGACATGACTCGACGAGCTGACTACTGCAGGGTCATACGCCCACATCCTGGGTAGGGGAGAGCCATGAGGAAATTATACACAATGGATAGACACACTTTATGTGTTTGTTTTTGCACAGCTTGTCATTATTTGTTTCTTTTCATTTTGTTTAATGTGGATGCATGTTTGCCTACATGCATGGAAGTCTGTGGTGCACCTGCTTGGTTCCGGTGGAGGCCATAAAACGTCTTTCGTGCCTTATAACTGCGATTGTAGATAGTGGGTGCTGAGCACACAACCAAGTCCTCTGCACGCACAGTGAGTGCTTCTAACCCTTGAGCCTCCTCTCCAGCTTCAGTCATTTCTTAATAACATGGGTTCCTTAACCCACTGCTGGCTGCTGAAGAAGGAAGTCATAGATTCAAGAAAGATGGTTAAATCCACCATTGCTTAGTCTACATTCAAATACTTTCATATGAGGTCTTCCGCTATGACTTTGTCTTCTTTGATGTGTGATCTCACTATGTGACTGAGGCTGGCTTTGAGCTTGAGATCCTTCTGTCTCGGCCTTGCATATTCTGGAAACAGAAGAGCATGTGTCACCACACCAGGCCTCTCTACACTTCTAAATGCACATGGTTATATAGTTATGATGTCACTCAGCAAACTTCTGAAGGAAGACTGATTGACCAGCTCATAATACAAAAGCATAAAGATTTACACAGTACAGTACGATGTGATTTGTTCTGGTCTCAATACTAAATTCACTATACAGCTTAGATAGTTCAGTCAGACAGTGTAGAGGCGGCTACCCGCTGGGGCCCCTTTTTCCTGTCATAGCTGTATGGTCAGCAGATATGTCCTTATAAAATAATGTATATATTTAACTCAATGGTGAATTCACATATTTCAGTGAGTGATAACTGATTACCTGTTGAGGGCCGGATACCTGCTCTTACAACGAATGGTGAGCTTATACATTAATTTAATTTGTATTTCTATGTTTTAAAACATCTATTCATTCTAGAACAGTGGTGCTCAACCTGTGGGATACCCTACACATCAGATGTTTGCACTATAATTCATAACAGTAGAAAAGTTACCGTTATGAAGTTTGTTGTTGGGGGTCACCACAACATGAGGAGCTGTACTAAAGGGGAGCAACATTAAGAAGGTTGAGTGGCACTGTTCTAGAATGTTCACTGAGTACCAACTCTTTGTTGTTATATTGCATGTGAAGATTTCACCTGAACCCTGGTAGCTGGGATGAGAGGGAAATAGTTCACACGTGCATGCCTATAAGCAGGAACCATTAGTATATGAATTCATGTGCCTTTGCCAAATCGGAAGAACAAAGGAAGTGTTATTTGTGAAGTGAAGGTTTTGTTTTGAATTCTTAAACTTAGTAATAAGAAAGGTGCCATTGGTAATACAGTAGGAAAAAGTTGTGGCTTTATTGGCTTGATGTCAATTTTTAATAGAAATTAACCACTCAAGTTGTATAATTAAACACAGTACCTTAGATTCTAGCGTAAACAACAATGAAGTGACAAAACAGGGTGACAACCAGGACTCTGAGGAACTAGCAAGTTTTCAAGTTTGCTACGTGCTGAAGAGTGTGGGAATAATTTTTAAAAAACAAGCTTGCCCTTGGTGAAGACCGTGCAGACTCTGAGGGTAGGAAGAGCGGATCCACAGCTTCTGAGAGCTCTTCACGACGACCGCTAGGAAAATGAGCCAGTACCCCAGGGAACAGCACAGTTATCCATCTGGTCTGCAAACATGAGCAAATCACTAGTCATTGAAGGGCCTGCCTTCCAGCTGGAAGGAGAGGCCGTGGCTCTCTTTTCTTTGTAGACTATTTCCTGGCACATTGGATGTTCTCAGCTTTAAGGGATAGGTGAGTCCAGGCAGGCCGTCTGCACTGTTAATGGTATGAGAAAGGGAGGAAAGTTGGGGATGACCATGATCCTCCTAGGAACAGAAACAGTGGGGGATGTGCAGTTGGCTTTGGCAGAGCCTCAGACACTGAGTACAGATCTTTTCCTGGACAAGGAGATCAGCAACAAGCTCTCTCAGTAACAGGAGAGGGACTTTGTGGAAAAAAATGGAACCAGGCAAGAGGCTGTGGCTTTACTTTGTACCTCCAGTAGCTTCTCTGTTCTAATGACAAACAATTTCAAATATGTCCTCAAAGTTGTTTTATTTGGAAGTTTTTAATGTAAATTTTGCCTTATTTCTAAGAGAAGTAAAACTCGTTGTGGAAATCTCATTGCACAAACCTTTTGCTTTTTCTGCAATCCCTGTCTTACCCCAGTGTCTGCACAGATACGGAGCAAGAAGTGAGAGTGAGAGTCAATTACACCAGGAGATGAGGGAGACATTTGGAAATGGAAAGGATTTTGTATTGGAGGGCAGGTGCCCTAGCTACTGAGAGGCCACACAGTTCCCCTTCTTTCTTTACTGAACATACTCAAAATTGAACCAGGATGAGCTGTCGGTCTTTTGAAATAAAATAATATACCTAATAGAAGCTACTGAAAAAGACAGGAAGGTAGCCTGTGAGTAGTTCACAGAACCCAAAGTGGGAATCATCCTGCCAACATTCAGATGGCCCGTGCAGCCTTGGGGTCTCTGATTGTGCTGAACGACATGTCCTAAAATGATACATTGGGTAGAGTCACCCACTAATAAGTGTGAGTTGTTTCCCTTAAATTTTGGGGGAGAACAGAGAGTGCATGGCCCAACTAAGGGTTCTCTAGAAGCACAGAGTCACCTGGTGCTTGCCCAGGGATTGTGGTGACAAGAATGGTGTTTCAGAGAGGCTGCTGCTTAACAGAGCCTCACTAGTGCCTTGGAAGTGTTGGCATGTCTCTGTGGCTATAGTTAAACTGATATAGAGAGCTGTGATATAGATTGCTGGCAGAGCCAGAGGGACAGGAGGATGACGAAGGAAAGACTGGCATTTTTTCTCGTCTTTAGTTCCACATTAGCTGGCCCAGCCAAATGTGTCAGCATCGTACAGTGATACAAAAGTCAGCTAAGTGAATGTGGAACACGGAAGAACTAAATCTGGAAGAGCAGGAAGCTCTGGGACTCCCACTAGTTAGTATATTCTATATGCATGTTTGGTCCCTGGTACCCTCAAAAGACAAAGTGTTTTCTGCAAAATAACTTTAAGTTCAGAACAAACTTTGTTTTTTAAAGCAAACATGAGCTTGTGTTTTTCTTGTCTGAAACAATGGAATCAGGGACTTTTACAATTGCGCCCCTTTCTTTCACGGATTCAACGCGTAGGTTCACTCTTGGGAAGTTTCCACAAGCCTTATAGAGTTCACATGCAAGCCATTTTTGACTATTGTATGTTTCTCGCATATATCCTTCTGGCAGTGCATCTGGGGCCTCTATTTTGGCTCTGTGATCTGCAGTGTTATTTCTCCACCCTGTCCTCTTTCATAGATTGCCTTAGGTTGCCCGAAGTTTTTCACCCTTGGGCATAAACTGCCTGGAGAAACCAGGGAGTTTATATTCCCCACAGGGTGGCCCACAGCCAATTATCTCTGTAGTTCAAAGTGAGAAAACCTGCTCGCTCTTAAGCCCATTACATCCCTCCTAGCCCAACTGCCAGCTGAGTTGAGCTGATTCTGGAAACAGCTCATTGACTGACTGTCTCCCGTGCTTGCCTGGCTTCCTAACTCCCCGAAGACACTTTCCTGGAGCTCATACTCAATTTATCTTCTTCTCGGGCAGCTTCCTTTTAATGTCTCCCTTATAGGGACTCCAGAAAAGATGTTATCTACATACACACATACCCCAAACACATTTCCTAATGCCCAGCTGCTTTGTGAGTGCAAAGATGGTACCCAGATGCCAGAGTGTTCTAGGGTGGTAGATTTTACAGTAGATAAAAATATTTGACATTACTGCTGTGATTAAACAGTAGAAGTCAATATGTGTTCCTACAAAAACAAAGTAGTACCCGAAATTTCTAATAGCAAAGGTATTTATAGCCTCTCTAGAGATTCTGAAAGAGAATTCAAACCTGGAGTTGGTTTTCTGTTAAATGTGATCTATTAAACTGGCTTGGGGGCACAGACCTTTAATACCTAGCAATTGGGAGGTAGGAACTGGAACCCATGGGGTATAAAGGCAGTGTGAACCGTAGAGTGAAACACTGTCTTGAAATAAGACACAATTAAATAACCATCACAAAAATAAAAGTAAATCCAAACCAAGCCAAAAATCTTTGGTAGTTTGCAGATCAGTTTTTAATCATGATAATAACATAGAATACACTGAGAAAGTGATCCGTTCTCCCTAAAGTTTGTTGATGGGTTAATATGATTTCTTCCCACTATAGTTCCCTATCAGCTGACACATTTACTATATAGCGAAGATGTTACCATTTTATTTTTTGCAGATATTAAGACCGTTTCTTCGAACTCGTCTAGAAGTCACCCCTACTCCAGTGAAAGCGAAGACGAATCTGCGGAGCCGAGCACAGATGTGCACTCCGGAAACAGTGCAGGGGGAAGTTCCAGAAGTTCCTCTTCTCAGGACCTACACGAAAGTGACGACCAAGGAAAGTACCATATCCCAGTTGAGGAGTCCTTGGAAACTGAAATCGAGGAGCAAGAAATCACTAAAGTAGAAGAGGTTCACGAGCCTCCGCTGACAGAGGTTAGTTGTTTGCCTGCTGAGGAAGAACCAGTGGAGGTAACCAAAGAGATTACAGAACCCAAGACGTCTGGGCAGTCTGCTTTCCCAGAGGCAAAGGTTAGAAGCCAGCTCCAGGAAGGAGGCACCTCCGTGGTGGAGGACAGAATAGCCGACCTCTCTGGGCTGGAAGAAGAGGGTAAGTACAGCCAATAAGGTGATGCCATGCTCACGCACGGCCAATGAGGTGCCACGCTCACTCACGTACCTGTGCATGGAAGCTGATTTGTGTCAATGCGACTGCCAGAGCTGGGGAATCAATCTGGATGATTCTGGAAGGATTCTATATTTGCCTTTCTCCTTGTCACAGAATTTCACATGTATTTTCAGCTTGCTGTTTTCCTTCTATTGCATTTTAAAAATGACTTGATCATTCTTACATAGCCTGTTTCCTATTTTCTGTAAATTCCTTCCTATGGTAATTCTGTCTCAAAAATCAAATAAAACACGATACGCGTGTGAAAGTCAAAGACATGTCTGGCTTTTTAGAGGTCGATGCTAACGCTGCTGTTTGTTCCGAGTGGTATATACATTTGTATATGTATAACTCATGTGGATGGTGCTTAGTGTGTCCTATGCATGGCTGTATGTTGGATGTGAACTCATTGCATCATAACCATGGCCATCTCTTCTCTCCGGGGGAAGCAGCCATTTCTTAAGAAGGTTGTTTTGCCAAGAACTGAAGAGCCAAGGGGCAGTCCCAGAACTGGGTCAGGTGGAGTGGCCCCAGAGCTTCTAGAGACTTCTATTGTCTCCCTGTCATTGCAGATTAGATTCATACACAACTATTAAAATTTCCTAAGCTATTTCATTCTGAACTATACTCTGACACTGAGCTCTTTCATGGTCACTGGGTTTCCAGGGTGTGTGGGCAGGTCCTGTTTGATGAGAGAAGTTTAAGGTGGGACAATGGATCCCCAGGACCACAGACACATGGAAGGTCAGAGGCTTCTGTCACCTCGGAGAAGACAAGAAATGGACAGAGCCCAGTCTATGGCTAGTGAATTGTGTCTTCCTGATAGCTGCTTCTCTGTATCCTTCCAGGCCTCCAGGTCCCCACCGTTTGCTCTCATCTGTCTCCCCAACAGTGCACCAGAAGAGCTGCTGGGTTCCCAGTTAAATCTGATTCACAGTTTAATATTATGAATCCAACTATGTATTTAAAACTTTAAGTGCTTTTAATTGTTATACGTTTTAGATCTCTAAAAGCTGTTACTGAACTATTCAGGCCTCCATCTAGGAATAGAAGATATTAAATAGTTACCTGTCTGTCTTACTGCTAATGTAGCCTTGTAGTATGTCATGGTAGTATAGTCAAGACAAGGATGTAGTGAAGCTCCTTCCAGAAAGTGTTAGAAGACTTGACCACTGGGCTGATGTCACTAATTATGTCTAGAATGAGGAAGGGATGTGACATGTAAAAGTTCAAAGTAGGACAAGTCCCACGCAGCTAAGATCACTTTGATAGAGCTGCCTACCATGACTTGAACAAGGATGACGCCAGTAGGCATGCTAATGTGGAGGGAGAAAGCTCATAATGCCTGGATTCAAGACAAAGAACTACAGGGAACTGAGCAATGCTGAGCGTTGGAGAAATAGTTTACCTTAGGGAGGAGTGTACCAATTGATTATTCAACACCAAATAAATGGGCAGTCCTGAAGACATATACAAGTAATCCTGTATGCACTAAACAGGATGTATTTGAATATTTAGTTACATATATATGTAATATATGCTTTATGTATATATAAAACAATATATACTTTATGTATATATGTATATATACTTTATGTAATATATTCTTTATGTGTATAGATAACAATATATACTTTATGTATATATTACATATATAATAGTGTGTACACACACATACATAACAACAATTAAAGAAAAAGAAGCCATGACTTTGAAGGAAAGCAGGGAAAGTACAAGGGAGGAGCTTGCAGAAAGGAAAGGAAAGGGGAAATGATATAATTACATTTTATTCACAAATTTTATTTTAAAAAAGAAAGCAAGCTTTCATGAAGCATGTGCTTGGTAAGGATGTTGAGGCTGGATGCAAGCTTCAAGGTTGGGCCATGAGCAAAGTGTCCAGATCAGTGGTCTCAGCAGGGCATGACCATCAAGTAAGCCCAGAAAAGGAGCTAGGATAAGCTAAAAATAGATCTTATATTTTTAAATGGCCCCCCAAAAAACTTGAGGAATTTATTTATTTAGGTTATTACTGGAAGGGGTATCAATCTTGGCCCTTGAATTATACCACAAATAGTACATTTCAAAAGGATTTGCCTTAGTGAATTAAAATTCTCGAAACACTTTGATAAAAACAGTATCTTTGATCTCGGATGTTGTCATTATATCCTGGTAGAGCATAACAGACAAAGGAAAAGTACATAATTTATTAGTTACCAATGAAGAAGACTGAGGTGTGGGCTGGCATCACAGCTCAGGAGAACAGGGCTTGCCCAGCATATGTGGGCTCTGTATTTGAGTTCCAGAAGAGGAAAACAAACTTCTATAACGATTTTTATCATTGTTTTCATGTCAGAAAACTCGGTATTTTTCTTCATTTTAAAAAACAGCATACAAAGTATTAGAATTCAGCATGATATTTGCATATGTAATTTGTGTTTGTTGACAGTTTTTCTCCTCCATTCTTCCCTCTTTTCTCTTTCCATGACCAGTAATGCCCCTCCTGCCTGGATGTCACATGTTCTGTGACCAGCATCCTCATGTCTCCCTTTTCTGTTTCTATGTCCCCTCCAGGGTTTTATGATCTATATGCACATGAAGGCCTGTGTAATCTCATAATTTATTGGTGTGCTCTACTACAATTCAGAACAAAGTATCACTGGGTTGTTTTCAGGATAAAATAAGTTTTGAAAGTTCTTTCAGGGATAAATAATTCACATATATTTAGGAAAATAAATGTCTATGACTAATGTTTGAGGACAGCAGCCCTGAGCTGTGTCCCTGAATACTGTGCAAGGGCCAACAATGACAGTCTTCCTTAAGCCAGCTCTCCCATCCTAGCATGGCTCTGCTGCCCTGCTGGAGAAGCCCTGCAGTAGCCTTGGTCATGGAGGGTCTCACCAGTGACCAGGATCTGTATCCGCAGGAAATCTGGAAACATCCTAGAAATTGTTCCTATTCTGTGGCCTGTAATACAGTCATATAGTGTAAATATCAGCAATTTCATAGAGACACACTGTATTTCTTAAGATGAGCAGAAGGCCATCTCATACTTACAGATTTGTAACATATCAATAAAATGTAGACCTATATCAAGTTACTGTGTGTATAAATGACACATGTAAGTATGTGTGCATATCTATCCTTTATGTTGCTGCTGTGTGTAGATATACACACACACATAGAAGTAATACATCTTCATTTCAAGGACTATACATATTATATATATTAATGCAATGTAAGGGACATAATATATTTGATAAGTATTTTGTCTAACTTCAATATTGCTGCTGTAGTGAGGTAGAACAGACTTAACACGCTTACTATAAAGCATTTCTTAAGATGAAATCAGAAATCTTACAGAGCTAAAATTCAAGCTTCTGGAAGCTTCGAGGAGACTCAACCCCTTCCCTTCTCCAGTCTGCCTTGTGCTCACTCGCATCAGTCTCTCACTAGCTTCATTTAAAACCCTGCCTTTCCATCTCTAAATCTGCCCTCCCTCAGACTTCTGCTCCCCTTGTCACGTCTCTTCAAACTCTTGCCCCTCTGCCCTCTCTAACAAAGGCACACGGGTGCACACACGGAGTCCTGATACCAAGGCTCTTTATCACGTGTGTCAAGGTGTGTGTGGGATGCAAGGCGATCTGCATAGGTTTGCAGAATAAGGATATGGTCTTTCAAGCGGGGGATACTGTTCAGTGTTCTAAACATTTCAAACAAATTAAGAATGCATGAATCACTTGACATGGGCAATAGGAAACAACCAGAAGAACTTACAGAAAATAAATTATTCATCCTGTAATACCATGCATCAAAATCAATGACAGAAAGGAAAAGTTATTTGAAATATTTGAAGCATAGATTTTTACATATATTTAAATAAGTAAATAGTTTTTGGAAAGTAGGGTTGCCATACAATGGATTGTAATATGCTGATGAATAAAATAACAAGTGTTGAACATATCAGTAGATTTTATCCCTCATATTTTAGAAATGGTAAGTATATTTGTTTATTTTCTCAAATACATTGGGAAACATTTTACATGATGCCTCTAATGTCACAGGTATTTTATAATCTTTTTATGAACAGGTTTGACACTGGAAGGCCAGGAATGAGACTTTTATCCTTGCTAAGCTTTAATACATGAGTTAACTTTGTTAATGTTTATTCTTCAATAATATCTATATATAAACTAGAAAAAAAGGTAGTTTAAAAATACTCTAACATTTATTACATGAAAAATCACTTTCATTGTTTGGTAAGTTTTTAAATTTTCAATCTGACATTTTACAGTTAATTGTTGTATTTTATACATTTATTAAGCTTTTATAAAGCATGCTCTGCCTATGCTACAATGAGACTCTACAAACACTGCTGTGTGGCTCTGATGAGCATCCTTAACGTCCATGTTTTCCATTCTTGGGCTTCCTCAGAATCTAACCTTTTCCCTATTGCTGAATATTTATTTTTTCCCACACTTATTTTGATACATTTTTTAATTCTATGATTAGCAGTTCTTTTGTGTTTGATTACCTATTTATTTCAAATTCACAAATATTTCCTCAAGATTATAAAAAGTATAATTTCTGTATCAAAAGTTACAGGTTTTTTGTGGGTATTGATGGACTTTCTTCTTGCTCACAAACAATAGCCTCAAAAGTTTAAGTATTACAGGGAGGAGGACAGAGTGTCAGGAAATCTGGTGATTCTGTCTTCCTGTCTTCCTCATATGTGTGGCTATAGCTAAGAAAACACTCACGGTTCTAGACATTTTATAGGATATACTTACAGAATGTGAACATAAAATAACGGGCAAGTAGTGTTTTCTGTTAGTTATAATTTAGAAGACAAAAAAAAATAATTTAGAAGACATATAGAAATTCAGTAATTTCTGGTGTGTGTGTGTGTGTGTGTGATGTTGGGACTGAACCCAGGGCTTTGAGCCTGTTAGCCAAGCGCTCTACCAGTGACCTGTATCTGCGGCTTCATTCTGTGTTTTTAGGTATAAATTAAGAATAGTCAGCCTGTGTAATTTAATCCGAAGTAAGGGTATGACTAAAGTAAAATGTGATTTGTTGTTACGTGCACAGGATAAAACAGGTCTGAATGAGAGCAGACAAATCTGAGCTGAGCTGAGGTCTAAGAACAAGGTCTGAGTGAATGTGGAAGTATTCGGTCGTCTGTTCCGGTAGATTCCTTCTGCCACTGTGTGTGGACATATTCAGGCATCTGTTTCAGTGGATTCCTTCTGCCACACCCGGCATACACTTTGTGTCCAACACGGTTCTTTGTGTGAATATGACGAAGTCCTTGACTATACAAAGTTTGTGATCAGGGAGGAAATACGTTTGACACATGGATCGTTAAGCATGGTGGTTTACCTGGTGTGCAAATGAGGAGGCAGAATGATTGTTGAGGGTACCTTTTGAGGGCTGGCTTTTCTGCTAATGGTACATTTGAGCAGAGACATGAGGAAGGGACAGAGGTCAGCTACTCTGTCACCTGCCGGAGATCTGAGGGACAGCTAGGAGCCTCAGCCCTGGACTGCGGACAGAGTTTGGGAAGAAAACCAGTGTAGCGGAATAAGGTGGAAGGGAGGCAGAAAGGGGAAGAGGAGGGAGCCAGGAACAGGGAGAGGGAGAGAGGAGGAGAGGCAGAGGGGAGCCGAGGTAGACTTACAGACCTCTGCGAAGTACTTATTCTGCCATGGAAATTTCAGAGTGGACAGATGACATGATCTGAACTTTTAGGAAGACAACGCTCCCTCCTGTAGGGAGGATGGAATCTGTCCTTGAACAGCTGTGGCCTTGAACTTATAATTAATTCTGAGTTTTGTGCGCCATGCTTCAATGTCACAGGTAACATCAAAGCATCTTCACTGTGGAGGTCGATGAGGTTAGCTGCAAGTCTGTCAGGATCAGTTTCGGGGACGGTAATTGATCCCCTACAACGGGTGATCGAGGCACAGAGATACTCTCCAAGGTGACTGTGGACTTAGAGTGAACTTGCCTGTGTCTCCACTCTGCTTCCATGGATTTTTATGGTTTAGAATTTCCGATACAGCCATTGGCATCATTTTCCTCTGCTGTGGAGCAGCTCAGTATTCTTTGCATGTTTACGATGGGACCAGTTCATTTTGTTTCAGCGCTAGCAGAGGAGAAGGGATGAACTCCCTGTCCTTGAAGGAACAGGCAGAGAATGTAAAAGATGCACAGGGCTACCAGCGAAGGCGCTTGCTTGCATTTTGACACCTGAAATTGTGGAAAAGAGAGGTAATAGTGAGAACTAAGGGCAGTGTAAGATGGACAGACTGACGTTTATGTTTTGTGGCTTCACCAGGGTTTTTAGTTTGTGTACTGGGCTTCTCATTTTGCACTGCCCAAATTCTTCCTCAGGCCCCGCTGGCTACAAAATACTTGATACTTCATAGAAACAAACAAAATCCCTAAAACTTCCCCAACACACAGTAAGTGGAAGCTCTTGAATGATCCCTGTCCATTTCTTATTTCTCTAGAGATTTTTGTTTTACCTGAACTGTGTAATAATGCAGAAAACTTTATTTAAAAAAAATCACAAAAGTAAACATGGCATTCTAGATTTGTGTTTAGTTGACAAATTAGAGCCCTTATTGCAACATCATTCTGTGCCTTACTTTTTCTTAGAATCCAAGTTTATGATAAGGAGTCTATAGAAACTTCTAACTATTCATTTAAACCATATGGACAGACTGTGCTTCAAAATGATTGAAACTTTTTTATTATTAAGTATTTGTGACTCAGACATTTATTGGCATTCTGTTTCTATCCTATCTATGAAAGCCTGAGTTTTGGCATTTCATGGTCTGATTTTATTTACACCAGTGTTCGGCTTTTTGCAGTGTGCTGGCCTCTTGGCAGGTGCTAAGATGTAAGACTTAAGGACCATAAAGCTCCATTCAAGGAGGCTAATCAGAAAACTGAAGATGCCAGTGCAATCGGTGATAAGTGTCCCACCCTTGGCTCTGTTTGAAATCAGGACAACCATAAAGGGTTGCACTTGGAAAGTTATAACTTTTCTCCTGACTCATGGACATTGTCACGATCCAGATGTCACACAATCCACAGGATTTGTTGCATAAGAGCATGAGAGAGAAAGACACAAGGAGCTCCCTGGAGTTGATTCCCCATGAGAAGGAGGAAGGACCTCAACATAATTAAGAAGAGATCCTCTAAGTTCGTCAGTTCTCAGTGGTGTTAAAGCTGAGGGAAAATCACAAGGACGTTAATGATAGGTGAGGTTCATGTCCTCCATTCACAAATGTCCTAAACTGACTCAGTAGCACATCCAGCTGGAGCTGAGTTGTCAAGAAGTGGTGTCAACTCCAAACTGTAGTGTCCTGAGTAAATGTTTCAGTTTGTACATAGGGGTGAATGAAGAAACCTAGTGTTCAAACAGAATCGTAAACAATGTATCTGAGTTATACAATGTTCCTCTTTCTGTTTGTCTTAATATTTATTTTCGCCACTGAGAGACACCTGTAGATATCACATTATTTCTTCCCAAACCACCAGTTACCTCAAAGAAGTTTATTAAGCTGGTCAAGATGGCCTCATAGTTGTTTCTCTTAAAGTATAGTCCTTGGATTAGCCCGCATCATGATGCCAAAGATGAGGAAGAAGAGGCGAAGGAGAGAAGAGGCACGGAGGCAGAGGGGGAGACAGGAGACTGACCCACAGTCTTTCTACTCCTGAAGGCAGGTCTCCATCCCAGGTTATCGATGGGGTGATAAATGGTAGCATTAGTGAAGTTAAACACAGACCATCAGATGACCAGCAGTGAGGAGACAGTGTTGTTAGACACTAAAGACAAACGTAATAGATTTTACAGTTTACCTCAGCTTGGGCTTCGGTGAAGAAACACGGAAAACGCCTCTTATCAGCCCCACCATGCTTAGTATACAGGCACTTGCTGCCCTGAGGGCTCAGGTGACTCTATACATTACTTCACTTCCTCCTCCTGATACCTTTGATTCCGTCTCTCTTTTGACAGACAGGTAAACTGAGGAAACAGCATGGAAGATTGGACTTGAACCTGGACCCCTGTGCCTTGCAGGTCCACAGTAGTAGTCAGCGTTATAGAACAGAAACTCATGTGAGAATGTGCACTGTCAGACTGATAGGAATTCCATGACAGCATATGTCCATATGGGGTGAGCACTAAGGTCAGATCACTAAATCTCCTAATGAACGGGACACTCGGTGAGGCAGCATGCGTAGGTTCAGGAATTTAAAAGAGCAGTAATGATTGGTGTCATAAGCGAAAGAACAGACATTTCTAGAAAGCGAAAGGTACCTCGGCTGCTTCTCTAGTCCCACCATCCATCGCGTGTGCACTTGGCAACTGTCACTGCTTCTGGCTGCTGTTGTATTTTCCTGGAAGTGCTGCTTTGCATGAATCTCCTCACTACATGATTGACTCCGGTGTGTTGTGTTTTCTCCTCAAAAATCATAGCTTAGTAGCTATTTAATCTTTATATATTTTTGAAAGCAAATCACATTTTCTTGTGAATTTGTTTAAGTTAAATTTGCCCGTCTTACTCAAACCATGTGAAATACCAATGTCCCCATGGCCTGTCTTATGCTTTTTGATATTTTATATGCTCTCCAATCAGTTGGACAGAAAACAGGTGAAGCCCAAGCACCTGGCCACTACCGCTCCAACACTGAAGCTGGACTTAGCAGCCCAGGGGATGAGGTGACACCCACGAGGGAACTGGAGGTCAACCTGGGAAGAGGTAAGGGCCTGTCGTTACTTAGGGAAGACCTGAAGGGAAGTTCTCTGCAAATGCCGCCTCGTCTCCATCTTTCATCTTCAAGACCTTGTTTGATCCTTTTGCTCCTTCCTTCCTTCCCTTCTCCCTCCCTCCCTCCCTCCCTCCCTCCCTCCCTCCCTCCCTCCCTCCCCCTTCTCTTTCTTCTTTCCTTCCCTTTTTCTCATGTAATGGATATGGATGACAAGAAGTGCCCCAAAGGTCTAAAGGAGAGCTTTGAAACTGACAATAGCTATAAATGCTGTTTTTTTTTTTAATACACTGATGTTTAAGACATAAAAACAAACAAACAACAAGAAACCTAACTGGGGTGGTGGCGCACGCCTTTAATCCCAGCACTTGGGAGGCAGAGGCAGGTGAATCTCTGTGAGTTCGAGATCAACCTGGTCTACAAGAGCTAGTTCCAGGACAGGCTCCAAAGCCACAGAGAAACCCTGTCTCGAAAAACAAAAACAAAAAACAAACAACAAAAAAAAGAAACCTAACTGGTCATTTTCCATAGCCTTACTGACAGTTAACTGACCAAAGTAGATGAATTTATCTTTTCTGATCAAGTAAGAGACGTTAAGAGCCGTATCACACCATGTTTTACAAGGGTTCATGTCAACTTCTCAGTCCTTTGAGAATTCACTGTTATCAGTGTGTAATGGGACCAGTATCCCATCTTCCAGATTGCCTAATAAACATCAAGTCAACAAATGTGACTTAATACATGTGGTCCACGTCCTGTGTCCGTGACGGTGGGCTTCCTCATATTTGGTGAATGTTGTTTTAACTTAGTTTCGATTTGAGTGTTTGAGTGTGTGAGAGTGTGTGCGTGTCAGTGTGTGTGTGAGTGTGTGTGTAAGAGAGTGTGTGTGAAAGTGTGTATGAGTATGTATATGTGTGAGAGTGTGTGTAAGAGAGTGTGTGTGACTGTGTGTATGTGAGTGTGTGTGTGAGTGTGTGTATGTGAGTGTGTGTACTGTTCATCACTTCACCCCATCTCCAGTGTTAAGTAAGAGTTACTATGCACTATGAGACAACATCATGGATGCTCTAGCAGGTGTGAGAGAGGCTCCCTTCCTCTTTGGGCAGCGTGAAGAGGGTCAGGTGACATTTCCAGAAGCAGTGGGTAGACTCACAAGAGAGCAATGCTGAAACTTTGCAGTAGACGTTCCTTTACAGGAATTCTGGGGAGCCTCCCAAGCACACAGTAGAGGCACAGATGTTCCTGAGGAGGCCAGGCCCCAGGGAGAATGTCTAGGTCACTGAAAGCAGTGGGCCGAGGGAGTGGGAAGTCACGAGGCTTTTGCAGGCAGACACAGTTTCACACAGCCACACCATTGATGGCTGCAAGAATTATGCCAGACTTGGCTGCTAACATGTTATGGATAAAAAAAGAAAAAGAAAACTTAGAGAGGTGCCATTTCCTAAGTTCACATAACTAGTAAGCATAAGAGCTTCATGTCCATGCACCAGGCCTATCTGAACTTCCAGGCACCTGCTTATTGCATGGGATCTCACGATCCCGTTCACGAATTCTACACATTTGCTTCTGTAACACACTTCCTCAAAGCTCACGAGATTGCCATAAAAACACACCTTTTACACACAGCTATTTCTGAGAAAGGCTTCAATTACCCATTCTTCCATGTTTTGGGAATGTTCTGTTTGACTTCTCGGTGCTGTGTGTGTTCATATAACAGCTCAGCTGGGTGCCATTAGCACATTTTCTCCTAGAATTTAAACAGTATATTATGATGTGGAGACTAGGGAATTTTATTCCCCTGTTTTCATGAATGCTCTTTAATTAATCCATAAATTCAGAGGCCAGGTTAGAAAAGCAGATGTCTTCTTTGAAATGTTTTCCATAACTGCCTTTTTAACAACATTTCATGCAGGAATCTGAGCAGCAACAGATAAGAAGAAAAAACTTGGCATCCAGGGCTACTTCTCATTGTCCCAACATAGCTGTGTTCTAAGACAGCCCCAGTCTATGGGGAAGTAGAAGTAGGCTACACCCTTTTCCAGGGGAATTTGCTACATGGTGTCTGAGCAGAGATTTGGCTCTACTTAGCCCTGCCAGTGCTCTTAAGGACAATCTTGGGAACTGCTAATTGATGCCTATAAAATGACCTATAAAAGCCAACCTTAGCCTCCCTGACAGACCTAGATTATTAAAATTTTACTTTGTGATTAAAGACAGCAGAACCCATCTTCTAAATATATGTTTTAGGGGGATATGCCAGCTCTTATTGCCCACCATCCACATAGCTTGTGGTACTACTTGTCAAGAGGCTGGGATAACCAGCAAAGGCTGTGTTTGAAGAGGTCATAGAGCAGTAACAACGTAGGGTCTGTGGAGGGAAAGGGAGAGAGAAGATTCTTTTAGGTTGTCACTGATAGTACCACAGGTAAAATAGCCAAGCAAGCCTCTGCTCAGAGGGTAAAGGTGCGTACTGCTAAGCCTGGTGACCTGCATCTCCTCCCTGGACTCCACACAGTGGAAGGAGGGACCTGATCACTGAAAGTTGTCCCCTGACCTCCATGAGGTCACTGTGGTAGCAAATGATCACTCTCCACAATATAATAAATAAATGCAAAAACATTTTAAGAATGCAAGTGAGCAAAGAAACGAGGACAGTTTGTTGGCTTATTGCATAGGTTTACATGGTAGAATCATTTATCACAATTCATAGAATCTATGAGTGTGTGTATGTATAATCAAGTCTGTCTTGGTTACTATCGCCATGACAAAGAGCCTGGCCAAGTGTATTAGTCAGGGTTCTCTAAGTCAAAGCATTTATAGAATGCCTCTCTCTATGTATAGAAAGGAAATTTATTAAAATGATTTAGAGACTGTGACCCAGATAATCCAACATTGGCTGCCTATAAATAGTATGTCAAAGAATCCAGTCATTGCTCAGTCCACAAGTCTCAGCTGGTCTTTAGTATATGCTGGAATCTCAAAGAAGCAGGCTCTAATGCCATTGGAGGAATGAACTTGCTAGGAAAGGTGAGAACAAATGAGCAAAGGGAAGGGAGAGAGAGCTTCCTTGTTCTTAATAGAGGATGCCAGTGGAAGGCGTGGCCCCATTAAAGGTGAATTTTCCCACTTCAAAAGTCTAGATTAAAAGATTAACTTCCAACCTCAGTGATCCAGATTAGAAGTGGGTCTCCCACTTCAAATGATCCAATTAAGAAAATTAAAAAAAAATAAAAACCCTCACAGGATTTTAGTTAATTCAGATGAGTCAAACTGACAACCATGAATAGATATCACATTAAAGCCAATTATAAAAGAAACTTGTTTAACTGGACTTATGGTTTCAGAGGGGTGGAGCCCATGGCGGAACAGCAAACATGACAGTAGGGACAGCTGAGTGCCTGCGTCTGGATCTGAAGGAGGCAGTGGAGAGAGCACCGAGAATGGTGCGGTGGAGAGAGCACCGAGAATGGTGTGAGACCTTGAAGCCTCAAAGGCCACCCCTCGTGTCGCCTCCTCCCAACAGGACAGCATTTTCTAACCTTCAAAACAATCCCCCCAAAGAGGGACCAAGTTTATATAAGCCAATGTGGGGGTGGAGTCTCATTCAAACTACCAAATTCCACTTCCTAGTTCCTGTAGGCTGGCAGCCATATAATAAAGCAAAATGCATTTAATCCAACCTCAAAAGTACCCATCATCTTTTACAGTTTCCACAAAGCTGAAAAGTCCAAGTATCTTCTCAGACTCAAGGCAATCTCTTAACTGTAACCCCCTACAAAAGCAGAGCCCCAAATACTTCCAATGTACAACAGCACAGAATGAATATTACCATCACAAAATGGGGGGAAGGGAGCAGTGTGAGGAAATACTGAACCAAAACAAGGCCCAAACTCCAAATCCTATAGTCCCATGTCTCATGTCAAAGGCTTAGATAGCTCAGCCTTTCCAACTTTGCTGACTGCAACACACTTCTCTCTTTTGGGCAGCTCCACTTCCTGTCTGTAGCTCTCCTTGATTTAGGGGTCTCCCCCGCCACACGCTTGGCCTCAGTGGTTCTCCTTGACTGTAGACAATGATCCTCTGTCTCCCTTATTCTGTATCTTCATGACTCTACAGCTGGAACCATGCGGACCACAGTGCCAGGTACAGGTCCTGCTTGGGATGGAGCCTGGCCTCTTCCTTGATTTCTATTTCCATAAGCTTTCAATTGTTGTTGCTTAGTAGGAGCATAAAATTCCTCAGGTATTTTCCTTTTAAAAATTAAAGGTTTATTTGGGCTGGGTCTTGCCCTGATGGCACCCCTCCCTTTATTTCAGTTTACATCAGGCCTCATCTTGTCTGTTTCAACACAACACAACACAACACAACACAACACAACACAACACTTAGTTTCCTAGTTCTCTTTTCCCCCAGCTGAACATTTTCCATTTCTTCTTGCCCTGCTTGCTGTTTCTAACTGTAGCTCTGCATAATAGTGACTGCCAATAACCATGTGACCATCAGTGATAGGCTACCTTGAATCTCCCTTGCCAATGAAACTAATCTATTATGTTTCAATTTTGCCTCAGGCAAATTTTTAGGGCAAGGGCAAACCGTATCCACAGTTTTTGCTAATACAGCACAGGAGTGGTCTCTAGTTCAACTACTAGTGGTGTTCTGCTCTGGTCCTCTGAAACCTCCTGAGTTGGGCTTCCCTAGCCAACAGAAGGCTTGACACAACTGTCTTCCATGTTCTTACTAGGCTGGCCCATTAAGCTCCATTTACAGCATCCAGCCACTTTCCTGGTCCAAAGTCCCAAAGTCTTCCACATTTCTCCCCAAACCAGTATGGTCAGGTTTGTCACAGCAATAGCCCATGCTCTGGTCCTGTCTTAGTTACTTTGCAGTTGCTGTGAAGAGACACCATGACCAAGGGAACTGGTACAGGAAAGCATTTGCTTGGGCTGTTATCTCAGATGGTTAGAGCGCATGATGGCAAGAACAGCTGGGAGCTCATATCTTGATCCATAATTGGAGACAGAGAGATCGTTTAAAATCTCTAATCCGGTCCTCCAAGGCCACACCTTCTAATCCTTCCCAAGCAGTTCCAATAAGTAGTCAAACCACATGACCAAGTATTCACTCTCATCCAAACTACCACGGTGTCCATGTTGGTGAGTGTGGGTTCCTATACGTGTGCTTGAGTGTCCATGTACACCTGTAGGTCAGAGGTCATCCATTGGTTGTCATTCCTAATGAAGTTTCCACCCTGTTTTATGTGTTGCTGTTTGTGTTGTTTTGAGACAGGATCTCTTACTGAACCTGGCTCATCCAATAAGTAAGGTTGAGTGGCCGTCAACCTTCAGGGATCCACTCATCCCATGATTCCTGGTGCTGGTTTACAGGTGTGGTCTACCATACCTGGGATTTTTCTTCTTATTATGGAATCTGGAGATGGAACTTAAGTCCTTGTAGGGCACCACATGCCTCACTGACTGAGCTACATTCCAAACCCTGACTTTCCTTTTCCTGTGCAAAGTCTCAGACTGGGTTCCACCCCTGGAACGTGTGAAGGAGGAAGGAGAGAACTGATTCCACAGAACTGCCCTGTGACCTCCTTGGGTGCTGTTCTGGACATATATACACAAGAATCATAAGTAAAATAAAAACATTTAATAAAACTTGAAAGTAATAAATACTGTTGAGATACTATTTCTGAAGTCCCTGTCACACTGAGTAGGAACCTTCAGCTAGAAAATTTAAAGATATTAGATATTTGCTGGCCCCTGCTTTCTCATTTTCTGACGAATCATTCAGAAGGATACAGTTCTTGGTAAATACGGCAAAATTCAGGGCTTTTCAGAGACAGCAGACCTGTAGATCCAGATTTTCCAGAGAACTTGTGAAGTACTTCAGCCGTGTTGTAGGAAGGTTGTTTACATTGGACACTTTCCCACACAGAAGGTCCCGTCTCGCTCTGTGGTTCTGTTTTGTCAGAGACGATCAGTTTCTGAGCATAGATGGCAACTGACACGGAACACAAACTGGTGTCTTAGTGAAATGCCATACCTCAGCCACAAAGACTCTTGATGGCTGAGTCTCAACCAGGGCAGCTCTCAGGTCCTGGGAGTGGTAGAGGATAGGATTGATACTCCTGGAGCCTGGCCATGCGGCTAAATGACCACCGAGGTAGACACACTCTTGACATTGTGGGGAACAATAAATTTAAGAGAAATAAATATTTTTCTGCTTATGGTAAAACATTTTCTCAAATCTTAATATTTGAAATGAAACTAGTTTTTGTATGTGTGTGTATGTGTTACATGTCAGATAATACACTGATTGCAAAATATAATATTGAGGAGTGTTGTATTTACTCATTTCACCAAGTCCAACATTCACCTTTTATATTAACTTGTCCACTAAATTTGAAAGCATTTCTTTTCATAATGAAGAAAAGATATTTTCAGTGGTTCATGTTAGTTAACAACATTGTATCAGCTGAGGAAAGGTTTATATATAATTTCAGTGTCCTCTTGTGACATGAGGTCTCATAAATACCCCACAAGTTTCCATATTGTACTTTCTGCTTTACGTGCTTTGATCAAGGTTACCTTGTGTCTCCTTTTATTTTTATGGTGCCAAATGGAAATTCAGTGGTGGAGGAAAGAGCAGCCTTCAGCTCACACGAGCAACCCGAGCAAGCTGCACCGGAAGAATGCACACCAGAGAAGGAATCAGCCATGGAGGAAGATGAACGTTCCCAGCCTGAGGATGCTAACGCCGATGCTCAACTGAGGAAGAAAGCAGAGACAGAGGAAGCTGAAGCCTGCCATACCCTGGATGCTGACATGGCTGTTGGGCTGAGGGAGAAAGCAGGGATTGCAGAGGTCTCCTTGCAGGAGAAGAGCCCCAAAGAAGAGCAGCCAGTGTTAGCAGAGCAGTCTTCAAAGAAAGGAGAACACCGTCTGAGCACAGCTAGTGATGCTGAGGCTGAGGCTGAGGCAGGTGCAGAAAGACATAGCACGCATGATGAGAAACAGTTCACACCCGCAGGAAAACCAACAGCGGTCGACTCAGTGTTTCTAAGTAGAGACCAAGCTCTGGACAGTCAGAGGGATGGGGGCTCTGACAGGCAGACAGTTCTGGAGAAAGAAAAGACAGTTTCTGAAAGTGAGCAGATATTGGAAAAGGCAGTGCTCACAGATAACTCAGTGCTTAGCTCAGAGATCCTTGGGGAATCAGCAATTCCAAAAGAAGCAGAGGTTCCTGAAATGGAGGAAGGAAAAAGAGAGGTGGGCTCCTCAAGACCAGACGGGGACCAAGGCACAGAGGGAGCCCTTACAGAGGACATGGAGCCTGTGGTGGACACAGCACCAGAGAGAGAGGATGGTTTTGAAGAGGCAGTACTTGGAAGAGAGACAGCAGCTACAGGGAGGAAGGAAGTTCTAGAAGCAGAAGCACCCTTGAGTTCCTCAGCAGGAGAGGCAAGCTCCACGGAGGTTGTCCAGGGCAACCCTGAGGAACTCTGTCAAGAAGACACAGCAAGGGAGGGAGTTACAGCTAGTGGAGAATCTGCCCTGGAACAGGATCCCAGAGCAGTGTTCCCTGGGGAATCTGCTGCAGCTGAAGATGAGAAGAAAGCCGAGAGGCCCTCCACACCTGTGAGAGAAACTGGATCTGAACGAGAAGCAGAGACAGGGGTCAAGGTGTTAAAGATGGCAGAGAAATTAGAAGAGCAAAAAGTTAAGGGGGAAGAGGAGGGCACAGAGAAGGAAATCAGGTCTGGGGGAGAGGAGGGCACAGAGAAGGAAGCGAGGTTTGGGGAAGAGACCCATGCATCCCCCATCAAGATCAAGCCTGATACTAAGGACAGAGATCCCACAGGGACAACCGAGTTGAGTAAGGACCCAAGGCTTCTAGAAGATCCACCCAAAGATAGAACCGTTGCCTTGTTTGAAGCAAAACCTCAATTTGGGAAGTCACTGGGAGAGAATGAAGCCACAGCCACAGAGCACAAAGAAGAGGTCCCAGGCCAGGAGAGTGAGGCTCCATTGCAGCAGAGGAAGCCACTAAGCCATCATGGAAAGGGCTTGTTAGGAAACCCTGGACCTGAGCCAGCAGGCAGAGCTCTGGGGCCTGAGAGTACTTTCTCAGCCGGAGGTCAAGAGGGGGCTTCCAAAGAGCTAGGCAGCCTCGAAGGACCAGAGAGACAGGATGAGGAAGGGCCTTTGCAAGTGCAAAGAAGGGACATGGTGATGACACACGAAGATTTTCTAGAGGAAAGACTGGCCATAGCAGAGGTGTCTGGTAAAGAGAGTGAGGGTGAGAAGCTGGAGGAAGAGGGACGTGAGGATAAGGGGCACCCTACAGGGACATTGACTGGCAGCCTGGCAGGGCAGGACACAGTCAAAGATGAGGAGGATCCATGTGGAGGAGGAGTTGAAGAAACAGCTTCAGAGCAGACAGAAGTGCTGGCAGCGTCAGTGTCAACTTATGGGGACGGTGTGGCCTCCTCCTCTGCAGTTGTCCAGAAGGAGGCTTCAGGAGAAACAGCAGCTGAGGAAAGGGTGATGACTGAGGACATGACAGAGAAGGTGGCAGTGGTAAAGGAAGTGACATCAGCAGGGGCTGCTGAGATCACACAGGAACTGTAGGCTCCGGAAGTGTGTGCAGGACTCAGAAGAGGGCAAGGGAGGACCTCAGCATGGCTGGGGAGGAGGCAGGAACTGAGGGATGCCAGTGAGGAGCAGCTGAAGAGTTCGGAGGACCAGCGCCTCAAAGAGACAGAGCTCACCAGTGTCTAGGGCAGCACTTCCCAGGAAGCTGGAGTTTTCTAGAACCCTGTGGGAAACATCTGGAAAAACTGCACAGAACGTGCAGATGTTCCCTTGAGCACAGCCGAGTCTACTGTGCTCCTTACTTGCAGCCTTCAGTTGCAGCTGCTCAGCCTCACGCTGACCTGAAGAGCCAAGTGGACACGGGGGAGGACTAGAGCTCACAGAGGAGGCTGCTCGGCTCTCTATGTGGCTGTCATCCTTAGGGTATCTTTGAAAGTGGGGTTCCCTGAAGTGAGATCCTTGTGTCTCACGAGGCTCAAGGACAAATACACAATACACAGAGAAGTTGGACATTGAGGATCTGCGGGAGGGGAAAGAACATGAGCAAAATATATTGTATACTAATTAAAAAGATGTACAGAGAAGGATGTGCCCCCAGAAATAAGGGGTTAAGCTCACTCTAGAGTTCTTTCCCATTAACTTTTTCATACACACACATAATGTGCTTTGGTCAAATCCACCTCCTCCTCTCCCCTCCAACTCCTTCAAGCCTCCCACCCCCACTTTAGGGTTTTGAAGGATGGAACAGAGTTCACCTGTGGTCATTTAATCTTGTAAGGCTTCTTTGGTTTTACCTCTGATGTTTTACAAAGTTTAATAAATGTATGTCTTCCATACATAGATTGCAAATACTTAATATCCAATGTTTAGTATACATATATTTAATAACATTTAAACACCTAGGGGGTAAACATGTCCTGTTATTTCTGACACTCCATGGCCTCATTAGTCCTCAGCTCCTAATATTTTGAATGATTTTATCCACTGTGCTATCTTTTCCCCAGCATATTGTGAATTATCACAGTTGAAGATGCAGAGTGGAAATGACCAAGGCAGGAAGTTCACCAGGGCTTCAGGTTGCCTTTTCACCCACTGCTGGCCTTCTTTGGTCTTGGTCTGTAGGCGCTAGTCAGTAGGTTAATCAGCGTGGTGAGAAGGGCTTAGGTAGATTTGCCCTCAAGGGAGCTGCGGCCCCAAACAGAGACTGGGGGAATTGAACATTCTGCACAGCTGTATTTAAACTGAAACGATGGTTTTCAAATATTTGACTTTTTACCAAAGATTACCAGAAGGTGAGTCCTGATGGTTTGAATTTGTTGAAATCACTTTTTATTTTACAATAAAATATTAGCCCCCATCTCATCCATGGGGTTCTGTCTTCATCACCAATTCTTTGGAAGTGAGCTGCTCAGTGTCTTCCATGTCCACTTAAAACTGAAGATTGCCTCAATCCTTTCCAAGTCCTTCCAGGAAAAGGATGCCATAGTATGGAAATTCACTTTCTCTTGGAAACATTAATTATTCATATTTACACCTGGAGTGTGTGTGTAAAGTAAGAACTTTCCTGAAAATACCTTTTGTTTGTATGCCTTTGTGGCCCATTTTCTCTGATAGACTAGCAAAGTGTGGCTTTCAGCATTTTATCTTTGGTAGTGTTATTTATCAGGCTGCTCACAAATGCAAACAAAAATCTAAGTACTTCATCTAATTGCAATGTAAATGTAGTGATTGTAATGGGAAGATGTTCATCACACACACTCTTGGAAGACATGATCAATCACAAATGCTCTGGGAATATGTGGTCCATCACACACACTCTGAAAAACGTGGTCCATCACACATACTGGGAAGACGTGGTCCATCACACATACTGGGAAGACGTGGTCCATCACACACTCTGGGAAGACGTGTCCATCACACACACTCTGGGAAGTTGAGATAGACGTGGTCCATCACACACACTCTGGGAAGACGTGATACATCACACACACACTGGGAAGACGTGGTCCGTCACACACACTCTGGGAAGTTGTGGTAGACGTGAAGACATGGTCCATCACACACACTCTGGGAAGTAATGGTAGACGTGAAGACATGGTCCATCACACACTCTCTGGGAAGACGTGGTCCATCACACACTCTCTGGGAAGACGTGGTCCATCACACACACTGGGAAGATGTGGTCCATCACACACTCTGGGAAGACGTGGTCCATCACACACACTCTGGAAAGACGTGGTCCATCACACACACTCTGGGAAGATGTGGTTCATCACACACTGTGGGAAGATGTGGTCCATCACACACACTCTGGAAAGACGTGGTCCATCACACACACTCTGTACCTGATGTCATTCTGAAGATCTGCAGCCTGTGCTCCTTCCAGGGTTCTGCTATTTCAAGCCTGAGTGATCACAGTTATTCTCCAGATGGTGCCCAGATATGATTTCCTAATTGGGTATCAACGTATTCTGAGCAGCAAATTTTCTTGAAGACATCCCTACACCATGTTCCAAAGCTCACATAACTGGCCCCATTTCAACAAGAGAGGGGATGAGAATTATCCAAGGCAGCAAGTCCCCAGCCAGGAGGAGAATCAACCTCTCATGGGTACTTACTTTCACGACTGAACTCTTTTCCCTACCACAAAGCTTCAGATATATTTGGTTATAAATGAAGCTAAGTCTCACTATTTTATTTTTTTCTTTATTCTATGTAGCCGAAGTTGTGGGCCCCTTGCCTGAGTTACCAGATAGTCATGCTGTCTGCCATCTGCTCTGTGTTGCTATTGTTAAGGTGTCCTGTTGTTACAGATGGTTTTCATTTTGATGAACAATGGAGTTTTTTGAAAATCAATGATATACCAGAGTAGACATATTGGAACAGAGAGTGGACGGATCACTTTATCACAGACATTATCACCTAGAGTTTGCCACCTGCCCTCCTCTCATAATTAGAAACTGCATAGGGTATTGGAGGAGGGGCTAGAAACTGCAGCTTTACCACACCTCGGAGGTGATTCTAATGTGCACCAAAGCCTGGACTCTGCTCAGATGGATCACTGTTTACACTGAGGCCTCATGGTGGTTGGAAAACAGACTGCAGGAGCATTGTCCTTGGGACAAAGCATACAACTTGTCCTCTTATACGGTCATTCTAAAGGAGATGGTAATCAGCATTTAAGTATGATTGTATGGAGTGTTTTTGGAACTTGCCTCTCCCACTGAAGAACACGTTGACTGAATCTGGCAGCAGCCTCCCTGCCCTCTTCTCTGATCCATGGCTGGATCTCATCCACTCCGCATTTGGTTCCCCAGCATTATCGCCACCACGCTAGGCCTCCACCCCACATTATCTTCCATGCCACAGAGCATGTTGAACAAAAGCACTGATGAGAAGGATTTGAAAAACTTGTTAATCACTTTGAAAAATGAGTTTTGTACAATGTGCTAAATGGAAATTGCTTCGGATTATTTTTATATTTAACACCTCCCTCCGGCCCAGCCTGTAGCACAATTCTACAATCTGCATGTGGGCTTAACTGTGAAATTCAGTGTTGTGTTGTTTTGATTGAGTGAATTTTATCTTTGCAAATATTACATCAATAAAATTATGTTTAGCGAAACTGATTTTTCCATAGTTTCTTCGCTATTAAAAAGTAATACATTTAACAAGCATAATAAGAGAGTTTTCTAGGAAACAAGATTAGACTTTCAATATATTTTGTGTTATTTTCTTGCAAAAATTCAAATGATAAGAGCATACAAAAGAGACATAGTCTTATAGGATTATGCCTTTAAGTGTGTTTGTAGACCGCCTGCATTCATTGGCACCTTCTGTATTCCTGGGATAATGCCAGAGAGGAGACATTCCCATCTCTTTACCCACAAATGTAAATAGAAGCTCAGTGGAGTTAAGTGCCTGTCTAAAATCACAATCTCAGGTCATCTAACCTGTGCTTTAGACTAGTTATCAAAACATTATAAATTACATCTAGGAAGGTTCTAAGACTCTCCACATGTTTCTGCTGAAGGAGGAAACATCTTACTAACACAACTAATAATAGCAAGACGGAACTGTGTTTCCAACCAGTGTTCAGCAAAGAACAAAAAGGTCTGTACGATTCAAAAGATGACAGACTGCCAAGGAAACTTAGGAAGCATTAGGCTTTGTGATTGAATTTTGAGGAAAACCTTTCCTGTCACTTTATAAACTTCCACGAGGTAAATTTACAACTTAGGTGAGTTATCTAACCTCCTTATGATCAATAATTTGCCACAATTCTTGCCCTTGGAAAATGATTGTTTGAACAAAGAAGAGAAAAATCTCAAAGGAATTTATTTAGTGGGTGAAATATTTGAACAGGCTCAAGGACAGCCAAGAGATGCCTCTTATGACCTTGGGTAATATTTCCTCCAGTCCTTTTCTACACTCGATTTTGTCATAAAAAAGGAATTTCCTGTCATCGTGGTTTACAGAAGAGGTGCAAGAGAATGGAGCTAAATAAAGCTGGAACTCTTAAGAATCTTCCAAACTAATGCTTCAGAAACCACTCTGACTGATCCTTCCTTTGATTTTCTTTTGCTCAGTTTTCTTTCTCTCTACACACCCAATGACAGGAAAGCTGTGCCCTCCACAATAGCTGGAGATTCATCTCAAGAGATGAAAGTGTGGGGTAGCTGATAGTCAAATGACTTATAATTCCTTCCAGAATGCTCAAACTTTAGTATATCTGTGACCCTTGCGATAATCTGTAATGTGGCTGTATACCACTCTTAGAAGGGAAAAGGAGGTACATAGATATCTGTGACTCTTACACTAACTTGGCATGTCTTTGTATAAATGTTTTAGGGGAAAAGGAGATCTATAGAAGGTTCGGAGACAAGCTTCTAACAAACTATCTGCTTTGCAGATGTCTCCTGGTCTTTGTTCAGTGCATACTCACAATTCAAGGCATAGTAAGGACTCATGCATACTGGGAGAAATCGCCTAGGTCATCAGAAGTCTGGGTATGGTTGTAACACAGGGACCTTCAGGCTGGTGTAAGGATACCCACAAATGGAGATGGATTTTTTTTTGGTGTACTGTCAAGGGTAGACTGAGGTGCATGATGTAGAGATTCAAAAGGGACTGGCTTTAATGGTTAATTAACAAATCCTCCTGAAAATGGGTTCCAACTATGTGTTTCCCATAGAACTAACTGAGGACAAGACTGAACTTTCAGTTGATAATAATCTCTTAAAATATTATATTTTAGTATTTTGTTGTCCTGTGAATTTTGTTAAATTAGTCACAAGGAATTTCTATGAAGAGCGTTTTTACACAATGTAATAATCTCCTTCGTCCCCACCCACTTAGATGTGATATGCATAAATATTATGTTTTTTCATTTATAAATATAAGACACAGAGTGGAAGAAAACCGATGCTAAATGCTCTCATTCTAGTAAGAAATAACATTCCTCACAGCTACATAAACTAATTAAAAATAGAAGCCACCGTTCTCAGAGATACATCTTTTAAAGTTTTTTTGTGTGATGTTTATTAAAATTTATGATGTATATATGTGGTCTTGATCAAATGTGGACTTCTAATAATCCCAATGGTGATCAATCTAGAAGAAATTTAATACAAAGAGCCTTGTGGTCATAGGGAATATTTTAAATTAAATTTTGACATGCATATTGGTTTAGTGGCAGAAAAATATGTTAGAATGAGCAATAAAACAACCAAAATGGAAAGTCCTACTCAGGAGCATAAAATTCCTTTCACAAAGTGGTAGGAAGATATAAGTTTACAGGAAAATTACAGCATTTTTCTAATGTTAAACAAAAGTTTAGTCACGTACCTTTGACAACAGGTGTTGGAGGTCAGGCTCTCTGAGATGTGCCTCGGTGTTTGTGAGATGTGGGAGTTCCCTCTGTGTGCTGTGATTACCACTAATGAATAAAGAAACTGCTTTGGATCTATAGCAAGGCAGAATTTAGCTAAGCAGGGAAAGCTAGGCTGAATGCTGGGAGAAAGAAGGGCGGAGTCAGAGAGAAGCCATGGAGCCATCAGAGACAGATGCTGGAAACTTTACCCAGTAAGCCACAACCATGTGGCGATATACAGATCAATAGAAATGGGTTAAATTAATGTAAGAGTCAGCCAATAATAAGCTAGAGCTAATGAGCCAAGTAGTGATTTAATTAATACAGTTTCGGTGTGATTATTTCCAGTCTAAGCTAGCTGGACAGCCAAGAACCAACAAGCAGCCTCTCTCCCTCCAACATCTGTGTGTTTGCTGGGACAGGCTTTGAAAACAATGTATGGGCATTGAGGACTCTCTTCTGGGCTGAGAGAAAGGCTGTGATGTGGTATAGTTTTGGAACATCTGCATACCACTCTGAGGAGCCATGGGCCATGAAGCCTGAGGGAGGTGTGGGGGTAGGTCTATTGATTCCCACACAAATCCAGTTCCTCCTTAACCCTGGTCAGGGTCTTCCTGTATTTGAGAGCAATTCCCATGCAGAAAGTCAGACTTTACCTCCAGCCCAGGCATCAGGGAACCAAATGTGTTCACTCTGAAGGGAACTTCATGGTGAAACCCCAAAGGACCCACTTCATAGGTAAAACTAATGGCAAAGGCTGTAGAATCTTGACCCCAAGACTGCAGGAAGAACAGCACCATAAGCATTTTAACAAAGAGGGTCTGATTTTATAACTTTAGAAATTATATATCTATGATTTCCACTTAAATATGTGAACAGTTTTAGATGTACTACTTGTAAATGTGTCCTAATCAGAGGTCAGAGTCCTGGTTTAAAAGGCTGAATAGTGGACACTCTGTACTTCCCATGCCCCCTTGTTCACCATATATTGTTGAGTGATTTGCCAAAGACTGCATACATTCCTGAAACGTTTTTGGCTTTATAGTGTTAAAGTGATACTTGCTGGCCAATTAATGAGCAGACCATGAAGGTTTTTATGTGGCGTCTACTGAGATCTAGGCAAGGAACCATGGGCTCATCTTTACTGACAGAGCATTCTGATAGCGATTTACCACTGAGGAGCAGGATTCAGCAGTGTCCCTGGGAAGAACAAGCGTGTAGCATGCTGCTTGCAGCACCCCACCGTCCTGTTATGGTTGGAACAGCCTCAGGTACTAGAATGAGTTGGTGTAGCTCTG
Source organism: Chionomys nivalis (assembly GCF_950005125.1). Classification (NCBI taxonomy): domain Eukaryota; kingdom Metazoa; phylum Chordata; class Mammalia; order Rodentia; family Cricetidae; genus Chionomys; species Chionomys nivalis. Next base: position 60,702,306 of record NC_080103.1, read on the forward strand.
TTGCACCAAAATAAACTGTATTAAAAATACATGACTTGGAAGACTCAGTTTGAGAACTATAGCTTCATAGCCTCTGCTAAAGCCTACAGGGTGAATAGTTCTGAGTTGTAGACTAGTCCCGACTCCTCAGTTTGCTCTGACAATGTCCCTAACAGCGAGCATATTAACAGAAGAAGGACTGGTTTTTGTTCCAGTTATAAGGTGAGAGTCCATCACAGTGAGGTCATGGTGAAGGAGCATAAGGGTGATGGTCAAACCATGGCCACAGAAAGGAAGCAGAGAGAAATGGATCCACATATTTGACTTGCTTTTTTCCTTTTTAGTCAGTCCAAGAGGTCTAGCCCATGGAATTAGAGTGGATCTTCCTACTACTTAATATAGAAAAGTTCTCGCAAACATGCCCAGAGGTTGGTTTCATTGATGATTCTAAACCTGTTCTAAAAGTCAACAGTCAGATTATCTGTAACAGTAATGAAACATATTTCTTCACACAAAAGTTTAGAGAAAATCTATCATAAATACTTAACTTTAATCTTTGTGGTGAAATAGATGGCTTCTAGAAGCTTCTTTTCCTTTAAGAAACAGATTATAAAACTTCATTTTTGACTGCCAATCCTTCCCTCCCAGAAGTCTCACTTCCCATCGCCTTTCAGATTCACAGAATGCAAATGTGATTTTCTATAAAGAAAGAACTGTAGGTACGCGGCAAATCCCCAGGGACCAATGGCTCTGTGAGAGAACCGGCCTGTTTCCATCAACACCAGAGAGTCCCTGCACCAAGAAGTGTGTGGCACATGGCTTGAGCTCAATGACCATGACATCAACAGGTGAGACAATGTGTTGTTCTGTGTTATTCTGAACAGTTTTTAGAATAAATTGATGCTGGCTGGATACAGGAAATATGTGGAGAAAATACGCATTTTTATGAAACATTAGCAGGGGCCCTGAAGACCTGAAGCCCCATCTGCTTCTTTTTAAGTATCAGACAGGGACAGCAGTGTCCCTGGGAGTTGAGGGTAGAAAACAGGGTTGAAATGTATTCATTAAGAGTTCGACAGCCGTTGCGACATTTTTAAAGTCAGCCTTTCTTTTGAGAGAAAGAGAATCCTTAATGAAATCTCAAAGTTCAGTATTCTTGCAGACACAAGTTCTCAAATGCACCAAAAGTTGCTTTTTGTCAGTCCCCCTGACTGCCAAGTTTATCCCTGAAGGTTCTAGAGGTTCTATATGCTGTGCATATACACACAAACACATACAGACAGTCACACATACATAGATGCACACACAGGAACACACACATACGCACACTGCCCTCTGACATTGGTTGAAGAATAGAAAATTGTTCAGAATAACAGAACCCCTACAGTTAATAAAAGTCTGGAATTAGGAAACTCCAGCCCCTTCTAAGCATTAGCACTGGCTTACAGGTCTCAAAGCTAAGGCACCGCCTGTGTAGTTTGTCATTTTGGCTGCTTCTGTTCCCTGCGGATTCTCAGGTGTGTAAGTGTAGTGAGTCATCCCTAGTCTGTGTATGTTCTTCAGTCCCTTATTGTCCTGCAGTCAGTAAACTTGTCACTGTGGGCCCAAAGCTTAACATCCAGTTTCAGTGCTAGCGTCTACTGTCTTCAGGGCAACTTCGACTGTTGGGGATACTTGTATACTGTGTGAAGATGTATTACTGTGATTGGTATAATAAAAAGCTCAATGGCCAATAGTTTGGCAGGAGAGTATAGGTGGGACTTCCGGGCAGAGGGAGAACACTAGGAAGAAGAAAGGCAGAGTTGCCAGCCAACTTTGTGGACAAAGCAGGAAGGGCAGTGTAGAAGTGAGTTAACGAGCCACGTGGAAGAATGTAGATTAAGTAACGTGAGTTAATTTAAGGCATAAGAACTAGTTAAGATCAAGCCTAAGCTAAGGCTAAGCTTCCATAATGAAGAGTAAGTCTCTGCATCATTATTTTCTGGTTGGTGGTCCTGATGAGAAAGTATAACTACATTTGATTGTCCCTTTTGTTTACCCACATTTTTTTTTTTTTTTGCAGCTGACTCAGGCTCTCTCTCCCATCCCTTCTCGCATGTCCGTTTTCCTACCAGTACCACAATGAGTGTTTAAAGCATATGCATATTCTACTTTGGTTCCTTATTTTAAAACCAGCAGACTTCTAAATAGAATCTTTATCTTAATAGCATCACTTACTTGAAAACTAAGAGGATCAATGTTTTCAAGTATTTTTGAGCACAAAATATTCATCCCTTCAACTTTCCCAAGAAAGAGGTTCGGGCTGTAAAGATGCTAATGTGGAGATGGAGTGTTTTCCATGGCTGAGGCTTAAATGAGGGTTTTTAACACAATTGTCTTAAAATGGTTGTGAAGAGATTTTAACATCTCAACGCTCTTGTTATTGGCATTTAACACTGTAATAGTCTTTTAGTGGCATTTAAAAAATGATGCTCACGTTACTGGCATTTCTTCTCTTATTTCAACTTCAAGGAAGGGTTCATAGATGGGTCGAGGAAACAATTAAGTTCTTTGAAACTTCAGAGAGCAAAGAAATTAAGTGTTCCAGACTCTGAGAATCCATTTTTCTCTCACCCTCCCCATTTTTTTATTGTACCTCATCTGCTGCCTTTGTTAACATGAGATAGGTTTATGGACTCTTAGTTCCTTTAAGACAAGGGCCGGGCTCTCTGCATGCTGTTGTAGTGAAACTATTAGATTTGTTAATTATGACAACGCACTTCCATTTCTTTAACTTTCAGGATGCTGGAGCATCCAAGATCAAGGAATCAGCAAGTCTTGTGAAGGCCAGATCCTCGTAGATAGTTTTTCACAGGGTGGAAAGCAGGAGAGAGGAGGAGGCTGCCTAATCTGATGTCTTTTCCATGAACTCCAGTAGAGGGGCTCAAATCTCCCAAGGGACCTGCCTCTTCACAGTGGCTTAAGTTCCAGGTGTGAACTTTGGAGGGAAGAATAAGTTGAAATCACAGATACAGTTGATGTCAGTCTCCTGATTTCTATTCTACTACAGTTATGTAAGAAGATGTTAAATTGTGAAAAACTAGGTGAGGAATACCAGGGCTGTGTCAAATAACAATTCCTGACAATTAATTGCTATCCAGGTGCAATGGGTGAAAAAAAGTGGAAATGTGTGTAGGATTTAGAGGAAAGGCAAGAGGTAGGAAAGCTTACCAATCTCTGCCTAGACCCACAGAGAGACAGAGAGAGAGAGAGACAGAGCGGGGGGAGAGGGGGAGACGGAGAGAGGGATGGGGGAGTGGCTGGCACGAGCATACCATCTTCTAGCTCTCAAGAGGCTTTGTGGGCTGAAGCACAAGGTGACAGCAAACACTGATTTACATGCTGTGATAAAATCCCCAGCCCAGCCCAGCAGGCAGCCCCTCATGAGCATCCAGAGAACCCACCAGCTTCTCCTTGGAGACTCAGCCAATAGCTACTTTTAAATATATGGTGTTATTTTGACAGTCATTAACGCCATGCTTTGCAAATAAACACCCTAAGTTAATATGAGAGGAAAGGGGGACTCTGTGGCGTCTACAAACTATACAGAAGCAGGACTTTTAAGGCTTTAAGGCAGCTCACTGGAAACTGTATGGGATAAAGAAGGGTTGCCATAGAACCCAGAAGAAGGTTTTGAACAGAACTCATGAAGGGTTGCTAGCTTTTGCTGGCTGGACAAGGTAACTTTGATTAATTGCAAGGTATGCTTATATCATGATTAATCACACCTAATATAGAAATGTTTTTGACAGGAAAAATTGCAAACAGAGAAGGTTTTCTTTATGATTTTTGAATTGTATTAATATTTTAAATCAGTTAACAGCTTAATGGATAGAGCAGGGGAAAGCAACAAACTAATTTAGCCTCCACTAGCATCTCAAAGTGTCCGGTACCTGCTAGATCACATTTTGCAAAATTTCCATTTGTATTAATAACTTATTACTCCCATTAAACATGCATTTCCCCTAAAGCTTAATGCTCCTTCAGTGGAGACCAATTAACAGGGACAGTCTCTGCAGCCAGCCAATTATTTTAATTACAGGGAGTTTTAAAAATGTGCTTGCTTTGCATAGATTTGACCAGCTGAACTTGACCGAAGAATGCATTAACTATGTATTCTAAGAGATGGAATATTTTCAGTGAATATGTGCATAGCAAGACAACTTCTTTTGGCATGTGTAAGTGCATATTGTGTGTGTGTGTGTTCACATTCATGAGGATACTGGTGTGTGTGTGTGTGTGTAGGTCTGAAGTTGATACCGGATATTGTCATTGGTACCTCTCCTCTTACATATTGGGGCAGGTTCTCTCACCAAACCCAGAACTCGTCAATTCCAGCTAGGCCAGGTAGCCAGCTTCTCAGAGGACTCCTTGTCTCTGCCTCCTGAATGCTGGGATTACAGGATGCTGCCATACCTATCTAGCTTTTGTGCATTCTGGGGACTCCAATACTCATACTCGAAGTGCTAAGTCCTTTATCCACGGAGTAACTTTCCCAGTGCCCCTGAACCATGAAGAAAACTCATCTGTGGTCTGTAAAACAGTGGGAAACATCAGATGCCTCTCATACCATTACTTACCTTTAGTTTGGAAGCTTATCGATCTGGTGGTAGCTCTCTATTCTTGGAAAGATCCATGACATGAAGGTTGAGAAGGTCTTCTGTGAAACAACAGGTACTTGAACGCTTATTTCTTGTTCTGATGGGCTGGTATTTAAAATGCATGCATCTCATGTGTAATGATGATAAAGGGTTGAGAGCAGGAATAATGAAAGCGTATTGCATACGTCAACCCTCTGAGAGGTGAGAAGGGTTCTAAGAAGATGAGGAGCTCCAGGGAAAGAACTGTGGGGAGGGTTGGCTTCTCCTGACAAAGTCAAGAAGTCACTCATTTGGTGTGAATTAGAGAACTTCTGAAGGGCAGGTAAGGAGTCCTTCCCTTTGCAGAGCGACACTGGACAAGCCACTGGAGAGGAAGAACACAGTGGCGATGTGAAGACTAAACACTAATATTCTAGCAAGAAGAACAGACAGCATGTTGATTGGTTGGATGAGAGACACTGAAAAACCAGAAAGAACATCATCCTTGCGTGAAAGCAGAGAGCACAGTGCTTATGACCCATACTCTAGGTTTGTCAGTGACCAGAGCTCGCAAAGGGCACAGTCAAGTCTAATGCTGACTTTATCATGGGGGAAGTCTGGAAAGTGGTGGAGCTTCCCTCAGCTCTTAGCTGGGCTTTTAACACGGAAGTTAAGTGACCAGGTGCCCACGGACATACAAGCTTCCAATGAGTTGGTGCCTTCGGGTTCCCGTCGTACAAATTTTAAGAAAGCTTATGAACCACAGAGGGTGTGCCTTACAGGGAAGTTTATTACAGATTTGTATGTAGGAACGAGAGAGAGAGATCGGAGAGAGAGGTGGGGCACTGGGAGGGTTTGAGCAAATCCATCTCCATCCAGTTAGCTCAGCTGTTAGGTGTTCTGGGACCTCTCAGTTTCACTTCCCGACAAGAGAAGGAGAGGACAAAGGACAGGTTGGCACGTAAGGCTGCTGTGGTGAAAATGGGTTCCTTAAGGGCCATGGGCATTGTGTGATGTGAAGATATGGGGTTCTAGGGGGGGGCACGACTTATTTTTCCATTGCTGTGACCAAATGCCTGAGAAGTAGCAACTTAAGGAATAAAGGTTTGTTTTTATTCGCAGTTGGAGGGTATATCCTATCATAGTGAAGGGGGCATGGTGATAGGGTACAGTCTATTGTGGAGAGAAGGACCATGGCAACCGTAGCTTTAGGTAGCAGGTCACATGGCATCCACAGTCAGGAAGCAGACAGGGGTGAACGCTGGTGCTGAGCTCTTCCTCCATTTCAGTCAGAACCCCAGCCATGGGGTGCCTCTGCCCAAGGGCCAGGCAGGTTTTTCTCCTTTGCTGCCCTTTCTGGAAATTCCCTCATAGACCTGCCCGGAGGAGTATTTATGTGCTGATTCTAAATTTCATCAAGAATACCACAGTCACCCATAACAACATCCATGAGATATCCACAGCTAATTTTTGAACATTGTGAATCTGGTTCTAATTGTGTCTAGATAAAATGTTTTGTGGTATTTTCATGTTCTTTTAGTTAACAGCTTCTGTTGCCAGACCTTATAATTCAGGGCTCACTTTACAAATACCTACATCTTCCCCTGCTGCAACTGTCTCATGGGCCTTCACAAACGATCAGTCTCTCAGGACTTGCATGGTTCTTCCCACAGCGGCACCACAGCAAGCGGTAACAATTAGGACAGCAGTCACTGTGGCTGGCCGTGTGCTGTGACTTCACTCTGTCCTTCCTGTGAGGGAAGAATCAGAACCCCCACCTTCATATAGAGGCTGTGAGGATCAGAGCGGCTAAGAGCCTTCTGGTGAAACAGGTCACACGGCACCAATGGCTCGCTGTACACCACAGTATAACTCAAGCTCATGCCCTCTATTCTGTGCCCGTGTCTGTAGCTGAAGTCCTGGGATCAACAGCATCAGCAGACTTGCCAGGGAAGGCAGTTCTAGCCCCTGCCGCAGAGCTTCACAGGGGCACAACAGCTCTCATGTTAAACTGAAAGGAGATAGTTTATTCTGGAGCCAAACATGAGTGACCACAGTCTGGGAACACGGCTTTAGCTTACCTCAAATGTGATGTTCTCGTGTGGCAACAGTTTTGTGAAGTTCTATTGTAACAGAACAAAGATAGTTGTGTGCCAAGGTGCTTTTCAGTTACCCTGGTGGAAATCTTAGGTAGACAGAAGTCAGCTTTGCAGGGAGAACTATTGTAGGTGCCGGCTGTTGTATGACAACCACATCCTAAGGCCTTTAGCAGGCTGGAGTCTGCTGTACATCCAGAAGGGCTTGCTAGTGGTTGCAAAGATGTTAGGCAGATACAGAGTCGAGCAATAAACTGCCATTAAGGGGCGGAAGGGTGCCCAGGACAATGTGGTCCTGGACTTGCAACGTTCCAATTTCTCCACTTCCCTGAGTATCCAGTCAGCCACCCTAGCAGAAGGACAAGTGGAAGGTGCAATTCTTTCGAGATATTTTTGTTCATAACTTGATGCCACACCTGTAGGGGTGACCCCCAGATGGCCATTAGTAAGCACCCCTGTTATTCAAATGTAGGCTCCACTTTAATAATTGCATGTGGGATTCTTGATGACAAGCCTAGGAACCCATGTTCAATCCTCCAGAGCCTACACGGTGGAGAGAACTGACTCACAAAAGCTGCCCTCTGATCTCCACGTGTGCGCTGTGTGCATGTATGCCGATGCACACACACTTACACAAAAGAAATAAATGGATGAATAAATAATGTAATTATAAAAAGAAGTTGATATTCTCTTTTGTGACCTGTTTGTGAAATGGTATTGAGACCATGAATTGTTATGAATTAAAAACAAAAAGTTAAAATCAACAAATATTTAAACTGTTATTCCCCTTGTGATCAACCTTACCTTTCCTGATTTACTGTTTCAATCTTACTCTTTTCTGATTCACTGGGATAAAAGAAGAGACGCAGTTTTGTGAAATTAATAAATCTCCCTTTAAGGATGGCGGAGACACCTTTCTTCTGCAGAGGGGCCCATTGCTTAAATGGCTGAAACCTGAGTCATATTCTTTTCAGTCCTCTAACTCCACATGAAGCCAGGTTGGGCGTGCATCTGCAGTGTCCACACCAGGCAGGCTCAGCACCTGTGGTGGTGTTTAATGCACGAAGCCTAATTTAATTAGCACTCTGCCCCAGGCCAGCCTGCTGTGGGGTCTTGGATCTCTGGCTCAGGAAGACAAGTGTAACCCCTGCTCCTTCCGTCTCTAGTCAGCCTCGTCAAGGGTGGGTGTCTATGGAGAGAGGGGAGCTCTGCTTCTCCATCAAGCTCTGCACAGGGCTAATTGAGCTGCCAGTCTTGGACCACGGTCTGCGATTGCTACCGCCGCCAAGAGCAGAGACCCAGGGAAGGGATTGTAAATGTCAGATGGCTCATGTTTGCCCTCGTGGCTCTTGAATTGATCAGGGGAGCTATCTAGTCTGCACGCTTGAGTAGCACAAGCAACAGACAAGTAGGGAGGAATAAAGTATTCAAACCCCAGTGGGGAAGCCTGCGCCGGATCCCCCTCTCCCTCGTGGAGCTAATGAGGGAAGGAAAGGTGAAGGTGCCTGGCGGCCTAAGTGCAGGCTTTGCCTCCCGACTGTGCTCCTGCTTATCATGCTAAGGGGCTCTTTCCGTCAGTCATTTCTCTCTTGCGCAGCCTAGGAAATACCATCGCAAATACCATTGCATGTCTTAGGATTCCAGCTGCAGCCCTTTTGTAGCCGTAACAAAGAAAATAAATTTTTTGTTTTACTTTTTAAGAATGAGCCACAGCAATCAGGAAGGATGCACTTTTTTACCCGATATCTGAAACTTCTGTGCTCGTCCCCTATTTTCCCTGGAGCTGTAGGAAGGCAACCATAGTCACCTTTGCCCGGGCTCGGGACTGTGAGCAGGGCTAGCTCTGCCTTTCTCTCCATCACAGAGACGAGAGACGCCCCCATGAGGAAAGCACTTACCGTGCATATGAGGACCTGAATTCAGTCCCTAGGATCCACAGAGTTAACTCCACTGCCCCTGTGGGAAGACGGAAGGCTGAGACATGAGCCCCTAGGACTGTGCGGGTCGGCTGGCCTGGTGTGTGCAGCAGAAAACAGCCAGGTGGAGTTGAAGACTACACCGAGGTTAATCTCTGGCCTCCACACTCAGGGCACGGCATGTGTGCCCTGTGCTCACGTATACAAATGTGTGTGCACACATGACCTGAAATTGGGCTCTATTCTAGTGGGCTTCAGTTCACAGATTTGCCTTTCTGAACATGAATTATCAAATTTAAAAAAAACCATTCTCTCCAGGAATGTGTAGAAAGCAACTCAGATAACACATTGAAGCCTCTAAGACACACTTCTGCCGTCTTACAGGCATCCGTGCAGCGGACATGTGTGCTCTTCTCACTTGCTGTCCTTCCCATGGGAAACCTTTTGTTTCCTGTGTTTGTAAATGACTGGAATCTTTTCTAATATATGTTGGGTCTAGAATCACACACTGCTACTCAAGGGGACTAGACAGTGGTTCAGTTTGCCTCAGAGATGTCGGTTCTCTCGTTCTTGGTGATGAGAGGGCATTTTCAGAGACATCGATAGTTTTGTTAGAAAGATTCTCATGTGTCACTTCAGTTCCTGTGTGGTTGGCCAGAGAACAATAGTAAGAGATGAAGGCATCTGCTGGTGTGATCTCAGAACTAATCACATACTCTGCTGATGTGATCTCAGAACTAATCACATACTCTGCTGGTGTGATCTCAGAACTAATCACATACTCTGCTGGTGTGATCTCAGAACTAATCACATACTCTGCTGGTGTGATCTCAGAACTAATCACATACTCTGCTGGTGTGATCTCAGAACTAATCACATACTCTGCTGGTGTGATCTCAGAACTAATCACATACTCTGCTGGTGTGATCTCAGAACTAATCACATACTCTGCTGGTGTGATCTCAGAACTAATCACATACTCTGCTGGTGTGATCTCAGAACTAATCACATACTCTGCTGGTGTGATCTCAGAACTAATCACATACTCTGCTGGTGTGATCTCAGAACTAATCACATACTCTGCTGGTGTGATCTCAGAACTAATCACATACTCTGCTGGTGTGATCTCAGAACGAATCACATACTCTGGCTACTTGAGAGCCTCACAGGAACCCTGAAGAGTAAATGTGAGTATCACTAGGCTAAAGAGCGAAAAACAAACAACAAAACAAAAACAAAAACAAAAAAACCCTGACTCTCCCACGCTCACACACCTACTCCAAAGATCAATGGGACTCTGCAGCTGGTGCTTATTGTTTAAGGCAGAAGGGAGAGACTGAGGGAGAAACTAAGGAAGAAGCGGAGAGAGGAAGAGAAAAATGGAAGGAAAAGAAGAAGAAATGAGAGAGGGGGACAGGGAAAGAGCAAGAAAGGGGGCAGGAAAGAAGGGAAGGGTTCCAAAGAGAAAACTGAGAAACTCTTGATTTTAGATGGGCTGTCTACTGTGAGCATTCCTTACAACGAGCAGCCACACTTTTCTCTTTCCTAGGGAAATGTCAACTTTGGAAATAATTTAATCCAAATATTCAAGCTGTTGGAATGGCTCTCCATGTTGCTGTGGTACCATGGTTCACAATTATAATTAATGGAACATCTTCCGAGAGAGCTCAGTGCTGCGTGCACACAGAGAAATACATAATGTGCTAAGCATACAGAAACATGAGCTCCGAGGTCCATTTCTTACAAGCAGAGATGGGAAGCAATTAGTGAGACAATTTTCAGCAAGAAGGGAAAAAAGTACCCGAAGAATCTTGTTTTCCTGAGACATGCCTGAAGATGAGCCTCGGGCCCCATTAAGGGTGTGGTAATGAAGAGGGCTTCGGAGCCACCGGGTGGCTGTGTGGAAAGGTTTTTCCTTTTCAGGAATCAAGATGCATTAGCCTCATTATTTGCAGATCCTTGTCAAGACAAGAGCAGGGGGAAGCAGGGACATAACAGGAGACGGGAGGGGGAGGAGGAGGCCCGGAGGAGACAAGAACTGGAGCTGAGTCTTTTCTGGACAATTCCAGTCAAAAAGAGGGGTATTTCAGGAGAAAACAATACCCCACACCTGGGTATGACCTCTCCAGTGGAAACAGATGAAGGCATGCCTGCTCCTACCTTGTCTCCAGCACGTCATTCCAACACCATCCATGGTACCGACTACACAGCTTGTCATTCCACCTGCTGTGTTACAAGCCTCCCCTGTCCACCAGATCTCTTTCCAGTTCAGTTATTAAAGACTAGGCCCTAGACTAGCGTAGGCTGGAGCGGGACTTGTTGTCTAGAATAACCCCTCCAAGGCAACAGAGAAGGACTTATGGGCACAGCTGCTCCCTAGCTAGTGCCCATTTTCTCTCCTGCATCTTTCTTTCTCAGGGTTTATGTATAAGCAGTCATCTTTGCTTCCTTGGCTGTGTTCTTTAAGAGCCCTTGAGAACATGTTTGAGGGGACTCAGTACCTGTCACTCTAGAATAATCTAGTGGGAGAATGTAAAGACCAATGACTTAAAGGCATCAAAACCACTGGACTTACCAAGGTTATAATTTATACCTTTGGACCTGCACTGGGTTAGCTGTAAGCTGACTGGGGCTCATAGGGGCTAGAGATTTTGCTATCATAGGTCATAAAAGACAGTCCAAAGGATTTCAGACGTGGGGCTGCTGGTTTTCTTTAATGAGAATTGCTCTCTAGAAATATACTTTCAAACAGCAGGGAGAGCAGAGCCATCAAGGGTCGAGCTGCATGGCTATTCAAGGAGTTTTGTCTGAGTTCATATTAGCTCAGAAGGAGTAGATGCTCCCGAGAGCAGTTCCTCAGAGGCAGCTCTCAATCTCCAACTTGTCTTCTCTGATTTTAGGACAGGGATGATTCTATCTTCCAGGGCACATGGAGAAATACTCAGAGACATATTGTTGTTTAAATAGGGTCTTGGTATATTGTCCAAACTTGCCTCAAACTTACAATCCTCATATCTCTTTACCCAATCCCTGCCTGTGTGCTGGTGTTTACAAATGTGTGATCATTACTTGGAGACAGTTTTGAATGTCATGATTTGGAACAGGTGCATCAGCTGGTAGTTTCTGAGAGAAATACAACTAATGGGAGGTGGGTGATAGATCTATAGGTAGATCAATAACAGAGGATCAATAGATGGACAGACAGCTAATAGGTGTTTAGATAATTAGACATCTATGTGATAGATTATTGATAGATGGATAAATAGCGAATAGATGATAGATAGCTGATTAGATGATAATAGGTTATTGATAAATGGTGGATGATGTTTATCCTTCAAAATTCAAGGTATGCATATCTGTGTATATTACACAGATATATAGATGTATAGATTTGTGCATGTTTGTATATATGAAATGCATGCATCTATGTCCTATATTGTGTCAGCTCATATAATGGCAGAAGTTGAAAAGCCCTGAGATCTGCTAACTTGCTGGTGGGGAATCTCTGGTAATGCAGATCAAAGGCCTGAGAGCTTGAGAGCCCAGGGTGCAGATTCCGGTGTGACTCTAAGACCCTGGACATCAGGACTGCAGGTTCCTTTCCTCACTGCCTGCTCTATTCAGGTCCTGGTGGACTGCAATGCGCTAACTCCCATCTGGGGCAAGCTGCCTTGCAGTGCGCTTCAGACCTGATTCTTTCCAGACCATCTTCATGGACAAGCCTGGAGTTACTGCTTAACTGGGTATCTACATTGCTGACTCAGTCAAACTGACGCAAGGAATGAGCTATCACGGGAGCTGTTCTGACTTCACAGCAAACTGCAAGCCTGCGGCAGTGCCCAGACCAGCACCTCACAGAGAGTTAGACTGTCCAGAAACAGTATGAAGCTCAAAACCCCTTGATTTAGAATATACCAAATTCTTCTTGGCCAATTCCATTTTTCTTGCTGTCCTCAAAAGCAGTAATTATTTCTGGAATTTCAGCATTTCCTGTCTCATATGTCTCCTTTTCTCAGTGGCTGAGCACCTTTATCTGATGCTACCCAGGCTTGAACCTCTAGCATGGAGGGCAGATCCCCTATTTCTTTTATTTATTTAAACTTCCATTTTATCTATTTCTGAGCGTGTGAATATGTGTATACACATAGTGTAGCTTGAGTGTGGAGGTCAAAGGACAGTTCACGGGAATTGGTTCTCTTTCCTTGACATTTGGCTCCTGAGGATCAACGCAGGTTTTCAAGCTTGACCAAATTGCATTCATCCACTGAGCCGCCTCACCAGTCCAGGTCTCTCGACCCATGTGCGTCAAATGCTTCACTTCTTGTCCTTGTGAAATCTCGCCTGGCATCAGTGCTGATTTCATAACTAGTGCCATTTACGACGTCTTGCTAGTAACTAACACTAACAGGTTGCTCAGGCAAAACCCAGACAGATAGCGAGACCCAGGAAAGAAGCTAAAGAACCACACACTTTATGTTTCTGAGCTTTTTTTACCAGTCCTTCTGAAAGGAGATACATTCAGCGGAAGCCCTGTTGGAATAAAACACACTTCCAAACCAATGTTCTGGAACACCAAAGAGCCTTTAATCACAGAATGAAGACCAGCAGTGATATCATGAGGTAAGGCGATCAACAACATTGTGAGAGACCCAGCCAAGAGGCTCAAACAGAAGCCTGCATAGTTTAGTCTAGGATCACATCTGGATCACAACCAACCCTGATACCTACACAGACTTGAATCACTTCCACCAAGCAACGACGGCACCTTATATCTCAAACTAAGAACAATGCCTCATGCACAGTCTGTATTTGCTCTGTGGTGCTTCGTGCTTGGTGCAACTCAAAGCCCGCCCTGCAAAAGGGAATTAAGTGAAAGCAGAATAAACGAGGCGATTTGAAGAGACCCCGGAGAGCAGAGCATGGTAATTGGCAGTGAGCCGGCCATGGGTGGACTCACTGCTGTCAGCCTGTGGGAAATCTCCCCGTAGGTGTGTGTCAGACATGTCAGCCACTGTCCTCGAAGCTGCCACTGCTCTGGCGGGAGTGGAAGTGCATTGGGCTCATGGGATCAGACACGTAGCCTGCGTCAGAAAAGAAGTTCAGTTGTTACTTCCTGACCTTCTCGCACACCCCCCCTGCTTATATTAACCATTGAACCCAGCCCTTCGCGACTCTGGAACTGAAGACTGGACTAGACTCGCCAGTGCTGCTAAGATTTAAGATGGTAACATGGTGCTGACACCAATAGATGTCCGTGACAAACATCTGCCTTGATGGCACCGGGTGGTAGTCAGTGTTTTGAATTTACAGGAGAGCAACACAAGCTTCTGGAAGGAAGCCTGTCATGAGGGCAAAGAGCACAGGTTTTGTGCCAGGCAAACATGTTGTAATCATGGGTCCCTGATTGCTGTCATTTGGATATTTGTCAGCTGAAACCTGTCTGAGCATCAGCACCCTCGTCTGTAAGTGGGAGAAAGGGTAGTTCCTATTGCCAGGCTGCCGTGTGTATCTGAGAACTGGCAGTCACTCCGGAGCAGGGAGTTTCTCCCTTTCCACGTTGGTATAGGACCACCCACTACTTCTGCAAAATGGGCAGTTTATCAGTAGCTGCCGGTGGTTTATCAATAGCTGCTGGTGGTTTATCAATAGCTGCTGATGGCTTTGCTCCTATTGACATCCCAGTTATCTGAGCCAATGGATTACTTTTCAGCCATGTAGCCATATGCATTGAGTACACTGACTTTCAAAGGGAAGATATCTGTCAAAATCTCTTAGAAGGCATGCATGACAAACTCTTTTGCAAGAAAATGTTGCTGGCACTGGTACTTCTGAACATGGGCCCTCTTACTCTCCTCTGTGAGGACTTGACCAGGTCAGAGTTGAGGGCCCGTGTGTCTGTGTGTGTCTGTGTGTCTGTGTGTGTGTGTGCATGTATGCATACTCATATGCGAGCACGCGTGAGAGGGCATGTGTGTTGGGAGGTGAGATGTGTTAAATGAGAGAAAGCCCACTCACATCATTAAATCTTGACTGTCAGTCAGTAAAACAGAACCAACATCTTAGCATGAAAGCATCTTTTTTTTTCACTCGGCACAGAGAGAAAGATGTGACGCTGTGACACCTGGAGCACATTTGCCCCTGAGGAATCCGTTACTGTCCCGGCCGATTAATCTGTCCCGCTGCTGACAGGGGCCGTCTGCATGTTAACATACAACGTGAGAGCAGAGCCCTTTCCTCAGAGGTTCTCAAGGCAGCCGGAGCTCAGTGCATTGTGCCCAAGCAGAGGATTTCCCTTTGTTTCTTCAAGGCTTTCCAATGACTTAGGTAGCAGTTCTCTAAAGATGAGGTGCACAGATTCCATGATGTAGGGTCTCTAGGTACTAGTAGCAGAGAAGCCAGTGTTCTTCCTGAAACATAGCTCTGGGAACAAATGCTGTGTTCAGTCCTCCAAGCAATCAAAGGAAGTGGCCATGAAGAAATGGCTCATGTTCTAATATTTAGATTAATATAGAGCCTCTCTAACTTAAAGACATTATAGGATATCATGGCTCTGGTCATGCTGATGGTAGTTAAAGTAAAATGATAAGATATTTCTAGTAGGAAATATTAAATATATCATGCGTATCTATAGGAATTCTCAATCTATTCAAACACGCTGATGTAGCTAATGGTAAAAGATTCTGTATTTTCCTTTGCTTCCAGAGGCCAGCATCAAACTTTTTAAATTAATTATTCCAAAGAACTGTATTAATTCACCATGGAGCAGTCCTGTGAGACAGACCCAGACAGCTCTCCTGTGCCTCTGCGCCAGCTGTTTGAGGGGTTGGATGGATTGCTTTAGACCCTGTGGTGCTCAGCTCACAGGGAAGAACTTTCCTTTCTGTTCTTCTCCCTGCACACATTGAGGTGGGCTCAGAGACCTGGGTCCAGGGTAATGACGGCAAAGGGTTTATGATGCCAGCAGAGCCACAGATTATTTACATGTAGACCTATATCCTCTTAAGACTTCATTGCGCACAAATTCACACACAGAATCTCTGGACCCTGTATACACTTTCATACAGACATATGTTCATATACATTTAGGATATTCTTTAACATGTACACACACACATCACACACACACACACATCACACACACACACACACACACACACACACACACACACACAAACGAGTTTTTCTGTATGTTTGCCTGCAGACCAGAAGAGGGCATCAGACTGTGAGCTGCTGTATGGATGCTGGCAATTGAACTCAGGACCTCTGCAAGAGCAGTCAGTGCTCTTAACCGCTAAGCCATCCCTCCAGCCCCTGGGTATTCTTACTTATACATACACACATAACCTTGAACTCACATACACTCACACCTAATGTGTACACACTGATGCTCTCACTTATGCACACTCACACCTGCATGCACAGCTATGCTCACACACACTGTGTACACTCACACTCATGCAGAGTCTAGCACACTCTATTAAGCTTAAAGATAAACAAAGAGTTAAAAGATGTCGGTATTAGAGTTAGAATTTGTATAGTATTTTTAAATTACCTATGGCTTCTGGTTATCACAAAATACAAAGTTTTCTCCACCATTAGTACCAAAACGAGTGACTGCCACCTCCCTAAGAGTGACTTCCTGGATGTGCGCCACCTACCGTATTTGTCAATGGTTGAGTATTGGGTAGTGCTGTTTGTTTCCTCCAAAGACAGGCCTGGACTGGAGTGTGTCCCCACACTGGAAGAAGAATGGGACACTGCTTTACATGAGGATGCAGGACTCAGGAAATATCAAAAAACAGAAGTCAGTCACCCAGCAAAGATCCCAAAAAATCTCAACAAGATGTCTACATAATTTGGATTTATTTATATATTGTTTGGGTTAAGCTCAGATCTGTTGAGTAAGTTAGATAAGCCTTGCCCTCTTCCTCATAGGTTATGGTTGCCAGCAGTTTAGCCTTGGGTGTCTCTGTTTATGTATCTGCACAATAAGAGAAGACATGAATATTTCTATCATCTTGTTTTAATGGTACGATATATGTAAACAGAGACTGCTCTTACCTTCCTGGCTGCCCAAACCAAAATAATCACACAGAAACTATATTAACTACAACACTGCTTAGTTTATTAGTTCAGGCTTCTTATTAACTAACTCTTACATCTTAAATTAACCCATTTCTATGAATCAATGTATTATCACGAGATTGTGCCCTACTGGCAAGGTTCTAGGATTTGTCTCCTATGGCAGTTACATGATGTCTGCTTGACTCTGCCTACTCTCTTCCTCTATCTTTTCCAGCCTGGCTATTTTCTGCCCTGCCATTGGCCAAAGTAGCTTTATTTGTTAACCAACAAAAGCAACACATATACAGAAGGACATCCTACATCAGATGTAAATAAAACAGTACTGGAATCTAGAGGTAACCAATACTGCAATCTTTACTTAAAAGCAACCAAGGACATTAATGTCTTAGTAGGTCTATACAAATGCAGCACTATTATGAAATACTAATGGTGCAGACCTGAGTTAGTGTGTCCATGCAGCTCTTACCTCTGGCCTTTTAACTCACTCTGCATCAGTGCATCCCCACCCTCCCAGTGTCTCAGAAATGAGCCTTCAGAGGCCAGGTGTGTCTCATCTGAACTACATCGAGGCCGGGTGTTCTCATCTACATCCCAAAGCCTGCACGCTTACCTGCTCCTCAGGAGTGCATGTCCCTCAGGGTTCCCAGATCCTCCTCTCTCCCCCAATTTCCACTTCAGTTTGTTTAAGAGGTGACTTCCTCCCCGGTCCTGATCACTGATCCCCTCTGTTGCTCACTGCACACACTGCATATCTTCAGGGTTTGCTGCATTCATTTGGTCTTTATTGTTCTCAGAGCAGCTGCCCTGGGGAGCGCAGAACCTCCCCCCAACTCCATCCCCGGGTCCATAGCAGAACTCTTCATACCATCAGCTCCCTCGTCCCTTCCCTGGCTTTGGTCACTGGAGTCAGAGTCAGCCAGTGCCATCGCCAAAATTTCTGGTGTGTACTCCATAGTCTCTCATTGCAAGCAGGGCTAATTTACAAATACCACCATATCCGCATCTCTCACTCTTCTAGCAAGAAAACCTCTTTCTCCTCAGGACTTCCGCAGTTCTCTCCTAATTGGTCTCTCTGCTTACACTCCTATGTCTGAACGATGCGTTCTGTCCATATTTTCCATAGTGTTCATTTCAAAATATAAAGCAGGTTAAGGCAACTGCCTGTGTAAGCTTCCCAGTGAAACCCAGGCTCACTTGGGACACAATGCAAATGCTCTTCTGTCTTCACTAGAGTCTGCTGTCTCCTCTCCAAAATACTTCCTACCTCATTGCACCCCCTCTCCCTGGAGCGCTCCTGTTCGTTACCACCCCAGAGTCTTTGCCTCTCTAACTCGCCCTCAAATACTCCCTCGAGAGCCAGATCCCGATGCTGAGCACCTGTCTTGCCTTCACCTAAGACTGGCTCCTCTGTCATCCAGACTTCATGTCACTTGTCCCTTTCTGAGCCCCTTCTCTGATGGTTATTTCGAAGTAGCCAGTCTCCTGCTGTGGTCACTCCATTTCATGATGGTCTTATTTATTTTGCAACTTGCTTGTTATCTGCTTATGTATACACTGATGACTATATCTTAACTATATCTTATGTGTACACTGACAACTATATCTTAACTATATCTTATGTATACACTGACAACTATATCTTAACTATATCTTATGTATACACTGACAACTATATCTTAAAGAAAGGACTAGTTTCTTATTTCCTGCTGTGACCACAGCCCTCAGAGCAATCTTGGCCCACATGAGAAGATCAACCAACAGTTCTTTTTTTTGGTTTTTCGAGACAGGGTTTCTCTGTGGTTTTGGAGCCTGTCCTGGAACTAGCTCTTGTAGACCAAGCTGGTCTCGAACTCACAGAGATCCGCCTGCCTCTGCCTCCCGAGTGCTGGGATTAAAGGCGTGTGCCACCACCGCCCCGCTCAACCAACAGTTCTGAAGAACGGAATAAACGAATGAATTCTTAAATGATGCTTGCCACTCTCTCCTTCGTTCACTGAGTGCATCTGTAGCAAAACCTTAGCCTGTCCCTGCTTGCCCCGGGCTTTGAAGAGCAGAGGCTGGAGCCCTCTTCTGTTCCTCTCTTTGCCTTCTTTTGCATTCATTGGGTCTTGTATCCACCATTCCTCAACAGCCTCCCCCATCAACTCAAGTTCAGCCACAGCGACTGGTGTTGAATTTTCAAAACATCCCCAAGTATCCTATTCCTCGTGGCTCTGCCTTAGCTACTTGCCCCACTTACGCGAGTGTGATGACAGGTCATCGCCCTCGACAGAAAGCAGGGCGCAGTACTGCTAGGACTGGGCGCTGTATGCTAGACCGCTGGCGTTACATCCTGCACCTTTGCTTTCACTCTATTGCAACAACCGACTGGGGTCTCAGTTACGCATCTCTAAAGTAGGAAAATAACAAGACTTATGTTGGGAGGTTGATTGTGAGTACTGGCTAAAGTCTTTCAGTGCTGCAGTGCTAGGAAACACTCAGTAATGATTGCTTGAGTTTAGTATCCATCCAAGTCAGTCAGTTCTGTGAAGACCTCTCGAGACGCCCTCCTCCACTTCCACACCCTTCAGTACACAGCACTATACTCACAGTGCTACTGTGAGTCTGCCCTGGTGTAGAATTGCCTGTAGTAATGCACTATTGAACTCAGTTACATAGAGGAGAAGCAAGATCCTGTTCAATGCTGTACTCTCACCAGGCATCTTCAGTAGCTCACAATCAAAATGAAAGTGCATTAAATAAAATCAAGAGCTTCAAAAGTGTTCCTTCAGAGAAGTCCGAGCGTTTGGTATGTCAGCTCACTGTTAACTGAAGATCTGCATCTCCAGCCTCACCTCCTTAAACTACAGAGAAGGATGATGTTGTAGAGGGGGGGAATGGTTACAGAGAGGAAAAAATACTGGTTTAAAGCATGACTCAGTTTCATCTCAATTAACATTACATAGTAAACAGCCATAATTCTGGTCAACAAACTGTTGATTCATTTTCCAAATGAAATTTCTTCTCTCAGTGTTGGTAGCCTCCCTAGGACTGTAGCTCCCTCGGAGCAGTGTGTTCTCGGCAGTAGTCTTG
The DNA here is from genome assembly GCF_950005125.1 of Chionomys nivalis. Taxonomy (NCBI): domain Eukaryota; kingdom Metazoa; phylum Chordata; class Mammalia; order Rodentia; family Cricetidae; genus Chionomys; species Chionomys nivalis. Next base: position 60,722,073 of record NC_080103.1, read on the forward strand.
GCAACAAGACGGTAATAGGGAATAAATACTTTATCACCAAAATGGCTATCTGGTTTCCCTTGAACAAAAGCCTGTCTCTAGGATGCCCTCGGTGTTCAGTGGCTGAATGTAGTTCATGCCTGGGAACTTAACCTTCCCCAGGAGTGCCACACACAATGGCACTGGGCTCCATTCTAGGATGACAGCCAGATGGATGCCAAGCACACCCAGGTCAAACAAAAGAAGAAACTAGACCCTGGTGAATGGCTCCATGCACATTCCACTCTCAGCAACGGTTTCACAGATCCACAGAGTTTGGGGCATGTGTCAGGGCTTGGGCTAAGTAGTGAACACAAAACAAACAAACAAAAGAGCAAGGCCCCTCCAGTGAGGCAGCGCCCAGAGCAAATGCCTGCGACCGCGAGCCCACGGCAGGTAAGGCGAGCACTGGCTTCAGAGTGTTCCGTTGGTTTCTGTTTCTCTCTGCGTTGTTTGTATTTTGAGGCAGGATCTCAGGTAGCCTGTGCTGTGCTATGATTTACAACGTAGCTGAGGATGGCTTTGAATCTGGACCTTTCTGTCTCTATTTTGCAAGTGTCTGAATGATAGGCATTAGTCACACGTGCAGTTCGTAGCAGTTCAGTCATCACTGAAACTAGGAAGCCTTCTTACGCTAAAAGATGCTATGTCTGTGCACATATACATGTATCTGTGTTTGTATGACTAGGAAATCCCATGTATATTCTTTGTGAGTATGAGGTAAATTTTTGTCTTATAAAAAAAGAACAAGGTAGTTTTAAGACTCTGTGTGTGTGTGTGTGTGTGTGTAATATGATATGATGCCATCTGAGCACGCAACAATTTCTCACTTTGGACCAAACAATTCACATACATTCTGCAACTTGCACAGGCTCAGCTCCCGCTGTTGGCTGAAATAAATGTGACAATGATGCCAATAACAAGACACTATGCAAAAATTATTATCAACTGAAAAATAAATTGAGATATGTGTAAGGCCCCAGAGCCATGGATAACATACAAGTATCTGAAGATGGAGCACATCCCAGCAAGGGTCCACTTCCAGGGCATAGATTATAGCGTCTACTGACTCAGGACATGGGTTAATGGACATTATTGTAGGCACTGCACCAGACAGGCAGGACTAAACTCCTGCATTCTGTACACTTTCAAAATGGCTTAGGTTACTATGGGCCACCAAAGTTGAACAAGAACAGGAAACTACATAGATTTGTTGTATGGTTATGACAGAGAGGAAGGGGAGGCCCTCAGTTAGAACACACAGCTGGCTTCCAGCAGAATGGTTGGACAGATTTTCTCATGACTTGGCCAGTAGGAAAGGGAGACTTGTCTCAAAGGACATGAGATTCGAGGGAATTGTAGTGACTGACTATTCAGAGGTAACTTGGTGTCTGTACCATTCCCTGTGGGTGAGCCTTACGCAGCATGGATAGTTAAATCAAAAGTCAGAAAGCAAATTCAGCTGTTCACAAGGGTTCCTAATCATTCCACCCTGGGAATGTGAAAGCCAGGGCCGGAGCAGCTGTTGGGGCCAGGTAGGAAGGGTTTCTCTGGAAGTCACCGAGGGATGTCTCTGTTGTTCTGGTCCTTATGTGCTCAGAAGGGCTTCGTGGATGACGTGGACTCAAAAGAACCCGGCACGCTAGAGAGTTGAGTGTGGTCATAGCTCCCACGTAGTCAGGAGATTTTGATCTTCCTTATCAGAGTGTGCTCTGACTCTCAGTCAAGGCTGACTGGCTTATTTTCACACACACACACACACACACACACACACACACACACACACACACAAACCTCACAGTGTACCTGGCTATACACTGAATGTGGTGTTTGTAGTTTTTTGTGTACATAGTTCATTTGATCCGTGCCACCTGCCGGAAAGGTCTTTCTCCATTTCTGAAGAAGAGCCAGACTGCCACCATGATGAAGGTGAGCAGTGTGCGGTTTCACAGAAACCCACCATTGCATCTGACGGCCTGGCTATGTCAGGCTGTCTCTGAGGAATGCAGGAAGGCTTTGCAAAGGGTTCTATAGATAATTTTGTGTATATTCATGTTGCAGTGATTGAGAGGTGACTGGAGGGACCCCCTAAAACCAATACTAAGATATCTCTTTACCCAAAAGGTGTTTGATAAGCAAGGTCCAAGAAGAAATAAGAGAGTATTGTCTGAACAGACAGGCATCTCTCCTGTCAGCTCTCAGTAGTCAGGGGATGAGCCAGTGTCACAGTGAATCCAAATGGCCCCATTTGGAGCCTTCACAGTAGACAGAGCTCTTGCTCCCAGACCACAGCCTGCCAAATGCTTTGGTATCAGAGAATGAATCCCGATTCTGGCTATGGTATCTCTTGAATTCTCAGAATATCTCCTAGAGCCATAATTACTTCTGACTGTATGACATTCCAAAGAGACTGCAAAAAATAAAAACAAAAATAAAAACCTTTTTTTTTTTTGTTATTGCCTTCTTCTTTGGGCAATGCCTGTAGCTTTTGGACTATGATTTGGTGAGTTATGATAAATGTATACTGTTATTCATGGCTTAGATGTAATAATGGAATTTTAAAAACAGAGTGAAAGACATAGAACACCTAAGTTCTACCACAATGACTAAGAATAACAATCACCTATGCTTCTCAAGGGCTCTGCTGACTGCACACACTGCTCACTGCTTAGCTGGAACAGTTTGCTGAAAGCCCCCAAGGCATCGGGGAAAGTGGGGACTTTATCTCCACACTAGGAGATGGAGAGTCAGCTCAGATGCTCAGATGACCGGGACCAGTGCTCAGGGTTGGCAAGAGGCTGAAGCAGAGCTTGAATAAAAGGCCTTCAGAGCTTCAAGCCAGACTTTCCCTGGTAAACAGTCTACTTAACTGCAGCATAGACCAAACAATTCTATCACCTAGGAACTCACTGACAGTCACAGGCAAGTACCCTTTGTCCTCACAGAAAACGGAGAATCATCTTCCTTATGTCTTGCTCTGATTGATTTTTCTGAACACCATTCTTTTCCTCTGAACACACCCATGTACCTGTTTCCTTGCAGCAATGTTAAAACATGAGGTACATGCATATACACACACACACACACACACATATATGCACGTTCACCTATACACCCATACACACATGTATGTACACAATACACACTCATACACACACATAAATATACACATACACAAATATACCTGCACGGACACACAAACACAAACACACACACACTGATCTTTTAAAATTCAGTGTTTATGACTCCCACACACACCCCTTGTCTCGGGTAATGTTCAAGGCTGCACACACGAATTCGTGTTCCTGTAAATAGCTCGGGCAACACTGAACAACAACAGGAAAAATCATTACATGCTGCTGTGATTAAACACTCCAGGCCAAATAGTCTTCTGTCCTAATTGGTCCAATTAGGTTTTATGTAGCTAACAATGCCCTCGGGCTACTTGCATCCTGGAAGAATTAGCCATTTGGACTTCACATAAGACGATGCCATCCAGGGCCTCGCAGCTTTGCAAATGTTTTTTGTTTTTGTTTTTGTTTCTTTTTTTTTTGTGGTTTATTGGATCTTTTTGCCATCTGTCAACACTGTGTTCCTATGCGAGGTTATTGGTACAAACTTCCTGGCCAGGAGCACTCCTGTGCACTTCTCCAAGGGGAATACATCCAAAATAGGAGTCACGTCTTTCCCTCAAAAGGAAACCCACTCAGATAACTTCTATCCCAGTTTTAGTTGGTTGACACCAATCTGAAAAACCATTTCAAAGAAAAGGCAGAGAGACGGCAGCTGAGCAGCTGAGTTGCTAATAAAGGTGTTTAGCCTGAAATCAGTGCTCGCCATGGAAAAGGCTGTGAGGGGCTGGCTGAACCTTTTGGCATTTAGCTGGAAACAAACAGCTAGTTCTATTTAAAGAGGATATGCCATAAGGGATAAATGCCTTGCTCTGCTCGGCGGTGTCTTTTCATGCAGCCCATATTTCCTCCTGTGCAAAGGGTAAGACAGCATTTCTATCAGAATTGCAAACACCTTGGCCTAACTTCGAAACAGTCTAATTATACTTTTATTTGTTAATTTATCCATTAACTTCAACATTATTTATTTATTCAAGCCTTTATCCTGGCTGTTTTCAAAGCATTGCTTTGTGTTTGCCAATATTCTGTATTTGAGAATGTCCTAAATTAAAACAAATTTATTGCTGCCGTTATATAAAATGGACAGTCGCCTAGGTATTTATGGAACCAAATGATCAGCGCAAAATCTCTCCTGCAGGAAAATCAAACCCATCAGTTTTCTTTCAGGGGGAAAACAGTCCCAGTCTAGAAAGGCTTGGCGACCAACCAGGCCAGGGCTCTGCTTGAGCCATTAGGCAAATGTCCAAGGTCCCACTCAGCTTCCCTGTTTTTTAAAAAAAAGTAATTAGCCAAAGAAATATGAATAAGGAAGGAGCTCCAAATATGCAATCAATCCTTGACAGTGACTGAATCACCAATATGCTCAGCAGTGACCGCACTCGCCAGCTCTCAGTTCACCTCCAAATTCTATCTGGTGTGTGTGAGTTAGAGATGCCAAGCACAGGGCAGGTCCAGGGCAGGCCTTGACTGCTAAAAACGAGAGGCGTCTTTGAAATTTAGCAAAAGCCTCCCCTGCCCTACACTCACTACCATCTTTAAAATAAAAGAAAAAAGTATATTTTATACCTCAAAGATCTCGGTAGCACAGCAATCAAGAGCCAACTCCTCTCGGCCCCATTTTTCCAGCACTTAATTTTACCAAGAAGGAAATTGAGGTCTTGAGAGGTGAGGTGGACTCTCCATGTTCCTCCAGATTTGGATTTCAATAGTATAGAGAAGTCAGGACCTGTGATACCCAAGTCCTTACCCTCAGTGGTGGGCTTGATCCTGAAGTAGAAAAGGGAAACTGACGTTGCTGAGTTGTGGCTCTGGGCCAAGCACACCGCCAGATGCGTTAAATACAGCAGTAAATTTACCTAACAATCTGCTTCACACGGAGGAAACTAAGTCTGAGAGAGAGTAACTCATGGTCAACCAGATAACATCCAAATCTCTGTTATCTCTGCTTCATCCTATGCTCTCTCTTTCTCTCCCTCCATCTCCTCTTCCTTTCATTCCTCCACCCTTTATTCCCTCTCTTCTTCTCTCTCTGTGGTTAACACCAAGCAACGCACAATGCTGGGGCCGAGACGCACCCTGCAGACACAGACATGCATGTGTTGGACGTGGCCTGTGACAGCTGGTGAGGGAAATGCAGACACAGCCAGCCAAACTCCAGCACAGGGGGAGGTACCCTGAAGTGTGTCCTGCCTGCCAAGACGGAAAGGGGAGAGCGTTTGGGATGGGGACTCACAGTCAGCTGAAGGAAGGGCTAGGCAGGCATGTCTGGAAAGGCGTAGGCGTTCTATTTAGAGTGAAGGATTTTACGCCCTCTCAAGTACAAGGAAAGGCTGCAGCCGCAGTTTGCTGGGTTTGTTCCCCCGAACAGTGTCAACTGTAAGTTGCCAATCAGATTAGCCACCAACAACCAAGAATTTAAATGTACAGCATTGGTCCCTCAGACAGGTTCTAGACTGCGTTCTCAGCTCATACTCATGTTTTACTGCTTATCTTGATAATGGTCCACGTTGTAAAAGAATCTGACTTGATTTACACATTGCATTTAGGTGTTGGTTTTCTTTCATTGCTCTCGCTCCGTAATGATTTCTCAGTCCTAGCCTGACACCTGCTCTTTCTCTAAGCTCTTGTTTCTTTTCAGTGGTAGAAGTTTGAAGGCAGGTTCCTGGTGTTGACTGCACATGGGTGAAGGCATGGGTTTCCGGCTGTCTTCTTGGCAGTCAATTCTAGCAGACAGTGAGAGTGAGCACACGTATGTGAAGGTGTTTGGACTGTGTCCCTTTTCTTAAGTCATAGTTGACATCTCCACTTCCACCTGTATCTAACAGCCCGCCATCCTTTCCAGCTTTCTTTCTTCCCACACTTCTCCTTTCTTTCCCAAGAAGAAACCCGTCTGCCAATTATGTAGGTTGATCTATGCTCCTGAGTACATGCCCCTCCTCTTCCTCGGCACACCATGCAGGAGTTTGCACCATGACACTGCATTTCCTCACCTGGGCTCTGGTACCCCACACACATGTAGATGCTTTCCTTGTTCTCATGATCCAGTATCCACTGGCCTCCCCTGCCCTCGGTGGTTTCCTCCCCATTCTCCTTAGACCCCTAAAACTTAGCGAGACCCCAGCACTGCAATGCCATTTTCATTACCTGCATGCCAGCTCTTTGCATCTGCCTTCACAGATGCCCTCTTCCCCACACTCTTGCTCAAAAATCCCCACATGGTATGCATTGCTGTGCAGATGTTCTTCTCATGCCACGTGGGCCCACGACTGTCCATCCTTCATGCCTATCCTGACCCCTTCTTGGGCTCCGACCTTGTGTGTGGCTACAGCTCCCACTGCCCATCTCACGGATGTTCTGCCCACTGTTGGGCTCTGATTTCCACATCAGCTTTCTCTCCCATAGAGCATCCTTGCTCGCCAATCTTGGGATCCAGCACCATGGAGGAGAAACCCCAGTGTCCTATGGGAACTCTGTTCTATGTGTGCCAGCCAGTGGCCACCACCTCTGATACCATTCTTATTGTCCTTACAATCTTCTTAGACTGTCCCCTTCCTCCTTTGCTACTGAGGAAGCTGACCTAGCTCAGTCCTGCCTCATTTCTTCTGGATCAATTCCATCTGCACTTGCTGTTCCTTTAAACTGGCCCCCCATTGTGGCCAAACAACACCATTTCCATGAAAGAAGCACGTTGCTCATCTTTCATTGCGTTGCTTCTCATGAAACAGAAATGTTAAGGATTAAAGTGTGGGTGACCCTGGAGAGACAAGAGAGACACGTGGCTGCTGTGCATAACTTAGTGTTTATATTAGACGTGAACAGATCCCATCCTCACGTGACTCTCACTGCAAACCTTTGACGAGAGTGTGGTTTTTGTCTTTGGCCTTGGGCTGCTTTTATTGTTACTCTAACAGAAGACCCAATGTGAGCAGCATTGGGGGGAAGGGTTTATTGTATTTCATGGATTGAGGGTGCCATCTGTCATGCAAAGGTGTCATGAAAGTAGCTCTCAGTGCACCAGTGTGAATTAAGATGTCTTGATTATATCTGGGTAGATTATCAAAGAAATAAAAGAAAATCCTGGTGCTCAAACATTGTCTTTTTTAATTCCATGTAGGATCTTAGCCCATGGAATGGTGCCACCCCCACCATCTGGATGTGTTTTCCCTACTCAATTAAAAAATCTTTCTGAAAATAATCTCAGACACACTCAGTCAAGGTGACATGTCCAGTTATGCAGGCAATGAGCATAAGCCACTACAGCTCTACCCATGAGAAAGCTGATCTTTAGAGATATCAACTAATTTTCCTGGACCTCACAGCTTACAACTGATAGAACTTGAACTTGAACTCAGGCCTATCTGAGTCCAAGCTGTCAACCATTTCTTTAGACTATGGATGGTTACATAAATTAAAAATAATAAAACCAATTTTGTCAATGGAATATAAAATCAGCAAGTAGCAAGGCACGCACTGAGTGGCTGTTTCTTCCCCTTCTGGGTGGAGGGAAGTTAAAAGCACATCTTTGTTGAGTTTAGATCCCTGGTTTCCTCTGTGTAAAGAAATTTCATGTTCTTTTGTTCTTTATGACAGGCCAGTCCTAATGCAAAGTGTTTGAAACTCCCTAAACTCTTTGAACAAGTGGAACATTGATCTTCACAAATCATCTGAAACACCTAAGGGAGATTAAAAATTACAAGCAATGTGTGTTTTTGTTTTTGCTTTAAGTGGATGTACACCAAACCACTGGGACCGTTTGCCTCGCTGCACACTACCGACGCTCTCCTTTCTCCTCTGAGCGTTCTCTGCTCTCAGATCCTGCTTCAGATCCCGCTTCACAGCGGCCTGGCATTGCCAGGGTGCCCTGCCACGCTGGTGTTCTCCTGCATTCATACAGGGCTGATGACCCCTTTAGTATGATACGCTGTGACACCTCTTGGAATCCTGGGCGATCCAGGACACTCCCTGCAGATCCTACCGCTACCCTGGCCATCTGGTACACAGTGCTGGGTGGCCTCTGCTCAGTTAGATCTTGGTGGCTGCTTTCATACTGCTGTGCACAGAGCCCTGAGAGGTGGCACACCAGAAAGACTACACCTTTAGAGCAGAGGCTGCCGTTTGTTAGGTGTCCACGCATCCTTGGCGTTTGGGGTCTGGAACAGAGCTCACACGCTTACAAAGTGACATTGGTTGGGCTGAGCTTTCGGTTTTTTCTCTAGTCTCCTCTTTTCTGTATGTTAAGCAGCAGGTTGGAAATATGATAGCAAGTCAGACTGAGCTGGGCTTTCAGCTGCAGCTTCTCCATTGTCTATGGCGTATCTTCCTAGGCCTCACTTTTCTCCTCCACACCACAAGGACAATAGGATCACCTATCTCTGCGAGGATTATACTCAATAGTTTATGTGTAATGAACTCAGAAGAACACATGACACACAGTGGGTACTCAGCAAACAGCAGCACAACACACAGTGGGAGCTCAGGGAGCCCTGGATATCGTCAGGGTGAGCCTTCCCAGCCACTCTACCTGTGATCACAAGCTCCATCTCTTTCTATGCTCTCTTACCCCACCACTGGATTAGAACACTACACAATTCATTCGTCAAGGTTTTGTTTGTTTGTTTTTGTTTTATGTTTTGCTCTTTCTATGATAAGGTCTCAAGTATTTCAAATTAATTCTCAATCCTTTATGTATATGAGGACGACGTGGATGCCTCGTCTTCCTGATCCTATCTTCCTAGTGTTGGGATGACAGCCTTGTACCAACACACCTGCCTTATGGATGTGCGTGCCAGGCTGGGGAGCCTGGTGCCAGGAATCAAATCCAGGTTATCGTGCCCAACTTAGCTGCATGTAGGGCCCACACAATTGACTAAAAGATTATGTCAGCTCATTTTGCACTAGGACAAAATCTTCACGTGTCTCAAGCACTGATGCATTTGATGTGACGTGAGCAGCCGAGAATTATAAGACCTTGATAATATTTTTGTTAAACAGATGAACAAATTAAGAAATAGTTATAGCCCCAGAACTAAGAAAAATGGAAGATCTTTTATGAGCCTCATTCTAGAGGATATTTTATAGTCATGTGCTAATAGATTGCCTGATATTGTTTTTGCAACAGGAAAGATTGTGTGTAGGTCTGTCTTAGTTAGGATTTCTATCACTGCAAAATGACACTATGAACATGGTAACTCTTAGACAGGAAAATGCTTCATTGGGGTTGGCGTATTAGTTCATTATTATTTCAGAGGCTTAGTCCGTTATCATCATGGCAAGAAGCATGGCAGCATGCAGCAGACATGGTGCTGCAGAGGTAGCCGAGAGTTCTACATCTGGGTCAGCAGCAGCAGGACAAGATCTGTGAGCTACTAGGCCTGTCCTGAGTCACCTGCTGCTTCCAACAAAGCCACACCTATTCCCGCAAGGCCACACCTCCCAATAGTACCACCCCCCCCATGGGCATACAGGGCCATTTTCACCCCAACTACCATAAGATCTGATAGGAAGTACCCAGTCGGCCCAAACCCAGCAAAACCAGTTGGATCTCAAGGCAAGATGGAGTCCTTGGTGTGAGGAACAGAAGGTCTTCTAGTGGTCAATGAAAGAGCCAGGGCCCCTCTACTCTGGCAGGTCTACCGAGGCTTGCTGTCTTTGTGTTGTCCAAATTAGCACAAGCTGTCCGGTCACTCTCAAAGCACTCCACACTCTCTCTGCAAATATCATATTGACCATGTGTTCTAAAGACTTCTCCTGTACAGGAAATCACAAAGGATTAAGAAGCAAAAAACATACATTTGTGTGTGGCTGGTCGTGACAAGCCTGCCGCTAATGACACACACTTATTGGTTGAATGCGGCAGGCACACCTTGCTCAGAACTTTGCAACTCACTGTAACTTGTGGGGTTGCCCTTTTCTCTTAGAAATATGGCATAGGTGACATAGAAACCTCAGAAGTCCCATGTAGAACTCCACACCTTTGTATAGCCACGGGATTCATGAAAATTTCAGATAGGTTCGTGTCTGTGAAGCATTTTGAAATAATAATATTGATCTCACATGGTACTTCTTAGTTTCCCCAACAGAATGGAACATGGTATTGTGTTAATGATGGTTTTGCCCAGGAGGGAGTTGTTCGAGGACAGATCATGTCAGGTGCCTGAGGAATGCTGCAGTGTGGTTCACTGTTCACCAGCTGCACAGGTTGTTGGGTTACAGGATGCCTTGTGATGGGAGGCCTGCGATTCTTAGTCATCTGGGTTTTCAGTTTGCAGTCTGGAAGGCGCATCTCTTAGCTCCTCAATATGGGCTTCCAGAATCTTTGCAGGGACAGGCTTATATTTTACATGCCTGACTCTGGTCTTGAATTCCCTCTACAGGCAAAAATTCTCCCAAAGCTAGGGGCGTAAGCAAAGTGGATGATGGTTCAGATCTGTGGAAGTCACCACCTTTAGTTCAGACTTGGGTTATCAGTACCCCCAAGGAAGTGGGCAATACCTTAGTGGGATTTTCTTCCTTAGCCATTATACTCAGGCACACACAGTTCAGTCACGGAGACAAGTACCTCTTGCATTATTGAACCACTTGGGAAAAGATAGATTCCACTGCACAATTCTTTAAGACAAAACACCCTCAGGATGCATCTGTACTGTGGAAGAGAAAGTCATGAATCTCTTACTGACGATATCCCCCAGCCACCTCTCAGGAAGTGTACCTCTCACTGTCTCTTAATGTGAGACCCAGATCTGAAAGGAAGTGGTATCTAGGGACTTGGTAATCGGAGCTATGGCACGTTCCCATAGGAACGCTAGGCCCTCACTTCCTTCATTTATGCAGGCTTACAGCAGCTGCCGCCTTTGGATTCTGGCTCCAGGAAGCGAAGGCAGCAGATCCGAGCGCAGAACCTCCCTGACTGTCTCTCTTTGAAGCCCTTGAGTCCTCAGCCTCCTATTTGTATTTGGCCCCGATTCATCATGGGTCTGAATGCTTCACCTGCACTATCAAGTTTCCAATAGAGCCTAAAACGGATTTCATTAAAAAGGAACAAACACTGGCCAGCCAATCTCAGCATGGCAACTTTGCAAAGAGAAAAGGCCAGGGAATGGGGCTGATGGTAATTATTTCCTGCGTTCGATCACTGGAGGATATTAATATACATATGTCCCTCTTTTTATTTTGTTTTTTTTGTTCTACCAGGGCATCAGCCACCTGCTTGGAAGATTAACAACGGTTGGATGCAGACCCAGAATCATTGGGCTTTGGAGAAGTTATTATTCATTGCAGGAATGACATTATGAATAGACTAGCATGGCTTTTAAAGAAATCCTGACGTATTCTCTGAGATCAGAGCGCTTCACATTTAAACAGAATAGAACTAAAGACGCGTACTCACTCTCTAGCCGCCGGTTCCTTCAGCAGGGCCTCTGGTCTTTTATTATAAAACTCATCATGCTTTGCCGAAATAGTCTGCCCACACTGTGAGGACCGATACTAGGTCTGTACTGTTGATCCGTTGGCCTGAAAACCACTGGGGTTTTAGCAGTCACTTTTTAGATGAAAGAAGGGAGAAGGGAAGCAGAGAAGGGGTTGTAGAAATGGTAGAACTTGGGAGCTGTGGGGATGGCTCAATTGGTAAAAGTTTGCCTTGCAAACATGAGCGCCTGAGTTTTCTCCTCAGAGCTGGGCATGATGCACACCTGCCATCCCCAGCACCCTGAAGGTATAAGCAAGAGGATCAGAAGTTCAGAGTAATCCTTGGTTATGTAGGAAGCTTGAGAACAGTCTGGGCTCTGTGCGACTAAAGATTAATCAATCAATCAATCAATCAATCAATCAAACAAAACACTAACCTGTAAACACAGGGAGGGAATGGAGGGGAAGGTGCAAACAGAGATGTAGAGACGGCTGGCAAGTCTATATTAATGCTTAATGATTCTTCTAGCCACACAACCACAAATCAGACTGCTGTGCTTGATAGGTCCTTTGGAGTCATGTGACCAGTTCATTCCTCCAGCTCCTTGGGGTCAACGTTCCCCAAGGAACACTGTCATTCTAGCTGGGCACCACTAGGTGGGTTGTCTCCCCTTAGCCCTTGAACATACTTCTGCAGACCCATCTCCTAAATCCAGCACTGGAAATAACCCAGCTCCTGCACAGAAATTAATGCAGTGTTGTTTTGGGCACTGGTGCTCAGGGAGGATTTCTCGATTATCAGCCTCAACCCCCAACCCCATGAGTAGGCTGTAAATACAGTTTCTAATTCCTTCACCCTGCCAGGCCCTAAACTTGGGCAGTAGGCCCAGTATTCTGTGCCTCAAGAGACTGTCAGGTGAGACCAAATCATTCTCATGTTGACAACTATTAGTTTTGCCACAGACCTTGACCTCAGGATTTAGATAGCTGAACTTAAAAATCCTTCTCGACTCACAGCCTAGTCTCAGATCCTCTTCTTGTACCCTGGCTAAATTCCTTACATGACTCACTTTCTAAACCTCAGCTTCTTCATCAATTGGTAAGTGAGACTGGTTCACATTGCCACTGGAAACTGAACAGAGCCCATCTGGCAGAGTGGTTGACCACAGCGCCTACATTTATGGAGCCTTACTCTAAGCCCACTGTGGTACCTCTCCTTAGCATCCCTGTACTGATACACAAGCCTGTTCTTGCAGTTGGATCTGTAGACCAACTTCCCATTTCCAGGGAAGGCCTTCTACCCCTAACATTGTGCATTGTGAACCTGTGGGCTCAAGTCCTTGATGTGTGTCGGTGAAGAGTGGATGCAGGAAAGTCCTTGACAGTAATTAAGCATCTTGGGGAAGAAGCTCTGTAGGTCTGTGTGAACTGGATGGGGTGAAAATTCTAATGAAAGTTAATGAGGCATTAACTTACTCTCTGACCTGAGAAAATAGGATAATTCAGTTCTTTTATTCCCATCTGTAAAATGGGATTAATGTTATTAACCTCCTTTAAAGGAATTACACCTTTAGATAGAAGACACATTAAAAATTATACTCAGTATGGAAAGGGATTCCCATTACAGATAATGAGTAACACCTGCCAAACGAGGGGCAGAAGGGGAGCAGGCTATTAATAATCTCTACCATCAGAGCTGAGATGGTGATCTTTTTGTTTGGTTTAGAATGGCTATAGTGTTTCTGTGCTGTTCTCCTCGTGGGAACCCAATGCAGCCAATACTGTCTCCAACAGCTCTGTTGAATTTGGACAGAGGTTCCCAAAACATGGCATCTGTTGTAGAGTTAAAAGTTAACAATTTTATTTATTTATTTTTCTTTTTGGATTTTCGAGACAGGATTTCTCTGTAGCTTTTTAGTTCCTGTCCTGGAACTAGCTCTTGTAGACCAGGCTGGCCTCGAACTCACAGAAATCCACCTGCCTCTGCCTCCCAAGTGCTGGGATTAAAGGCGTGCGCCACCACCGCCGGGCTAGCAATTTTATTTTGGAGAACTAACAATAAGGCCACTTCATCTCTCTAGAACACAGTGACCCTGAATAGTTCTATAAGTAAGTTGCCTTAACTGGTCAGGGGAAGACTGTCTATATTGATTTATAGACTCATAGGTAGCAGGAGAGTGTAGTGTTTGAAGCACTGGTCCATACTCTTCATCATTACTAATTACTCTTTCCCACCCAAGATGCACACTGATTTTTTTAAATAATGTCCTAAAAACAACACACATCCTTTCTGGATTTAGGCAGACTGGATAACTCCAACTTACACCTAGGGTCTATTTCCTAACTCTCCTGATCTGGTTTCCAAACTTAGTCGTAGAGTGCTTGTCTAGTATGCTCAGAGCGCTGGATGTGTTCTTTGCAACTGGGAATTGGGGAGAGAGAGGGAGAAAAAGAGAGAGAGAGACAGAGACAGAAAGACACAGATGCACACATACATGCAGGTAGATGGGTAGATAGATGATAGATGTGATAGATAGATAGGTAGATAGATAGATAGATAGATCTAGATAGATAGATAGATAGATAGATAGATAGATAGATAGATAGATAGATAGGCAGACAGACATACAGACAGACAGATAGAACATGTCTCTGCCAGGTAGCTGAGAACATTTAACAAGAATATGTGTAACGTATAGTAGTCTTAAGTTCTACTTAGCGTTTCCATTTCTGATGACCGATGGGCAGAAGAGAGAAGAGTTTTAACTCTATTAGAGGGAGCCGTTCTGCTCACGCTCCTCCTATGTTCCAATTCATTCTCACAATAGCGAGCAGTCCACAAGGTTCATACATGCCTAGCAGCTGCTTGAAGGTGCCATGGGGTCCCTTCAGTATGTCAGCTTGTGAACCTCTGACAAATACGGAGTTAGGTAGGGAAATATTCTAATACATCTGCCCCTGGCATGCTGGTCAGACTGCACTTATGAGCTGGTATCTCATCCTTGTTGGCAAAAATAAACAAGGACTTAAATGATCTGGCTGTAACGCTCCATAAAATCCGCATTCCTGCACTCGACTCCATGATTCATACAGAAAGCTGCTATTTCGGTGTGTCTGGGTGAATCTGCCTGTGCAAATGTCCAGAAACCTTTGAGAAAATCGAGGAAGCATGGTTATCATTAACTGCCTGACAGTCTTTCCCAGGGAGAGCGGGCAGGCACTGCCGCACCAAGATAACTTTATTTAATTAGTTACTGGAAGATTATTTATTCGCTTCGTGAAACAATGGGCTGTCAGCAGTGGATTCTCTCAGCTCCTACAGATGTGTCTGTGGCTTCTGAAATCTTTACACAGATGCGTCTGAAATATGCTTTCAGGTGTCCTTTATGTGAGCATTTGACAGGATAATAGAATTAGATTTGCTGAATTTCACCAAACTCTGAAGTAATATGTCACCAGCTTCGCTTACTTTTCAAAAAATATTTCTCCCTGGTAATGCTCATCAATCTCGCTCTTCAAACCCTAAATGCGAGACTCTGAGACAAAAAGGATGACTCCATCAGTTAAGCAGCTGACAGGAAGTTAAATAGCGAGCCGTCCTGTGTGTGGTAACAACTGCTCTGGATAAAAGCAGCCTTGCTTAGATTCAGGCAAGAGTAAGGGAGAGGAGAGGAGAGGGGAGGGGAGGGGAGGGAAGGAGAGGAGAGGTACCGAAAGCATGGTTCTTTACGCGGGTGGAGGATGGTTAGGAAGGTCTTGTTGCACGAACGTGGAGAAGAGAGTCCTTTGACTTTCAGCAATGGCCAATGCTCCTGTCTCCACTTTTCCAGGAGCCACTCTGATCAGGATAGTTATTTCACCGGATTAAAGAGAGAAGTGATGTGGCCTCAGTTTCTGAGTCTCAGGGTAACTGCGCAACAAGTGTTGGCAGAGTGAGCAAACCAGAGACCTTTGTATTTGCGATTAACCAGCTTCTCCTCCCAGCACCTCTGCTGTGATCTCAGGCCTGTCAGGGGAGCTTGTCAGTGCGCACAGAGTAAGCACAGCGTTCTGTGGATTCCAACATCAGAACTCTTTGATAGAGGATTTGTTAAGAGTCCAAAAGCCAGCATCAGCCTTAACGTGTCAACTGCGATTGCTTCATGTGTCATGAGGGGCTTTCAGTGCAGTGGCAAAATGCATCATGGATTCCTGTGATAAGAAATTTACCTGGAGGAGAGGCAGAGAAGCCAGTTCAAGGAACTCACTACCACTCTCTCCCCTCCCCCAGTCAGGAACATATTAGTGGGGAGTTCTCCTGGGGCCGGGCATGCTGCAAGGAGCACACATCTTGCTGGAGAACATGTAGGGAGATCTTTGTACATGGGCTGCCCTGTGAGCAGCAGGCGCCAGTTACTATGTTCAGTGAGCCCTGGATGAGAAGGTGCCACCGGACAGGTACTATCCTTGGCACTAAAGGATGGGAATGCCTGGGTGGAGATGCCGTGAGGGCAGAAGCACCATATGACTGAGGTGCTGGGCAATGATTTCAGTAGGTCCTAGATTCACCAGGCACATTTCACTGTGGGAATCAGCAAATGATAGGCTGTAAAAATTGGCTAAGTTATTTCTTTTCTTTTTTTTTTTTTAAAGGTGGCTGGCCTTTTATTTCTTTTCCCTTGTTATTTAAAGAGGGACGTTCGTTAACAGCTGGCTTTCTCAATGCGATAGAGGTGATGGACCAAAAGTCACTTGGCTTGCCCAATTCTGGGAGACAATGCTGTGTTCAAGGTGTACATCAGCTCTACTTGAGTTACTGTATGCCATCTGCATTGCCTTGTTCCCATCCCCCGGTAACTTATGACAGCCACTGCAACACAGCTGCTGGACCCAGGGCTCTGAGTCATGCCGCAGAGCAGTTTCAATGATGACCCCCGCCTGCTGTATCTGGGCCATATTCACATGGGTACCTGTTCCTTGCCTGGGTGGACTGAGATCTTAGTGGCCAGTGAAACTGTGTGCATAAGCAGCAGCTCTCTTCCTTTCCTTTGTCCAGGGATGCAAAGCAGTGTGGTCTCCTCTTGTTTCTACCTCCGCTCATGTTAAATCTCTGCCCACAGTTTCTGCCCTAACTCTATAGCCCTCCAGTCCCCTCACATGGCTTCCTGTCTCTGTGACTTTGCCTCAACGCTCATGCCTCTCTTGCTAATTCTCCCTAACCCTTTCTAGGCCATCATGAGATCATACCCTTGCTTCTCTGACACCTCAGTAAACCATGAGTCTCTCCAGGGCTGGAATGATTGATCATGTATCATTGTCTTCCCAGTGTCTGCTGAAGAATATAACATTTAGCAGGCACTCAGAAGGATGATAAGCACCGATGCTAATGTATCAGTGTAGCAATCTTACAGAGGGCAATGGAATCAAGTAGATGAAGGGGCAAGAACAATAGGGAAACACACAGGTATGGTTGGTGTTTTCTCATTTATAAGTAATAATAATGATGATCTAATTATTTCAATGAAGAAAATATAGCCAATAAAGGAGGATATATGATAGGTATATATGTAGATTTTTCAAGAGATTACAAAAACCCAGCCCATCCAAACACCAGGGTGTCTGGCAGATAATGCTGTGAATCTCGAAGGAACTCTGTATGTATTTGTGATAAGTGATTAAAATCCATTCACTCTCCAATTCTAGCTGTATTTAAATTGCAGACAATGTTCTAGACAGTTGTCTTTTTCCTTGAGGTAGCGATGTCTCTTTATTTATTTATGTGTTTATTTAACTAAATGTATACAAATGGATCTCATTAGCTTTGAACAAATTGCAGCAAAGGGGTTGGCTTGTGTCTTAGAAATGGCTCAGTGGGTAAAGACATTTATCGTAAGCCGGACGTAGTCTAATCTGATGTGGTGGAGGGAGAGGACCAACACCACAAGCTGTCCTCTGACGTCTTCACGCACACTCTGGTGCTCACACATGCATACACCACACTCACACACAGACATATAGATACACATACACACAGGCACACATATGCACGTATGTACATGCAAACACACACTCCACACACACATGCACATATATGCTAAATGCATGCAGATTTTAGAAAGAAAGGTGTTAGCCCAGCTTACTAGTCCGTAATGGGAATGGGCTCAAAGGAATGCTGTAATGTTTCAAATATATTTTTATTCATGTTTTAAAATGTAAAGTATGCCTTAATTTATTAATTGCCCTTAATAATTATGTAAACCTGTTAAACCTTTGTTAATCTCAGACTCACTCGTCCCTTACAAAGGAAAATAGCCATGCTGATGCAGAAACAACAGAAACTTTTCATCAACCTGAAACTCAGTTGGCGGTTGCTACCGCTAGCCACACACACTCTACCCTGTAATGTGTGATGGGGAAACCCAGCAGCAGACATCCTTTCTACTTGTTTCATATTCCTCTAATTTATTTTGCTATCTGTTAGCTGAGTTGGAAAAGAGTCATTTTTCCATGAATAATAAAGGGGACTTTGGAATCCGATAGAAGAGACCCATTTGCTTGAAATCAGTATATTTAGGTGGCTTCTCTTTGAGCATCTGACATCTTTTCCATCTTTGTATTGGCTTTCAGTGGGCACACCCGCAGAAATTAAGTATGCGCCACTGCCCTTCAGTGTTTTCTCTCCTGTCATGTGCTGTATCAGTTGGCCTTACAGACACATGTCACATGGATGTGCTGAAGGGAATTCAGTTAGAAACATCCTCTACTAAGAAGGCAGAGATAGTTTCCAATACAGGTACACCTGGGATTGGGACTACTGAGTGGGGGAAGTGAGTTACGGGGAGAGAGGAAGGTGAGGTGCATCCTAAATACATTAGAGACTGGACTGGCGCACCTGCAGTTTTAATGCACATTGACATACCACATGGCTAATACTTGTTAAGGTGCTGGCTGGGACCAGCTCAGTCTCTGAGGATGTCTTTCCACTGATTTCCTCAGGTGTTATAGCTGCTGCTTGGGGGCCACACTGTGAGCACCGAGTGTGCACTCAAGCGGGTGCTGGCACCCTGCAGAGGAAGGGGTCAAGTGAAGGATCAGTATGGGCGCAGTCCTTGGGTATCCCACTACAGCAGCTCAGCAAGGATGGAAAAGCCCAGAGATTTTGGAGTCAAGCTGATTCAGACTCAAACCATGGCCCTGCCGTTTGCTAGCTGTGAAGCCTCCAGCAGATCTCTCATCCTTTCTGCCTTCAGCCTGCTCATTTGTGGGGTCCTGATTGATGGTTCTTACCTTGTGGAAGAGCTGTGGTTGGCAGTGTTACAACTAGCCTACAAAATACTCAGTGTCTGAACCACAGTTAGTGATCAAATCAGACAATAAATCTTCTCCTTCCATGGTCTGGCCAGTTTGATGTTACCATCCGTGGGCATAGCGTAGCTATTCACTCCTTATCTCTCCCAGAGCTGGGCAACAACCACCTCTACTGAAAGGAGCGGTTAGAACACTCTCTAGGAAGTAAGCAATTGATTACTATCAGGAAGCAAAGCAGATTTCAATTGTTCACTGCCTTTTTGGAAAAGAATATCCGGAAAATGTCTATTCATGAATTTTTCAGACTTATTTGCGATTGAGACCCTTCCCACATCTGCTTGTTAATACAGGCATCCAGCTAACGTCACAGAGATAAACAGCAGATGCCATCCCTTCTCCCATAGCTAATACAGAAACTGTTTCCTTCCTGGGTCCAGGATGTTTTCTGATAGCTTTAATTGCCGTCATTTAAGTAGAAAAAAAAAAAAAAACAACCAAAAACACAGGATCCCATTATAAAGAGATAATAAGAAACAATGCCTTTTGAAATAACAAACATCTTTTTAAAATAAAAGCAAGGCAAAGGAAGAAAAACTGTCACTGCTGCTGTTCTACAGGGGTTAGGCTCAGTCTGCACGGAAGACAGGAAAGGTGGAAAGAAAGAGAATCTGTGGAAAATTAAGGCTGTCGCTCTTGTGCGGTGCCATTGTGTGAGCAACTTCAAAAATCCATTTGGAAATCATGGCTCTTGCATTGCAGTCATTACCGAGACACCAGCATCACCCACTTATTACCGCAAACATAGCAACAGTTGCCATGTGAGCAAGAGATCTGCAACACAAACAGTGGAGACAGTGCTGCAGGGCGGGGCCGACTGGTGTGGGGGCTGAGGCGCAGAGCGCAGCACCACCTGTATCGGTTTAATGAGGCCGGCTGCTCCCTCTGGTCCTCGTGCCGTGCCCTGTCAGACATTTCAGGAGAACAGAAGCAGTCTCAGAAAACGGCATTTTGGATTAAACCTTACAACGGTGGCACACAAGCAGAAGCAAAGGCAGAATCCTGCTCTGATGTGCACGCGGGCGGACCCGTAGCCAGGATTTCTCTTCGTTTGCGGGAATGAAGCCCTCACAGGATGCTTGCCATTAGAAAGTGGGTCCACTTGTTGCCGTCACAATATGCCATTCCTCCTAATTGAAAATGGAGAAGTCTGTCACCATTTACTTAGCAGTTTGCCTCTGGCAAATCTTCACAGGTTCCCTTCATGTGCCTGGGAATTAGTTAATTAGTATTACAAAGCGCATCATGAGAAACGGGCCCTTCAGGTTACCAGGGAGGCCCTTTCAGGCTGCTAACAAGCTTGCCCTGGGACAGGAAAGAGCGGGAATGGAAGCAGCAATGGCAGAACAGCACAGCCGAGGAGGCATGGCTGCTCTCTCTCAAGTGAGCTGTTGTAACCTAAATGTGCCACTTTCTCGCTCTTTTCATGCAAATCTTTTATGTGTGGCAATAAATCCTGGTCCTTAAAGCTTTCTTTTTAAGAGGTGCCAATTTTACGCACGCTGGGGCTTTCTCCCATCTTCCCTTTTATTAATCTCCCATTCTCCCTGCACTTCTTCTGAACAGGATATTTTGTTTGATATTCTTTCTTTGACATTTTTCACAGGGAAAGGTTGTTCCAATCTAAGGGTGGTTTTTAAAAGTCAGGGACGGGATTGACATTTTTCACACACTCCTTAGCTTTGAGCTGTGTGCGGCTTTTAGGTGGGAAGTCTCCAGTCTCTCTGCTCCACTCCCTGCAGTGCCCCCAGTGATGGCGAGATGGCACTAGTGAGCAAGCCGCCCCACAAAGGAGACTAAGGCGCCCGCAGAGGGTTGGCATGCAGGAGCCCAGTCTCCCTGCAGCAAAGCAGAAACACTGAGGGCTGAGGGCAGCAGTTGGCACTGTGGGGTCTTTATTTCAGTTGGGAATTGTTGACAAATGTCACCGTGGTACTTTGTAGACAGGATACCCAGGGCTGCGCCAAACGAAAAGTATTTATGAAAATATTAAGTGACTTTTATAATACAGAGAAATTTTCTGGATTTGTGGACGTTGATTGAAATATTTTTAACATCTGCTTCTTTAATTTTTGTTTTACATCTGTGCTTATGCATGGATGTGCCCTTTTGTGTTTGTGCCTTTGTGTGTGCCGCTGTGCATGACCATGGTGCATGTGTGGAGGTCAGAGGACAACCTCAAGTTTGAGTCCTCATTCATACTTTGAGACAGCTTCCTTTATTGTTTGCAGCTGGCACTTACATATAGTAGGATTGCTTGCCTGCACACTTAGGAAAACTCTCCTGTCTCTACCTACTGTCTTTCTAAGAGCATAGTGCTAACAGATAAACACTTGGCTTCAGGCTTTTATGTGGATTCTGAGGATAAAAAGTCAGATCCCCATGTTACTGGCCAACTCTCTTCTCCCTCGTACTTTATTTGACGTCAGGCTCATGACAAGGAGGCACTCAAACTTACACAGCAGGCTGCATGGCTTCAGGTTTTCTGTTAGTCCCATACTCCATGAAACCAGAAGCATTTCTGCTTCCATTAATTAGGAAAATTCATGGACAACTGAAAAATATTTGAACTTAAAAAGAAAAAGATAAAAGGAGCAGCTGACAGACATGCTGGCACCTGCTTAGATTCTGACTTCTCTTTGCCATTTGTATTTTTGCTACTTCAGACCCTTAATGAGCTGAGTGACTGACCCTGAACAAGTGAGTGTCATAAAAATTATATACTCCAGAGATGACAAATATCCAGGGAAAAAAATTGCCTTGCCCCTAGATTTAGGCGTGTGACATCTTACTCCCCTCATTATACAATAGGGAAGGGGGAGCTTCACAGAGGCATGTGTCCAGATAGTCCTTCTTCTTGGCACCATGGGGCTGGCTGAAGGACTGCAAAGGCAATAATGAGATGCTTAAATAAGCACTGAGCTTCCATGAAAAAGCTCATTAGCTGTGCTTTCAATCAGCCATCTTGGAGCAAGATAAAGACCATTTTTGAAAGTCAATGGCACTGTCTTTTTGTTTTCACAGAGTTGTAAATCTCCATGTGATTCGTGTGCAGCCTCAGTGCTAGGTCCTGGATCCCACTGTGTCTATGAATGAGGAAGTGCAGTGCCTCCATTCCCAAGAGTGAAAACCTTACCAGAAAGACAGTAAGTTTCAGCCTAAAGATTGTTGCTGTTTCTTCCAGATAATGCGAGTGCTGTAGAGGGGTTGTTGGAACAGTGCACATTCTTAGTGCGAGAAGAGGCCTGTGTGACAAAACCTCAGTTCAACAGAGAAATTCCGTTACAGTAGTGTTATCTTCTAAATTAGCCCATATGTGCCCTTCTGGTTGTCAGATTCCTAGAAGGCAGAACTGCTTGCTATGCTCTGATTAGAGCTTGCTGCTTTTCCACATGAGGCTGATTTGGAGCGAGATAGTTGAGGACAATGAAGGGACAGCGTGAGTGCTGGAAAGAGGGCTGAGTGTGTGGAGCTTTGATCCTGTTGCGTTGACAGGCAGCTGATTACAATGTGTCCCTAGGTGGTAAAATGAATTAAGACGGCCAATGTCAGAGTTAGTCAGCAAGGAGGCAACTTCTCTGTGAGCAAAAGTGTGGACTCAGTGACCCAGGTTCCCCTGCATCTGGCCGACTCTTCAGTGGTAGCCCGTTCAGCACCGCGGACAGCTCCTCGCAGAGTCTCAGGGATCTTTAAAGTAGTTGGAGCCTTTTGACCAACTTCAGTCTTAAAAGAAGCAGAAGCCCCCATACAGGCCCAGGTTCCAACATGAACTTATTTTTCCTATGTTTAATAGTTTCATATCCAGTTTCTAAAACTATATGAGTCTCAACTTGTTTTCCTTGAAGAGCGGGGACTGTTAGCAATACTTCACAAGATTGTAATTAGATACCATTATCTTTATGGGAGGCAGCCGTGCTCACTTAGCCATCCCACAGTAGGTATTTAGTACTTATTTGTGCTGGACACTGTCCTAACTAATGCAGCACAGCATTAAAGAAGAGCTGTTTATGAACCAAAATGCAGACCAGAAAAACATTTACACAGACCAGAAAAGCAAATGGCTGGCTATTTTTATCTGAAGTTCTTATTGATTCTTATTGGCCTCAAAGCTGAAATTTATTGGTTTGTGTGTTACAGACACAACATTGACCAAAGCAAGGTAGGCGGTCAGGTGCTAAACACCTTTTAAAAGAGCTATAGTCCTAGGGCTAGAGAGATGGCTCAGAAATACCAATCTTCCAGGGAACCTGAGCTAGATTCTCTGCACACAGGTTGGGAAACTTACAACCCACTGTAAGTCTAAGTCCAACATTTCAATGCCCTCTTTTGGCTTCTTTGGGAACTTGCACATACATGTTATACAGTAAAAATGATACACACATGAATAATAATATTAAAATCTTTAGAAGGTCTAAAGTCCTCAAGAGAAAACCAAGGTTAAGAAAATTAGGAAAAGTAAAATCCACTCTACACAAAAGATGTAGAACCCGAGTGCTCTATTTTTCACTGGGCTCCAGGGAACATGAAAAGAAAAACCAAATAGAGCCCAAAGCACCATCATCACACACATAAAAAACAATAGAATGGGATCATGAACAGTGATCCTGGGTGTTTGTGTCTAAGGATGACAAAAGAGTGAATCAGTTTGTCTGTGAGGTGGCCCACCCAAAACAAGAGGAAGAGAGAAAGAAGTCATAAGCTTTAAATGCCCGAAGAACATACGCCCATAACAGAATTAAGAAGTCCAAAGGCGAGAGAAACAGGGCAGGCAGGAAAGCCAAGAATCCACAAAAATAGCAATGCGGCCAGAACATAAAAACTGAAAAGCATAAGATAAACATTTTTAGGGGGAAAAGAGCAAACATGTCTAGAAGGAAAAGTGCATTTCAAAACTGCCTGGCAAAATTTTAAACAGCAACAAATACAATAGAAAGAAGTTGGAAAGAAATTGAGTTGAAAACAGGCAAGAAGACAGACAGAGCTATTCAGAGAATTAATGATATTTAAATGTGAAAAAAAGTTGCCTAAAGTGCAGCAGAGAGTTGAGGGACAAAAGTTATAGCCTCCCCACAAAGACATACAGAGACATACTTGATTCACTCACAAACATCTTAGACATTTGTAGTTGCACACCCTCCTGACACATATGTCTGTGTGTATATGCCTACTCTATTTGCACATATGTGTTCTAATTAGACATATTTTAAATACACTACATGACATACATCTAATGAGGGTTTTCAAAAAGCATAAAGACATGGTGAAACAATGTTATCCGTGATGGTTGAGAATCATACAGAAGTTCTGAAATCTACCAGACTTTGGCATCTAGGAGTCAGCAAATATCAAGGAATAGAAATAATACTAAACCATCACAGTGCCACTTGAGTGAGACATTGGAGACAAGGAAAAGCTTCAAGGTTAGGAAGGGCAGGGCAGAAACAAAAGGTAGGTAACAAGATTTATAGATGAAATGTTAATAGTGACAGGAACCTGCTGAATACTGGAGTCCTGCATCCACAGAGCATCTACCTCTAAAGAGAGAGGGGGAAAGAATCGTCCCACGTCTGGATTAATACATCTACTTCTGTTACTCTAAATGACACATCTGAGGAGGGAAAACAGGATGAGGAGATAGATCTGACAGGTCAGAGCCATAAATAATAAAACATACATCTGACTAAGTTTAAAGAAACCACAGATTCACAGAACAAAATCAATGTATGGATTTTTAACAGTTACGATGACATAAAAACATTGGAAAGTAAATACATCAATGTGAAGGTAAGCTGGCAGAGAGATGACTTGGCAGGTAAGAGCACACAGTGCTCTCCAAGAGGACCCAGGGTAAGTTCCCAACAGCTACATGGGTAACTCTCCGCTGCCAGTAACTCCATCTCCAAGGGGTTCTGATGGGCTCTCCTGGCCATCACAGGCAACAACACTCATGTGTACAACCCCACCCCTGCCCCATGTGCAAGCATATAATTAATATTATATCTATGTAATTCCATTTATAAGGAATGATTTTAAATCATAGCTGATCTGTGGGTTTTTGTCTTCCATGAGGGTAGTAAACATAGAGATCATGGTATATTCTATGGATTATATTAAAGTTCATTTAAATCAGTGCAAAGATGTACCAGCTGAATGATGGAGACTCAGCATGGGCAGGACATCAGGTCTGCTCATGCCAGTCTGTGAGTTTGTACACTGTCTTCAAACTCTTCTGTGGTAAAAAGATGTGAACTGTTTATAAAGTAAATATGGAATAGTGAAAGCAAAAGCAAAGATGGGCGACAAAGAAGGAATGGGTCTATAAACAGAAGCTCCTGACCCACCCTGTCCCACAGCCATTCAGTCCCAAAAAACACACAGTGGCTTATAGTAATTACAACACTTTGGCCAACAGTTTAGGCACATTCCTAGCTCTCTCTCATGGGTAGAAATCAACCCATTTCTATTGATCTATGATTCACCATGAGGTTGTGGCTTACGGGTAAGTTTCTAGCATCTTTGTCCTTCAGCAGCTACCTAGTATCTCCTTGACTCTGCCTTCTTTCCTCCTCTACCTCTGCTTGGGTTTCCCACTTTGCTTTATTCTGCCAAACCAGCTTCCTTATTAACAAATGGTAAGAAAACGTATTTACAGCATTCAGAGGGAAATCCCACATCTTACAGGTAGAAAGATTCCTACAAGGGCCTCTGGCTCTTAATTATTAAGTCTTAATTATTAAGACCATTGGCTTTGGCACAGGGATAGAAACTTAGCTCAAAGAAACATAAGAAGCTTAAACTAGGCCTATGTAAATGAAGACCCTTAATGTAAAATAAAATAGGTGCCATAGGTCATTTGGGAAAGGGATGTCTGTTCTTACCTGAAAAGGGGGAGTGTGGAAGAGAGTGACCGATCTATAATCAATCATGCTCTCATGCTTCCAGACTCTTCTTCCTGCCTTTTCACCAAAATATTTTTTTTTAGCCACTTCAGTGCAAGGCAATTTATTTTAGAAAAGACCCATAGTATGAATATGCCAGGCAGTTTCCCCTCTCATGTTTCCTAAGTGGCAATTGTCCTGATAGAAGGGTTTTGCTGATTGAATGCTAAATGCCCCCCCCCCCCAATAGGCTCACATATATGAACATTAGATTCACAGTGGTGGTGCTGTTTGAGAAGATTGAGGAGCCTTTAGGAGGTGGACTAAGGTTTTGCGACTGTGTAGTTCATTTAAAAATATAATGTATAATTAAGAAATATAGGTTAATAGTCATCTATAATAGTCAAGCTTAGAGCCGTGTTAGTTAGGTTTTCTAAATTTATAGAGACACATTTCAGTTAAGTATTCTTCAGATATTTCAAAGACCTTAAGAATATGGCATTTAAAATGTTTTAAGAACTTAGGACTTTTTCATGACGAGACACATCTGCTCCTGGCAGCACCAATCTACTTCAAGAGGAATATGGGCAATGAAGAGGCTCCTTATGGAGTTGGTTAGCCATTTGAGCAAGAAACTGCTCTTGCCTGGACTACTTGATGTTATATTGAATGAACTAAACATGCAGGACCCACAGAGAAATGTCTGCTGAACTTGCCTAAATATGAGACAATCTTTCAGGGTTCCTGATTCATGAAAGAGTCTGCTAGACATTCTGAAAGATACAGAAGAAAGTGACTGGCAAACTGCCAATATAAGCAGAACTGTCTTTGAAATTTCCGGCTTCATAGAAAAGTCTGCTGGATACTATGGGCCTGTAGGCTGAAGATGGATGCCCCAATGGTACAGAAGAACTTTGGGTCACTGTCCAGGTAGTGAGATATTTCTGTCAATTCTAGAGTTTAGGAAGTTGCTTACAATGAACTTATTGTTTACTTAAATAATATTATATCCTTCTGGAGTCTTTGATGAAATTGAAGAACTTATAGTTTTCCTTAGATATTATAAGAAATAAAGTAGATATAAATATTGTAACTGTAATTCTGATTGATACCTGTTTTGTTATATGTAATTTTACTGTGTTAAAGTCAAAACCTTCGTTTTTATTTAAACAGAAAAGGGGAGGCAATGTGGGATTCCCCTCTGTATGCTGTGAATACCATTGGTTAATAAAGGAACTGCTTTGGGCCTAGAGCAGAGCCATAGTGGAACAGAGCTAGGTGGTGAAAACTAAACTGAATGCTGGAAGAAAGAAGAGCAGAGTCAGGGAGAAGCCATGGAGCCATTGGAGACAGACGTGCTGAAACTTTGCTGGTAGGGAATGACCTTGTAGTGATGCACAGATTAATAAAAATTGGTTAAATTAATATGTAAGAGTTAGTCAATAAGAAGCTAGAGCTAATAGGTCAAACAGTGATTTAATTAATATAATTTCTGTGAGATTATTTTGGTTCTAGATGGCCGGGACAAACAAGCAGTCCCCTCCAACATTTTTTCAGGAAATTTTGTGAAGGGTCACTTTGAAGTTTGTAGGATTACCCCAAATTCCAAAATTTTAGCTCTAGCCAGTAGTACCTTTAGCCATTAAGACTACAATAAATGCTTCATATGATGTCTGCAGAGTAGAGTGCTAAGGAGAAAGGAGAATGTGGCCACTCAGCTCAGAACCACTGGGATACAGGCTGAGAATGTGTTAGCTAATGACGTGAGCACCCAGGATGAAGCTCCACCCACTCTTGGAGGTAATGGAGAATCACTGATGGCTTCAAAGCTCTACCTGAGGAATCACACGCTGGTGCAGAGGGTGAGAGGGGTGTGGAGTGGTCACAAAAGGAGAAGGGCAGGTCACAGAGTGGAGGAACTGACCCACGTGTTCATTTCATGAACCTATTGAAGTGTACCATTCCGGTATGCTAGGACAGTTATGTGTGAATTGAGACTTTTGTACATTATGTGAACATTGTATAAGTTAAAGTATGTTCTGAGTACACTAGGAAAGCTATTTAGAGGTGTCCTTGGGTGGGCTCTTTTGTATTGCTGGAAATTAATCCCAAGGGTGTCTATTTCAGAGCACTGGAATCTGGGTCCCCCGTGTCTTCTCCTGGACAGCTGACTGTGTCGCAGTTCTATTCTCGGAGCTCAGCCCTACACAAACACTAATTGGTTTTTGCATCTGAAAGGTTGTTCATCACTTGGTCGCTTCTAAATTTAACGTGATGTAATCTGCGCACAAGATGGGAGATTTCAGACCCCGTGGGAGGAGCAAGTGCCACATGTCAGGTTTCTAAATATATCTGGACACGAAATAATTTAAAAGAGGCAGAATTTCAAGAATGGCTTCCTTAATCTCAGATTTTACCCGATCTATGATTTTGGTCAGAATTAGTGATTTCCTGTTTTTCATGAAGGAAATACCTGACACACCTTCCCACCTTGAAGTTTAGTTTACACAGGAAAAGATAGTAACAATAACTAGAAACAAGTATGCATACAAACAATGGAAACACACATCAAACCAACAGTTACCAAATTCCATCCTCTTGGCAACTGGCATCATGACTAAAAGTGTGTGTAAATTCACTGATTAAATGCATTCCTAAGAGACCCAGGTCTACACAATTATGGAAACCACATGCCGAGCCTTGTACACGTTTTTCAGAACACAGTGAAATACACAAAATTACAGTTTCCTGTGTAATTGGGTGAGTTACTTAGGAAGCCCAGTGCCGAGACTAAATAGCACGAGGACTCAATCATCCTTTAGATGATAACCAAGACAAAGGGTGCAGTGCGTAGCCTGGTGTGGTTCTCTGTGGTCAAACTGTGATGCTGGCAAGGTGTCCTCTTCTATGTGTGCCGGCAGTTGCATCTCCTTCCCACAGAGACCCTCAAGTAAAACCATGCTTCTCTCTTCAAGCTTTATAGTCTTTCTTTTTTTCTGTGTTGAAGCTATCCAGAATCTTCAAGGTTTTCTGCAGCCTAGATGCCACCCTGATGGGCTTTAGCTGGCCCTAGGCACTGGTCCTTTGCAAGTTTCATAGGTGATTCTCACACGCAAAGTCGAGAACCACTCTAGGCAGCTCACCCCATGGCCCTGCTGGTCTGAGTCCATCAGTTTCTGTATCCTTGGGCTCTTTTACTTTAAGAACTGACTCTTGCCCATCCCCTTCCTCTCCTTCATAAAAACAAAAGCTGGAAAAGCAGACTTGCAAGGACTCCTTGAGTCCATTCCTTGATCAACTTCCAAAACAAACTGGGAGAAGTCCAGAAAACACAAGCATTGGCAAAACATAACAAGTTTCTGGAACCCGCTGCCTCCCTTGCCAGGGGAATTCCGAAAGCACGGCAAAGGCTCTTGTGGGAATCCAGCTCAGCCTCCCCTTGTTTCCCATTTACTCAGGAGAGTTGCTTATACTTCCTGAGCCCCGGTTTATTCATCTACAAAAACTGAAAGGCCTGCCAATTAAAACTTAATTACATGACTGTCAAAGTGTTTAAAACAGTGTCCGGCACTTCACAGGTGTTTTGTGACGGCAGATGTTTACACAGAAAGTGAAGAGACAGAGCCCGCTCCCCGATTCCACTCTGCATTGCTAATGATCACCACGTGGTGAGTCAATTTATCCCATTTCCATTCTTTATCTGCTATACAAATATTTGTTACATAATGGCCTTATGTCAATCAAACTGCAAGATAGTTGGATGTAGTAATGCATAAAAAATACATGATTCTTCTCTTGTCTCGTTGTGTATTTTCATTGAATGCTTCACTAGGACATTCATATTACAGATCTCAAACAATTCATGTGGCTTTCTGGGGGTGAGACGATCAATAAACTATCCTTCAGTTCACCAATGCTGCAAATGCTCAGGGAGGGAAAAGAAGCTAAAATAGAGTCCTAACCCACCAGAGAGGGGCAGACAGTGGCAAAGAAGCCGTGGAGTCTGTGTGAGGGAGCTGCGCAGAGAACCAGACCAGGCTACGCACTGATGAGTCCTTAGATTCTTACTGTATGGAGAAGCCAAGTTCTTCCATCCAGTTCTCCACACCTCCTGTGTGTTTCCTGTTCTGTGCTGCTGTTGGTATTTGATAGATCATTCTCTCCTCAAATTTATAGGCTGAAGTTCCAACATCTCACTTGGCTTCACTGAAAACAGGGTCTTTGGGGTGGTAATTAAGATGAATTAGATCTGAGGGTGGGGTCTGGAATTAGGAGAATTGATGCTTTTTATAGGAAAGTTCTCCAACACAGAGAGGACCAGAACCCAATCTTGCATCTGTAAGGAAATATACCCAGTTATTGAGTTATTGAAGCCATTTTTATTCCATTCCAATCATCATATTAGTGAGGCCATACCAAACAGGGACTCTGTAGATGTTTGCAAGGTTTATCCATATTGTATTTCTTTTTGTGGCTGAATAATGCCCTACCACATGGGGCCTCCCAACATGTTGTCTCTCCATCCTTTGATGGACAAACTCTTATGAACAAGGTTGCTCTAAACATTTGTGTGGAAGGTTTCTTTGAACGTCTCTTTCCAGTTTTGTGGGGGTGTATCCCAGGAGTGGAGCTGCTGAGCTGTGGAAATGCTTACAACTCTGAATGTCTGATGCTCCACAAACAAGACTGTTTCCAGGTTCATACAAAGAAATCCTTTCTTGAATTCTACAAGACCACCCCTGAACAGTGCAATGATTCAGATTCGCTTTGCCACAGACATTTCTGTTGATGCTAGATCTCACTGCTATTACTGATAACTTATAGAAGAACCTAAACTAAAGAAGAGTGAAAGTTTACTTTTTTTTTTCACAATGTAAGGAAATTGAGATCAAAATTCTCCTTCATTGTTTTCCCGAGTGCTGTTCAGGCTCCTCTAGATAGCCACCATCCAGGTGACTTTCTCAGTCAGGAGTTGAAATCCGGGTTCACAGTAAGATCCTTGGTGACAACATCACTTACCTTTGGGACCAGGCAGCATAGGACCTTGCATTAAGGGCATATTCCAACTCAAAACGGCTCCGTAAAGCTGCCACGTGGCTCCGGCCAGGCCCTCCCCGGCTCACCAGGCAATCAGAGGAAGAGGAAGGTGACAGGGAACCACTGCTGTTACTTGAGGCAGGAGACATGAGCTGGATGGAGAAGGCATGGAAGTCCTTGTTTACTAACTCCAGCAGGCACCTGTACTGGGATGTTAGAGCTCGGGGCTTCTACACTGCTTCTAGCTTTTCCCTTTGATCTCTGCTGCTAAGATCTGCTTACATTGATCTACTTTTTGCCCATTTCTATTTTGATAGCTGGCCTTATCCTTATTCCTATCTTCCTCAAAGCACTGTAAGCCCAAAATGAATTTATAAAATGTCTGTTAGATGATTATTACGTAATGATCTAAAGGTTTGCCACCTTCTTCACTGTGGTAATAGGAACCACCAGCAGAACTCCTTCCAGCTGTAGCTAAATTGTTCCCCGTGATGCAACACGGTTTACACACTAGTGTCCTTCCCTATGGCTGTGATAAGACTGCTCTGACTAAAGCATCTTATGGGAGAGGGGTTTTGTTTCAGTTCACAGTTCGAAGCCCAGCCTATCTTGGTAGGAATTCAGGCAGCATGCTCTTGAAGCAGCTGTAAGTTTGCATCCACAATCAGGAAGCAGTGATAACACATTCTGCTCAGCTCACTTGCTCCACTTTATACCTTCCAGGATCTCAGGCTCAGTCTGGGGAATGGTTCTGTCCACAATTAAAACGGGTCTCCCCATGTCAATGAACATAATTAAGGTAATCAAGACAATCGCCCGGAGACACACCCAGACATCCATTTCCCAAGTGACGTTAGATTCTACACATTTTGTGAGATGGAACATGGTTTGATATCTGGTGAATGTTTTTCCAAAAAAGAACAAAGCCAATCTCATTGCTAACTGATGGTCCTTTAGATGTTTGATAATAGCCCTCGGGCTCATGGTGATTTCCTCAACCTTCAGGCAAAACTCCTTGGTTCCTCCAAATGCTCTTCATAATATACAATTTCCACTTTTTGCCATTCTGATTGCTCTCCACCACAATGCAGGTGGCAGCTTTCATTATTCTCTAAAGGCTGAGAGTTCAATTGGGTCCTCTTTTGTTTGCTCATCACAGAGGGGAGATGGTCAGATCTTTTGTTCGGCAACAAGAGAGCGTCCTCATGCCATAGCTCCCTTGAGCTTATCATAGCACTAGCACAGTGATCTTGAGGCCATGTCCCCAGGTCCTCCTTTGACTATTGTTTCTATGGCTCTGAGAAGAACAGTATGTTATCCCTTTCAAATTTATTCTTGTTAGACATGTGCTATTATTTCCTTTTCCAAGATATTCTAGATTCTTGCCTTCAAATGTTTTCTAGCCCTCTCAACATTGTCACATTTGCCAATGTGGCCAGCAGGTACCCTTTAACCCTGATGTCAGCTTGATGGAAAAATTGAATAGAGGGAGGACAGAGCCCTATGGGATCCCACAAGCCTGGATCATTAGTTAATGTTATCTGTCCAGTGAACTCTCTGCATACAAATGTTTTATCTTTCTCCTAGGGAAGAGTGTTCCCAATGTCCTGATCAGTGGGACTGACCAAACTTGTTTTCTAGATCCTTTCATTGTCTCTGTTTTGAGGTATCTTACTTAAGGGTTTCTATTTCCACAAGGAAACATCATTATCACTAAGAAAGTTGGGGAAGAAAGGGTTTATTTTGCTGTTCATCATTGAAGGAAGTCAGGCCAGGAACTCAAAAGGGCAGAAACCTGGAGGCAGGAGTTGATGCAGAGGTCATGGAGGGATGCTCCTTCCATGGCTTACTACTCTTGGCTTTCTTGGCCTGCTTTCTTATAGAGCCTAGGACCAAAAGTCTGGCGATGGAACCATCCACAGTGGACTGCCCCCCCTCCCCCATATCAATCACTATTTAAGAAAATATCTTGGATCTCATGGAGGCAGTTTTCTCCATTTAAGTTCCTTTCAGATAACTCTTGTTCCTGTGCCATGTTGACATAAGATGAGTCATCACGAGAGGTAATTCCTATTCCCATCTAATGATCTACAGTCCTAGACTGGGAGCTACCTTGTCTGGTTGAACTTCACATTCACATAAGAGGTACTCGGAGCTCAGTCTCCGAAGGTGTCTTGTAATAGTCGAGTCCTCTAGAGGATGCTTTTGTCAGTAAGCAGCCCTGTAACCTAGACAGCTACTCTCCACAAAGCCATAACTTTCTGTGTGTCAGAAGGATGCCTCCCTCTCAATGAAAGGCTTCCTCTCTGGGAGACTTTGTGAAGAATGAGATAGAATGACTAGTGCCCGTCATCCTGGAAGCATTTCCCAATAGAGCAGGTTCTAGGGACTCTGAGCTGAGATTTATTTTAAGGAGGGAAATGTTTCTTGTGGAAGGCTCTTGTTGTGCAGACTCAGGACGTGTCTCATGGCTTTGTCCTTTTCATGTACATGGGCTACAAATCTGTGTAAAGTCCTTACCTCCTCCTGTGCATTTGAAACATATTATTTTTGAATGGGTGCTCTTGTTTTAGCTCTTTTTTTTTGCCTATTTTTCAATGCTATCTCATGATCAGGTATAGCAAATTAAGGCAATTATACAGAAAATTAAAACAAACAGCTCCTCGATATTAAGGGAATATTTTCATTAGCATCCATTACTCTGTTACTCTGTGTCCTGCTATATGACCATGCGGTCCAGCAGATTTGTGTACTGTTTGAGGTATTGTTTCCTTCCTTTCTGAACAAGTGGACAATGGCACAGTCTTCTATCTGGCTCATCACTTGTGTACAAATTTGTA
Source organism: Chionomys nivalis (assembly GCF_950005125.1). Classification (NCBI taxonomy): domain Eukaryota; kingdom Metazoa; phylum Chordata; class Mammalia; order Rodentia; family Cricetidae; genus Chionomys; species Chionomys nivalis. The sequence goes on from NC_080103.1 coordinate 60,755,727, forward strand.
AAAAAAAAATTATTAGATATTTACCTTTAGATATATTTGTTATAGTTATAATTTTATAGCTAAAATTTTAAAGATTCATTCTCTCTCTCTCTCTCTCTCTCTCTCTCTCTCTCTCTCTCTCTCTCTCTCGTGTGTGTGTGCCTATAAAGACCAAAAATTTATTGGATACCTTGCAGCTGGAGCTACAGAAAGTTGTGAGCTGCCTGATGCAGACCCTCAGATCTGGATTCTGGTCCTCTGAGAGAGCAGTACCCACTCTTAGCTACTGAACCAACCATCTTTCCAGCTCCCATTCTTTTGATTTGTTTTTTTACATATCTATTTTTAAACTCAGCATCACTGCTGCCATTCTCTGGCCTGATTATTTTAGAATCACAAAAATTCCATATGAATTCGCCTCTGCCCCAAAAGAAGGAGCAGAAAATGTTCTTTCCAGGGCCTTTCTTTTTCAGAAGAGCACGTAAAGGAGTCACGGGACCTCCTCCTCCTTCCCAGTGAGCACTTGGCGTGCTTTTCCTCATCTGCTTTTATTTGTGTGCTTAGTTGGGTCCTAGCGCCTCTAAGACACAGTCTCTGGCCCTGATGGTTCTTTTTGGGTGACACCGGGTCCGATTTTATATTTTGATTGTGTTGATTGTGAGCCCAGGCTTTAATGGCTGAGCCATCTCTTCAGTCCTCGAGCCCTTTTTTAAAAACAGACTTCTCAGAAGGTCAGCACTTACCTCCACGTTGCACAGACATTCCTCCAGCTTCCTCACGACTTCAGAAAACTCGGGTCTTCCCTGTAAAGCAAGAAAAGACTGTTCTTCTTCCTTAAGAATGAAATAAAGGAAACTCTTTGGGTTTGAAAATTGAGTATTTGCATTTGTAAAGAACGAGATTAGCAATAAAGTATATTTTTATTTAAAGTGCACTTGTATTGAAGGGCTAATTGAATGCTCATTTACTGTTCGTGGAGGGATGTTTAGTCTTTCTGTGATAAGAGTTTTAAGTCAGAATTTGGAACTCCATTCAGATAACAAAACAGTGGAAAATCTTTAATTAGCTTTGCATGTTTTTAAATGGCAGGGTTTCTTCTTCAAAATGAAAGAATAATTGAGAATACTGAAAATTGTTAACTCTCCTGATGCCTGACAATATGCTGTCCACATCCCCGGGGAAAGCATCCCTGCCTCTCATTTTGTAATTAGCTTTTACTTTGAGAAAGACATTTCAGATTTACAGCTAAGGCCAAGGTAGAGACTTCACAGTGATGCCCTACTTTTGAGTTTAGACTTTTGACTTCAAAACCTGACATGGAAGATATTGGCTATTATGAACTTCAAAGCCATATAAGTTCAGTTAAGTGGTTATTGTGTCTTTTTATATTTCAAACCTTGTTTGAGTTCCAAGAGATATAAAAATGAATGAGGACCTACAGGAAAAATTCTTGAAATCTTGGAAAGTGTTGGTTTCCTTTAAAGAAATAATATGTTTCCTTGTGCGGGATACTAAGGACTGTGTACCCCACCACTTCTCCCTTTATGAGAGTTTCACTGCCGGGAGGGGAGAGGTCGATTGATGGTGCAGGCTCAGCAGCCAAATAATTTAGAATCTTAGCAGAACAAGGGATTCTCCCTCTCTATCCCTCCCTCCCCCAGGATGACTTTCCTCTAGAGCCCTCGCTAGCAAGCGGGAGCTGCTCTGTACGGAAGTTCTGCTCCTCTGAGCTGCTGGGATGGTAGCAGAGTGGCTGACCAGCTATGTCCTCCTGGCTCCCTTCAGAGCATCAAATTATCACACTTATCACACAGACAGTCTGCTTTCCTTGAAGTTTTAAAGACTGGTTGACAGTCAAGCTCTCTACAGCATATACCCTTACGTGTACAGGCAGAAAGTTCCCAGCACCCAGGCCTTCCCCAGTGAGTGTACCCTCTCCGTTCACATGGTCACTCTCTCTGGAGTCCTTTGTCCCTCAAATACATCTTTTCAGTTGACTTGAAGCCATCACTGTTTTAGGCTTGGTCCCTTGGTTCTCCTCTTTCTCTCTAAATTTTAATGTTCCCCAGGACAGTTATTTTGAAACAATTTGTTGACAAATTGCAGCCTCGTGTCTGTAAAGTACAACTCCTCGTTTTCTACCTCAATACTATTTCTGAGCACAAGTCCACACATGCAGTTGTGTGTCCTTAGTCTTTTCCATTTCAGTCAGTGACAAATGTGTCTACCTATAAGACTCTAAAGCAGAGAATAATCTTTGACTTCTTTCTTCACTGGGTTTGCATCCAGTGTACTGGGAAATTATACGGTTTCTCCTTCAAAGTTTATACAAAACTTCTATGATCAAAGTAGCTTATGCTATATAAACCTACCTACAGATAAATGCTGTAAGCATGTCCTGGTAAGAAGATACCAGGGCATGGGCAAAATAGGTAAAACCTACAAGACTCAACAGAGAGGAAGGACCAAAGGAAGTCTTATGCTTTTGTTCTTTTACTAACAGCTTTTATTCTGAGGATGGATAACCTAAATTCAACACAGGAATTCATATTGCTATAGTTGTTTGTTTGAGTAACTAGAGAGCAGAATTCAGGTCCATCATAATACGTTGTCCATTGCTGTATAACAAATGATCAAGAGTCTCTAGCAAAATGTATGTTTTTTTTTGTTTTTACCTTGTTTCTATGGGTCATAAGCCCAGCTCAGATTAGCTTGGTCCTTTCTTGAGAGTCTCATCATAGTGAAATTAAAGTGCTGGATGCCATTGAGACTCTTACTTGAGGTTCACTGATTACATCAAAGATCATTGACAGTTGGTAGAACGTGTTTTCCTATGCTTGTGTGACTCAAGTCTTTGCTTTCATATCGTATTGCTCAGGAATGGCCCTAGACTTTCAGAGGATGCCCACATCTGCCTGATATGGGTAGTTCACAAGATGGATGCTTGGTTTTCTCCTGGCCACCATGTGTTCATATCCCTGAGTGTTTCCTCTGTGGCCAGCTATAAATAATTGCTGTGCCCGAGTGGGTAGCCCCCACGGGACAACCTTCCTCTGTATATAACAGAGGAGAATCATAGATACAGCATCTCCTAATCTTCACATACTCTGTTCACTCTCCTGGAGAGGGATATGTGTGTGTGTGTGTGTGTGTGTGTGTACAACAGGTGAGAATGTTATGGGTGGTTCTGGAATCCTGCCTATCACAAGGACACAGTAGAGATCAAAGGGATCCTAGGGGAAATCCAGTGAACTGTCGAACTGTCTGCATAAGCTCTGGACTACATACATGGGCAATCTTCTGCTGCACAGTAAGGCCACAAGAAATGGGCCGAGGTTATATTTACAGCTCATAAGGCCTTGTTCTGGGTATTTTCTCACAGAACAACTGTGTGACTTTTATGCTCAGCCTAGAGAAAACCGCCACACTCTGCAGATCCAGCTAATAAACTGCATCCTTCTGGCCCAAGTGAGTCCACAAAATAGCTTCCCATCTTCTACTCAATTTGTCTTGATCTTCCTTAGAGCCAGTGAATACATATCAACTATAGCTATAAGGGATTTTGAAAGTGAGCAACGTTTTATGTGTTCTTGAAGATTTAGCATTGTCTGCCAGACTGATTTGAGTTCACTTTTGTAAAGTCAAATTATATCATTAAAATAAAAATATTCTTTTTTAACCTACCTACCTCTCTACTGTCAGAGGCACATCCGGTCCTGCTGACATCGTTCAAATCGTCTACTATTAGTGAGGCTTCTCTGCATGTTTAAAAGTATGATCCAGAAGCAGTCAAGGTAATCACTTAAGCACGCACCTCAGAACAAGCAAGCTTTCTCACTAAAGCCTGTAATCATGCCCCATCTCATTTGCATAAGTGAAGAACAGCATCCTGGCATTCTTCTCTAAGGTAGCAGCCTGTCATGTGATCTCTGACCCTTCCTTCTCTTGCACAATCCTATCTGGCCACACACAGCCTGTATGGGGCTCACCACATCCAATCAAAGCATCTGACCTGTGCAGTCCACCATACCCCTTGTGTGTGGCTAAGTTGACCCTCATATGGATGCCGTCCACCATATCCCTCATGTGGGGTCACTACTCCACCCTGTGTGTGGTACACCACACCCTCACGTGCAATCAGCCACACCTCTCATCCACATGGATTATGTGTTTTCGTGCTCACCTGCTTATAACATATGTCACAGCAGAGGACAAATGTCCAATGAGGCAGGACTCCACCTACATTCACAGGATCAGGGCCTTCTATCTGAACAGTTCACTAAAACTCTTACTGAAACAGGGATTGAATTGATAATGTCCACTCCACCTTTATGGGTGGTCGGTTCACTCCACCCTCATGTATAATACACTGTACCTCTCATGTGGGGTACACCCTATGTATCATCTACCACACCTCTCATGTGCAGTCCACCATATCCCTCATATGGGGTCAATTCCATCTTCGTGTTAAGATCCCTACACGCTTCTTGTGGGACCTACCCTACCTTTCGTGTGAGGCCCACCACGCCTATAATGTGGAGTTCACCATACCTTTAAGGAGTTCACACTTGTCTTTCTCCCCAGAAGAATTTCCTGTACCTTTGCTCTCTATAGCAGTTTATACTTAAGGGTCACTTTGCCTGAGAATCCTTGTCTGCCTGGTTAGTGCCCTGGGCTGAGCCTTTGCTGTTGCTTTTGTTCCACGGCATCATTTAGTATCAGGTGACCTGATACGTGATGTGGGATTCCCCTCTGTATGCTGTGAACACCATTGGTTAATAAAGGAACTGTCTTATGCCTTTGATAGGGTAGAGCAGAGGTAGGCGGGGAAACTAAACTGAATGCTGGAGAAAGGAGGTGGAGTCGGAGAGAAGCCGTGTAGCCCTGACAGAGCTGGACAGAACTTTACCTGGTAAGCCACAGCCATGTGGCAATACAAACATATTACTAGAAATGGCTTAAATTAAGACATAAGATCTAGCTAATAAGAAGTTAGTGCTAATGGGCCAAACAGTGATTTAATTTATGCAGTTTCCGTGTTGTTATTTCAGGATCTAGGTGGCTGGGAAACGAACAGGTGGCCTCCTACTGCAGATTTTATTTTCATGTTCACTTGCCTGCTGCTTTGTCACACCATAGTACGCTCCCCTGTGTCTCCATTCCCAAAGTACAAAGGCCATGATCTACCTGGGCCGTGAGTTTCAAATATGTGCCAAATTTCTTATTGAGCCAATAAATAAATTAATGATTTTATATTTTATTTTGTTCTCAAACTATTACATATTTAAGGCCTTCATTACAGACTGCTTCTGTGTTTTCCACCGAGAAACTCCTTTTAAGTGTCCCCTTTGAAGGGTGCTAACGTTTCCCTGGGGAAGCTGGGAAAGGCAGCATCATGGCGAACTTGAACATTTATTGCATTTAGAGCCCCTCATCTAACTCTGTGTGGCTGATAGATATTTTTTGTTGCTGTTGTTTTTATTTAATACAGGAAATGCAGAGAATATGAAAATGAAGTGATTTATGAATGGTACCATGGCTGGGCAGTAACATCTGAGTCCATTTCTGGGCAGAGCTAAGGTCTTAGTCCAGCTCCATTAACTCTCCCTCCATGGGCATCTGGGTTTGCAGCTGTGTAAGGCTGGGAGCCTGAGACTCTTCAACCTGGGAGACATCATCAGCTTAAAGCCTTGGGTTCGCTCCTCTCCATGTGACTCTTATCACACTCAGATCCCCTTTCTCTACCTCAAAGTAGATGCAGAATTAAAAGAAATAAGAAATAAGGCGATGTTTTGGGCAGAAGTGCTGCATCCTCTAAAGAGCTCTGCCAAGAACCTAAGCAACCAATAACAGGAATTTATGATCAAATATGGTAATAGCTCCCTGTAAACTCAAAACACAGTTGTAGCTTTCTATGTTTGCAAGGACACGGCGGTGCTCTTTAAGAAGCAGCCACCATCAAAAAGCTGAAATCCAGGTGGCAGGCACCATCACTCTCAAGGCCACCACATTCTGATGGGTCTTCACTGTGCTCTCTTTTCAGGTGGATGGCTCCTACTCCTTGCCTTCATGTTGTGGGCGACAGTGTCCTCCCTGCATCCCGTGTGGTGTGCACCCAAGATGTAACCGTGTCACCAGTTAACTTACACAGTAGGTAATAAGCTCGTATTGCCACATAGCAGCGAGTGATGTTGCCATCAGACTTCCTGCCGAGACTGCACTATGCTGTGAGAACCACTCTGAGGTCATCCAGAGGGGGACACCCTCTGAAGAAGCAGGCCATCCCTAAGGGACTTGTAACTTCTTACTTTCTGTCCCTAAAGGTTAGTACCTTCAGGATCAACTGAGATATTTTTATTACAAAAGAATTATCTGCCACTCCTAAAGCTACATACGTAAAAACGAAGAAACAAATTTAGATTATGGAAGCTGAGTTTGTCCGGACTTTGTGTGGATTTGAACCTTACCACCAACTGAAGGAAATGTAAATGATTCTGAATCCTGACCTGCAATGTTCAGCATTCATACGATTAACCAATGTACCAACAAAACCGATTATTAACAAAGCCCATCTCATTTTGAAAGTCTGGTCGCTCTCTCGCTCTCTCTTTTTATCAGTGGTAAATGAGCTGTAGAAATGCTAACAAGAAGTGCTGCCTGTGTTCATTACATATTGCTTGCTTAAGTCAACAATTTAATAAGACACCTTATTAACAAATTTGAGGAGAATGTGATTTACATCCTGATATTCATGGAAGGGATAAACAAGCTATAAGCTCTGTCAGTAGAAAATTTTCAAAAATGAGACCAAGTGAAGACAGAGTGGAGGAAGGTAATTTCATTCGTTTCTAAAATCCCAAGACTGTCTGGGAATTCGGAGGTAGCCGCTCTCATCCTGTTTGAAATGGGGGAGTTTCCTGTCAGTCGGAATGTGAATCGTTCCTGGTCAGTTCCTGGAAGCAGCCACGATGTGTCCTCATCCCATAAGCAGACTCCCTGGTGCAAGATGCCCTCTGCTTTGGGATGTGCCTGAGAGATGGCAGAGTTGGTGCCCCCTCCCCCCTGCATCCTTGCTCTTCCATGTAACCTCACTCCCAGGATGCCACCCAATGTGCGGCTAGACTTCCTGAACACAGAGTCAGAAAGGGGCTGGGTGGTGTTTGTGTCTCCTAGCTGAGGAGGGGTAATTGAGAGACATCAGAGCTTTCTCAGCGAGAGTCTGAAATCCCCAAGGCACTGGGCACCCAACAAACAAAGAACCTCCCCCAGGTCCTCTCAGACATGGCAGTGAGAGAGACAAAATGCCAAACCGGCCAGAATTAATAGAATTTAAATAATCGATAACAGATGCTTTAGAAAGTGCCCTGATTCAAGCTTCTGTGTGCTGTCAGGAGAGAGACAATTCTTCCCAGACAAGGCTAGCTGGCTTTGTCTTTTAGGTTTTATCGCTTTGTTTCAACCATGCAGTCAGAATTTCCCAGGAGGACTGGGATTTGCTTCCTCTATGGCTGGTGCTTCCAATATCACCCTCAGACTTCCTGGGGACAATGGGCTCCTTCATTCTCATGATCCTATCGTCTGCAGTCAAAACAACTTCAGCATGATAAAGATGTGTTAGAATGACTCCTGATGGCAATGCATCTTCATTGAGTTAAAATGCTTTGGTTACTAATGACAGAGCAGCCATGGCTCAGAGGTGATTATGGGGAAGGATTTCACAGTTGGAAAGCTTGAGTGCCACCTGTCAGCACAGGATGGACCTCATTGGAGGGAACAGATATCAGACAGGAAGCCAAGATGGCCCCTACCTTAATAAGAGTCCTGCTGACACATCCCTGGCTGTTTGGAGAAACTCTAGATATGATCAAGTTGACATCTGATCTAGTTAGCCCGCAGCAAAAAAAGAAAAAGGAAAAGAAATGAAACTGAATTCCTCTCCACTCCCCGCACATTTATGTTGGGGAGGGGGGATAAAGCAACTTATTTGACTTCCCAGCATAAACATCCAAGCTCTGGGCTTGGGGTGCAGCTCCACAGTCAGGACTCAACCCCAAGGGAGGCCTGAAAAGCCACCTTCAAAAGAACTTCAGTGTGGGCAAGCCGCCAAACCAATTAAGTCCGCATAGTGAGGAACACATGGGTTTGTGTTCCTTAAATGAGCATGTTTCCAGGAACAGCGGAGAGAGGTAAAATCCACCATTGTTACGGCCAGCTTTCCCCAAACTTGCAATGGTTTCCATCTTGCTTCTTCCCATCCATGTGACACATCTCCCTTTGTTCCTTCCTTGTGCACATATCTGCTTCTAGCTTCTACTTTCTTTCCTACAGCAGCCCCTGATCCTTACTGATGGAAATCTCTCCAGCCTTGAGAGCACCGACCTGACTCTCCTGGCTCACCTGGCCCTGCTCTCTCTGAGCAGAAATGCTATCTGTGGAATTCAGGAAGATCCCCTGCATGGGGTCACCATGCTGTGGACCCTGTCGCTGGGCCACAGCCACATCCCCTGTTCTCTGTCCGACCACATCTTAGCAAGCTGGGAAGCTTGCAGGTCCCGGTGCTGAGTAACAAGGTCTCCTGCACCCTGAGAGCAGCCTGGTTCAGGAACACCAAGGCCCTGAGCAGACTCCTGCTGGATGGAAATCAGATCACTAACCTCACACAGAGTTCTCTTAGAGGCGTGAACCTTCACAGACTTAGGCATCTGGACTTATCCAACAATTTTATTTTCTTTATTGAGAAGGATGCCTTTCAGTCTCTACCCCAACTGCAGGAAGTGGACCTTTCTAGAAACCTGTTGGCTCACATGCTGGATGCCTTTACCCCCCTGAAGCACCTAAGCCTTCTGAACTTGGAGGGGAACCAGGGGAGCTGTACCTGTGACCTCTACCTGCTTGCGCCTTTTAAGAAATTTCATTAAGTCTCCGCTTGCAGGTTCTATAATACGAAGGAACTAAACTGACAGGTATCCCCTCCGGCTATGGCTGCTGCAAAGAGCATGCTGAGACTGTCTGAGACCAACTGTGACTCCAAGGGTCACAACCTCACTCTGGCTCTAAAGGACAGGCGTGCCCTCCTTCCGGGGCAGGACGTCGCTCTGATGACTGTGCTTGGCTTCGCAGGTATAATACCAGGGGAAAGTAGCCCCCTTCTCTCGCCCCTCTAGTGTGTATCCTTGGAGTACCTGAATCCTTTCTCCAGCAGCTGGGGAGAGCGGGTGGGTTGTGGAAGGGAGAGGTTGGTGAAGGGGGTCTCAGCAGACCTGGCACGAGCTGCAAGCACTTTCTGTTGAAGAACAGTGCAAGGCAAAGACAGGGGCCTGAGAATGAAGAAATCTGCTCTGGGTGTGATTAACATAACCTGGAATAACTAACTTAACTTGTTACTTAGACTTCCTTTCAACATGGCTGTGACATGGGATAACCAATCACCAGACAGCACTGGAGTGTTTACTAGGACCCTAGGAAAAGTTTCAAGGACCTGGTGAGCAGCAGACTCTTCCCTTGGGACACTCCCATCTAGGCACGTTGAGAGATGATAGCTCAGCGAGTAAAGACACTTGCTTCCGTGTCTGATGGCCCCAGGCCTGTTTTGCAGGACCTACATAGAGTTGTATGGCTTACTCACCCAATATTCATTCTCTCTCTCTCTCTCTCTCTCTCTCTCTCTCTCTCTCTCTCTCTCGTGTGCAAAGTAAGTATTTATAATTTTAAAACATTACACATAAGTGTGGAATTTTCAAAGACTAAAGATGCTATGTTTAAAATTTTCCAGTGGGCTTTTCCAGAACCACAAGAAGGTGTCAGCAAGGCAGGTGTAGGCACCTCTTGTGCAGAGTGTGGGGCGCAGTCAGCGAGTACTGAAGCCTATGACTCTGCAGCTTTGAACCCTGTCTGCCCCCAACAAGCTGTATGACTTAGAACAAGCGACTGTGCATAATTGGCCTGTTTTCTCTTTTGGTGGCAGGCTCTGTGTTCTTTGAGCACTCGCGTTTCTCCACCTCTCTCATATCCTCGGCCCAGGCCGACAAGAGGGTAGCTAACCTCTCAAAGTTTAAGAGTAATGGAATTTTAAAATGCTTCGGCTATCATGACTTGTCAGACGAATGATATGCAGTACTTTCATTAATTGAAATTTCTTGAGCTAATTTATCTCTCTGTGTGTTTTAGAATGATCTCAGTGCATGGTGAAAAGTTTACATAGGGCAATGAGGAACATGTGTGTCTGTGATTCTGGTTGTGTGTGTGGGCACATGTATCCCTCCCTCTGTGTGTCTGTGTGTTTCTAATTCTCTCCCTCTGTCTCTCCCTCTCTTTCATCTCCCCCCTCTCTCATCCTCTCTGTCTATGTCTGTGACTGGGTGTGTGTGCATCCCTCTGAGTGTGTCAGTTTATGTTTCTGTGTGTGTGTGTCTGTGATTGTACACACACAGTGTTCTAAATCTGGAGAACAGAGGCCCACCAGTGGAATCCAAGGCTGAGCAGTAGATCCTTTGCTATAAATCATTATGTGAGCAGAGGTTCCAGGTGAATGAATTGGGTACCAGCTGTTTGACTTCTGGTTGTACTTCTAATAGGAACCAGCCAATATAGTGACCACCCAGACTCAAACTCCTCCAAAACTCACCAGAAAAACAAATTCCTTTGAGATCTGTATAACAACATCAGTAATATAAAACTCAAAGCAATTTACTACAAATGACAAAACATCACAGTAGCAGCAAATGTTCCCTGGATGTGCCCGAGTACCCAGTGGATAGCTGACAGGTGTTCCAGAGGAAACTCAGGCAGCTGCACAGCCAAGTAACAGGTCACAGGGATCAGGGGTTCAGGCTGGATTGGGAGGTATCAGGTCGTATGGCATGAAGCAGGCATGAAGCTGCGATGTTCATGGCAATGCCTGCACAACTTCCCACGTTCCAATGAATGTTCCCAGCTTTAAGAGGAGGGGTCCCGTGAGCACTGGCTCAGCCTCTGCCTATAGTGAGTTTCAGCACAACACTCTGTAGGTCGCCGCTTGGGGGTCCCACAACACGGTATCTTCTAGAACTATTTTTAGAACCAGACACTTAGAAATGTGTTTTGAAAGGGAACGGCTCTTTATCTGTATAGATGGGCTTAAGTTCTAAAAGATTCCAAAATCTTGTCAAAAATAGCAGAAAGCTTAAAATATATAGGTCACCTCTGGTTCTGAAGCACTAAAATTCTCACGAAGGTGTCCAAACAGAATTTAAGGGTTGCTTGTCTTTCATTGCTACTAATACTGGATCACTGGCATCTGTCTGGATTTTCTATGGGTTCTGGGGGACCAAACTCCAATCCTCACACCTACATGGCATGGACATTATCCACAGAGTCAGCTCCCCAGCCCAGTTGGAGGATTTTTGCCTGCAATTTCGATTCTCTTTAATTTTCATATATAACAATGTTGCCTGACATCCCCCTTTTCTATCAAGTCCAAAATCATGTACTCATTAATAGTGTCGTTGTGAAGGCCATGAGACACGTGCAGCCAACTGCTTAATCTCAGCCATAACCTTTATTTCAGAGGAGGAACTGACTTGCTCAAAGTCATACAGCAAGAAGCAGACCCTCAGTCCAGCCTTATTGGTCCTGGGCCTTCTTTCTTTCTTTCTTTCTTTCTTTCTTTCTTTCTTTCTTTCTTTCTTTCTTTCTTTCTTTCTTTCTTTCTTTCTGTGACAGTCAACACATGCTTCTGCAGTACCATCCTTGTGCCTGGGTTTTAGGCTTTGGGGTTAGGGTGATAAAAAAGACTAAAGATTCCTGTGTTTGCAGAATGCTTAGTTCTAGCAGAGGAGGCCAAAGGGGGACAGGCAGAGTGAAGGCAGCATGGACACAGTGACCCACTGTGTCATAATGTCGGAAACAAAGGAAGTGTGCATGGTTGGCAGTTGGGGACTCAAGTAACTAGGTGGCTGGGAATGCTATTCATCAAGATGGGAAAAGCGAAGTAGAAATCAGAAGAACTTTTCCCAGCACTGCAACCAAGGGTCTCTTTCAGCTCTATGCAGAGGTCAATCTACATCTACCTACATCACAATAGGACAATGCCAGGCCCTCTGAAACTATCTATCTTCCCTTTCAGCTCACAAGAAACACAGAATCCTTTTATAATATGAGAGAAAACAAAATTAAAACAAAACAAAAAAAAATCACGTTGCCAGATTTTGAAAAAACAAAAACAAATGAAAACCTAAACACACAAAAAACAGAACAACATTGAGGAATTTTGAAGGTACTGATTTAAAGTTTAAAGGACAAAGAAACCAAAAAATCAGAGTGAGAAGGTGCCACAGTAAACATGGCAGAGACTGAAGTGCTCCTTAAGACAAGTGAACGCTGGACGTATCAAGCTTGGAGTAGGAAGACAGAAAGACAGAAAGAAATTCAGGCAAGGGAGGAGTCTGGCCTTTCTACTAGTTGGCTGCCAATGGTGATGGGTCTTCAGGACTGGGTAAAATAAGCCAAAGGCATGCGGGGTCAGTTTGTCATTGAGGATTAGGGTCCTGATACGTTCAGGGTATCTAACAGCTATCATTTTTTATTATTTATGATTACACGAAAAAGGTAAACTAAGAATTAAAATTTCGTTTTCATAAGCTGAAAATAACCCTTTGGTGTTGGATGAACTACAGCCCTACCTAAGGGACTTCAGGTGTCTTTACAGTTGTTTTAAATAATGTCGTGTATATATGTGTTGTGGTGTAAGCCTGTATGTGTGTACACGGAGGCTAGAGGATGATGTGGGGTGTGGTACTCTATCAATCTTTACTGTATTCCCTTGAGACAGGGTCTCTCACTGAACCTAGAGGCAGGCTGGCAGCCAGCAAGCCACAGTGGTCTTTCTTTTCTGTGTCCCATAACTCTGGTGTCACGGTGCACATGAGGCCGCACCCAAATTGTCTCATAGTGCATGGAATTTGCACTCAGGTCCCTCTTACTCAGGGAATCCCCTCCCTGACCCTATAATTCCTAAGATACAAACTGAGAAGTAGACTGAAGTAGTGTAAACAGCCTCGTCTGGCGTGATGGTTTCCCCGTGGTGACGGGTGCCTTCTATACCTTCGCCTGTGTGAGAGCCACATTTCTCCCAGGATGCTCGTCTAATGGTCTTTCTGTTTGTCACAGGAGTCGTTGGTCTCACATGTGCAGGGCTAGTCATATTTAACTGGAAACTCCAGCAAGGCAGAGCTAATGAAGGCACATCCAAAAACCTTCGCAGCAGAACCCGCGATGAATCCCGGTGTGCTCGTGAAGACAGAAATAGCTGTGCCGTGGGGTGCTGTAACTGCCACTTAACTCGGGAAAATGAGACAGAGGTCATGCCCCATGTGGGTCTCAGAACAGAAATACCACATAGACAGGAAAGCAGCCATCAAGTAATGCTAGCCTCCAAGTCCACAGCCCTGGATGCCTCCCTCAGGAAGCTCAAAGGGAGAGACCATGGTACAGACAGCGCTTGCTCTTGCCTGAGTGATTCACTGCTACCGGCAAGATGCTTGGGGCCTCCTGGAAACAAGAAATCTCTTTATGATTCAAGCTTAGTTACAAGATGTCCAATGACAGCCAAAAAGCTAAGCAACCTGAAACATGGAGAGGTCCAGACTCAAATCCTGCCACAACACGGAACAAGAAAAATAGGTGAGCTTGTCAGTTAAAAAATCCCACTGTGCTTAGTTTCTCAGGAGAGAGACCGCTTTTCAATTTCTCCAACAGAGAAGGGCTGTAAAACTCACTTTAGTCTGTTTCTTCCTTTTCTGAAGATATAAAGGTTCTGGGAGTGTGTGTGTGCGCGTGTGTATGTAAACACACACATGTACATATGTATGATTGTATGTGTATAAACATGTACATGTCTGAGTACCTGTGTGAGTGTGTATGTGTGTGTGCATGCACACACATGTGTGCAAGCCTATGTGTCTCTGAGTGAGAGTGTGTTCCCGTGTATTTAGGCAGTGTGAGTCTCTATGTCTGAGTACCACATCTGGGTGAGCTGTCCGCTGCTCCTCCTCATCCTCTGGAACTGAGCATCCCTCCCCTGCCTGGAAAGAGAATTTTGAGCCCCAACACCTAAGGAGGGTTAAAAAAAGAAAGAGAAGAAGCCTCTCCAACAGGAGTATTGCTATGATTTATGAGAGGGTGGTTACCAGCATTCATCCCAACGTCCTCTGAGTTCTGATGCCAATCTGCAGTAAACAGCCTACCCAGAGCGTGGCATTTGAGAAGAACGGCCTCTTAACGCCAGTGATTCATTTCAGGAATGATGTCAAGAAACTCACTTTGCTTGCTGAGCTGTCAAGGATGATAGCTTCTCAGTTCTGGGAAAGCCAGTGCTTAATTCACTGTCCCACATTGAGAGCCCAGTGAACCTGGCCGTGACACCTACCTGCTGTCCAAGGGCAATGCCAATACTTAGGTGGAGGCAATGAATCTAGCATCTTCCTTTCCTTCCTGAGTTCTGGGGCAATGCTTTCAATCCCTGCAGTGCAAACTTACAGCTGCTCAGGAAGGAGGCTCTGCCACTTGTTTCGTGGTTTGGACGAAGCAAGGTTTTCTGTTGGAAAATGAATGACAGAGGAGCCAGGGGATGCACTTACTGTAGGAATCTGGCCTTAAGGCTGGATTTGGGCACCACAGGATAAAAATGAAACTATATTTTATTTCCTATGTGGCACAAGGCAGACCGTCAGTTTATCTGACTGCATTTCTTGCTGGTTCCTTGGTTTGATTCTAGACAAAGATGGCCAAGAAAAAAAAATACAGCTGCCATAGAAATCAGAAAAGATTGGTTTTACTTTATAAGAAATAACGGCTCAGCTTTTTCATTTCCTCTTCGCAGCATCCAAGGCCTCGCTTTGTATGCCTGAGGGGAAGTTCTATACACAAGGGGACATGGCTCGTTAACCCTCTGTAGCACTGTCTCCTTGCTTCACATGGGACCACAGGTCTGTCATGTCCATGGGGACCTTGAGGAGACAGACACCTGCAGTTCTGCAGCACCTTGGGGTGGGAGGGAAGAAGTCAAGCAAACAGTCAAGGCTATACTTGGTCCTGAAGAAAAGTCTGAGTTTATGCCTGAATCATGGGACTTCAGAATAGATTCCTGGGGTAGAGAAAGTGGCTAGGTGGCATCTTGTTGAATAGGTTGAAGGTTGGCCTTAGGGTGTGCGACACTCTAGCCTGGAGCTTTGCCCTAATAGAGGGAAATTTTTCCTTTCTTTTTATCTAACTAAAATGATTTCATGAAACAAGTGAAGCCAAGCTGGTGAGGCATACTTCTGTTCATTGTGGGTAAGAGTCAGGTAGACGGATCCAAGTCCTGATGCATCACTGGGGAAAACATTCAACATCTAAATGCCTTCCCCTGCCCTTAAAAGTCACAAGAGGACAGCTCTTCTGTCATAGACCATGGCTCCTGTGACTATCAAATGAGATAGCAACTGTGTAATATTTAACATTCCTACTAGTTCTTCCTATGAACACAACCAATATTAGGGTTTAATTGATATTATTGAATGTGTATAATTGATAGTATATTTACATATGCCATTTAAAAGTCACAGGCAGATATTGCTACCAGATAATATACTAAATTACCTACTTATTAATAAACCTTTAGTGGATATTGCATTAAGTTGCAGGAAGTAAAATAAGGTATGGCCGTCTGCCTTCATTAAGGCAACAAGCATTTCTTTTTGTACTGTCTAGGTTACTCTGAGTCATGAACATTGCTTAATATTTCATATACATTTTTCCAAATTTATATTCTAAAATGGAAAATGAATAATAAAAACTTAGTATGCCATTTGAAAAAGATTCGGATGTCACTCATCTTCAAAGCTAACATAACCATAACTCAATCTAAATATGAGTTAATATGAATGTCATTTAATTCCTAATGCCACAGTTTCTAAGTCAGCATCACAGCTGATTGGCAAATGACTCCAAAGAATACCATTGCTAACAC